>NC_060140.1:456460358-457079858 GCF_021461385.2 Schistocerca piceifrons | reverse complement strand
GGCTACAGTCGTAATATTTAATTGTAATTACAGTGATAAATATGTGACTGCTTTCCTAGGATGGCACCGTTTGGCACGTGGGGCGCGCGGCGGAGGTAGTCTGTGGCCAGGACGATTGGGAATTTCCGGCTTAAGAGTCTCGTGAGTGGCGGGTACAAAGAAAAATTCCAGCCAGCCGGCTAATCGGTTCTTGTTCGCAGCTGCAGGGGCAAGTTCCAGCGGTGGCGCCCTCTGGATAGCTGAATAGCGAACTAATACTCAGTATGCATTGGTCTGTCTCCACAATCGCTTGTGTTGCATGTATTCCCTATGGAAAATTGAGCGATTCAATAGCAATTACCGCCAAGTGTTGGCATTGGACATGCTTATAACATTCGAATTCCTACCACTCCAATCACCCCAGATGCTCTCCATGGCCGGAGGGGTGTTCTCTGGCATACATACACGTCCACGACTGTGGTTGCGATCGAAGTGGCAGTGTTCAATAACTTCTGAGCGTTGGCGGTGACGGTGTATGTGGGGACTGGCGCACTGTGTGTGGACTTAGAGACGTGAGTGTACAGGATGTGCGAGTGTTTGAACGATCTCCAACATCTAACCATGACAAAGACTGCTACGAACAGGTTCGTGATTTAAGTGTGTCGTGTTTAGAGCTTCACAATACATCCCGCTGGACTCTGTCCTGCAGTAGCATTTTCTGTTGTCTCTGCCCCATCACACATTAGGTCCTTTGTCCTCCTTCTGGATGCAGTGCAGAGAACCAGTTATGTATTCTATAGTGCTTTAAAAACCTAGTCGCAATGCAAATCAATTTATTGCTTCCTACAGTGTTATGGGCCCAAAGCAGGCGTAGTGCGGCCTGCACTTGCGAGAACACGTGAAGCGGCTGACACATGGTGCAGCCCAGCAGACAACGTGTGCTTCGTGATCGAAAGATTTTTAACAGTGTAATTACATGTGATAAGTATTTCATGATGGTATTTCTTCTGTGATCGCAATAAAAAAAAGCGAGTGATTTAATTACTTCTTTTCGATGTATTTTATGAGATCTGTATCTTCCCAAACGGGAGTGAATGATGAGCAAGAGACGTCAAATCCCTGCAAATTGAATTTAATAAATAAACAGTATATCTTCTGCTATGTAATTATATTTTCTGTTGTGAGATCCCTCCTCCCAGCGCAGACCCTTCAGTTTCCAGGTGAGGGAGGGTAGGGCGAGGTCTGGAGGATTTCTTAGAGGGGGAGGGATGAATTAATTGATCAACCTAATTAATTAGTCAATAAAATTGATAGAGTGGGAGGAGGCTATTTGAATAACTCGAGCCTGAAAGTGTACTTGCATCGGCGATGGGGAGGAGGAGTGCTGGAGATTTCCTTAGGGATGGAGGGAGGAGAAGGGGGAGGGTGGGAGTGATTAATTAATTAATTTGATATGAATCTGATATAAATTGATGTATAACAATAGTTTAAGAACCAGTGAATCAAAAGAGGACAATAGGTTAAGGGTTGGCATGAAGCAGAACAGTAGATTTGGCCCTGAATATATGCTTGCCCTGATATAGGCAATATGCATTAAAAAGTGGCGTACAACGAATTTTATCCCACAACTGACGTCGCACAGAGCATGCACAGTAGGAAAGAGGTAGCTGCATCCCTTCTCTGAACTGATTGTAGTGAGGCACACCATCATTTCAACAATTGACACTGTTTCTGGTTATAGTGGAGAGAGCACCACAAAACATGTTTTCGTCTTCAAAGAGAAATGGTACAATTTTAGTGCGATATCCGGTTTGCATTTGAAGAGAAATGGCTTAATTTTTGTGCAATATTCAATGTGCTGTAGGACATTACACACGAGCGGTGGCTGCCACTCGCTGTACGATAAATAGCAGAGTTTTTCAGTAGTTTTAATTAATTAAATTTAAAATAATGTAGATGAACTAAATTATTTTCTAGTACAGAAGCCGTGCTCCTCTAACATAAAGGTGTGTTTACGAGATCATATTAAAAACTTTTTTCATGCAAAGTTTCTTATTGGAGTCCTTTTGTAAGCTCTCGCTTATTAGCATGGCAGATGTAGTTGTATTTTTGTCAAGGAATTTTTACTGAAGCAGAGTACTGTTGAAAACATAAATTCCATAGTGATGACAGGTATGCAGTGAATGGTATCATAAGCATATATGCATCACAAAAGCGTGATGCATTCACAATGTCCTTTTTTGATGGCTAACAGCCCACAGAAGCATGTCTCGATTACAGTGTGATTTGATTTATGATTCATGTATTTATGTTTTGAACTTCCTGTAAAAATATACAACGAATGTTGTCTGACAGCCATACTGTAGGGATTTTCTAATTTTATTTTTAAATAATGGCATTCACTTTTTAGGTTTTGCAGTTTTTTCGAAATTACAAATATTACTACAGAAGATTAAGGTGAAAACATGTGAAAACATGTTCCAAGATACACAATGGTCACGTACCTAGGAACAAATATTCGATTGAAATTTAAAAGAATTGCAGTCGAGGAAATTTTGTTAACATTGTAATTAATAGCGTGTCTGTTACATTATTACTCTACTAGACACTAATAATCATTAAGTGAAATAAAATGAAGCCAAAATATTATCAAAATCCTGTTACAAGCTAAATACGTTTTGAAATACAAGCAATTGGAAACTAACACAAATTTTCAGTTTCGAGACAGGTAAAACTGGTAAGAGGTTTAAGAAACTCATTTCATAAGGGTGATTAAAGAAATTACTAAAACAGACTTACTTAGAAAGAGTGTTAAAAAGTATCATGTAAGCAATATATCTTATACAATGAAGGGTAGTTAGATGACTTATTTGTAAAACAGTATTGTGCACTAGGGGTAAAGCTAATAAGGCAGTAATGTTTTAAAAGGAATGGCCTTGTATTCAGGAGGGTGGAGGCTCCAATCTTTATCCAGCCATCCTGATTACGTTTCCATGGTTTCCCTAAACCACTTCCGGCAAATGCTTGGATGATTCCTACTACAAGGCCATGATCAGTTACCATCCCATCCTTGTCATACTAGACCTGTAAGCATGTAAATGTCCATTTATATGGATCACTTTATTATTGTTCTTAAATTGTAATACCAGTACATGTCCAATACGATTATAAAAGATATCTGAGAATTACTAAAACTACTACTGATGCTACTGCAACTAATAGTTCATTTGCAAGCACTACATATTCCATGGTAAAAGACCTTCTCTATCAAGGTATAAGACGATGCATGACTGACAGAGTATGGCTTAACTGTCCACATATCACATAAACAGTGCTAAAGATGTACATCATTTTACTCAACATAAAGTTCTGTCCCTGAAGTATTAACAATATATTCAAATTGGCTTTAATGTATTATGCAGAACTTAAATGTGTAGAATATGAAATATTTGAAAGTGCCATAAACACCATTTCATGTCCAGTGACAACAAAAACTGCTTACAGCTGTCTTCAGTGAGCATTTTTCAGTGATTCGTAATTCAATCATTAGACTAAAGTACCTACCAAAAAAATCGTATGGTCCTAGGTAAACAATCCTCTAGGCGCAACGCTCTCCTCTAGCTAGTATTTGTGTTCGAACTTGCTTAATCTAGGATAGAAACAGCTGTTTAATACCGATAATGAAGACATTAACTATACAGTTCCTATTAAATTTGCATGTCTTTTACGTTGTTCTTCTTTTATTTATTTTTTTGATTGAAGATACATTACATTCAATTAAACGAATCAGAAAAGCATGCTGCAGTCTACAAGAATTTGACATTAACTTCGAATCGAAATGAAACAATAATCACAAATATTGACTCATTTATACTTCATCTTTATACTTGAATTTTCTACCATCTTCAGCAAATAAAAAGCATCGCTATGTCAAGAAATTAACCTAATATTATCTGGTAGCTTCGATTACGAATTTGTCCAATTTAAAAAACCATTGCTCTTTCTTACACCACATACTCGTACACGAATCGTAAACCTTGAACTGATTTAAGTTAATGCTTATGGCTGCAAGAGTATTGGGAAGCGATGGTCAGAGTTTCCCCGTACAGAGCATCAGTCCACACTTGTGAAGGAACGAATACTTTCCAGCCTCTGTGTAACGTCCTGCCCGAATGAAGAAATTTATGAGTCACACATCTGTCTTAAGGAACGCTACGATGGAAAGTTCCGAGAGAAGGGAGATGTTGAATGCGTGCGAGTAACACGCAGACCCGGCGGCGGACCTATTAACGAGTCACAGCTGCAGCGCCAAACGCAACGATGGATGGAGTTCCCGCGAAATGACGTGGCACCAGCACAGAAACACTCTTGTTTTGAGCGCTGGACAAGTTCATCCTGTCGCTCTGAAGGGGCGGTCGCATCAGTTGATTGTCACATGCTGACTTGCGTACTTCGACTGTTGTCATTTTTATCACTTAACAACATAGCAAGGCATCACAGCATTCAGGCATTACAGGCACAGGGAAAGTTCAGGCATGTATGATTACAGGCAATGCCATTCAGGTTTTTATCGGAAGAGGTAAACGAGGGAGTAAAAATCTCATTAAAACTGTGCTTTACAGGGTAGCAGGAACCGCTAGCTATTCTAGACACACAAGGTAATGTATTTGTAAGAAGAGTTGGCCACGGTACCGTTGGAGCTATTTCAAATCTTACACGGCGTGGTAAACAAAACGAAACTTTATTCACGAGAGCAACTACACATGCATCTTCCTCGAATATTAGTCTAGAACGCAATGGGTGTCCTTTCACTCTGTCCAAAGATCGTCCACTCGGCACAGGCGAGAAATGTTCAGGTCTCACATACAGATCGATATCCCCACATACTAAGATCTGACTATATCAGGAGGAATCTGGTGGTTGTTCTACTTGTCACAGAGAATTGTAACTTTAATCATTTACATGTCTGCCGATGGCGTGTATGTGTACAAAGTTATATTGAAATCTGTCCATGTGTTGTGAGTGTTTCATATTTCTTATTAGTGTATATAAAACATAACAGAGAGAATCAAAAGGACACCCTAACTACAGAGAAGGAAGCAAATGAGTAGAAACAGAACTACAAAACACCTTTATCACAAAAATTTTTCGTCATATTTACGAATAAGACCCCAGCACTGGGAATTTATTTATGCTGAAGTGCGATCGTCTCCATCCTGCAGTGGAAAACTGCTATTCTGTTCTCTAGTACTACAGCTCTCTCCCTAAGTCAGAATGCCTCAGTATTTTCCTCCAGTCACATTCGTCTAATACAAATTAAATGGTTCCATATTTTACCTTTATGTCGTTTGAATGGCTGGTTGCTGCCTAATCCAACACTGGTTCACCATATCTCCAGTGCCTTCTCTGACAGTCGGTAAAACAGCACTTTTCGTCTTAATCGAAGTCCATCGCTCCTCTTCTGATACTTTTCCCCTCTTCCAGCAATCATCTTCTTCCCACTCCTTACAGTAAAAACATTTGATTAGCTGATTCAGAATTATGAATAACGATCACCAGAAATGGAAGGGCCAGGAGACTGAATAAAACATCATCCACATAGAGCAAAAAGAAGAAAAAAAACACTTAGGTCAGAACTGTATTAAACACACAAAGAAAACAGAAGTCAGCACCAGCCACCAGTACTGGAGGTGCTGCCCTTCGAAACTCTCCATCTAAGTTCACCCCGGCGACGTCCAGGAAGACACTCATTAAATTACCAGGGCGATTTCTGAATCCTCAAATATTGATGAGAAATATAAAACAATTCTCTTATATATAATAACTGCACCAATGAGAGAAGGGAACTGCTGGCATTAACCAAATGAATATACTGTTTTGCTTGTAAGGATCCTTAGAAATTTAATAACGACAACAGTCAGATTACAAATTTGTCAAAAAACGTAAGCAATTTTAATCATATAACTTTAAACAGGAAACATCTCAAAAACAAGTTTGCCTCGCGCTGTCCTCAAGAGTGGCGAAAAAAACTTGCTCAAGCAAACTCGCCCAGCCACTCCATTCATCCAATGACATCTTCTTGTGATCCAGCAGCGCTGACTCTCCCGAACCCATTGCTCAACAAGCAACATAGATAACTTCTGGAGAAACTCTATCCCAGCTCGTAAATTATGGACGTTTTGTACAATAATAGCTGAATAACATGCATTGCCCAGTTATGTATCTATACCAATCTTCCGTTAGTTCACCTTCTCTGTTCTCACTGTTCATTTCCTTCCCCTTTCTCTTTCCATCTCTGCCTCCCCCTTTTCTCTGTCCATCTCCTCCAAACTCTACTCTCTGTTCAGCCATTTTGACATCTTTCTGTGCATCTGCTCCTCCCCCTCTCTCTGTCTGTCTGCTGCTTCCCCTTTCGCCATCTCCTCTCCCCCCTCCGTCTCCTTCTCACCTGTCGATCTCCTCCTCACCTCCCTAAGTCCATCTTCTCCTTCTCTCTTCATCCAGCTCCTCCTCCCCTTCTTTTTGATCTCCACTGCCTCCCCCTAGTGCCTGTTCTTCTCCTCCTATGTCCCCCATCTGTCCATCTGCTCCTCACCCATTGTGTCCATCTGATCCTCTCCCTCTACCTTCTCCTTCCCATTAGAGCGCCGCGCCAGGTGACGATGGAACGTCTTGCACTCAATCTCTGACTTCAGGAAACCTTTTGTAGCTTATTGAAAATACCTTGCCTGCATATGCTTGCTTAAGCACTGTCCACGCATCACTAGAGATTTTCCCGAGCATAACGCAGAACTTAATGTGCACTCTTTTCTCGCAGTCAGCATCCATTGTGTCACTGTAACTACTACGCCAAGAACCCTAACAGCGTGTTGTTAAGCACTGCGTTCCCATCTAGTGAGTTTACACGAAAAAATGGCAGAGGTCATTTCACGGACGCAAACTTATCAGGTAACATAAATAAACTTGTTCCTTTTTAGGTTTGCAAACTCAGAAATAAAAAGAAACCTGTCCTGGCACGTGGATTACCTCGCACAATGTCATCGAACACAGTCTTCACATCGTCACTTAATCGATATATGTAGTCTTCAGCGATACATAACAGATCACGTGACACTCAGATGTTTGCAAAACTTTGTTGTTTTAATAATACACTATATGTCGCCAAATGATCCAGTGTTTAAGTGTTGTGTTGCTACTAGCACTTACTCTCGAGCAACTAAGACATTCACTGCTAGTGTTGCTGATGGAGAAAATATTGATGTTGACTGCGTCTGGCCTGCACTCATTGGTTAATTGGCTGTCAACGTACAATACAGGGTACCTGCAGGAGTGGCGTATGATATGTATAAAACATTTTTATTTATTATGTAATAATATATACATTTATGCACCATACAGCACTTCAGTAGATATACAGAAACATGCAATATATTCGAATGCAACTTTGTGTCAAAATTTCAAAGCAATCGGTGAAGAACTTTTGGGAGTTTTACGATTTTGTACAAAAAAAAAAAAAAAAAAAAAATTGGCTCTG
Source organism: Schistocerca piceifrons (assembly GCF_021461385.2). Classification (NCBI taxonomy): domain Eukaryota; kingdom Metazoa; phylum Arthropoda; class Insecta; order Orthoptera; family Acrididae; genus Schistocerca; species Schistocerca piceifrons. Next base: position 457,072,345 of record NC_060140.1, on the reverse strand, counting down.
AGCACTATGGGACTTAACATCTATGGTCATCAGTCCCCTAGAACTTAGAACTACTTAAACACAACTACCCTAAGGACATCACACAACACCCAGTCATCACGAGGCAGAGAAAATCCCTGACCCCGCCGGGAATCGAACCCGGGAACCCGGGCGCGGGAAGCGAGAACGCCACCGCACGACCACGAGCTGCGGACTTGTACAAACATTTACATTTTTATTGATTTACCCTGTAACTATCACATATGCATTTACATATTATATGTGCTCTCTAGTAAGTATCTAAAAGGATACATGTATTTGAATTTGAGGTGTCAAGATTTCAAAGCAATTAGTTAAGAACTTTCCAAGATTTACGATTTTGTACAAACAAATATTTACATTTTTATTTCTACAGATGCATTACGATGGAAGACATTCTATCGAACGAGACTTCTCGTGATTGCTCGGCAGTCCAAATGAAACAAAACTTCGTGGCAGATTAAAACTGTGTGCCGGATCGAGACTCGAACTCGGGACCTTTGCCTTTTGTGGGCAAGTGCTCTACCAACTGAGCTACCGAAGCACGACTCATGCCTGCTCCTCATATTAGCGCACACTCCGCTATAGAGTGAAAAATTTCACTCTAGAAACATTCCCCAGGCTGTGGCTAAGCCATGTCTCTGCAATATTCTTTCTTCCAGGAGTGGTAGTTCTGCAAGGTTTGCAGGAGAGCTTCTGTGAAGTTTGGAAGGTAGGATACGAGGTACAGGCGGAATTAAAGCTGTGAGGACGGGGCGTGAGTCGTGCTTGGGTAGCTTAGTTGGCGTCGGCACGGTTGCTCAGTGTGTTCGGTGAGGGCCAGAGGGTTAGCTACCCTCTGTAATAAACAAACTGAGTTAATCGATCAACAACGAACTTAAACGGATGTCTTACGACGTCAGCCCCGAGCAGATGCAACGAACAAAAGCGAACAAAATGAGATTAAAGAAAAAGTTGGTAGTGCACTTGCCTGCGAAAGGCAAAGGTCCTGAGTTCGAGTGTCGGTCCGGCATACAGTTTTAATCTGCCAGGATGTTCCATATCAGCGCACACTCCGCTGCAGAGTGAAAATTTCATTTCAGAAACATCCCCCAGGTTGTGACTAAGCCATGTCTCCGCAATATTCTTTCTTCCAGGAGTGCTAGTTCTGCAAGGTTCGCAGGAGAGCTCCTGTGAAGTTTGGAAAGTAGGAGACGAGGTACTGGCGGAATTAAAACTGTGAGGACGGGTTGTGAGTCGTGCTTGGGTAGCTCAGTTGGTAGAGTACTTGCCCGCGAAAGGCAAAGGTCCCGAGTTCGAGTCTCGGTCCGGCACACAGTTTTAATCTGCCAGGAAGTTTCATGTCAGCGCACAGTCCGCTGTAGAGTGGAAATTTCATTCTAGTCAAAATAAACTCTCATGTCTTGATGCAGAAGGCTGTGAATACGTACTTTTGGGTTGTTGCTGCTGCTATAATGTGTACAGTAGTGTGTGGACCATCTGTGTGTCCTTCTAGCGGTGTATTCCTCACAAAGCCCTAAGTACAGCGACATACACACGTAATAATATTAATTGGAGATGGGCGAATACTTGCTGACATTTACTGCAACTCAGTCTTGGAGAACTCAAAATTAATTTGCTACCTGAATGACAGGCAAACAAACATTTGCACAGGTCTAATCTACCAAATTTATAGCTCATTTAATAATGGTCCCCTACTGGTAGTCCTCTTCCTCTCTCTAGGTCAGGGCTGGGCATGTGAGTTGCCCACGAGGCTTGTCCGCTGGCGCTCTGGCCGCTAGTATCGCCGAGCAGGCACGATGCGCACCTTAGCTCGCATTCTGTTAGGCCTCCTTCACACGAAGTCGCTAGAAGCGCTTCATCGTGGCGATTCCGCTGGCGTGCTGCACCATCGCACTTCCCTGTCGCTCAGTGGTACTCGCGAAGAAGTGGTACTCACAAACAGGACTGAAGACTCCAGATAATAAATGGTTGACAGCTGACGTCCGAATTTGTAGTCACGTAATTATCACAATACGACAATGGAATGAATACTTACAGCACAGTACAACATGTGCGTTGTACTTTAAAAATAGACATAAACAGTCAAGATTGCAATAACATTTATTTTGTTGGTAACCGGTTTCGGCCAGTTTTTGACTATCCTCAGACTCGCATACAATGATGCTATGCGGTGGTGGTGAATGGAGCGCATGTTGTAACTCCATTCACAGCCGCAGCCTATCATCATGTTATGAGGATGGTCAAAAGCTGACCGAAACTGGTTACCATCAAAAAAATGTTTTCGTGCTAGAGACTGTCCATTTTTAAAGCACTTTTTTGTGCGTAGTATTTGCGACAGTTTATCCTTGAAGACCAATCTTGAGTTACACGAAAGTGGCATCGAGTGAAAAAGTAATAATAGCTTGTAACAATTTCGTCAAGTCGGCTGTGAAGGAAAACGAAGAATCGACTTAATTTCCTGGTCGGGAATGCAACAAGATTTAAAGTAATAAGCAAAGAAGACGTGCTTTTTATGTATTAAACGTCCATTAACTTAATACGTACAATGTTACTGAGAAGTGTTAAGTTCGGAGCTGGCCTACTATTTATGAAAAGGAAAGAAACATCTATTTTTATCACTCTACTGTTGCCTATAAATTTCTTTTTTAATAGCATTTCCATGCTTGGAGTGAGATTACTGGTCATCAGACGCATTGCTCTAGTCGGATGAACGTCAGTAAGACCTCACCTAAGACTAGATTTTGTTAATTCCTTTGTTGAAATAACATCCTCTAACAAATATATGGACCCTAACATATTGCACACTATAGCAGTTGTTCGAAACAACTGCAGAAACTGTTCTCGACGGCAGATCTCGCAAACGTTTAAGTAATTTCTGCAATGCGAAACCTCTCTGTGAGCACACGACTACACTGAAAGTCAGTGAGCTCCAACTGAATTTCAGAAGACACTTTTTCAGCGTCCAGTAAAAAAGGAGTCACATAACACTAAAATCATGTTCAAACCAATTCACTATATCTTCTATAAACATTTTGTAACAAAGCTTGTAGTGCAACAATTTCATCAAAACAAAATGTTCGCTCGATCTCACCTTTTCAGATTTACACTTAAGAGCCATATCGTGTGCACCCTCCCGCCCCCGAGCACGCAGAAGTTGTAAGTAGACTGTTTGTGTGATAGTATGTTGGCAGCGCTTTGTAGCGCTCTGCATTAATAACTCTGACAGCGCTGTGCGCAGTCTGTAAGAGACTCTGTGGCTGATCGGACCCGCAGCTGGAAGTTAACAGTCAGTGGTGACGGCAGTTGGAGGTTAATCGCCAGCAGTGATGGAAGTTGGAGGTGAACAGTCAGCAGTGATGAACGCTAGAGGTCAATAGTTAGCACTGTTTGAGGTTTGCAGTGTTAGCGCGAGCAGACGTTCTGGACGTGTGTCCGACATGGAAGTGTAATATGTCGATGATTATATAATTTTTGGAACTGGACGTCATGCACGATTATGTAATTTTTGAACTGGTTGTGACATTCTTAACGTGAATACATTGTTTTCTCTGCAACAAAATCTTTCCTTTGCTAACCACATGCCTATTAGTAGTTAGAGCCTTCTGTAGTTAGAATCTTTAATTTAGCTGGCTGTACTGGCGTTTGCTGTATGGGAGTAGTTCGTGTAATGAAGATTTTTGTGAGGTAAGTGACTTGTGATATGTATAGGTTATTGTTAGAATTCCCTCTAATTCAGGGCCATTCTATTGTAATTTGAAGTCAGGTTATTATTTAAAGCAGTCAGATCGCGCTATCTTTGAATATTGTGAGTAATTAATGAATAGGAAAAGTTTGAATTCTGTTTGTCAAGGCAAATTTTGTAGGTCAGTGTTGAGATGGTAAAGAATAGCAAAGAGACTGTATAGTCAATTTCACTCAGCAGTTTAAGAATACTGAGTAAGTATTCAGCAGTTTAGGTAAAACCATATGCAGAAGTTTCAAAGTGCGGCAACACGACGTGGAATGGACTCGACTAGTGTGTGAAGTAGTGCTGGAGGGAACTGACACCATGAATCTTGCAGGGTTGTCCATAAATCCGTAAGAGTACGAATGGGTGGAGATCTCTTCTGAACAGCAGTTTGCAAGGCATCCCAGATAGGCTCAGTAATGTTCATGTGTTGCGAGATTAGTGGCCATCGGAAGTGTGTAAACTCAGAAAAGTGTTCCTGGAGCAATTCTGGAATGTAGGATGTCGCATTGTCCTGCTGGAATTGCCCAAGTCCGTCGGAATGCGCAAGGGACACGAACTGATGCAGGAGATCAGACAGCTTTCGCACGTGTCACCTGTCAGAGTCGTATCTAGACCTACCAGGGGCCCCATATAACTCTAACTGCACACGCCACACACCATTACAGACCCACCATCAGCTTGAACAATCCCCTGCTGACATGTAGAGTCCATGGGTTCATGAGGTTGTCTCCATACCCATGCACGTCCATCCGTTCGATACAATTTGAAACCAGACTCGTCCGTCCAGGCAACATGTTTCCCGTCATCAACAGTCCGATGGTGTTGACGGGCCCAAGCGAGGCGTAAAGCTTCGTGTAGTGCTTTCATCAAGTGCACGTCCGCCCCGGTAGCTGAGTGGTCAGCGTGACAGACTGTCAATCCTAAGGGCCCGGGTTCGATTCCCGGCTGGGTCGGAGATTTTCTCCGCTCAGGGACTGGGTGTTGTGTTGTCCTAATCATCATCATTTCATCCCCATCGACGCGCAGGTCGCCGAAGTGGCGTCAAATCGAAAGACCTGCACCAGGCGAACGGTCTACCCGACGGGAGGTCCTAGCCACACGACATTTCCATTTTTTTATCAAGTACACGAGTGGGCCTTCGGCTTCGAAAGCCCATACCGATGATGTTTCGTTGAATGATTCGCACGCTGACATTTGTTGATGGCCCAGCATTGAAATCGGGAGTAATTTTCGGAATGGTTGCACTTCTGTCACATTGAATGTTTCTCTTCAGTCGTCGTTGGTCCTGTTCTAGCAGGATCTTTCTCCGACCGCAGCGAAGTTGAAGATTTGATGTTTTATCGGAACCGATATTCATGGTACACTCATGAAATGGTCGTACGGGAAAATCCCCACTTCGTCGATACCTCGGAGATGCTGTGGCCCATCACTCGTGCGCCAACTACAACGCCACGTTCAAACTCACTTAAATCTTGATAACCTGCCATTGTAGCAGCAGTAACCGATCTAACAACTGCGCTAGACACAAAAAGTGTCTGGCGCAGTCTTATATAGTCTTCATTCTTATACAGGCGTTGCCGACTGCAGCGCCGTATTGGTTCAAATTGCTCTGAGCACTATGGGACTTAACATCTGTGGTCATCAATCCCCTATAACTTAGAACTACTTAAACCTAACTAACCTAAGGACATCACACACATCCATGCCCAAGGCAGGATTCGAACCTGCGACCGTAGCACTCGCGCGGTTCCGGACTAGGCGCCTAGAACCTCTCGGCCACCGCGGCCGGCGCAGCGCCGTATTCTGCCTGTTTATATATCCCTCTATTTGAATACGCATGCCTATACCAGTTTCTTTGGCGCTTCAGTGAATTTCTTTTATAGTTACTGCAACATTCGGAAAGTGCGAAAATGACCTATCTGAAAGTTGCGTTATCAGCAACGGCAATTTCCTTTTAAGACCCCAAATCGGTGTCAAAACGTGGGACATGTCTTTACAGAAGTTGAAAAAAGCCTATGAATAATGGTACGTCTTCACAGAAGTTGAAAAAACGTTCTAAAACAACACCTCGACACAATCAACGTCTTTCACAAAAACACGTCAGGTCGCCACTATTATGCCCCAGCTCTGCCAGGTAGGATTTAAACTGCTGATGTCTCACGCCGTGCGATCTGAGTTTATTAATTGTTTGTACAACAAAGTCCATGATGTCATTTATTTTTGTACATTTTGCGAGCAGGTTAACCCAATGTAGGACGCAGTGTATCGCTGAAATTTCATGCTGGATACCAACTTCTTTCGCATTGTTCATTATGAAAGCAACGACACCGGATTTTTGACTAACCGTTGCAGGAAAATGGTTCAAATGGCTCTCAGCACTATGGGACTTAACATCTTAGGTCATCAGTCCCACAGAACTTAGAACTACTTAAACCTAACTAACCTAAGGACATCACACACATCCATGCCCGAGGCAGAATTCGAACCTGCGACCGTAGCAGTCCCGCGGTTCCGGACTGCAGCGCCAGAACCGCACGGCCACCGCGGCCGGCTAACCGTTGCAGGAGCTCCATCTGTTGCAACCAACAGAGCTTCTTCCCAAGAAAGGTAATTTTCGTCAGTAATCTTTCCTAAGCAAGAAAATATAACGTCGACCATAGCTTTATCGTGAATTGGCGCTAAATCAAGGAGTTCCTCCATCGGGTTGAATTCAGTATCAACATCTCACACAAATACACCAAACTGAGCAGTATCTGTATCCGCGCTTTCATCCAAAGTCAAGGGGAAAACAACTAGATCTTCAGTCTTATCTTTTCAGTTGTGTTTCCAAGTCGTATGCCACTTCTTCGGTGCATCTGCAAACTGTTTTCCACGGAAGAGGAACTGTTTTAAAAACCGGAAGAGTCGCTGGAGAAAAGACTGTTGCAGCAGCAACAAAATCAGTGACAGCCGGTTATCATTTAATAATATGCCGCAGCACCCTGTAAATATCGCTCTAAAATTACGCCATTTCTTTTCGAATGTCAGCCGGTAATCACACAAAAATTACGTCACTTCTCCTCGAATGCATGCTGGTATGCAACTAAAACGGGCGAAAATGTGTGTTGTACGAAATCAGAAGGCCGTGTCGAGTGCTGAAATGATGGCCAGCTGCGCTACGATCAACTCAGAGAAGGGATGGAGCTGTCTGTTTTCGACTGCACATGCTCTGATGTGACGTCATCCCTTCCGGCACTACGAATGTGACGTTACTCACAGCACCAGGTCAGTATTTTTCTTTGAAACTGCGAGAAACATGTATTGCAAGCGAAGAGTATGGTGGCTGAGTCGCAATTCATCAGCTCGTGTTTCATTCCTGCTGCTATCAACATTTCTTTGTCGTCGCAATATTAAACCATGAATTATAAAATTTAAATAGATTTAAACAGTTCAGTTTATATATGTAAAATTAATATATTCAGTTTAGAGGCAATTACTACCTCTTTAAGCCAAAGGGCTATACATAGTCGTAAAAAAAACGAGTATTTGAGGAAATCTAATATGAAAGAGTTTCCTGTAGACGATCTGCTAGATAAACCCTTTTCCAATGAATCTTTGACGGAGAAAGTGAAAGTTAAAGAGTTAGGTTGATCTACTCGAAATGTAAATCTAACAACGGGAAGGCATGGAACGACGCTTACAAATTTGGCTCAGACTATGTGAGCAGAGGCAGATAGGTGCCTCTTTGCCTCTTTCACGTGCCTAGAATATTTCGCCTGAGTGGGGCATAGGAAAAGGTAAATCGTTCTCTGAAGATTATAGGGGATTTTAGAGCAAGCATTCTATTAATGGCGTGGCAGCCAACTCTTCAAGTGCGCTGACTCTCATCTCATTAGCTCGGGTTGTATTCTCAGTGGTATCATAATCTTTTTTTAATTTAATTTTATTCCTCACCATGTTAAGTGACTACTTATAAATTTAAATAAAATTTCTATTAAGTTTACTTAAGTAAACTTAATATACTCAGTTTAGTTACGATTAAAATGCATGTCAAAAGGCTATTGCCCACCATATTGTAGCACATCGGCAAAACTTTGCATAACCCACCACTGAACGAAACATCCTTTAACAAATTCTCCATCACTGAAGGGGCGTACTGTTTCGGCTATTTTAAGAGCTCATTGTCGATGCACCATCATTGTGGGCGACATAGTTCTCTTCCTCTAAATACATAACAAGGAAGAGGTAAAATCGGGAGCAAAGCCACGTAATGCTTTATAAATAAGAGTAACATTTTAAAGAAATGACATGCATCCATATGGACTTCCTTCTTTCTCTCTTTCCTGTTTTATCTAGAGAAATTTGGCGTTCCTTTCCTCAGTATGCAAAATGATCAGGAATTTAGACTGAAGGAGGTGAAATGTAGCTTCACATTGCACTTCTCCCATGCCGATAAAACAGCATTACAAAGCATTCGATAAGAAAATAAAAAAGCCGGTCCACCTTGCCACACGCGCATCGGTAACAAACGAGCGGTGGACGATGTAAGGTGCCTCGTACGTGAGGAAGACATTTTTACCAGTTTTAATAAATTATTGTCTCTTATTGATGTATTCACGATAGTCAGGAAGTGCTGTGGTCTGTAGCCGGCCATGAGTCGGAGACCATTTCCCACGCTGACTGGCTAGGTGACGAAGCGACCATATGTCGCGCGTAGTGGGGTGGGGCTCGGCGTTGGACCGTAGCAACAAGCAGCAGCCTGGGAAATATACATGACGGGAAGTACCGCCATCTTGGCGCCAAAGTCACCGATTTTGTTTGTTTATATTTAATAATTAAAGTCATTTATGACAACACGAAAACTAGGAGAAGCCTCTGGATGTGTAAAACTATTTATCATAATTTTGCCTCATTAAAATTTACGCCCGTTCATTAGCAAATGCATATCTTAGTAAGTACGAACTTGATAGGAAATCCACGAACTGTGACGAAACTAGTAAGAGATACGGACTGCGCGCCAAAGTCGGCAGTCGGCAGTCGGCGTTAAGAGCTCTTCCTGCCTTATTCGATGGTAGCCATGTATCGGTTACGAGTAGTTTGTAACATGAGTGTTTCATTATTGATCTAATAGAAATAAAAGTGATATTATGGCATTCTGAATGTTAATTTCGAGTAAATAGATACCCCAAAGTTGATCGACAGTAATTTCAGATAGTTAGCTGCCACCGACAGAGACATACAATGCGCCAATGAAGACTACATTTTCGAGAGCTGCACCGCGCAGAGGTAGGAGGAAATCCGACGACACGAGCCACCAAGGCGGATCAAGGAAGGTCCGATTTACACTCGCAAATTCCGGGTGGAAATGCTAACCAGTTATACTGTACGTCACATATACCACCCTCTACGGACTCGAGGCTAAGCTGAGTAATAACAGTATCAGTTTAGAAGCGAGGGGATCTTGCAACGAGATGGGACTTCATCAAGTGCTCCCCGACCCCTGAGTAGGCGGAGTCGTAGTAGGCTATTCCTACTTTGCCTCCATGGCTTCTGCGATTGTGGACGGAATGTGTTGCTTCTCTTGTTGTAGATGTCAGCATTTGCCCTTCTCAGGATTTTTGTGCTTCTTTGCCGTCTGCGGTGCAAATAGCTGTGGCGATCCATGACAGGGCGCCGCTCCACGCGCGGTCAGAATTGGCTGCGCCTTTACTCCGATGACTGCTTGGCAGCCGCCGGCGCGGCTGTCAGCGCTGCCTCTGCTATTCTCTGCAGCGTCTCGGCCAGGTGCGAGACCTTTTAGAGTACTGCAGAGAGAGAGAGTGGAGACTACTGCAGACATCTCTCCTGCATGCACAGCAGTTTCTGTGCGGTGGTTGGGTGCAGCTGGGCTGCGGGCGGCGGCTGGGGTGTTTTCCACTCCTGCCGCCTCCGGTCATGTTGTCATCTTCTTCGCTACGCGTTTTCCCCCTGGGGAAACCGTCGCGCAATTATTCTGGTATGCTCTGTCGGGCACGTTTGCTGACGCGGTCGCGTCGTCTTCTGATGCCCATTTCAGTGTGGGCGGCAGTGGCCTTTGTGTTTGCCAGCCTGGGCAAGGTCGGCGGACGGAGCGGTCGGTGTGCTTCTTTGGCAGCTGTCCACCCTGGTGAGCTACTGCGGCCTCGGTGACTGCACAGCCACGTCAACTTGCCACGTGTGGGCCGCCACAGTTTGCATTTGGGCGTGTGTGTCCTCGGCAGCGGGCAACAGCGGCTGGCACGGCCACCTGCGCACTTCAGGCACACCTAGGGGAAAGTGCAGTGGAGAGCCACATGCCCCATCCCCTGGCAGCGGTAACAGTGCACCATGCCCTTCTGTTTAACATTCCCACGGTGACCTTGGTGTTGGCCGCCCGTCTCAGTTGGTAGAGCCACCTGTTCTCTGGGGTACCAGTGGCGATAACCAACAGAGAAAGCGACTGACTCTTTGTGAGTGGCATGGGACTTGGCCCGCGTACGACTGCTGGCTGACAACACCCGCAAGCAAAAATTGTAGGCGCCCGCAACAGCGCATTTGCCCACCTTGCTGTAGGTTCATCCAAATGCTCTATTTCATAAGTCATCTATTTACGAAAAATTGTTAATAAACCCATAGTTATTTTGTTATCTCATTCGCAGAACTATAGCCTACAGGAAGGGGTTGAAGGAAATAAGACATTTTTGTATGAAAATGTCATTATTTGTTTTTGATACAACAGTAAAAACCATGTGTTGAGTGCATTAATCATCTTTAAAATACACCAACTGATTCTGTTTTCTCTGATGAGTGTTAATGGCAAGGACAGTTACTGCACCGCTGCACGTCCTGGTTCTGCTGCCAGGAAAAAAAAAGCAACAGTATAAACGAATATATTAAATGGCGATAATAATAACAATAATGGATAAAGAGAGTTACTTACTTTTCTGATGTGTGTAGAAGCTGCTCTTTGTGTTCCACAACTCACTCATTTCAAAAGGGGGAGATAACTCCAGTAAATGTAACTTACTGTTTTGAAGCCTCCTCCCATGAACCATGGACTTTGCCGTTGGTGGGAAAGGTTGCGTGCTTCAGCGGTATAGATAGGTGCAACCACAACGGAGGGGTATCTCATGAAAGGCCTGTCAAACATGTGGTTCCTGAAGAGGGGCAGCAGCCTTTTCAGTAGTTGCAGGGGCAACATTCTGGCTGATTGACTGATCTGGCCTTGTAACATTAACCAAAACGGCGTTGCATGTTGGAAGTGCGAACGGCTGAAAGGAAGGGGAAACTACAGCCGTAATTTTTCCCGAGGTATAATGGCGTCCTCTTAGGTAAAATATTCCGGAGGTAAAATAGTCCCCCATTCGGATCTCCGAGCGGGGACTACACAAGAGGATGTCGTTATCAGGAGAAAGAAAACTGGCGTTCTACAGATCGGAGCGTGGAATGTCAGATCCCTTAATCGGGCAGATAGGTTAGAAAATTTAAAAAGGGAAATGGATAGGTTAAAGTTAGATATAGTGGGAATTAGTGAAGTTCGGTGGCAGTAGGAACAAGACTTTTGGTCAGGTGAATACAGGGCTATACACACAAAATCAAATCGGGATAATGCAGGAGTAGGTTTAATAATGAATAAAAAAAGAAATAGGAGCGTGGGAAAGCTACTACAAACAGCATAGTGAAAGACACGAAGCTGACGCCTGCCACAGTAGTACAAGTTTATATGCCAACTAGCTCCGCAGATGATGAAGAGTTTGAAGAAATGTATGATGAGATAAAAGAAATTATTCAGATAGTGAAGGGAGGCGAAAATTTAATAGTCATTGGTGACTGGAATTCGAGAATAGGAAAAGGAAGAGAAAGAAAAGTAGTAGGTGAATATGGAATGGAGGTAAGGAATGAAAGAGGAAGCCGCCTGGTAGAATTTTGCACAGAGCATTACTTAATCATAGCTAACACTTGGTTTAAGAATCATGAAAGAAGGTTGTATACGTGGAGGAGACCTGGAGACACTGGACGGTTTCAGATGGATTGTATAATGGTAAGACAGATATTTAGGAACCAGGTTTTAAACAGTAAGACATTTCCGGGGGCAGATGTGGACTCTGACCACAATCTATTGGTTGTGAACGGAAGAAACTGCAAAAAGGTGGAAATGTAAGGAGATGGAACCTGGATAAACTGAAGGAATCAAGGGTTGTAGAGCGTTTCAGAGAGAGCATTAGGGAACGATTGACAAGAAAGGGGGAAAGAAATACAGTCGAAGAAGAACGGGTAGCTTTGAGAGATGAAATAGTGAAGGCAGCAGAAAATCAAGTAGGTAAAAAGACGAGGGCTAGTAAAAATCTCAGGGTAACAGAAGAGACACTGAATTTAATTGATGAAAGAAGAAAATATAAAAATACAGTAAATGAAGCAGGCTAAAAGGAATACAAACGTCTCCAAAATGAGATCGACAGGAAGTGCAAAATGGCTAAGCAGCGACGGCTAGAGGACAAATGTAAGGGTGTAGAGGCATATATCCCTGGGGGTAAGATAGATATTGCCTACAGGAAAATTAAAGATATCTTTGAAGAAAAGAGAACCACTTGTATGAATATCAAGAGCTCAGATGGAAAACCATTTCTAAGCAAAAAAGGGAAGATGGAAAGGTGGAAGGAGTACATAGTAGGTCAATACAAGGGCGATATACTTGAGGGCAATGTTATTGAAATAGAAGAGGGTGTAGACGAAGATGAGATGGGGGATACGGTACTGCGTGAAGAATTTGATAGAGCACTGAAAAATGTAAGTCGAAACTAGGCTCCGGGAGTAGGGAACATTCCATTAGAACTACTGATAGCCTTAGGAGAGTCAGTCCTGACAAAATATCATATGGTGAGCAAGGTGTATGAGACAGGTGAAATACCCTCATACTTCAGGAAGAACATATTAACTCCAATCCCAAGGAAAGCAAGTGTTGACAGGTGTGAAAATTACCGAACTATCAGTTTAATAAGTCATGGCTGCAAAATACTAACACGAATTCTTTACAGACGAATGGAAAAACTGGTGGAAGCCGACCTCGGGGATGATCAGATTGGATTCCATGTTGGAACACGTGAGACAGTACTGACTTACGACTTATCTTAGAAGATAGATACAGGAAAGGCGAACCTGCATCTCTACCATTTGTAGACTTAGAGAAAACTTTTGACAGTGTTGACCGGAATACTGTCTTTCAAATTCTGAAGGTGGCAGGGATCAAATACAGGTAGCGAAAGGCTAATTACAATTTCTACTGAAAACAGATGGCAGTTATAAGAGTCGAGGGACATGAAAGGGAACCAGTGGTTGAGAAGGGAGTGAGACAGGGTTGTAGCCTATCTCCGATGTTGTTCAATCTATATATTCAACAAACAGTACAGGAAACAAAAGAAAAATTCGGAGTAGGAATTAAAATCGATAGAGAAGAAATAAACACTTTGAGGTTTGCCGACAACATTGTACTTCTGTCAGAGACAGCAAAGGGCCTGGAAGTGTAGTTGAACGGAATGGACAGGTCTTGAGAGGAGTATATAAGATGAACATCAACAAAAACAAAACGAGGATAATGGAATGTAGTCGAATGAAATCTGGTGATGCTGCGGGAATTAGATTAGGAAATGAGACACTTAAACTATTAGACGAGTTTTGCTATTTGGGGAGCAAAATACCTGATGATGGTCGAATTAGAGAGCATATAAAAATGCAGACTGGCAATGGCAAGGAAACTTGATTATAACTGGTCTTAATACACCTTATCTTCATATTAAACGCGCAGCTTAAGTAAAACAATTATCTAGCCCTAACCAAAATTTCCACTTACCTCGCGTCTTTTGCAGATTTCTCGAAAGCACAACAGCAAGCAAGCAGCGTCCAAGTTAGATTTCTATTTCTAAATAAATATTAAAACTGTTGGATACTATATGGTGCAATGAGGTAATATGTAGTGATAAAACTTCTTTACAGAGTGGGATGGGGATAGTAACTATTCTTACGAAGTGATATTCCAATACAAATATTTTATTTATAATATTACTTGAAAATACAGCTCTTCGGTTGCACAGGTAATTTTTTTTTTTCCTGGTGCTGCTTACAGTGCCGGTCGCACACGCGACCCTTAGCGGCGCATCTTAATCAAGTTGTGCATTCCTAGGAAAATTTTATAATGTACAAATATATTTTTATCTTTAACGTGAGCACTGTTTCATAACTATTTACTCTATGTAATGTAAAAATTTTTTACTTTTGATGAAGGCTGCCTTAGAGCAGTTGAAACCTAGGTAAAGTTGAAAATTTTTTACCTGTGGAACCGAAGAACTGTATTTTCAAGTAGTATTATAAATTTCGTCAACGGTTGCTGCATTATCGGCCATGTTCAAAATTGACAAATATTTTAGAATGAAGTACGTTTTCAAAAAGACGGAGTGAACGAGAACTCCAGTGAGACACTTTCAGATGTTGTTTAGGGATACTTTCTGCCAATTCACTACTAATGGAGACTCTTTTTTAGTAAAGAATACTCTCAATATATATATCGAATGTATATGTAAGATTGCATGTAACAATATTCCTCAGAATAACGAAAATAACTCTTGTCTCATTAATATACGACCTTCAGAAAGACGATAGTTAAGATTAACATTTATATGCCATCAATCACTTGCCAATTCCTAAAGTGTTGAAAAGTGTCAGAACTGAAGTATTTTCGTAATAAAATCTGACATCCATATTCAAGGACACAAATTTTTATCAAGACTATGTAAATAAACTTCTTTAGACAGCACCTCTGGTTATTTGTTCTGGTGTTAATAAAAGTTTAATATAATCTTTAGATATGTATCAGTTTATTTCTTTGGTAAATCTTTTAGATATATTCTAAGAGTTTCAATACCAGCTTCTTTTGAAATTTCTTTAATATCTTAAGCTTTAAGATGCTAGTCTTTGAAAATGACTATCTTTGGGTTTAACTATTCTCAGTTCAATTGTCTAGATCTAATCGCTGTCTTGACCATGCTTACGCTACTTGCTAAATGTTAGAACTAATATTATTGCTTTCCTTTTTAAATTATTTCCTTTTTTACATTTATTGAGAAATCGTCGTGGGTAATGGATAATTCGAGGACTAAAATTTAACAGATGAAAGTTTATTTTCTTCTCTTTAAAAATTTAAATGTTTTATATTGACCAAATGTCGATTGTGAACAAGTGACTGTAAAAAACTAATAGTCTCACATTAATCGAGATGAACTCAAAATAAATCCTCGGTAGAACCATTACTTTGTATCTCAACCTAAAGCTCAGATTTTCAAATAGCAGGCTCTTCGCGTGTTAGCCTCTCGTGTACTCACAAGCAAATCCTAAATGTCATTGTCACTCATAACTTTTGCTACGGAAACAGTGGTAGTTGTTGGTATTTCCGCTTTGCAGTGGTTCATTTAGGACAATGTGGTCTTAATAGTTACGTTACTAACAATACATAAGGGAAACTATAATAACTCACCTCTGACCTGTGTGTTCCTGTGCTTGCTTCACCGATCAAGAAAAGCTTCTGGAATAAAGCTCGGCAAGCAATTATTCCACACACAAAATAACATTACTATCTTTAGTGGAACTCTGTTCTCAAAAAAACAATTACACTCACAGCAGTACCTTAGAGGGTGTCCTCATAATTCTTTCTTAACCATTTGAAACATCCAAAATCTGCTGGCGTGTGCACTAACTAGTATCACAAGCAACACAACATGGACGACTTTAGACAAAATTACTGAAGCCAGAATTTAATTGTTGTCGTAATTTGACTACTCAGGAGTCCTACTCTCAAATACTGACCCAGCGTACAAGCCACCCTTGACTGAACTCATGTCAACTTAAAATCGCTTGACCTTTCATCAAACATCAAGCAAAATGCGAGGAGCTCGACTCGGACAAGATTCAGAAAATGATTATACTTATCACGCTCTAGACCACTTACTGTATTCTTCAAACCTTGCATTTCGAACACAACTCAATCGGAGGACAAATTCCTACACTCTGTCAACAAAATCGAGGAAAATTCAACACTGACAAAATAATCGATACAATATGCTTTAGGTAGGTATCGATCACAACCCTTGTAAACGTGTTTTAAATCACATGCTGTAACACCGATGTCGTCTTACCGATTCATGCTCACTATCCCTCAGTGACTGCCTTAAAACCCCTTTATTGCCATAGCTGAACTATTAATTAAGAAACATGTAGGGCGCACCACTATTTCTTAACAATTAAAATAAAGAATCATGTGACCGTCAGTTGTTCTTCTAGCAGCCGGCTCGCCCAGGATGATCTCTGGCGTGCCCAAGTTCTGCTGTCGGCCGTCTCTGTGCGAATAATTGCATACTTATAATGAAATAGTACATATCCCATTCTTTTCTTTGATTTATCTTACTTCTTGACTACTATTAAAATTAAATCTTGACGACATGAAAATCTAAACAATAATTTTCATCCATTACAAAATGTCAGCGGTGTTTCTGTGTTGTGAGGATGACTTTTATGACTGTTTGTACGGTGTCGTGTTGAGTTTGTGTTGTCATGGATGAAGGTGAGGGATGGGGTGAAAGCTGCCGCCGGCACACAGCCTACTTCTCTCGAAACACCAAATGGGCCGCCGTGCTCAACGTACCCATCCGACGGACGGATCACCATCGACAGTGTCACATACCCTCACTTTCAGAGACCCTGCGAAGAGGTTTGAAATATAATCGACGACACTGGCGCAAACGTTGGTGACTGGGAATCTTACGCCACCAGCTCTCCCCCGCTTGCCAGCCAAATACTGACAGTAAAAACGTTGCGCCACCAAAATCTGAACAGGCTTACATCTGACAATAATTCGAGCACCACCGAGCAGGCATGCGTTGGTGACGTGACCTCGGGTATGGAGAACAACAAAAAGTTCAAATCATTTTTTAATCGAAACGATAATGAATTACTTTACTGAGAAACAGGTACCAACATAAAAAAGTAATGCAATTGATATCAATACCGAACTTTCCAATTTGCCCTCTTAGGTCACCATTTCTTCTGTGAGAATCTCGATAAAGTGTAAGGACAATCAGGCAATTATCATTGCTATTGAAATGTTCACTATGAAGGATGTTAGGGGTATAAGTGCAGATATTTTTATTGGTGACTGAGGACAGTGTACTGAGCAACATTAACTCAGTATGTACTTCATTTGCAGACTAAAAACATAGCTGTTAGGAATAATATGTTTTTAGGTTGGTTAGTACCTCCAAGAACATGAAGCAGGAGCAAGCCATTAGTGGTTATTTTTCACTGAGCAGGAGGTCAGATGTTGGAAGTATGGACGTGTGGGGGCAGAATCATTAGCCTACAGTGGCAGACATAGTTGACTTAGTGGTGCGGTTACGACCATGGAGAAAACATTAGGCAGTAAATTATATGATGAGTTAGTGGGAAGATTGTTGGATGCAGAGAAAAAACAACCAGCACACTGAAGTGGGTGAAATTAAGGTACCAATGATCACAATATCTGCTTTTATATCCCTAACACCTTGTGTAAGGTATCAGGACGAAATAGTTATGCAGTTGACAGAGCACACTAGTCGCTTTGGAGCTTTGTAGATGGTGTAGAATTGGTACCAGTTGGTCACGTGAGCCTCCACCACTGACATAAGTCTTGGTAGTGAAGCAGTGCGTTTGTGCCATTTAGTTCTATGCAATCAGTTTAGTAAGATTGGTCGACACGGTTAGAATGACAGAATGTAGGTTATAGTGTTCGGACGTGCCAATGACAATACCGTGAATGAAGCTGTTCGAGTGGCAGTGTATCAAAGCAGGTTGTTCAACCTCTCTACAAGGAATAGTATACCATTCGCAGCCATGTAACATAGTATGCGGAAAGTGGTAGTAAAAATATACTAACCATGCGTGTCACTCTTTGATAATGATGATCTGTTTCAAACTGGACAGGAATTAGTGCTGCCAGTGTATGTAGGTTCAACTCATACAGTTTTGTAGTGACCATAGTGGAGGGAGCAGCATATAAGGGACATTTTTAGCTCTCTCTCTGACCGGGAAGAAGAGTTACATTGGTAAACGAAATTATTTGAGAATGATGATATGCAGACCCATACTCTTCTGCCGGGGTAACAGGCTCGCAATTTATAATTCGCGACTACGTGAATATTAATTATTATCGGCGAGCCAGTTTTTTCGCGCTTGGACATCGGACATCGTAGTGAAGTAATAGCTGCAGGCTCTGGAGAAGTTTGTCACCGTTAGTAGCGTTCTGCGCGAGGCGTAGAAAGTGACTGATAATAATTGTTCCTCGGCAAGACGTTATTCCAGAAAGCATTACAAGTACTTACAGAAACTGGAACCTGTGGTTCGTCAGCTGTAAAAACAGTGGTTATTACTCTTTAAATAAATATAAATATACCATTTCCAATCAACGCAATTATTATTAACTAAGAATTATAAATGCTCCCATAAGCAATGCCCAAGGCAGGATAGAGTAGGTTGCATGAAGAAGAGGGGAAAAAAAAGAATGTATAAAAAGTGATGAACAACTGACAAAAATTGAAAGATAACATTTTCTTATTTTTTTCGCAATTACTGATATATATGGAACATACCTTCTCTGGCCATGTGTATAAAAGGTCTTTCAACTACAGACTACTAATAGCATTTATAACACAAAATATGTAAAGCTTTACCAATTATTTGAGGTACCATTACAGTTTTACGCTAAGGACAAACAACACTAGGGACAAACGACACATGAACTGGACAGTAGCTGAGTGATGTGTTTTGTCTGATCCGATGAGTTGAGATTTTGCTTCTTTTCAAATGACACAACGTGGCGACTGTCCCTGCAGCCCAACGAGAAGTTTAACCCATAGCGTATGGTGTAGTTCAGGCCGGAGGTAGTTCTGTGATATTCTGAGGATGTTTTATGAAGAATGACGTGACTGATATCAATTGCATTACTTTTTTATGTTGGTACCTGTTTCTCAGTAAAGTAATTCATTATCGTTTCGATTAAAAATGATTTGAACTTTTTGTTGTTCTCCATACCCGAGGTCACGTCACCAACGCATGCCTGCTCGGTGGTGCTCGAATTATTGTCAGATGTAAGCCTGTTCAGATTTTGGTGGCGCAACGTTTTTCAAGATTCAACTACCATGAATATGAACCATGATATTTTTATGGTACCATACCTCAGTCGGTAAAAACGGGTCCCTTATAGGATCATTTTGTTGTCTGTCAGTCAGTCTGTCGTTTGCCTGTCTGATTGTTAAGATCCCTTTTTCTCAAGAGCGGAAGGAGGTATCAAGTTGAAATTTGTGTCACATGCTAAGGTTTACAGTCTCTTGGCGCTGTAAACAATTTAAGCTTCAAAGTCCATTAAACCAAAAGATATGGCCATATATGTCATCTAACTTGGTACTTGTAAGCTCACTCACACTGGTGGTCTAGTGGTTGCCGGCATGGTAGCTCATTGTGTTCGGTCAGAGGGCTGGCTGTCCTCTGCAATAATAATAAAAAAAAGCTGAGTGAAGTATTCAACGATGAACGTAAAGGGTGTCATGTGACGTCCACCCAGGTGAAATGACGAGAGCAATGGTGGAAAAAAAGGCGGTAAACTGCATTCTTTCATACTGAGAGAACGCGCAATCGGATCTCAGTCGGACTTTGGAATCTTCAGTCTTCGTTTTAACGGTGCTTTCCCCTCTCAATGATGTGAGGAGTCGCTAGACACAACACATGGTTCGAATTCCACGTTAACCTGTAGGTCCCCTTTCCCCAGTCGAATAACTGGGGTAACTTAGGAATCTGCAAGTCACCGAAGTGACGTCCAGGTCATTGAGCCATGCGAGATTTTTAATGTAGTGCATATACATAACTATGTTTGTACACAACTCTCAGAGCGCGAGTCCTACACTAACACGTTCAGCTTTTTCAGCATTCTTGATAACAAAGCGCTGCTCTTTCTTCTACATCTTCATCATGAGTTTCCAGCAGCTCAGAGATGGACAAAAGTGATCTTTCCACAGATCGCATTAGAACTGTTCACTAACTGAAATGAACTAGCTCTTTTTTATGACTGAAAGTCATCATTCACTCAAAAAATAAATAAAAGAAAGTCGTCTTGCCTATTTTAAATCAGGTCATTATACATGTATTTTTACGTCATTTATTCCTGTTTTGACAGATTATAAAAAGAGAAGTAATAAGTTTATGTTACGTCCATAGCAGTTTTGAGATTTAAATCATCTACTGTAAAAATTAAAAATATTATAACAGAATCGTAATTTTTTTTCAAAGTTGGAAAATTTTAAAAGTAAGTCCTATTCATGGAGGTAAAATACACTATAAGAAATACAGCGTAACTTACTTAGTTTAACTATCTACTATCTTCATTTACAATCAGTTTTATAGGATATGTACCCAAGAAGGAAAAATTAATCAGTATTATGACTTATAAATAGAATTTGATCTATTTTACACAGAGTGAGTCAGTTTCTTTTCTTGGTGCATATTTGTCCTGATTTTGGAAAGAAACACTCACAGGGCGCTGGTACAGCTGAGATACATAGTATTTTCAGAACCAATTAGTATAGTGCTGGGTACAGCAATTTTTTGGTTTCCCATTAGTTAAAGAGGTCGATTTTTCGAGGCAATTATGTTGTTGTTGTTGTGGTCTTCAGTCCTGAGACTGGTTTGATGCAGCTCTCCATGCTACTCTATCCTGTGCAAGCTTTTTCATCTCCCAGTACCTACTGCAACCTACATCCTTCTGAATCTGCTTAGTGTATTCATCTCTTGGTCTCCCTCTACGATTTTATGTCTCAGATAAATATTTATAAAATATAAATATATAATATATAATATAATATATAAATATATAATATAAATATAAATATATAAATATTTATCTAGTTCTACAGTCCCTACACAAGACTTATTTGGAGCTGTGGTCACACTTGAGACAGCTGTTAATATTTTACCCACAACTACAAAGGGATATAATCTGTTTGTATCGTCAAAGAAAACAGAAGTTATGTCTTTAAGGGCTTATAGCCAACTCCTAGCAAAATAATAATAAAGGATCAGAAAATCGAATAGGTAAACTTGTTCAATCTCTTAGGAAATACTATCTCATTCATGTTAGGAATGGACATACAAAAGAAAGTGGAAATATTTACTTACATTAACATAAAAACGTATAGAACCTTTAGAACTGAAGTAAGATAGGAAACTCTAAACAATTTTAAATTTCCCACAAAAAGTGCCTACGTATTCAGTTTTCCTCTAGGACTAAGAGAAATCGAAAATCCCGTGTGATGCACACGTGATGTAGCTTAGGTAATTTTTGTATGCCAATTTGAGGTCATTTTCTGATTTGATATCCCACGAGTATTCTATGTCAAATTGTTACTACTCGACTTCTTCTACAGTTCTGTGTTACATTGTAAACAGTTTCGTTTAAACCACTATAATGTGCAAGGTGTTTTTTGCATTAATTTAGTGTTCCAAAGAACTTACGTTTCTTCATATTCTATTCTTTTCAAGGGCTTAGAAAAACTGCACCAGGGTGGTTGCTCTCAAACTTGACAAAAAAATTGCCTCAGAATTCCATGTGTAAGGGGGAAGGTGGTGTCAAAAAGCTCCAGATAACTTAATAGTGAGAGGGAAAAGGGGGGGGGGCTTCTTTCCTCTCAGCTGATAAATACTACCCATGATTAACAGTTTAACTGCTATTGTTAACATCGATAAATTATATGGAATAATTGACATATTTTGAAATTTCAAGTATTTAAAAATTTGTGATTCATGAAACTCAATAAGCTTAAATTTTAAATGCAGGGTTGAAAGTATAGAATTCTCTGGTATTTTATGAAATTCCTGAAATTTACCTGATTTTTCCATGTAAAATGTAGTTCCGTGAGAATTCCAGGTTTTCCAGAAGAATTTCCATACTGTGTTCACATCAGTAAGATATGCAAATTCATACATGCACATGGTCTATAGTGCTTTTTTTTTTTTAAGCTTTGGCCGCGCGGGATTAGCCGAGCGGTCTAGGGCGCCGCAGTCATGGACTGTGCGGCTGATCCCGGCGGAGGTTCGAGTCCTCCCTCAGCCAAATAATAGCTCGTTTCTAATCGATTCTTTTCCAAAGCCGATCGATTAAAGTGGTTATCGTGCTGCCCTAGTCGGCCATCCTATTGAAACTGCAGCAGGATGACGATGGTGGTGCAGACTGCGCCACAGACGGCGAGCAGCAGCGGCGGGTCGACTGCGAACAGTCCGCTGTCGCGGAGTCCGGCCATGGCGAACTGCAGCTGTTCTGCGAAGCCGGCGAGCTCTCGCAGCTGCTGCAGCTCCCTCGGTCTGCGCAGCTGCAGCTGCAGCTGCAGGCAGTGCATCAGCTCTGGCGTTGCCTCCGCTTCCTGCAGCACTGCGTCGCTCACCACCGCCAACGCCAGCAGTCGAGCGCCGTCCCACGCTGACCATGCGCCCAGCAGTGCCAGCGACCGGTCCTGCGTTCACAGTACAGCAGTCACAAAAATATCGAAACACCGCGAGAAAGGCATGCTTTTTACATAACTGCACATACTAGGCAAGCCTGCAAGTTGTGCTACTATATTTGACCACAAACGTCACCTGCACAATATCCTCAATACGTTGCAAGTCGTGGTCAGAACAGTGTTCTGTGTAATTCTGAGTGCATTATGTGAGAGCTCAGCGCATCGAACGTGGGCAAATTGTTGGTACTCGTATGGTGGGTGCTTCCGTAACGAAGGCAGCCGAAGTGTTTGGTGTTTCAAGAGGCACGATATCGAAGATCTATACTGCATACGGAGAAAGCAGAAATCATCCTCCGCTAAGTCACAACGCGGTCAAAAGTGTTTGTTGAGTGATCGTGACGAACGATCATTGAAGAAGATTGGGACGAAAAATAAGAGGACACCAGTTGCAAAAGTCACTGCAGACCTAATCGTCGAACTCACGAATCCTTCCAGCATCAAAACAACATGAAAGGGGCTCAATAAGCCGGGAACTCATTGCAAGTGGGATTCCAAAAACACTCATCAACAGGAAAAAGTGGTGCCGAAGCCGTAAAACCTGGACTGTTTAGCTATAAATGTAAATGTCGTGTGACTAGGGCCTCCCGTCGGGTAGACCGTTCGCCAGGTGCAAGTCTTTCGATTTTACGCCACTTCGGCGACTTGCGCGTCGATGAGGATGAAATGATGATGAATAGGACAACACAACACCCAGTCCCTGAGCGGAGAAAATCTCCGACCCCGCCGGGAGTCGAACCCGGGCCCTTAGGATTGACATTCTGTCGCGCTGACCACTTTTTTCCCCAATAATCTTTATTGAACACACTACCAGTATATATATATATATATATTATTTATCGCGAATGGACCCAGAAGGATCACGCAAAGCTTTCTGACGTCGTTTCTTCCATACTTCTTTCATTCGTTTTCCATGTTTTCTTTTTCTTTCTTCTGTCCATTTTGTTCCTGGTCTCTTTAGTGCTTCCTTCTCCGACAATACAATCCACTTTTCCACCTTATTTCTAAAAGTTTTTCTATCTTTGACATCTTTAAGTTCAATATTTGCTTTTTGTAAATCTAATTTTACTTGGCTAATCCATGGTGTTGTTGATTTGACTTTTTCTATGTAAGTGAGAACTCTGTTGGTGAGTCGTGTGGGGGGAAGTCTAGTGACATGTCCATAAAATTTTAATCTTCACCTTCTTATGTCTGCTGCCAGGTTTGATATAGTTTCTGTGGTTCTTCTTGATTGTATCCGGTATCCTTCTTCTGTTAATTTTGGACCTAAAATCTTTCTCATAATTTTGCGTTCTTCTTTTAGTATTTTTTCTAAATCACATTTTGTGTGGAGTGTGAGCGTTTCACTAGCATATAGTGCTGCTGGCTTAATTACTGCGCAGTAGTGTCTGATTTTTGTGTTCGAGGAGATGCATTTTTTATTGTATATTTCATGTGTCATACCATATGCTCTCTTCATTTTCTGTTGTCTGATCTTCTGTGCAACTTTCTCTCCTCCGGTTGGCTCAAAAATTTCACCTAGGTATTTAAAATGTTTTACTCTATTTATTTTTCCATATTTTGTATTCAAACTGTGTATATGGAATTTCGTACAGAAAAATTCTGTCTTTTGAAACGAAATTTGTAAACCTACTTTATCCGCGCATTCCTTAAGGATCTCTATTTGTTTGGTGGCGATTTCTTCATCATCTGCAAGTATGGCCAAGTCGTCCGCGAATGCTAAACAAGATATCTCCACGTTGTCTTTGGTTCTACCAAGATGGATTGGTTTCCAGTAGGATTGATTTTTTAATTCTTTTTCCCATTCCTTAATGACTTTATCCAGGACTATATTAAACAGAAGTGGAGATAGCCCGTCACCTTGACGTACTCCAGTTTTTATGAGAAAAGGTTCAGAGATTTCTCCCCTGAATTTAACTTTAGATACAGTGTCTGTCAGTGATTCTTTGATAAGCCTTAGTGTTTTGGAGTCAAGTCCAAGTTCCTCTAAAATGTTAAACAAAGATTGCCGGTCAATTGAGTCATAGGCTTTCTTAAAATCTACAAATGTACAAATTATGGGGGCATTTCTAATTGCTTTGTGTTTTAATATTGTCTTTAAATTAAATATTTGTTCTATGCATGAGCGACCGGGGCGGAAGCCTGCTTGATAATCACCAATTTGGCTTTCCAGCTGCTCTTGTGTTCTTTTCAGCAGGCATGTTGAGAGAATTTTGTAGGTGACTTGTAAAAGTGAGATTCCCCTGTAGTTATTGACATTTGTTCTGTCTCCTTTTTTATGTAACGGGTGAATAAGGGCACATTTCCAGTCCTCTGGTAATTTTTCTGTTTCTCATATTTTTGTTATTATTTTTGTGAGCTCTTGCAACGTCTTTGGTCCTAGGTTTTTTAATAGCTCTGCAACAATGCCATCTTCGCCAGATGTTCTATTATTTTTTAAGTTTTTAATGTGACATTTGATTTCTTCCTGTGTTGGTGGTAATGAATCCGGTTGATCGTTGGCACAGATTTCTTTGGGAAACCTTAAACTAGGTTCTGGGCAATTTAGTAGGTTAGAAAAATATTGAGCCAATACTTGACAGTTTTCCTGGTTTGTTAGGGCTAATTTACCATCTGGTTTTCTGAAACATAAATTTTGAGGGATATATCCTCGTATTTTATCTGCGAAAGTTCTGTAGAAGTCTCTTGTATTATAATTTTGGAAATTTTCTTCTATGGCATCCAGTTGTGCCTTTGTGTACTTCCTTTTTGCTTGCTTAATAGATTTTGAAACCTGTTTTCTAACCTCGTTAAATAAATGTAGACTTTCTTGTGATTTTTTACTGTTATATTCTTGAAATGCCTTTTTTCTCCTTTCCAATGCATTTTCACAGTCTGAATCCCACCAAGGGTGTTTGAATATCTTTTTCAAGGGAATAGTTTCCTTAGCTATTCGCGTGATTTTAGAATGAAATTCTTCCCATGTGTTTGCCTTTTCCTTCTCCCATTCTTCTTTTACTTTAGATTCTTTAATCTTCTTGGTGTCATATTTCTGTATTTCTGTTTTCTTCTGATGACTTCTTCGTGCTGTAAACTTGATTTTAATTCTAGTTAGGTAATGGTCTGAATCAATGTTTGCTCCTCTGCGTACTTGGACGTCGTAAATTTCTTTTTGTACTGGGTATGAAATCGCCACATGATCTATTTGAAACTCGCCAATTTGTTGTATAGGAGATCTCCATGTCTTTTGTTTTCTTGGACATTTTCTTAGAGATGTTGACATTATCTTCAGGTTATTCTGCTTACATAGTTCGACGAGCCTTGTACCATTTTTATTGGTAAATTTATGTGCAGGATATTTGCCTACGGTTTTTTGGTGGATTTTCTCTCTACCAATTTGGGCATTAAAATCGCCGAGTAGAACTTTTGTATCATCTTTTGGAATCTTGGCCATTATATTCTCCAAATTTTCCCAGAACTTTTCTATTTCTATGGGGTTTTTCTTGTTCGTTTGTGGGAGCATGAACATTAACCATTGTGTTGGCACATTGTAAGCGCATCGTCATTATCCTATTATTTACGGGAGTAACTTCCTTGATGGAGCTGAGCACGCTCTTGTGTATGATAAACGCCATCCCGAGATGGGGGGCTCCTCTTCCGATTCGTTTATCCGTCTTGCTCTTAAAGATGCGATAGTTGCCATAATCTGATGTTTCTTCATCTGTAAAACGTGTCTCCTGTAAAGCTAGTATTACTATCTTTTGCTTTTCAAGTTCTGTTGTAAGGTTTAGAAGTTTTCCTGGTTGGATTAATGTATTTATGTTAAAGGTTCCAATGTATGTAGGTGTTTTAAGTGGAAGTTTGCCAGAGAGCTCCGACTTTCTCTGATGTAATCGTGTAAGTCCAGGTTCCCCAGAATCCGAATTCCTGGTTGCCATCTGTTGATGGGTGGATTGGTTACCACCTGGGGTAATGTTGTTATTACTTGCACGAGTCATACTTGCTTGTAATCAAGTTGGTCCAGTGTTTCCACTGGGTGTTTAGAACCAGGGATTGTTAGTTCCTGGCGCATTATGACCAGCCGCACATTGTGTGAACAGACGCTGACCAGGATGCCGATGGTTCCCACTTCAGACGCGTCCTGGATTGTCTTCTTCCTTTTTTTTTTGGTCGATGCATGAGAAAGTTGATAAGGATGTTGCATCATGTGACGGGTAGGCATGGCACATCCCAACTTTGAAGGGGTCAAGGAAGACGCTGCGGAGATAACCGGCAAAAGTTTGTCGGTAAGATGGTTTTCGGGAGAGGGTGCTATGCGTGGTCACAACTTTGTACCAGAAGTCAAGGACTGTATGTGGACCACTCTGAAAGAGGTATTCTAAAGCCTGTCCTCGAAACCAGATGAGTGTATGTTGCTTAACAAGAGAGTAGTGAAATGTCTGGGGCAACAACAAGAAATCCAGTGTTACCGTCGTTGGCGGGGCACGGAGGTAAAAGCCCACGATTCGTTAGATGAGGAGCCATACGTTTCGTTTCAGGGGGCACGTAAGACGGTGCTCGTCGGTGTCTTCGAGCTGACAGTCAGGGCAGAGTGGGGAGGTGGCCAGTCGTGTGCGATAAAGTCGACTATTAGTCGGGAATTTGCCATAGAGGCCATCTTTTGCAGGAGGCAGTGTTAGAGTGTTGTAGCGGACTTTGAAAGTGCCCCTGCTGACACGAAATATCCAAAGGCTGATTGGATGCGGCGACCAAGGAGTAACGACATTGGGAGGATCTGGGCGACGTGTACCAGTTTAGGATCTGAGCACTATGGGACTTAACATCTGATGTCATCAGTCCCCTAGAACTTAGAACTACTTGAACCTAACTAACCTAAGGACATCACACACATCCATGCCCGAGGCAGGATTCGACCCTGCGACCGTAGCGGTCGCTCGGTTCCAGACTGTAGCGCCTAGAACCGCACGGCCACTCCGGCCGGCACCAGTTTAGGGGCGACATACATGTTGACATAGGACACACATTGGAGTTGGTTTAAGTTACGGTGCACTTGACCGCGGACACGGTGCCGAATCGACTGCAAAAGCCGCCGGTAAGCAAGGGCCACTGTGCGGTGTGTGGAGCTCGTAAATTCGATACCCAAGTAACGAAGGGTGGTACTGACCGGGAGAGGGGTCGGCACCATAGCCGGGAGGCCGCGCCCAATGTGCATCATAGTCGATTTACGGACATTAAGAATGCTACCAGAAAGACGTCCATACTGGTGGATCCTTTGGATGAAGTCATTGAGTTCATTGGAGGAGCAGGTGAAAAAGAGGAGGTCGTCCACATAAGCCCTGCAGTGCAAGGTGCAGTCATGTAATGTGAGACCCTGCAGTCAAGAGGTGAGACCAGTGATGAGGGGCTCAAGTGAAATGGCATATAGTAAAGTAGACAGAGGGCATCCTAGACGCACAGAGCAGCGTTTAGAAATCGGTCCTACAAGCCTCCCATTGACTTATACCATCGAGACCGCGGGAAGTAGTAATCGGCGAATGGCATCGACAAAAAGTAATTGGAACCCCATACGTGTCGCCACCATGAGGAGGAATGGGTGTCGAACGTGATCAAACCACTCAGCTACCGGGGGCGGACTGTGGAGCTGTGGAAGTACGTCATTCGGTCGAATGAGTCTTGTTTCACACTGTTTACGAGTTCTGGCCGAGTTTACGTAACAAGAGTGAAACACGGCGAGGGCTCGGTGATGACTAAGGGTACATTATCGTGCTGTTCTACGAGCTCCATGATTACTATGCAAGGTCGCATTACTGTCACGGATGGTGAGGCTAGTAACGTCCAGCCCACGGTACAATGTTTGTTCGCCAATCATTGGCTCACAGAAAGATTCGTACCTGCCGGCCGTGGTGGCCGAGCGGTTCTAGGCGCTTCAGTCTGGAACCGCGCGACTGCTACGGTAGCAGGTTCGAATCTTGCCTCGGGCATGGATGTGTGTGATGTCCTTAGGTTAGTTAGGTTCAAGTAGTTCTAAGTTCTATGGGACTGATGACCTCAGAAGTTGAGTCCCATAGTGCTCAGAGCCATTTGAACCATTTTGAACCTCAGAAGTTAAGTCCCATAGTGCACAGAGCCATTTGAACCATTTGATTCGTACCTAAAGACTGGAAAATTGCTCAAGTCACACCAATACCCAAAAAGGGAAGTAGGAGTAATCCGCTGAATTACAGTCCTATATCATAACGCCGTATTGCAGTAGGGTTTCGGAACATATACTGTATTCGAACATTATGAAGTACCCCGAAGTAAACAATTTATTGACACATAGTCACCACGATTTCAGAAAATATAGTTCTTGTGAAACACAACTAACTCTTTGTACTCATGAAGTAATAAGTGCGATCTACAGGGGATGTCAAATTGATTCCATATTTTTAGATACCGTTCGACACCGTTCCTCACAAGCGTCTTCTAACCAAACTGCGTGCCTACGGAGTATCGCCTCAGTTGTGCGACTGGATTCGTGATTTCCTGTCAAAAAGTTCACAGTTCGTAGTAATAGACGGAAAGTCATCGAGTAAAACAGAAGTAATATAAGGAAGTGTTCTAGGCTCTCTATTGTTCCTGATCTATGTTAACGACATGGGAGACAATCTGAGTAGCCGTCTTAGATTGTTTGCAGATGATGCTGTCAAATACCGTCTTGTAAAGTCATCAGATGATCAAAACGATTTGCAAAATGATTTAGATAAGATATCTGTATGATGCGAAAAGTGGCAATTGACCCTCAATAAAGAAACGTGTGAAGTTATTCACATGAGTACTAAAAGAAGTCAGCTAAATTTCGATTACGCGCTAAGTCACACAAATCTGAAGGCTGTAAATTCAACTAAATACTTAGGGATTACAATTACAAATAACCTAAATTGGAACGATCACATAGATAGTATTGTGGGTAGATTCATTGGCAGAATACTTAGAAGGTGCAACAGGTCTACTAAAGAGACTGTTTACACCACGCTTGTCCACCCTATTCTGGAGTATTGCTGTGCGGTGTGGGATCCGCATCAGGTGGGACTGACGGATGACATCGTAAAAGTACAAAGAAGGGCAGCTCGTTTTGTATTATCGCGAAAGAGGGGAGATAGTATCACAGACATGGTACTTGAAATGGAGTGTCAATCATTAAAACAAAGGCGTTTTTCGTTGCGACGGGATCTTCTCATGAAATTTCAGGGCTCGCACAGAAAAATTTAAGTACTCGCTTTTCCTGCGTGCCGTTCGAGAGTGGAACGGTAGAGAGACAACTTGAAGGTGGTTCATTCAACCCTCTGCCAGGCACTTTATTATGAATAACACAGTAATCACGTAGATGTAGATGCAGATGTAGATGTGATGCTGCGTTCCGAGACGACAGACGACTGCGACCCTGTTCACGCAGCTCGCATCGTCCGGGACTGGTTTTGTGAGCACGATGCAGAACTGTCGCCTCGTCCTTGGCCACCACACGAGAACTTAATATTATTGAGACTTTGTGGTTTACTTTGGAGAAAAGGATACGTGATCGCTATACATCACTATTACCGTTACCTGATCTTTACACTGTTTTGCAGGAAGAAAGGTGTAAGATTCCTTTGAAAACGTACAGGACCTGTACTTATCCATTCCAGCTTGTCTAGAACTGTTTTGAATGCCAACGGGTTTCCTACACCGTGTTAGGCATGTAAATGTGTTGCAGTTTTGGTGTTTAATTTTTTGTTTACTCCATGCATTTGCTATGAAAGAACAGAGCAAGTCGACTTTCACATAACCCGTGCAGATAGATAATAAAGAAATCCTTCTACCTACATTTGCATGCGCAATAATAAGTAGAAAGTTAGAATGCAGACTCAACATAGGAGATTCAAGGGGTTTCACCAGTTTATTCAACCTTTTCATTTTATATAATCTTGTGATGCTTTTCACTCATATCTAGAACCTTGTAAACAAATTGTTTTGTTACAAAAATTCACACTTCCTTCTACAAGAGTGCGGCAATTACCAGTTACTAACAGAGAGAATATGTTGACAGAATGTGGCCATTGACGATACAACCTCTGATCGGCGGAAACCTAATGACGCAATGTTTTAACCGTAGTTGCTTCCTTTGGCTACTATAATACATTGAAGGACCAAAGAAACTAATATAGGCATGCGTATTCAAATATAGAGATAAGCAAACAGGCTGAATACTGTGTTCCGGTCGGCAGTGCAGACAAAAAGTATCTGGCGCAGTTGTTTCTCACACACTGCCACTGCAGTAGGAAAATCGCCAAAATCGGTCACTTTTTGGACACAACATGCCACAAAAAATAATAATAATAAAAATAAAATAAAATAAAATAAAAGTCGTGCAGTTGTTAGATGGGTTACTGCTGCTACAATGGCAGGTTACCAAGATTTAAGTGAGTTTGAACGTGGCGTTATAGTCTGCACACGAGCGATGGGATTCAGTATCTTCGAGGTAGCGATGAAGTGGGGATTGTCCCGTACGACCATTTCACGAGAGTGCAGTGACTATCACGAATCCGGTAAAACATCAGATCTACGACATCGCTGCGACCGGAAAAAAATCCTGCAAGAACGAGACCAACGCCGACGGAAGAGACAGAAGTGCAACCTTTCTGCAAATTGCTGCAGATTTCAATGCTGGGAAATCAACAAGTGTCAGCGTGCGAACCATTCAACGAAACATCATCGATAAGGGCTTTCGGAGCCGAAGGCCCACTCGTGTACCCTTAATGCCTCTTCTGGGCCCGTCAGCACCGACATTGGACTGTTGATGACTGGAAACATGTTGGCTGGTCGGACGAGTCTGGTTTCAATTTGTATCAAACGGATGGACGTGCATGGGTATGGAGACAACCTCATGAACCCATGGACCCAGGATGTCAGCAGGTGACTGTTCAAGCTGGTGGAGGCTCTGGAATGGTATGGGGCGTGTGCATTTGGAGTGATTAGGACCCCTGATATGTCTAGATACAACTCTGACAGGTGACACGTACGTATGCATCCTGTCTGATAGCTTGCATCCATTCATGTCCATTATGCATTCCGACGGACTAGGGCAATTCCAGCAGGACTATGCAACATCCCGCATGTCCAGAATTGCTACAGAGTGACAAAGTGGCTCCAGGAACACTCCTCTGAGTTCAAACACTTCCGCTGACCAGCAAACTACCCAGACATGAACATTATTGAGCATATCTGGGATGTATTGCAACGTGCCGTTCAGAAGAGATCTCCACCCCATCGTACTCTTACGGATTTATGGAGAGCCCTACAGGATTCTTGGTGTCAATTCCCTCCAGCACTACTTCGGACATCAGTTGAGTCCATGCCACGTCGTGTTGCGGCACTTCTGAGTGCTCGCGGGGCGCTGCACGATATTAGGTAAGTGTACTAGTTTCTTTGGCTCTTCAGTGTATATGCAGTAGTTTTGTACGCTGTTTTAACGTTCTGAATAGCGATTCCATAGTATATTATTTGTATATGGGAACTGGGGAGTACCCAGTATGTGTTGCGGGGCGGCTCAACGAAAGAAAGTGTTTGTTTTTAAATTCTGGTCATTGAAGTGTTTTGTTTATTTTTCCACATGAAACGCTTTCCAGTAAGTCAGCAAACCACATGCGTCTGTCCCAGTGGGATGTTTGGATTTGACAATTTTTGTCTATACGTTTGTAGCGATTGTTCCTGTGCTTTATCGATGGTAATTGAAAATGAGAGTCGCACCGAAAGCTGCAAACGATTGAATTCGAATATCATATCTGCCGGAATCGTTGGGATGCCTGTCAACAGTATATCTTCTCCTGGAAAATTTCCGTTTAAAATCATAGCTTCGATGACATTATTCATCATCGAATTTTTTACTCAAAGCCTGGTGCCGTTGCGGAGTCGTCGTGGATTTATTTCAGAGAAGAATTACAGGCACGTCAACTTTCAATGTTAAAACATGCGGCAGCATGCCTGGTAAATAAAATGAAATCAAGATTTCAGTTGAATAACTGGTAACTTCCTCTTGATTCATTATGTTATCAATGGACTGTTGCGTTGTCACTTCGCCTCCTATTTCCTTTTGATTGATGTGATTGACTAACATAATCTATTTGGGCTGCTAATATAGAAGGGATTATTTTTGTAATTCTGAGTGATAATTTGAAAACTTTTTGATCATTTGTGATAGTTGTTGTGATTTTATTGAAGTCTGTTAGCAATGTGCTACATTTTGGGGGTCATCGACTACCATTTTTCCGTTCCCAATAACCAACAACTATTTCGTGAAACTGTTTGTGGATGCATCACTGCTGTAGTTGTAAACGCATATTAGTCTTGACAGTCAATTTTTGTACGTGTTGCCATGCAAATGATGATCTGAGGCCTGCATTAAGTTGTTCAGTGGCTGTTGAACGTGGTATGACTGATAGAGTTTGTCGACAACTACCAGAGCAACACGAGTTAATCACCAAAGAGCTGTTCATTTCCTGTCAAATGTGAGTGTTCTTCACCCATTCCAGACTATTTGTTGGTATTGCACGTTGGTGTATCAGTGATTTAGATATTCAACGGCAATTTCAATGCTGAGTGTGCTGTTTGGCCGCTAGCCAAAAAGAGTTACCGAATTTCCAGATGACACCACTGTCAATGCAACATTTCTTTCGTGATCGTTTTGGTGCCAAGTTAAGTGAAAACGAGAAAAATTTTGCCTGTGCCTACGGATGCATCTAGGAAACACAATTATCCGCTTTGGCTTGTAATTGTATGCATACTTCTGTCACACGCTATGCGTTGTTCTGGAATCAGTTTCGGAAGGTTCGTTTGAACAAATGTACCCAATCCGTCAACATCAAAGTATATTTTTCGTTACAAATCACTATGATAAAGGCTGTTGCAGATTGTTTCGGCGCTGTCATTTCCAGTTGTACCAGCTGTGGTGTCACCGCCAGACACCACACTTGCTAGGTGGTAGCTTAAATCGGCCGCGGTCCATTTAGTACATGTCGGACCCGTGTGTCGCCACTGTGTGATCGCAGACCGAGCGCCACCACAAGGCAGGTCTCGAGATACGGACTAGCACTCGCCCCAGTTGTACGACGACATTGCTAGCGACAATACGGACGAAGCCTTCCTCTCATTTGCCGAGACAGAGTTAGAATAGCCTTCTGCTAAGTCCATAGCTACGACCTAGCAAGGCGCCAATTGTAACAGTGCATGTATCTTACGAGTCTCATTTGTATAGTCAAGAGAGATGTATCACAAGGAGTGATTAAAAGTTAAGTATATTCCAAAGCTACGTATTTTCTTGATAGCAGTCATAACGTATCCTGTTCCAGACTTGACGCCAGTCGGCGTGTGTGTACGCGTGCCTTTCGGCTCCCTTCTCAGTGTGGCGTAGCTAGCTTGTTACGCCACAACACCAGCACTTTGTTATGGACTGCGAAGCATATGTCCTCATCGAACCAAATCCTCATTATACACCTTAGGTGTGAAATGAATGACCGGATTTTGATTTGTAGCACGCAAACGATGTAGGATGTTTTCACTCATGCAGTCTTCGTACTTTTTCCCAAATATCGTTTGGATTGGAAGGGATACAAATTGTCAATAGGACTGCAAGTAACATGCGTGCGTATTTGCTGCGGTTGAGCACTATTCCATGCATCAGCGAGCGAGATGTTCCATTGTACATCGTTTTCAAGAAGCTCTAATTTTTGGCATGGTTCATGATAAAAGACTCATACTTAACGGTTTACTGTTCGTAATTCTTGGAAGAATGCTGGTCCACGTAGGTTGACTAACAGTAGTCGCCAGTAAAAGCATTCAGCATTGTTTGGGCGAATAGAATAAAGAGCCTAACGTGTGGGTCGAATGTAAACTGGGATTCCCTTGAACAGCTTTACCTTGTTTTGCGACTTTGAAAATTATTGACTGATGCATTCCCTGTGTAATACGTGGGCACTTCAGAGTAAAGTAGCATCTTAGTAAACATATCATCGTCGAACAGCGAGAAAAATGCAGTTAACGTTGTTGACGGTGGTAACAACGCTCTTGTGCGTGCTGTTTTTTCTTGCGAGGTACACGCGCTGTCCATTTTCCATCCGACAACTGTTGAACGTAGTTCATGGATTGGAAATGCTAAAATGCGCCATACTGCTTCATTGCTACCAATGTTGCGTCTCAGTTGGTTCTGATCGAGAAATAATTCAAAAGCCAAGATCGCTTAAATATTGTTTATTGGATGACCGGTTTCAACACACTAAAGGTGCCATAATCGGATCTGAATGTAGCTTAACATCTATAAATTATTTGGATATAAACGATACATGAGGCAGATCAGCTCATATAAAATCATTCTCGCAAAAATAGAAAATAAAAAACAACTGCTCTCATGGTCATTCTATTCCATCAGATATATAAAACCGAAGTCACAAGATAAAACTATTTGACACATGACCGCAGCTCGAGTAACAACTGATCGATTTTACTGATAGGTACTGTTGCATTTCCACTCCAAAAAATCACAACCACAGGTGGAAGCACAAGCGACCAAAGACACTGCTAGCTAGGGCATAGCCACCTATGGTAAACTAACATACGCAAACAGCGACAAACGTCGGGAAACCCCTGCATATCAGCAACACTGACTGGCAACTACCAGCTGCTATTAGAGCCGGCCAACAGGCCACAGCAGGGACACCGACGAGCTCGCCCACTGACGCACAAACAATCTGCCAACATTCCCTCACACTGTGCCTCCGGTATAAGACCTATCGGACGCAAGATCGATAACAAACCTAACTGTTGCAGGTTGCTGACGCTGAACGAGGACTCTGTACCAACACCCAGCGCCAGCCGCCGAGCAGCACAAACGCACAACGTCAAGCTATCGACATGCATGATACCCACTACTAACGAAGCCTATCCTTGCACAACCTATCGCAGGCAGCAAGACAACCGCTTCTGCTCTTACCACCCGACCTAACTTTCGCAGAGGTTTTTTTCCCTTGGCTCTTGCCTTGGCACTGTTGTTGAGTAAGCTACATGGACCATGAATCATATTTTTATGTGGAATAATTTATACTGCTGCAGTCACTTTTTACTAATTTTTTACTAGCACAATGCATTTCAGCAGCATGCTGCCATCATCAGGAGCATTATACAGTTACTTATCCATCAGCTGTTACTGTGCCATGTGTGCCAGAAAATGAAATTGCCAACAGAAATATAAGTAAGCGTATTAATATATTACCTAATCATGCTATTCACATAATGTACACATTGTAACAGATTTATCCTTCCACATAGGTTTATTTTTCGATTCTTAGCCCCACTGGCACACACAGCTAATGTACATAACCTATCAGCTGATGTATAAGTAACTGTATAATGCACCTGATGATTGCAGCATGCT
Source organism: Schistocerca piceifrons (assembly GCF_021461385.2). Taxonomy (NCBI): domain Eukaryota; kingdom Metazoa; phylum Arthropoda; class Insecta; order Orthoptera; family Acrididae; genus Schistocerca; species Schistocerca piceifrons. The sequence continues at coordinate 457,036,578 of NC_060140.1, read as the reverse complement.
GCCAAAATGCATTGTGCTAATAAAATACTAGTAAAAAGTGACTGCTGCAGTATAAATCATTTCGCATAATCTTATAATACAATCGCAGACCTCGAACAACATCCATATAACATGGATAAATTAAAAAAAAATCATATTTTTTGTGACCGCTTTAAACATGTCTGGATCAATGTCGGCATCTGGTATTTCTGCTGAGGTCATTTGATCTTTATTAATTTGATGTAGTTTGTAAGCAGTCTCCTTTTGTACACTGACTTCATTTCCTCAGTATCTTGCCAATGATCCGAACTCTGGCACGTGCCTTAGCTACGACTGAAACTCTGTGTTCAGTCCATTTCATATCCCTACGTTATGTTACGCCTCACACTCATGTAAAATGGTTTAAGGAAGACAATAAATATGTAAAGCTGCTTGCCTGGAATTCCACTGTCAATGCAGGCGGGTTGATGCATGTATCACTGCTAACCGAGGGCATTTTGAACATTACATCTAGGGAAATGTCGTGCTGCAGCCAAGAGCGTATTTTGAATGTTTCATGTTGATGTAATTCTGGTGTGTTCTGTTTATGTGTGTTTCCATCACTAATATGATTATGACTAGAAGTGGAAATAAAGCGTTTCTGGACCCATTGTGAAGGTGGCACATTTTCTTTCTCTGCATGTGAAGGTTCCTGAAAGTTTGTCCATACTTTTTTGTTACGCCCTTTACTCACCTGACCAGATGTTGAAAGGTGGATACACTGAGCCACAGCGCCAGAGATCGCGCTAGAGAGTATTGTTGGCTCTGAGCACTATGGGACTTAACATCTAGAGAGTATTGTTCCGCCGCCTCCACTGGCAGTGATTATTGAGAAGTTGCGGTGGGCAGTTCTTGTCGAGATGTGGCAGTAGTCAGTGCTTGTCGAGAGGTCGTAGTAGGGAGTGCTTGTCGAGATGTCGTAGTAGTGAGTGCTTGTTCCATGTTTTATGCAGTTGTTTGATGGGCTAGACAGCAGATGTTGTTCTAATGGAGATGTTGTAATGATCAGAGTGCTTTTCGTCAATATATATGAAGGTAACAAAACTCCTTTTCTTTTTTTTCTCATTATTTCAATGTCCTGAATAATGCGTCATTACAGGTTCAGTCAACAAAGCATCTGGCTTGTGTTCTTGTATTAGAGTGTAATTCTGGTTTTCTTGTGCAATTATAGTATTTCTATTTTTTAATTACTTCAGTATAAATGATATTTAAAATTTCTTGTCTTGTTGAAGAAGAACCGTGCCAGATGTGTACGTTGAATCACACTCCCACACACAGAACAATTACACTTGTGTTTTGGTTTCGTAGGTTTTATAGTTGCTGGGGACTTAATTAATTAATTGTGTTAACGGAAATTTTCATTTCATCCTTTGTTGTTGTTCTATGCAGTCAGATTGCGTACAAAAACTAGTCAGGGCCAACCGTTTACGAAACAGCGTAATCGGGCAGACAGCTACTAAAAAAAATTAAAATAAATAATTAAGCCCCCATGCAATGTCTTGTTCCTCCTGACACCGCACTTATCTAATTCTCACTATATCTGACTTCAACCTATTTATTCTCCTTTCTGAATTCTCTAATCTTCCCGCCTGATTCCACGCTCCGATAATATTGCGAGGTGCCGGGTTGGAGAAGAGTTTGTGCCTCATTAATTCAGACGAATTTCGCATGAGAACGAGACATGCACTCGACCCCCTCCTTATCTATCAGCTAATTAATTATGCGCACAACAGTAACGGAAGGAAATGATGGTGGACCCTGCTAGTTGGTAAAATAAGGAGTGCACACTCACAATAATTTAATAAAAATTGTAATCTACTCAAAAAAAGAGAACTTTATCATAATAAACAACAGGAAATGGGATTCTGCCTATATCTACGTAATGATATGCGGATTAAATATTACAATGAGATTTATTATACATTAGGACATAAATGCACATGATTGTCTACACACAGTAAGTTAAAGGATAGGGTATACTGAAATATTATGAGAATAAGAGTTGGCTCAAGAACAAGGGGCTCCTACTCTCTGTGATGCAATAGATTGACGATAATGACTGGAGGTCCTAATGAATCACATATTAATCTCCCGACTATATAGCAGTATCGCAATTAGTAGTGAGAGCTCAAATGGGATCACACGGAGAAACAAGCAAGGTGGACTTGTAGCAAAGTAAACGCTTGCTGCTGAGGGATTCAGTATAAAAATGATAGGTCCTACAATGCCGGAGCCGCAAAATACTGTACCAGTACTGAAATCTGCAGCACGTCGTCGGTAGGCAGCGTCCCGATGATGTAGGCGCCGACTTCTGCCGTGCAGCGACTCTGTGTCAGCCCCTGGCCACGAAGGCTGTCCGAGAATTCTAAGTTCTTCCGAAAACGAGCGACCAAGTGGCAAGCCCATCCGACTCCAATGAAGATCAGATCCCGAAATCTCTTTGCCCGCGCAACGCAAGAGCGAAGCCAACATTGATCTACTAACTACTCTCCTCGAAAACTGCGAATCAGCATTCAGATCTGATTCCAAAATTCCCCCACACTGTCTCAGAGCATAATTAGCTCGAATAGCGACCGTTCCCTCCAATTTCGAGTAGGGTTTATGACGTCAGCTAGCCTCAGTTTAAGTTGGCCAATCATGCCTCTACTATTCAGCTGAGGGCACTGAACTTGTCGTTTGACCGGCTACGAAAACAACCTGCCTAGACCACCGGCCATGCAGTGCCAGACAGTCGCACCCATCAGGACACAGTACACAACTATTCTTAGAATCAAGAGGATAATTCAGTCAGTCGGTGCCAGGAATCTTCGTACCGGACGCACCAGAATGGTAAACACATAAACTATAGAGACACTCAGACGTCTCGCAGGTCGTTTCGCCCTGCATACAATAGGCGAAATTCGACAGACGTCAGTCGTTCCGCCAAGCGCTTAAGCCTATTGTACGAACCCCACAGAATTCAGGGAAGTGCAGCCTCCAACCGGAAATTCCGTGTGCCGCGTCCTCCGATGCTTGCCTCGCACAGGCCACCCATGGAACTAAACCAACATGCATGGGAATCAAGTAAAAAGTAGTTCTTTGAGCTCTCAGTACAAATACTCTCATTACAATAACCTTATTCGGTCTGTTACTACCGTGCAATGACACAGAACAGGGGTCTCCAAACTACGGCGCGCGGGCCGAAACCGGCCCACGAAGGCCGGCAAACCGGCCCGTGTTAGCTGGTCGGACATCTCCGGCATCCGGCCCGCCAAATATTTGAGGTGGTACCTATACTGTCTCTTCGAATTCAAACTTTGAATTGTCCCACACTTCGTCGTCTCACCTACTAGTACAGAGCATAAAACACTAAAAAACTCGTGAGACACTCGCGACATAGACACAATCACGCAACAGAACTATCAAATATATGCTCTGGCTCTGCTACTCACTACAAGACTATGTAACTAAACTTATTGTTGCACCACTTGAAATAACAATGCGTTGACATACTCTACCTCTGTTACGTCTTGCAGTAATAGTGTTGCTAACAATAATTTTGAGATTTCGTTAACTTTGCAGGACGCTTTCGTGAAGAATGCGCAGTGACATACTTTTTTGTTGGTGAAATTCGCCAGAATTTCGATCAGGTACGTCCACCAATCAAAATTATGTAATTAAATAAAAATCGTAGTTCGTTTCAGTGCTAGCTATTCCCACAATCTTAGATTTTTGCGATTTCATCTTTCGTTTAGCCCTAAATCACGGTGATCATGGAGTGCTAGGGTGCTTTAATCCCACTAGGTAGATCTTGGCCCTAATGACATCGTGGAGGAGTCAATGTGGCCCGTGGACTAAAAAGTTTGGAGACTCCTGACACAGAACATTAATAAAATTGACGAAAATGAGAGGGGACATGCAAAAGAGGACATGGAACCTCTCAATATTACCGGAAACTAAACTCGTCTCGTCAACAAATTGTTGTGTTAGTTAAACTACAATAGACAATTGAATACTTTTCATTGTACCGCTTTAGCTAGTGCCGTTGATACTGGTATAAAACTTCAACTTCGTACGTGTAGCGGTTAATAGTAATGTACTTTCAAAGTTTGGAGTGAAAATACTCCCTGTCACGTCCACGTTCTCTTAAATCTCGAGAGCAAAATGTTGACTCTTTATGTGAGTCAGAACTAACCTTGCTGAAGTCGTCGACGGTGTACGCCAGAACGACCGCTGCGGCGCCCCGCGTCATTGAGGCGGTTGCGGCGGCGAGCAACAGATAGACCAGCGGGCGTTGGCGGCAGCCGACCATGCCGGCCACCTCGCACAGCAGGTAGTGGCACTCGCGCAGCGCCCGCACCTCGCTGCTGTCCGTGCAGGCGCGTCTGCCACGTTCACACCATTGCGTCAGCCATACTCTTACATATATCAAACTCTTAGCCAAAGTGTTCGTTTAATTTGCAGCTTCCAGGTGGATCAGGGTTGCATTGCTGTAATACTGCAGCGAATGCAAGAAGACCTGCAAAGGAGCGACCATTGGTACAGGGATTGGCGTCTGACTCTAAACATCAATAGATGTGACAGACTGCCATAAAAAGGTCAAGAGACCCACTCTTGACAGCATTTTACTGGAAACAATAACTACGAGGGGCGTTCAATGTTGTTGTTGTTGTTGTGATCTTCAGTCCTGAGACTGGTTTGATGCAGCTCTCCATACTACTCTATCCTGTGCAAGCTTCTTCATCTCCCAGTACCTACTGCAACCTACATCCTTATGAATCTGCTTGGTGTATTCATCTCTTGGTCTCCCTCTACGATTTTTACCCTCCACGCTGCCCTCCAATACTAAATTGGTGATCCCTTGATGCCTCAGAACATGTCCTACCAACCGATCCCTTCTTCTAGTCAAGTTGTGCCACAAACTTCTCTTCTCCCCAATCCTATTCAGTACCCCCTCATTAGTTATGTGATCTACCCATCTAAACTTCAGCATTCCTCTGTAGCACCACATTTCGAAAGCTTCTATTCTCTTCTTGTCTAAACTATTTATCGTCCATGTTTCACTTCCATACATGGCTACACTCCATACAAATACTTTCAGAAATGACTTCCTGACACTTAAATCTATACTCGATGTTAACAAATTTCTCTTCTTCAAAAACGCTTTCCTTGCCATTGCCAGTCTACATTTTATATCCTCTCTACTTCGACCATCATCAGTTCTTTTTGCTCCCCAAATAGCAAAACTCCTTTACTACTTTGAGTGTCTCATTTCCTAATCTAATTCCCTCAGCATCAACCAACTTAATTCGACTACATTCTATTATCCTCGTTTTGCTTTTGTTGATGTTCATCTTATATCCTTCCTTCAAGACACTGTCCATTCCATTCAACTGCTCTTCCAAGTCCTTTGCTGTCTCCGACAGAATTACAATGTCATCGGTGAACCTCAAAGTTTTTATTTCTTCTCCATGTATTTTAATACTTACCCCCAATTTTTCTTTTTTTTCTTCACTGCTTGCTCAATATAGAGATTGAATAACATCGGGGAGAGGCTACAACCCTGTCTCACTTCCTTCCCAACCACTGCTTCCCTTTGATGTCCCTCGACTTATATAACTGCCATCTGGTTTCTGTACAAATTGTAAATAGATTTCGCTCACTGTATTTTACCCCTGCCACCTTCAGAATCTGAGAGTATTCCAGTCAACATTGTCAAAAGCTTTCTCTAAGTCTACAAATGCTAGAAACGTAGGTTTGACTTTCCTTAATCTAGCTTCTAAGATAAGTCGTAAGGTCAGTATTGCCTCACGTGTTCCAATATTTTTACGGAATCCAAACTGATCTTCCCAAAGGTCGGCTTCTACTAGTTTTTCCATTCGTCTGTAAAGAATTCACGTTAGTATTTTGCAGCAATGACTTATTAAACTGATAGTTCGGTAATTTTCACATCTGTCAACACCTGCTTTCTTTGGGATTGGAATTATTACATTCTTCTTGAAATCTGAGGGTATTTCACCTGTCTGATACATCTTGCTCACCAGATGGTACAGCTTTGTCAGGACTGGCTCTCCCAAGGCTGTCAGTAGTTCTAAGGGAATGTTGTCTACTCCCGGGGCCTTGTTTCGACTCAGGTCTTTCAGTGCTCTGTCAAACTCTTCACGCAGAATCATATCTCCCATTTCATCTTCATCTACATCCTCTTCCATTTCCATAATATTGACCTCAAGTACATCGCCCTTGTATAGACCCTCTATATACTCCGTCCACCTTCCTGCTTTCCCTTCTTTGCTTAGAACTGGGTTTCCATCTGAGTTCTTGATATTCATACAAGTGATTCTCTTTTCTCCAAAGCTCTCTTTAATTTTCCTGTAGGCAGTATCTGTCTTACCCCTCCTGATATAAGCCTCTACATCCTTACATTTGTCCTCTAGCCATCCCTGCTTAGCCATTTTGCACTTCCTGTTGATCTCATTTTTGAGACGTTTGTATTCCTTTTTGCCTGCTTCACTTACTGCATTTTTATATTTTCTCCTTTAATCAATTAAATTCAGTATTTCTTCTGTTACCCAAGGATTTCTACTAGCCCTCGTCTTTTTACCTATTTGATCCTCTGCTGCCTTCACTACTTCATCCCTCAAAGCTACCCATTCTTCTTCTACTGTATTTCGTTCCCCAATTCCTGTCAACTGTTCCCTTATGCTCTCCCTGAAACTCTGTAGAACCTCTGGTTTAGTCAGTTTATCCAGGTCCCATCTCCTTACATTCCCAACATTTTGCAGTTTCTTCAGTTTTAATCTACGGTTCATAACCAATAGATTGCGGTCAGAGTCCACATCTGCCCCTGGAAATGTCTTACAATTTAGAACCTGGTTCCTAATTCTCTGTCTTACCATTATATAATCTATCTGAAACCTGTCAGTATCTCCAGGCTTCTTCCATGTATACAACCTTCTTTCATGATTCTTGAACCAAGTGTTAGCTATGATTAAGTTGTGCTCTGTGCAAAATTCTACCAGGCGGCTTCCTCTTTCATTTCTTACCCCCAATCCATAGTCACCTACTACGTTTCCTTCTCTCCCTTTTCCTACTACCGAATTCCAGTCACCCATGACTATTAAATTTTCGTCTCCCTTCTTTTATTTCATCATACATTTCTTCAATTTCTTCGTCATCGGCAGAGCTAGTTGGCATATAAACTTGTACTACTGTAGTAGGCGTGGGCTTCGTGTCTATCTTGGCCACAATAATGCGTTCACTATGCTGTTTATAGTAGCTAACCCGCACTCCAATTTTTTATTCATTATTAAACCGACTCTTCGTTACCCCTATTTGATTTTGTGTTTATAACCCTGTATTCACCTGACCTAAAGTCTTGTTCCTCCCGCCACCGAACTTCACTAATTCCCACTATATCTAACTTTAACCTATCCATTTCCCTTTTTAAATTTTCTAACCTACCTGCCCGATTAAGGGATCTGACATTCCACGCACCGATCCGTAGAACGCCAGTTTTCTTTCTCCTGATAACGACGTCCTCTTGAGTAGTCCCCGCCCGGAGATCCGAAAGGGGGAATATTTTACCCAAGAGGACGCCATCATCATTTAACCATACAGTAAAGCTGCATGCCCTCGGGAAAAATTACGGCTGTAGTTTCCCCTTGCTTTCAACCGTTCGCAGTACCAGCACAGCAAGGCCGTTTTGGTTATTGTTACAAGGCCGGATCAGTTAATCATCCAGACTGTTGCACCTGCAACTACTGAAAAGGCTGCTGCCCCTCTTCAGGAACCACACGTTTGTCTGGCCTCTCAACAGATACCCCTCCGATGTGGTTGCACCTACGGTACGGCTACCTGTATCGCTGAGGCACGCAAGCCTCCCCACCAACGGCAAGGTCCATGGTTCATCCTCTGGCTACTATTGTATACATTAAGTTTTGGCTGTATCTTAGCTGCAACGGAAGTATGTCTTACTAATGGAAAACAGGTACACATTTGTGAATGTTCAGCCATTTCATCAAGCGCAAGTGCTGCTAACTGCTGCGCATTATGAAAATATCAGGAAGTCAATGTAGCAGTGCGCTACAGCTCGTGGCCATCAAAATACACGGATGTGGTTGGTTCGATTTTATTTCACATATAATTGAATATTGTCATTGTTATTTTGCATGGTAAAATTGAATGATCATTTTATTGTTTATCAAAATAGAGTATATTTCTTAACTAGTTATTTTACTCCATAAAATGATAGCAAGTGTACAAATTACTTTTTTAAAACGGATACATATTTTCATATAAATATTGCATCTAAAATCATTAAAAAATCACCTAAGAGCATTACCAAATAAGGAAAATTTTCCTTCCTATAGAAAAAATTCAGATCCGAAAGAGTTAAAAATGCGCAGTTTGTTGTGGGACATCGTGGAATATTCCATCTTCACCCCCTGTAGTTACATCAATTTCCGGTATGTGACGGCGCTATGCGTAGCCTTCAAAATACCGTCTGTAACGGAGGTGCGTCTCAAGCAGAGAGCTGTCATTCAGTTCCTTTTGGCGGAAAAACACAGCACCGCAGATATTCAAAGGCGCTTGCAGAATGTCTACGGAGACCTGGCAGTGAACGAAAGCAAGGTGATTCGTTGGGCGAGGTGTCTGTCATCGTCCAAACAAAGTGGCGCAAGTAGGTCCGATTTCCGGCGTGCCAGCCGACCGCACACACCTGTGATTCTTGCAACCTTGGAACGTGCGGACACTCATACGAGGTGATCGACAGATCACAATCAAACACATCGGTGCACAACAGGACGTCTCTGTTGATATTACCTACACACTCGCCCACAAGTTGGGGTAGACAAAAGTGTGTTCCCGCTGGGTTCTTCGCTGCCTAACAGAAGACCATAAAGAGCAACGAAGGACCATCTGTGTGACACTGATTCGCGTTACGACGCTGATAGTCACAGGTGATTAAACATGGAATCATTACTTCGGACTGGCAACAAAACGGCAATCCACGGAGTGGTGCCACACCACCTCTTCTCTGAAGAAAAAGTTTAAAAGCACACCCTCAGTTGGTAAAGTCATGGCGACGGTCTTCTGGACTCTGGAGAGCCGGCCGGTGTGGCCGTGCGGTTGTAGGCGCTTCAGTCTGGAACCGCGTGACCGCTGCGGTCGCAGTTTCGCATCCTGCCTCGGGCATGGATGTGTGTGATGTCCTTAGGTTCGTTAGGTTTAAGTAGTTCTAAGCTGTAGGTGACTGATGACCACAGATGTTAAGTCCCATAGTGCTCAGAGACATTTGAACCATTTTTGGCACTCTGGAGGTGTTATTCTGTTTCGTGTCCTCCCTCATGGTGCAGCGATCAACTCGGAAGTGTATTGTGCTTCTCTCAGGAAACTGAAGAAAGGACTGAAGCGTATCTGTCGCCACAAAAATGTAAATGAAATTCTCCTTCTGCATGACAACGCAAGGCCTCCCAGAAGCCTGCGCACCCGCGACGAGCTCACAAAACTTTGGTGGAGCATTCTTCCTCATCCACCCTACAGCCTGGATCTCGCACCTTCCGACTTCCATTTGTTTGTCTCAATGAAGGGTGGACTCCGTTGGATGCAGTATGTGGATGATGGGAAGGTCATTGATGCAGCAAGACGTGGGCTCCCACGTCAAGCAGTAAAGTGGTACTGGGTGGGTGTACGGGCTCTCCCAGTAAGGTGGCGTAAGGCCGTCGCATTGAACGGAGACTGTGTTGAAAAATGGGTAACCGAAAGAGTTGGGAATATGGTGAATTGGAATCCTGAATAAAATCAAACCGTATTCAGAAAAAAATGTTGCATTGCTTACTGAATGTCCCTCGTACCATAACATACCTATAGCTGGGATCAGAAACGACAGCGGTTAGGTCTGGGCTTGTTCTACGGACCTACTTCACGCATTCTCCGACAGCCAGTAAGCGTTCAATAGTGTTCTGAGCGCTCTACTGTGAATGTCATAACCAATGCGAGCATGGTCATTGCGAGTTATTTAGTTAATTTTTATTCCATTTGTTGTGAGTTGTCATCGCCGATGATGATGATAGGCTACAAATTCTAGATAAGCAAGCGAGAGGCATAATTTGCACGATACATGATTTCTTCAACCACATAGCACGTGTCTGCGCATATCGCATCTGTCGCTTGGACCCACCAGCACTGCAATCTTCGTCTGTGCGTCGACCGGCGCTACTCGCGATTGTTCGTGAATCGTACTACAGTAGTAATCATCGTGAGCGATCTAAAGTGGACTGACCACATAAAAAAAATAGTAGGAGAAGCACATTCCAGGCTTAGATTCACTGGGAGAATCACAGGGAAATGTAATTCATCAGAGAATGAAGTGGCTTACAAACCAGTTAAACTGATTTTTGAGCATTCTTTCACAGTGGACGCTTGCCAAATTTGGTTAATAGGAGAGATAGAGAAAATCCAACGAAGGGTGCCGTGTTCCGTTACGGGGTCGCTTAGTCGTCGCGGGAGAGTTACGCCTACGCTCAAAAACGCTACAAGAGAGCCATTGTGCACCACAAAGAGCATTATCGCTGAAATTATGAGAATGTACTAGTACGTGTTGTAAAGTAATACCTCCGATTTTTAGGCAAAAACTTACTGCTTTTCAAATAAAAGAATCGTTATTAAATTTCTAGCTGTTCATTCTTCATGTCTACGTATTTATTTCTCAATGGAGTCACTCTAGCGACGAACACATTTCTCACAACGAGTGGCCAGTTTGTTGATACCGTCACTGTACCATGTTTGACGACGGAGCCAAAACCTCACCTCTGCTTGCACCTCTTCATCACTATCAAAGTGAACTCCTCGAGTGGTTTTTAGAAACAAATCTTAATCGGATGGGGCCGTCAGGATTGTAAAGAGGATGGTAGGTGACAGAGAAGCCAAGGGGTCGAATTGTTTCAAATGTTGTCATGCTCTAGGAAAGGGTGCTCCATGTGTGGACGAAGTTTTCTGCGGTTAGAAACTCGGTTACAGCACGCTGTTTCTCACTCACCGACATAGTCATGTGACACACCGCCAAATTACAGGATACAGTCCGGAGCTCTCTTAGCGGCAAAGGGCTGTAAATATGTAGATATGAAGAATAAAGTCGTAGAATATTAATAACGTTTGTTTTATTTAAAGAGCTTTAATAGTTTCACATAAAAAATCCCGAGGCGTTACCGTTCAGCGAGCCGTCATATACTCCAAGAATAGTTGGGCAGTATGTTACTTCCTCCAGCATACGTTTCACGAAGAGATTGCGACGAGAAAATTCAAAGAAATTAGAGCTGATACAGAGGTTTACCTACAGACGATCTTCCCACGTACCATTCGCGAACTAAATTGGGGAAGCGAGAAAATATAGTGATTTCGTAAGTGCCCTTATTCACACACCGTAAGGGGGCTTGGCGAATACAGATGAAGATTGCGTGTGATGGGACTGAACTCAATGACATATCATTGTCTTTCACAGACATAGCTATCCCAGAGCTCCGTGTAGATCGAGTCTATCAGTCCGTCTCTCCTGCATTCCCAGACTTCTTAGTAGATGTTCCGCATTGACGAACAAATGAGTGTATGGCGAATGATATTCACGAGTAACAGTGCAGTCTTGCTATGACAATACAATGGCTGATGACTCTATTGTGCTCAGAAGAATTATGGACGAGGCAGCGATCTGTAATGGATCTGGGACTCGGTATAAAGCATTCAGAGATAGCTGGTTCACTTGAAGTGCTCTAATGCAAGGTGAAGGAGAAGTCTAATGGTATTTACTTTGGGCAATCGGAAGCTACAGCAGTATTATATCTTACTGAAATGCGCTTTATACCAGATACGCCGGTGTGATGTTGTACAGCATCGTCGTTAATACATTTTTTTATTAATTTTGCCGTTATCGGACAATCAACCTCAAGTATGGGAGCTTCACGTAGAGAAAACGCATCGTTACAAAATAAACCTTACTATGTGACTGATACGAATACATGTCTCACATACTTTCCAAGTATTAAAGTTGTTCAGTTAAAGAATGTAAAATGTAACTTTGAAAAACTAAAAGTAAAATCCAAATTACCTTGTTTTACAGTTCCTTTAGCAACTAACACACTTATCTAACATTGCCTTCGCTCATTCAGTCTCGTGTTAAAAGTGATCTCTATTTCACATACACACTGAAGTAACCATGGCTACGTTGCGCTTCCACACTAACTAAGCAAGGCATCACGGAAGGTTTTTCATTTACGTTCTACTATCAGATGTTTCTTCATGAAAATTACTGATTCTCAGACACGACACTGTTTCAACCATAAATCCGTTTAATTATTTCCGCACGCTTTTCCACGAAATAACAGAGTTATTCAAACACTTTTCTTCCACGATGCGACATAGCACTTTCAACTCTTGATTATCTTTCTGTAAATACAACAGTCTTTGATCGCGAATATACCTTTATTCAGTAACCGGTTTAAATCATTATGGTCGTCCTGAGATTGAACTGTCTTCATGAAGTTAACAGAGCAAGCAAATATAATATATTGGAGATATATTTCATATGCTTGCTCTGTTAATTCACGGAATCAGATAAATCTGAAGATGATCACAATGACTGAAACCGGTAATTGAATAAAGAAGTATCTGCTATCAGAAACTGTCGTATGTACAAATGTGCGTGTGGCAAGGGAGTTCCGTCGGGTGGACCAGTCGCCTGGTGCGGCCTTTTTAGTTGAGCTCAGTTCGGCGACTGTGGTATTTACAAAATTTCATAGCATTGAATCACTGTCACCTTGACAGTGACTACGTCAGCCATGACCAATTATCTTTCTACCAAATTATTTATATTATTTATCCACGGCACAGCTGCTCGCGATTGCTCCGTGTAGGTGCTCAACAGCACAATATCGACTCTCCTTCACACAGCAAGCTGGCGGTTGGCCAGTAGCGCCGGGGCGTTGTTGTCATTACACAGAAAGACAATGGCCCGTCTGAGAAAAGGCGCGCTTGGCTTTGAATGTTCCAGTCAGCTATAAATAAGGAGTACACTATCAATATGTCACAACATCAAAGATAGCAGTACTCCTTTCAAGGGGCGCCGACTTTCCAAGATTTGTGTGGGTGCATATCAATGGCGGAATGTAGTATTTGTGTCCTGGGGAGCCTCGGTATTTTTTAAAATGAGTATTGTGCTTCCTTCAAAGCCATTGTTCAACAAACAAAACGATAACAATCGAGAGATTACGTGGAAACAATTCCACTGAAATCTTAAACCACACTTATGTTGCGTAAAAAAAGACTACTGAGGTAGTCTGTAACAGTCGGCTTCCTTGTATCTCGGATTATTCTTTATTATTGCTCAATATTGGCAAGCAGATATTTTAAAACAATTGTTGACGAATGGAGTGCAGGTGTTGTAGCGTGTCACTTGTAAGGAAACATGAAAGCAAACCTAGGAGACGGGATTCCATTCACAGTATAGTGCGACTGTTATTCTGGGGAATGCCTTTGTCTTGGCTAGAGAAAGGCAAGGAACGGGTGAGTGTGTTGCTTGGTTGCCTTTACATAAAGACATCTGAAACGAACAGTTTCAGGATAGTTCATTACTTTCTGATATAGGCAAGTGAGAAATACACATTTTATTCTGTTTTTGTCAAACTAAAAATTTTGTGGGTGCGGCGCACCCGTAAGATTATGTATGTGGTTGCACCCACGTAGCCGGCGCGCATGCTCCTTTCAATGTCATCTCGTATCTCTCAATAAACGATGCGGCTACGGATTGAGATTTAGTTACAAAATAGACAAATTAGCTTGTAGAATATCTCATAATCGTCACGCAGAGTTCATCGGTACTAAATTGGTGAATGATGTACTAATTCAGGTGTATTATTAAAGACTGACGCCAACGCAGGTGAGAGAGTAAATGACGGTTTCCCGCCCGGTTAGCCGTGCGGTCTAACGCACGGCTTTCTGGATTGGGAAGGAGCGGCTGGTCTCCGGCACGAATCCGCCCGGCGGACTTGTATCGAGGTCCGGTGAGCCGGCCAGTCTGTGGACGGTTTTTAGGCGGTTTTCCATCTGCATCGGCGACTGCGGGCTGGTCCCCCTTATTCCACCTCAGCTACAGTATGTCGGCGATTGCTGCGCAAACAAGTTCTCCACGTACGCGTACAGCACCATTACTGTCCCACGCAAATATAGGGGTTACACTCGTCTGGTGTCAGACGTTCCCTGGGGGGTCCACCGGGGGCCGAACCGCACAATAACCCTGGGTTCGGTGTGGGGCCTCGGAGGGGTGAAGTGGACTGCGGTAGTCGTCGTGGGGTTGTGGCCCACTGCAGCTGCGGCGGGGACGGAGCCTCTCCGTCGTTTCTAGGTCCCCGGTTAACGTAACATAATATGACAGCATGTACCCACAGCAGTCGTAGCTGAAAAACTCGTTGGTTAACAAGGGAACACGTTGGGGTGGTCTGCACCGGAATCTAATGTTCAGCAACGTGTGCTGAACTCTGTGCTCTGTAATACTTGTGCTTTCAACTAGTATCGTGCTATGTTGTCAGCTCTGCCCCAGATCGCCGCCCATCCTGCTTCAAAATGCATGCAAACCTCTCATTCTGTGATGAGGCGTGCATGTCCAACATGTTGTCACCTACCTTTCAAACACTTTTCATTGATTCTCACGAGAGTATTACTCGAGCACCCGATCGGCTTCGCAGTTTCAGAGATACTCGCCGGCACGCCCCGGATGTCGAGTCATAACAAATTGTCCTTTGTTAAAGTCAATTTTGTTAGTGCTTCTTCCCCTTTGTGGCCTCCACCACCACTAGAATGATACCACGCCCGTCTTTGCTCCGCTTATATACTTTGCTTGCTGCGCCACGTTCTCACAACGTGACCTGGCGGCATTCAATCTTGCAGTGTGCTCTGGTCATAGATTTACGAAATTTTACCGCATTTGCAAACCGACGATAAAAATACTAGCGATGAACACGTTTGACTCATTCACCCCGTTGTGAGAATCCAAATAATGTTGCAAGCAGTAGGGATAGAGTGGCATAAGGAGATTTGGATGAATCCAGGAAGCGTGCACGGATAGCCAAGTGGTTAAGGCGATCGCTCGCGAGGAACTGGAAATGCTGGTTTGGGCCCTGGTCCGGCTCAAACTTTCTTTTGTCATCAATCGGTAATATTTTCATATCTAAAACAGTTGATGTCGAAAGAATAGCAAATGAATTTCGTAATATTAATACAGCTGCAGATCGTCACCACTGTCTGTTCCTTCAGATATGCATGCAAGTCTGAAAGAACAGACATTGTAGAATAAGTGATCATATGTTTTGGATTATCAGTGTACATGTTAACGGAACGTATTTCAGGCAACTTTGTTTTGCTGATGTGAATGTAATGAATATTAATTATCTTATGCCTCACTAATTGAAACTGATGAACAGATTGTTTGTATTCATGTAAACAACTTGTTTTATTTTTACCTTGCATGTGATTCTATAGGATATTCTGCGATTTCCGTCCAACAGTTTCTTCTCAACAGGACCTCAGTAGCTAATCCGTCTAATCCGTGTTGGAAGTGACATTGGGCGTCTTCTTTCACATCACAAGACGTCTGAAAGATTTAGGGAATTAGTTATTAGTTTTTGTAGATTTTTGCTCTTTTAAACATTCCGCACAATCTCGAAAAGTCACCAAGTTAGTTTCCAATGTTCCTGGTGATATCATTTGTATATTAATATTTGTTCTGTTTCATCAAACTAAACATTGTCTACGGGGCACGTGATCTAATATTAACAAATGTTTTTATTTACATTGTCTCGATCGCGAAATTAATAACAATGTTGATAGGTTTCAACTGCTAAGCAGGCATCATCAGAACTAAAGAACAGACAAGATAGAAAGCTAATGCTTTCGGTGAACACATGGCCGCACAAAACCATTAAGTTACATATATGACAAACAATATGGAAAATTTACATACCGCATTTAAAGGAATACTGCTTAACGTGCCGAAAAAAAACAGAGATAGACAGTAGCAAGAACAAACATCCTGGCCGTGTTCTTAATGAACAAAGTAAGTTCACCGAAAACTTATTTTTCGACATCTTTGAAGAGTTGATTTGTTGACGAAATGCTTATGCTCAACGTGCGTGGCCTGCGGGACGCAGAAGGGACTTATTGGCAGTTTACTCGAGGCCTTTTACTGTGGTGTATTGGGCGTGGCAGCGACTTTGTCAAGGCTCGTCCGCACACTGTAATGGAACGATATTGACTGGACTCAGTAACAAGTAAATAGGAGCCCATTTCGAAAATTGTGATCTCTGTGTGCATACAAGTCGATTCACCACCATACCATCAGATTGGCGAGAGGAATGGTCGAGGACATCTAAAATCAAAGGCAATCACTGTGCACTAATTCATCCTTCGATTCCTAGAGTACCAGGGTCTAAGCATAAATTTAATAACTGGAAGTTCAACAAACACCTCTGTCAGCTCAACCTAAGCGCCACCCCTCTATGTGTTTGCGGAGAGGAAGAAGATCCATACCACATGTTCCTACAATGTCCTCGGAACACGTGTCACAGAAATGTATGTGCAAGTAATCTTTGGGCTCTTGGTCATAAGTTCCAAACTAGCCTCCAAATCTTGTTAGCACCCAACGATATGGCAACGTATAAAATACTGTATGAGTTCGTCAACAGTGCCATCAAACCGATATCCTCCCTGTACTCCTAATCTAATGCTCTTTGTAGTTAGAGCGCCAGGGAAAAATACGAGGGGAAGACGAAAGTATAATTAACTGACTGTATTCCCACGTGCTACTCAACAGAATAAGGAACACTCATCCTACAAATGTATGTCTTTTTTTTTCTTTATTGTATTTCAATTCCCCATCGGGGCGGGCTGGCAGCAGCATATGCGCTGCTCTTCAGCCGAAAGACATAGAACATACAATAGAAGACTTTTAAAACTAACATAAAGAAGAAAACATGGTGTACATAGACATAAAAAAGGGTATAACATTATGGAAGACAATAGACAATAAGGGGCGACTCTAAAATGGAGATAAAAATCGTAAAAAAATAGCGCACAACAAAAAACCACACAGTGCGACAATTAAAAGAACGCAAGGCGCAGTATGACCGGAGCATAAAAGTATCGGCGGATGGCACAGCACATAACAATCACTAAGTACAAGGCCAGCACACAATTAAAATTACACCTCTTGACGCACGGGAGAACAGCACCAAACACAACACTGACGTGACACATTGATGATGATGATCAAAACGGAGGATCTGCCAGGCGCAAGGAGATGAGGGAGAACGGAAGAACGGAGGGAGGGGAAGAGAGGAGGGGAGATGGGCGGGGGGCGCGCCGAAGAGGGCCAGGGAGGGAGGGAAATGGGAGGGAAAGAATGTATGTCACTAGGTACCTCCTGTTTGTATATGTCTGAATACTGGCTTATCTATATGTACCAGCCGAGCACAATATTACTGCACATGGCCGTCCGTGGTCATTGTCATTGTAATTAGAATGTTTGAAATTTTTCTGTAACATGAGTTTTATTTACCGTACATTTCTCGTGAGTGTAACCGTTAGCGGAAAATAAAGCATTTATTAATAGTATCTGAGGCGATCCTTTACACACACCGATGAGCCAAACTAGTATGACTACTGCCCATCGCGAGACTGAATGACGCCTCGTGGAGGTGTGGGCACATGGGTTGGTAAGCAAAGTGCTTCAGAGTTAACCGTACACCTCAGCCGGAGACCCATATGTGACCCATGCCGACCCATCAACATCGTTGATTCCGATCGCATTGGGCGCGGGACTATCGAGAATGGACTGTGAATCAATGTTACAAAATGTTGATGGTTCTGGCAGTGTGAGATCTACCAAACATTTACTTCCAGATCGGAGTTCCCCTCTCATACTGAACCAACCTTAAGAAACATTTTATTAATCTGTGCCCAAGGGATTCCTACAGCGCTAATTAATCAAATTTTGGCCCAATACTGTATCTTATCAACATATACCAGGTGAAGTATCCCACAAATGAAAATACAATCGCAAAATTAAGTGACTAAAAGACTTTTTAATGTTAAAATGAAACACGTTACCCGATAACAGAGAGACTTATTTATTTAGAAGATCGTGAGAAATGACGTTTTCTCATAAACAAAGTAATACAAAATTAGTTCATATCAATGAATCACATTAATGGGAACTGAAGTGTTCAGTTGGCAATGCTGATATGTAAAGGGCACCTGTTCGAAAACATTATACTATGCCACCTATTGTAAATACTTTTTGGTAAGACTATCTCACTGGCTTAGTCCACGAGACAGTGATTGTCGACTGCAGAAGTTATCGGCTGCAGTACATGCAAAAACTGATCAGCTGCTGCCGCTAAATCGGAAATACGCTATGGTGAGCGTAAATAGCAAAATTGCATCATATTTCCCTGAACGCTGGAGTTGCGAGTATATTTACCACATGCCGCTGCTGTCGTGTGAGCTCTGGACTAAGCACTGTGACGAGCTGCAAATCTGCATCAATGGACGTCTGTGCGCGGTCGTAGTCGTTGGACTCTGCCATCGGCACAGATTCTGCATCTCGGCTTCTCGCCGCTGACTCTCAGCCTCGGCTTCTCGCCACCGACTCTTCACCTCGGCTTTATCGTCACCGACTCTTTGCCTCGGCTTCTCGCCAATGATTCTTCACCAGGGCTTCTCCTCACTGACTCTTCACTTCAGCTTCTCGCCACTGACTCTTCGCCACAACTTCTCGCCACTGACCCTTTCCCTCAGCTTCTCACCACTGATATTTCACCTCGACTTCTCACCACTGACTTGTTACCTCTGCTTCTCACCACTGACTCTTCGCCTCAGCTTCTCCCCACTAAATCTTTGCCTTGGCTTCTTGCCATCGACTCTTCCCAAAAAACTCCTCACCGTACACCTAGCACTCCAAAATTACTCCACACAGATACAGCCAAAAATGTATATCAACCAGTAGCAGGTGGCTGTTTATTTCCATGCAAATCACATAAACAATTTTTATTGGTTGCTCTCACTCCTGCAGATGGGCTAAGTCATTCTCCTAACAGTTATTTCCTGCGAAAAAGTTAGAGGTACCTCGTTACGTCTTCTGATGTCACTAGCTGATGTCCAACCAAAATGCTCGCTCGCTTGTTGCGTTTGCGGGAAATCAAAAGGCATGAGAACCAAACTGAAAACAGGAAAATATGATGTCTATGCAGGTGACACAGTGTCAGCCACCCTGCTGTGTGGGCCCAACTTTTACTTCGAAATTAAACATTGACAGCGCCTGCAGATACAGATCTCTGAAATCATGTGCTTGTCCATTCATACTGAAAACACTGAGTGACTCTCAAAACAGTCGTCTTCCAGCATAAAACGTTTTGGAAGGTGCCTCTCTGGCGTTGGGGCGATCCCTGTTGTTTGCTAGAACAGTGGACGGCTATCGGACAATGGAGCCAGCCAGCGCCCGCAGCTGCTCCTAGGTCCATTTTGGCCAAGATACTGACTCTCTCTCCTTGCGTGAGGTCCACTTCCAGTGAAATAGCCGACTGACCTCACCTTCTGAGCAGATAACCTCTCCTTCTGCGAATACCTGCCTGGCCTTAGCCCTCTGAAAACACCTCTTATTAACACGTTTCCCTCTGCATATAACGGCAGAGAAACAAACCAAGGAAATAATAATCAAATGAAGGAAGGATCTGTAACCACTCGATTAACCGGAGCAACTAAATGCCGATCCTAAAAGTGCGCAGTGACTGTCAGATCAAACACACCTCATCACGCCGCGCGGGATCAGCCGTGCGGTCTAGGGCGCTGCAGTAATGGACTGTGCGGCTGGTCCCGGCGGAGGTTCGAGTCCTCCCTCGGGCATGGATGTGTGTGTTTGTCGTTAGGATAATTTAGGTTAAGTAGTGTGTGAGCTTAGGTATTGATGACCTTAGCAGTTAAGTCCCATAAGATTTCACACACATTTGAACATTTTTTGAACACCTCATCACAGTATTGATACGTGAACCCCTTGACGATCATAATTATGAAAGGGCAGTAATCCAAATGAACCTGCTGTCTTTCAGTGTAAATGTATTATCATTTCGGATCAATCACGTTTCTTGCTACAACACGTCGATGGCCCTGCCGTTCCTGGCGAACGACTGGTCGAAACATGCGCTGTGCTATGGATGCAGACTGGTGGGGTCAGTATTGTGCTAAGAAAGACATTCACCTGTGCTTCCATGGGACCCGCATTAGTAATCCAATGCATAATAACAGCTGCAGACTACATGAACATTATTATGTGCGACCTCCATCCGTTCATGCTTTGATATCTTACCGAACAGTGATGGCACTTCCAACAGGATAACTGTACGTGTCACAAGGCCACAATCGTGTTGCAATGGCTTAAGGAACATGATAGTGAACTCACATTGGAAAACATCTGCAAGTTCCGTGCCCACAAACCACCGGCTCGCAATTTACTTGAATTGCATGGCCTGTATAGACATTTGGTCCCACATACCTCTGGAACAGACCAAAGACTTGCCAAATTCATACCACGTAGAATATCCGCTGGAATGCTTTCCAAAGGCAACCCAGTAAGCTATCAACCCTTCGAGGTCCAGTGGTTTGTGCCTCAAACCACCGTTTTATTATTTTTGAAGTACCAGTGCCTTTCGCGTGAAACCATCGATGCTACTGCAAGACAGACACTCCAAGTGGGGCACTGAAGTACTTTTCGAAACTAATGCAATGCAGCAGTCGCTTACAGCGTTCAAAGCAACAGTCGGCGTGGAGTATTTATTACGTGTTTGTAGGATATTTGCATCTGCAGGTTTTTGTTAAATAATTTACTTGGAGTTTGGTTTTTGCATAGCGATCATATTGAGGAGATCATTAAAAGTGAAAGTAAGTATATCTAAAGTTATTGTAAAGTAAATTAGAATTTTTACTACTGCTTTTAGGAGCGGTTTAACAGGAAACCACTGGTGCTGTATGTATTTTTATAATTAATTTTGTAATTAACGTAAAATTATTAGATTTTGTGCTCGTTTTTTGCTTATTGCTTACGACTGAAATTTGTTTTACGCATTGTGAATTCATGGAAGTTCCGAAATTTCACCCATGATCTAAATGTCCGTCTTTTAGAAAGGAAGGAAGAAAGATTATGTTTAATGTCCCGTCGACAACGAAATCATTAGAGATGGAGCACAAGTTCGGATTGTGTCAAGGGTAGGGAAGACTATCTGCCGTGCCCTTTCAAGGGAACCATTCCTGCATTTGCCTGGAGTGATTTAGAGAAGACATGCTAAACCTAAATCTGGGTAGCCAGACGCGAGTTTGAACCGTTGTTCTCCCGTATTCGAGTCCAGTGTGCTAACAACTGCGCCACCTCGCTCGATCTGTATTTTAGAAGAAGAAATTCAGATTGATTTGGATTCAATGATATATAAGGAAGAAAGAGACCCTGAGGATGATTCTGTGAACGTTCGCCGTCAGTATATCAAGAACTTCAGCTCTTTTGCCAGGTCCTGAACTACACATGGAAAACGCAGTTCATGACGATAGTGAATATGAGCCTGCTGTGGTAAATTCACAAATGAGATGGTTTACAGGGTACATACGAGGGTTGAAACTTAAATAGTGGCAACTATTTATTCACAACCGATACAAAAGAGTTATATGTTTGCACCTGTTACTGTCCTTCAAAGTAGTCATCGGCGTTGTGTAGAACCCGTTTACAGCGATGTAGAAGGCATAGTATACCGTTAGCAGAGCCTGTTCTGTTGATGGTGCGAATGGAGCGGTCTACTGCCAGTCGAATCTCTAGTGCAGTTCTGAAGCGAATGCCACGAAGTGGTTCCTTCATCTTCCGAAGCAAATCAAAGTCACAAGCACTTAAGTCCGGGGAGTATGATGAATGATATAGTACTTCCCAGTCCCATCGACCGAACAGAGCAGCCAGAGCTTGCGCATTGTCGGGCAAAATGATGGGTGGATTGCGAAGGAAGTGTCGCCGCTTATTCCGCAAAGCTGGCCGCAGATGATGCTCCAAAAACAAACAGTAATACTGTGCATTGACGGTCTGCCGTGGAGGAACGCAATGCGTTAGGATAACACCATCACAGTCGTACACGAGAATTACCATAACTTTCACCATGCTGGGGCTCTGACGCACTTTCGACTTTCGCGGCGACCCATAATGACGCCATTCGTTGGATTGGCGTTTCAGTTTTGGCTCGTACGATGTGGCCCATGTCTTGTCCAGTGTTACGATACGGAGAAAGAAATCGTTTCCTTCGCGCTCATAGCGCTCCAAGTGCGTCTGAGCAGCATCGTAACTCATCCATTTCTGCATTTTAGTCAAGTCACGCGGAACCCATCGTGATGCTTGATTTGATTCCGAAGATGAAACATTCGCTTCAGAACTGTTACAGAGATTTAACAGGCAGTAGACCGCTCCATTCGCACCATCAACAGAACAGGCTCTCCTAACGGTATACAACGCCTTCCACAAGGCTGGCAACAGGTTCTACACAACGCTGGTAACTACTTTGAAGGACAGTAACAGGTGCAAACCTGTAACTCTTTTGCATCGGTTGTGAGTAAATATTTGCCAACCCATGTATTAGTAGCTCTGCGTAACTTTTCTGAAGAGGTCGGACAAAATGCTGATGTAAGCTGTGAATCTACCGCGGAAGTTTTCTGAGCTTGTTTCCACAGAAAATGATGGGAGGTTGTAACTGCATGTCCCAATGGTTCCAAAGTGAAACCACGTTCATAAAACAATCGGTTGCTTCCTTTTTTGACAGTTTCTTTTTGTACTGGTTGCTTACAATGACAATAAAGGTATTGTGTGAAAAAACTTAACGTTACCGGTGTATATTTTTTCATATTGTTGCGACTCTAAGGGTTAAGAAGTTGGTGATAGGAGTGGCAACAAATTTTCTCGGCCAATTTCGGCTGAAAAAAATGCGGTATGTTAACGCTTCAGCCCCTATAGTTTCACGGAGTTCCATTAGGTGGCGGCGCTATATGTCGCCTTCAAAATACCGTCTGTAACAGAGGTTCGTTCCAAGCAGAGAGCTGTCATAGAGAGTTTTTTTTGTTTTAAAACTTATGGGACTTAACTGCTAAGGTCATCAGTCCCTAAGCTTACACACTGCTTAACCTAAATTATGATAAGAACAAACACACACACACACCTATGCCCAAGAGAGGACTCGAGCCTCCGCCGGGACCAGCCGCACAGTCCATGACTGCAGCGCCTTATAAAGTTACGCTGCGACGCTGCCCCCTCCTCTTTTCCCACCCTGGCAGACAGCGACACGGCCGCAACACGACTGGAGTCGTCGCCGTTTCCCAAGCTCCGGTCGGCGGCGGCAGATTCAAATACATAAGAAAAATAAGAATTCCGATTTTCTTGCTGTAAAAAATACTGTATGTTAATGCAACAAAGTTACATCGCCTCCCAGAGTTAGTTTTTCGATACAGATTCTCCTTTTACTTTAAAAAATTGAAAAGTATCTCTTCCGGTTTGCGTGTTTTTTTCGGTGTATATTACTTCTCTATCAATTGTGAGGAAAGTAAAAGGCACAAAAAATTGATGTTTGCGTATCTTACAGTTTCACATCACAGCTTGATAATGAGGTGTCTATTTTTCCGATATTCGTCACAGTTATTCCGATACTTAATTTACAAGTAACCTACTGCATAAAATTTGAATTGCGTACAGTGAAAAATGTGGTCGCTGGCTACTTTACGTATGGTTCACGGTAGGTCATACATCGTTGCCGATGAAAAGAAGCTAACATATCGAAATTATTTTTAAAGTTGAGATCAGAATGATATCGATCTCCGTTTCCGAGATCTGGGCTCATATATCTCCGGGAGCGTCGCGACTAGCCGCCAGTTCTGTCGACGCGCAACGAGAATCGTGTGGTCATCACACGATAGAGAATGCATTTGTTTTGTTTGGCTGACACATTTGGACCTAATGAAACCATTTTATGTCATATATTTCTCCGGTATGAGTTACTAATATTTCTCCATATGCTCTTGACAATTTCATTTAAAATGCCACGAAATGTAGGTTTCTTAAAGCCAAGCGATCAAGCAGAACCCATTTTCTTGGTTTTGCTGAGGCATCTGAACCTGTTCCAAGCTTTCTTTCTCGTTTATTTCTCTGATACGAGTCCCGAGTATTCCTCCATCTGTTTTTGCACATTTCACCTAAAATTCCAATGAAAGATAAGTTTATTAACAATAAGCGCACGCTAGCGTCATTGCATTGTTTCAAGTTCTTGACAACAAGATAGGGTTACACTGAAACGTCCCCTTAGAACAACTATACATGACTGTCCTTAAACTGACACACAATATTTTTAGCGCAACGCAATCTGACTTTCAAAACTCCCTACTAAAGAATGGCCCTGACAAACATTAAACTATACCTTTCACAAATCACTTACCTCACAAAAATCTTCGCTGCTCAAGCTACTGCAATACAGCGAGCGCCACTACTGCCAGCTAAATAAAAGATTCAAACTACTGAAGGCACTAACTACTGATAGGGGTAGTTAGCAAATGAAAGATATTAATAGAGAGCAAACAATGTATTTACCTTAATATCATCACAAATCATAATATATATATATCAGTTCATGACAAACTGCAAACCTCCGCCATCTCTCTCCCCACATCCACCACTGCTGGCGGCTCACCTCCAACTGCGCAACGTTACGCGCTGTTCACAGCCAGCTGCCGCTGCCCAACACTACAATGGCAGACAACAATGCAAACTAGCCACAGACTGCACACAGCACAGCCAGTGATTTTCATATTGAGCGCTACGTAACGTTGCCAATAAGAAAACATAAACAGCCTACTTACATAGAGAAAACATAAACAGCCTACTTACATAGAGAAAACATAAACAGCCTACTTACATACAGAAAACATAAACAGCCTACTTACATAGTTTCATATTGAGCGCTACGTAACGTTGCCAATAAGAAAACATAAACAGCCTACTTACATAGAGAAAACATAAACAGCCTACTTACATACAGAAAACATAAACAGCCTACTTACATAGCCCCCATGCTCCCCACAAAAAATTTTTACAAATGGTGTTGGGCACTGGCCAATACAGATTTGACAAAAATTTTTCACAATTACAGTAACAAAGATATAAAATGCACACACTTATTGATACAATGTTGGTCAAAAGCTAAAATTTTCTCACAGTCTATAAAGACAGTCTTGATCATTCATCACAGTGAAACTGCCGTTTCTTTTCTCAAAGTCTGAGCAGTAAAAGACAATGCACACAGAAGTAGTGGATTTCCATGCAGTCTTGAAGAAGTAGTGTTGTCCTTCCAACGGAAAGACAGTGCTGACTCTTGACATGCTGACAGGTAATGGGCCACAACAGAGCAAACCCACAGCAGAGTTCATTCGACGTTTTGAAGAATATTGTTAGGTAGGTCATCACAGAGCAGACCCACTGGAGTCCTGGTAGAGATTGTGGTATTGGTGGGCCACCAGAGGTGCAGACCCACTGCAGTCCTTGTAGAAATAATGGCGTTGGTAGGTCATCATAGATGCAGACCCACTGTAGTCCTTGTAGAGATAATGGTATTGGTGGGCCACCAGAGGTGCAGACCCACTGTAGTCCTGGTAGAGACGGCCAGCAGCCATCCGTTGCGACTGTGCAGGTGCACAATCACCATCGAAGATTCTTGCAGAGAATATAGCAAGTCCATAAACCACCACTTGTGCACTCAGAAAGTTTTTCTTTTAATTGTCCTTAGAACCAGCAATGCTGTTATCCAGTCCCTTGCTGAATTACCAACACACGTGCAAACACTAACAGTCCCTACTTCTCATATATTGTCCACATACTATGACCAACAGAAACGTGTGCAGTGAAATGTAACTAACAAGTTAATAATGTCATGAACTGGTGACAATTACAATTTTATAACATAAGAATACAATTACAAAGGTACAAAATACATCATTAAAAACATAATAATACAGATAACATTTGTAGTACAGGCTCTACAAAAGAATAGAAATAAACATATACATGAGTGTTACAAAAATAGTGACATAAGTACATACATAAAATAATGAGAATAGTTTTCGAAACATTAATTTCACACATGAACATTGAAACAGAACAGAATTGTAAACAACTTTACAAAGAAAATAACATATTATTAATGCAACTTATATTTGAGGATAACAGTATTCCTCCTCATAGTGAATATAGCTTAGTATTAGAAGAGAGAAAAAATTCTATGAAACAGTACACAGAGACAGGAAGAAAACAAATACTCAAGGGTACACAAACACATAGTGGGATAACACCAATAGGAAAGGACAGGGTTCGTTTTCAGTGTAACATTTGGTACTGCAGTCCAACCCAAAACTTCATATATCTTTCCTCTTATTTCATCCTTTGTTTCCACCAAAAAATTCTATCTAAGCATGCTTTCTGTATTTATATGTTCACACATTTCTTACCTCAACATTTATTTCCAAGAAAATCCTACCTAAACCTGTTTTCTCAATGCATTTCTTCCAATTCATCGCAACTCATTCTCTTAGAGGCTACCCCCTCTTAAGCTAACTTAAATCTACTGAGCTCAGATTCTAAACTAAGGGACGAGGCAATGCAGCATCACATAACAATTAATATAAACAGCAATTACCAAAAAATTGGAAAATTGCAAAGCAAGCTACCGTAAATCTAAATTAACAGATAAAATGCAAAATTACAACTAATATGAGCCAATGTGCAGCAACATGAAAAATCAATGAGTAGTAAAATTGGCTTAGCAGAGTAACACAAATTAAAGTTCAGTAGCACTATGCCTGGCAAACAGCAGCTTATATCTAAACATGACATAGCTCAAGAAGAAAAAATATTACAGTAAAAACAACAATGCAGATAAGGGAAATGTATATTCACATCTTAATGTCTATGTAATTAAAGTGGTGCACCACAACAACTTATTGTAAAAGAAATATTACCATGTACTTGAAAAGAATATTATGTATGCAGTTACTAGTTCCTTCTTATTGTTCTTTCCTTTCCAAGTGCTCCTTTTTTAAAGAATGTGGATCATAAAATAATTATTTAATAGATCTGTTGACAGAAAGTGTTCACATTAGCAAATGCATTTTATTTTATAAAAGCAATGCTGCAACACAGCTGGAAACCAGATATCAAGTGAAATAAGCAATTACGCAAACCAAAGCATAAAAACATCATTCAATAGTCATGTGGCATTTCGTAAGTCAGTAGCTCTCAACTCTCATAGAAAGACACTTGTCATAATCAGGTGTGCAGATGTACGAATATTTCCCATCAATTCATAAGCATTTCAGCAATTAGCACAAAGTGCGAGTAATCATATGTTTTCAAGTAACGAGGGTGTCGCATTAGCGATGAAAGGCACACCCTAATGGCTTGTTCTCCAGGTGTTTTCCTGTGCTCTGAAAGGCACGCGCTAATGACTTTTTCTCCAGGCGTCTGACACAGCTGGGTGCCCACGACGCATTATGTGTAGGTGGTCCGTTAACTTTCTTACGGAAATATTTACGACAGCAGTTTCCGCTACAGAGACAGTCGCACATAAAAATATTTCACAGGTCAAGAAATAGCGTTGCAAATCTGTAGAAACAAAATCCTATAAATATAAGTGTCCAAAAAAAATATTGGTCAGCATTGTGATACAGTCACACATTTCATAACTCTTAAAGTACGTTTCTTGGTTTCCAACATCCTTTTCATAAATCAGAGTCCCTAAACACTACTCATTATTCCTTACCTCATTATACATATACATATTCGTCGACACTTCTTCAATATTTCATCATGAGAAATACGTAGCATAATAAACATTCCTCAACAACATAATACACATCGTCATCGTAATAATAACATCATAACACTTCAGTCAAATCTCAAAATCGTCGTAACTTCCTCCAATAATTTCTAAGCCTAAAATAATTCTCTGCTCATGTCAAAAGTGTCAGCTGCCTCAAACGTACTTTAAAAATCATGATCTCATACCAAATACATCATTCAAAGCTCTCATAGTATCACAATGATTCCGAAAAAATATGAACAGTTTACAAAGTACAGACAAAATACAGTTTCATAAGTGTGAAGTTATCCAACGGTGTAATTACGTAAACATGTGTCACTGATGTAGTAAAAATAAATGTTTGTCTCTCTCAGTTAAATGATCAGATAGCTGTGTAAATTGTGTGTTAGAGAAATATGGTACCGATGTGTAAAGTTGTATAAGCAAATACCATATTAGCTAGGGTTCCTTGTGGTTGCCACACACATGGTACACAAAGTAAGCGTGTACCCCCCTGAGGATAAACGTAATTATACCCTCAGGTGTTACAAATTACAGCAATGGAATGAAATGTATCACGGAAAACTTTCTTTGTAATTAAAAAATCTTTGAAAATAAGTGTTTTAAGTATAAGATTAATCACTCAAATGCGTGTCCTGTAGCGCTAAATGCGCGTCTTGCTGTAAGATAATTCTGTGGAACTGTCGTAGTTATCGTCCTCTGTAAGCAAAGTTCTGCTAAAGTCAATGTACTTACCTCATGATAAACAAAAGTGAAATGCTTTATGTATAGATATCGTAGTTATTGCGCTTATTGCCATGATGAAGAAAGTACTGTGCTGTAACGTATTGTTGTGCTACAGAAAAGGCAGTCTCATTGTAGCTATACCACAAAAGTTACTACTAAAACATATTTTTCTTTCCAGAAGAATTCAGAAAACTGTGCAGATATAAAACAGATACACCGCAAAAGCAACAAGGTAAATTGTCACTCATTAGTAGCGTCGTGATAAAAATCGTGTAGCTGTCACATAAACTAATCACTCTGTCGTCTGGTATCTCACAGAAAGTACTTTAAACCCAGAATGTATTTTCAAGTAAACCAAAATGTTGCATTAAAATCTCATTAGCAGTACCAATATAGTATGTGTCCTAAGTATGTAAGCCTGATAGTCGTTATGTAATCGTGCAACTAACAAGCAAGAATGTACAAATACAACACTGTGTCGTCTGTTCACTATAACAATGCAATCGTAATTTCTGTTTAAAAATGTTCCCTAGGTTCTAGACTGGATATTTAACTTCAAACATTGTTGCATGTTAACAGATTCTCAGTGTGACAAATTGTACAAGTAGCGTGAAGTGAAAATTGCAAAGACTAAGTTAAAAAGCAGATTATCTGTCAATAAATGGTTTTACGTGAGAAATGTGGTGTAAACCTTTACTCTTCCTAGTGCACAGAGTTTCAACTTCAAAGCAAATATCATGTTGTATACATCGGTAAAGAATGCTAAAAATTTTTTTTTTCAAGGCTAGCGTCTTATGTTATTTTTCTCGGAGCCAGCGGGCGCACGCGGCTGCCTGCTGTGCGAGTCATTGTCTGTCTCTTTGTTGGCGCGCGTCGTTATTGGGATTAGGAGACCTAACTTCTACAAATTCGCCTTGCCGAGAGGGCCCTGCTCTGTTAGAGTCCCGCCAGTTCTGATGCAATTCAGGTCTGTCGTTACGATCATATCGTCTGTCGTCATGTCGGTAGATTCCATAGTTTCTTTCTTGTCGGTCACATGGTGGAGAATTTCTCCCTGAATCGTAACTGCGCGCTGATCCGTTGCGTCTAAAGTTATGCTGTCTCCCTTGATAGTATTTATTTTGGTTCCCATATTGTCTGTTTCTCTTATTGTCTCTGTGATAGTCATTACCACGGAGAGGTGATCTTTCCCTGTAGTTATTACTACTCTGCCAACGGTTGTCATACGGGTGGTGTCTGGTTTGGTCACGATTTGTGTTGTGAGAATAGCCTTGTCGTGTCAAGTTATTACTTCTTTCATCGTGGAATTGCGACGGATGTGACCTGTAATTGTTGTGTGCCTGGTTTCGCGTTCCGCGATTGTCAGTGTCAATTTCTAATTCTTGTAACAGTCCCTGAAATGCTTCAATGTCGTCTTTGCAACGCCCTGCCAAAATAATGTGTCGTAAATGTTCAGGTAATTTGATTAAGCAAATGCGGATGAGTTCTGAGGGGCTGTATGGGTTTGACAGGTACTGATTCTTGTGCAACATGTCTTCAAAATATTTCACAAGACTGGAAAATTCAGATTGTTCGAAATGTTTCATCATTATGATGCTATATTTTACCCGGTCTTGTGTAGCTTGAGACCAATATGCTGAGAGGAAGGCATGATAAAAATCTCCTTCACTGTGACAATCGTGAATTACCGATCGCATTCTTACAGCTGGTTCATTCTCCAAGTAGCCACACATAAATTCTAATCTGTGTTCTAACGACCAGTTGGGAGGAAAACAATGCGAGAATTGATGGAGCCATGCTTGTGGATGAATGTCGTTGCCAGAATTCTTAAATGTTTTGAATTTACGTGTAGTAATGAACAGCTTATAGTCAAAATCATCATGTCGGCGAGTCGCATATAGGTCATTGTTAGGTCGTGTCGGCCGTTCCATCTCAAAATTCGGTGCACATTCCCAATTTCTTTCATTACTTCCGAGATGCCCTGTGTTATTATTTTGCAGCTTTTCCGTGTTTCTAAGTCCCTCTTCCCGTGTTGGAGCGCGAGTGTTCTCTGAAATACGTAATTCTTGTATTACCTGTGTCAGCTGATCTTGTACTTCCCGGATTTCTCTTTGGTGTTGTGTATTAATTTGATTCTGATTTTGTTTGAATTTTCTTATTTGTTCATACTCTTCTGTGTCAGTGAAGGCTACGGGTCTTGTGTCATTTAGATCATCATCTACCTTTGTAGATAAGTTAGTGAATTGATCCGAAAGTTCGGCTACTTTCTCCGATAGTGTACTTATTTCCTCAGCGTGTTTTTCTGAACCAAGTTTCAGAGTATCTACTTTGTCCTTTAAGTTTTCCTGAGCTTTTGCAAGTTGCGTAACCGAATCGGTAGATGCAACTGAGTCAAATTTAGCCCACAAGGTCTCATGATTTTCATGAACAATGGTTTGCAGCTCTTTTATGGCTGCTTCGTGATTCTGTAATGCATTTTCATGCCGCGAAAAAATAGGTTGAAAATGCTCACAAATTTGTGTTTTTACGTCATTACAGACTTTTTGACATTTCGATTCGATGTTATGTAACTCAGTGGTTAAATCTTCACGTGTTTGTTCAAGTGTAGTGTCTAACTTTTTGAGATTTTGTTCCACTGTGTCTAACTTTTTGAGATTTTGTTCCACTGTGTCTAACTGTTGCTGTGTTTGTCTCTGGTGTTGTTCCATTGTGTCTAACTTTTCAAGCTTTTGTCCCATTTGTTGCATTAATTGCAATAATAATGTATTAGTGTCTGGAATCTGTTTCTCTACGCTTTTCGGCAGTGCATTTGCACCGACAACATTCACATTTTGACAAGCAGAAAATGTGTCTTGACTTATTTGAGAAAACGGTGATGACCCAAAACCTGAATCTACAGTATTTGCGAAATTGTGTCCTGTCATTTCGGATTCCTGAGGCGAGCTGTTGCCGACCGATCGATCGATAATGCTTCCCTCTTCACTAATTGTTTCACTGTCCACGCCATTGTTTGCCGCCCGCTCCATTTCCCTATGCACAATTACCAAATTACTACTTTGAACATCAGTTAATTCATAACTCGGTGGCGCTAACACACTGCTCTCATTTTCACTGTCATTTCTCAGTTTACTTTGGAGCCTAGTATTACGTTTTTCACACGCCATTATTGTCACAGTATTTCACACGACAACACAGAAAAACACAATTTGAAGAGCAAAAATAAGAGAACACATTAACATAACACTGAAAATAATATCTTGTTAATTACAGCTGCGAAATACTTGGTGCAAATCTATATGCATGCCACAACTGTTTTACTGTACAACAATGAAAGGCTACAACTACAAAGGAGATTCTCTCTACAATTACGCGCTAGCAATAAACAAAAGCTACACTAAATACACAAACTACAAGAAAAATCAGAAGATTCCAGTGAGGTATCCTAGGCTAAGGGTCGACATATGAAACGTCCCCTTAGAACAATTATACATGACTGTCCTTAAACTGACACACAATATTTTTAGCGCAACGCAATCTGACTTTCAAAACTCCCTACTAAAGAATGGCCCTGACAAACATTAAACTATACCTTTCACAAATCACTTACCTCACAAAAATCTTCGCTGCTCAAGCTACTGCAATACAGCGAGCGCCACTACTGCCAGCTAAATAAAAGATTCAAACTACTGAAGGCACTAACTACTGATAGGGGTAGTTAGCAAATGAAAGATATTAATAGAGAGCAAACAATGTATTTACCTTAATATCATCACAAATCATAATATATATATATCAGTTCATGACAAACTGCAAACCTCCGCCATCTCTCTCCCCACATCCACCACTGCTGGCGGCTCACCTCCAACTGCGCAATGTTACGCGCTGTTCACAGCCAGCTGCCGCTGCCCAACACTACAATGGCAGACAACAATGCAAACTAGCCACAGACTGCACACAGCACAGCCAGTGATTTTCATATTGAGCGCTACGTAACGTTGCCAATAAGAAAACATAAACAGCCTACTTACATAGAGAAAACATAAACAGGCTACTTACATAGAGAAAACATAAACAGCCTACTTACATACAGAAAACATAAACAGCCTACTTACAACACCTTAAACATCTCTAGAATTTTCATTCTGAACGTCTACAGTATACACTGGCAGAAATGTGGAAGAAATAATGTCCGTGCTTGTTCACAAAATTTCCCGAAATTATACTTGTCAGTTTCTCCCATGCAGAAACTTTTGGAACAAGCTAAGGCAACTTTCATGGCCGACTGACTCTTTATTCCCATCCAAATGAACTCCCATATTCTTATATTCTGACAGCATACATTGTTATGGATGACATGAACATTTAATCTTGCCAAGCTGCACTCAAAAGATGACTCCAGGATTTACAAAAGACGAATTTCAATTGTGAACTGCGTCAGACCAGAAGTGCCTTGTAAAACAGTAGTGCACTTTTGGCACAAGTTTTTTGAGCACCATCTTCTACCAATGAATTGAAGTGAATGTGACAAATTACTTATTGCAGCATACTGTTTGCGCAATCTGTTGAGAAACGCCTTCCTCAAAAACGAACATCTATTGATTACAGAAAGCTGTACAACAATCTGGTTGTGGTTTTTCACAACTAGAAGGTATCATCAAGACACCAATCTACCGTTTACTTTCAAAGTGAAGGTATTGTAAAATGTAACTTTCTCGTTGTACTTTAGATTGTTCATTTTATAATGTACTTGCCGTTTTCAATTTTTATCGTCACAAAAAAGAGTAATGCGAAAATTGACCTTCAAGTTCATTTTCGTCATTCTAATTCTACATCTGCATGGATTATACTGATTTTCATAACAGGCCTGAAAAATTTGCATTAATGGGAAAATATTATATATTTCACTCACCTGCCAGTTTCAACTGTGCACCAATCTCTTCCCAAATTCTGTCTCTGAACATACCGTCTCTATATTTAGGGTTCTTCAAATCGTAAAGGCAAGGATGTTGCGAGACCAGCTCACAGAGCAGCACATCCTGTGAGTGGCTCATTTCAGTTTTCCTTGACTGGCTCGACATCTTTCTGGCAGCCGTACGTGTTTGTGTCGTCCGACTTCCGTCGCAACACTGCTCACTGGTGCAGTGCTGCGGCAGCTGCCGCAACAGTCGCGCGTCGCATCCCAAACTCGAACTGCGCATGCGCCAGCAGGCAACTTCTGACGTCACGTAGCGACCCGTCGCAGTCGCTAATGTGCGTCGCGTCTTGGACAACGTACCTTTAAGGAAAACTGAAATGAGCCACTCACAGGATGTGATGCTCTGTGAGCTGGTCTCGCAACATCCTTGTCTTTACGATTTGAAGAACCATAAATATAGAGACACTGTGTTCAGAGACAGAATTTGGGAAGAAATTGGTGCACAGTTGATACTGGCAGGTGAGTGAAATATATAATATTTTCCCATTATGCAAATTTTTCAGGCCTGTTATGAAAATCAGTATAATCCATGCAGATGTAGAATTAGAATGATGAAAATGAACTTGAAGGTCAATTTTCGCATTACTCTTTTTTGTGACGATAAAAATTGAAAACGGCAAGTACATTATAAAATGAACAATCTAAAGTACAACGAGAAAGTTACATTTTACAATACCTTCACTTTGAAAGTAAATGGTAGATTGGTGTCTTGATGATACCTTCTAGTTGTGAAAAACCACAACCAGATTGTTGTACAGCCTTCTGTAATCAATAGATGTTCGTTTTTGAGGAAGGCGTTTCTCAACAGATTGCGCAAACAGTTTGCTGCAATAAGTAATTTGTCACATTCACTTCAATTCATTGGTAGAAGATGGTGCTCAAAAAACTTGTGCCAAAAGTGCACTACTGCTTTCAAGGCCCTTCTGGTCTGACACAGTTCACAATTGAAATTCGTCTTTTGTAAATCCTGGAGTCATCTTTTGAGTGCAGCTTGGCAAGATTAAATGTTCGTGTCATCCATAACGATGTATGCTGTCAGAATATAAGAATATGGAAGTTCATTTGGATGGGAATAAAGAGTCAGTCGGCTATGAAAGTTGCCTTAGCTTGTTCCAAAAGTTTCTGCATGGGAGAAACTGACAAGTATAATTTCGGGAAATTTTGTGAACAAGCACGGACATTATTTCTTCCACATTTCTACCAGTGTATACTGTAGACGTTCAGAATGAAAATTCTAGAGATGTTTAAGGTGTAACCCTATCTTGTTGTCAAGAACTTGAAACAATGCAATGACGCTAGCGTGCGCTTATTGTTAATAAACTTATCTTTCATTGGAATTTTAGGTGAAATGTGCAAAAACAGATGGAGGAATACTCGGGACTCGTATCAGAGACAAAACGAGAAAGAAAGTTTGGAACAGGTTCAGATGCCTCAGCAAAACCAAGAAAATGGGTTCTGCTTGATCACTTGGCTTTAAGAAACCTACATTTCGTGGCATTTTAAATGAAATTGTCAAGAGCATATGGAGAAATATTAGTAACTCATACCGGAGAAATATATGACATAAAATGGTTTCATTAGGTCCAAATGTGTCAGCGAAACAAAACAAATGCATTCTCTATCGTGTGATGACCACACGATTCTCGTTGCGCGTCGACAGAACTGGCGGCTAGTCGCGACGCTCCCGGAGATATATGAGCCCAAATCTCGGAAACGGAGATCGATATCATTCTGATCTCAACTTTAAAAATAATTTCGATATGTTAGCTTCTTTTCATCGGCAACGATGTATGACGTAACGTGAACCATACGTAAAGTAGCCAGCGACCACATTTTTCACTGTACACAATTCAAATTTTATGCAGTAGGTTGCTTGTAGATTAAGTATCGGAATAACTGTGACGAATATCGGAAAAATAGACACCTCATTATCAAGCTGTGATGTGAAACTGTAAGATACGCAATCATCAATTTTTTGGGCCTTTTACTTTCCTCAAAATTGATAGAGAAGTAATATACAGCGAAAAAAACACGCAAAACCGGAAGAGATACTCTTCAATTTTTTACAGTAAAAGGAGAATCTGTATCGAAAAACTAACTCTGGGAGCCGATGTAACTTTGTTGCATTAACATACAGTATTTTTTACAGCAAGAAAATCGGAATTCTTATTTTTCTTATGTATTTGAATCCGCCGCCGCTGACCGGAGCTTGGGAAACAGCGACGACTCCAGTTGTGTTGCGGCCTTGTCGCTGTCTGCGAGGGGGGGAAAAGAGGAGGGGGCAGCGTCGCAGTCGCAGCCAACTGTCGCGTCTTGCACAATGTAATTTAATTATCAGACTGCTCGGCTAATCGCGCGCGGCAAAGCCACACCCTCAGCCGCTAAAGTCGTGGCGACAGTATTCTGGAATTCTGAAGGATTTATTCTGGTGCATAAGTGTATTGTGCTAGCCTCAGTAAATTGAAGAAACGAGTTCAGCCTGTTCGTCGCTACAAAAATGGAAACGAAACTATTGAAGTCATGAGCAAAACCAACCAATGTTGTGGCTCGCTGATGCCTAGCTTAACAACTGTGGCAGGTCAATTCAGAGCGTGCGTAAAGCGATTAAACAGAATTTCATACGTCGTCGATGAGAGCAGCGAGCCACGGGCAGGCGGAGCTGGCCCGCAGAGCCTCGCGGAGCGCCGTGTTGAGGCGGCGGTAGGCGGCGGCGAGCGCGCGCGCCAGCAGCAACAGGTGGGCGGCGGCCAGGCACTCCGCGAGGTGGGCGGCGGGCCCTGCGCTGGCCCTGCTGCCGCACGCGTCGCCACCGCCCTCCCGCAGCCAGAGGCAGGCGTCTGTCGCGTGCAGAGCCGCCACCACCACCAGCGTCGCCGCCACCATCAGTGTGATGGCCACCCTGCGGCGGGCAGGTGCGGTGCACCGGTCCAGCGCGCCCTCCGCCTCTGTCATCTTCTGCAGCAGCCGCCGCCCCGCCGCTGCCGACACAGGCAAAACGTCCAAAATAACAGATACATTCATTTCCAGCTCGATATCCGCAAACACTGCCAGAAAAAAGTTAGTGCACCTGGAAAGACGACAACAATGTTGATCCGATGACGGCTTATGCCGCTCTGGGAGATACATTTTCTGATAATGGTGACAACGTCGCCCGCCAACAGATAGCGTAGTGGCAT
Organism: Schistocerca piceifrons; assembly: GCF_021461385.2. Classification (NCBI taxonomy): domain Eukaryota; kingdom Metazoa; phylum Arthropoda; class Insecta; order Orthoptera; family Acrididae; genus Schistocerca; species Schistocerca piceifrons. Next base: position 456,999,733 of record NC_060140.1, on the reverse strand, counting down.
AGCTACCAGAGCGCCATCTGTGTCCAGCCTTTAGTGGGAAACGCTCACAGGCAGAAGGCTCAATGTGGTGCAAACGTGTGAAGTAAGCAAGCAACTATACTACAGAGGCACACTCGTTCGTCCTGCAGCCAACTCAGCGAGTTCGATAGGTGTCAAATTGCGGCCTTCCGAGTGGAGGGGTGGTTCTTTTGGAGAACTGCCACACAAGATGGACGTGCTGCGTCAGTTGTGCAACGATGCCGGTATCAGCAGTCAAGTGAACATTCTCACACCCGTAGACGAGGTTCTGGACGTCTGCGCAGCATCTACGCCCGCCAGGTTCGTTGTATTGAAAGGGCAACGGTGGCATATCGTACAACTACCACAGCACAGGTAAGAGGACTTGAGAGGCCAGACGTGTCAACACGAACTGTTGTGAAGCGATTATTAGCAGTGGAACTATAAGCAAGCACACCTCTTGTCCATCTTCCACAGAATTGAGGTCTAAGGCTCAACTGGTGCCGTCACTTTGTGGTGTAACAGACAAGTGGTCTGTTGCATGCGCCATCTATCACCCCTGGCCTAGCACAAATTCTAATTAATTTATAAAATTGAGTTGCAGATTAGGATTTGTTAGTTATGTGCATAAATACTGCGGAAGTATTTGGTTTTTGTATGTTCAGATAATTCAAACACCGAGCCAGCAACCGGCGCGGACTTTCGTTGACGCGGCAAGTAGCGGGCCGCCATGGAACAAACACAGTGAGGCTGATGAAGTCGCTCCATGGAGATCCAGTGTCGCGGCGGCGGGATACTCCGAGGCGGTTGTTGGACTTCGGAGGAAAAAAAACGAAGAATGTATAATGAGGAACTTTGTGTATAACAGCGAAAGTAGGAAGAAGCAATTAAACGGCCGGTAACGCAGTAGGCGGTACCTCAAGAGCAGACTGTAGATAGGTATCAGAAGTAAATCGCTGTAAATATTGTAAAAAAGGAGTTCTGAATAAGAGTTATTACGAGAAGCAGTCAGACAGCGTCAGTTACTGGTGAATGATCGCCATAGGCGACATTTTCTTCATCTGCTGCGTCGTCCCCTCTTTCACTCGACGAATTTAGTCAACATTAAGACAGAGCCGAACTACGCAAATAATAAAACTCGTCAGTGGGGCGGGGACAGCGCAACTTGGAAGACAGAATGGCTCTTCGTGATCTTCAGCGATGAAAGCAGATGCTGCCTGGACTCAGGTGACGGTCGTTTGCGCCTACTATGTAGACCTGGTGAGCACTGTCTCGTAGAGTGCATTCGCCCAAGACACACTGGCCTCGTCACAGGCCTTTTGGTCTGTGGTAGGTTAAGCTACAACACAGGTTCACCTTGTGTGTATCTGGAGGGGACGCTAACCAGTGCTCGGTATCTACAGAATGTCGTTAGACCCGTTATTTTGTCACTCTTGCAACAGGAAGGTGATTTGTTGTTCCAGCAGGATAGTGTTCGCCCATACACTGATCATGAAACTCAATGTGCTCTGCAAGACGTGCAGCAACTTACCTGGAAAGCACGAGATACGGACTTGTCTCCAATCGAGCACTTGTGGGATATCATGGGACGAAAAGTGACTCGAGGGACTCCTCAACCAACAACTCGAGCATGCGTGGCATAACATGTCCCAGCTCAGCATTCGCCATCTGTACGATCTGCTGGATGACAGAGTCAGTGCATGCATTGCCACCCGTGGAGGCTACACCACGTACTAATATGGGTGTTTCAGCATAGATCGATTACTGGTAACTCAGAACCACTTGCGCTCTTGATCTGTAATTGTAGTTATTTCATGTACTCAATATGCACTTTTGCAACAAAAAATCTCGAGTGAACTGAAAACACTTAAAAGGTTGTAATAATTTTTTCCGACCGTACATTTGTTCGATGCAGTTTTGCCACTATCACTGATAACTCTCAAGCCGCTTTCACACCAGATGCGCCATGCGCCGCGCACAATCGCGCGCAACAGAGCAGCACAGAATGGCGCGGACCTTTGCAGAACGGAACAGTGTGCTCGTTCCTGCACAGCCATGTTCCAGTGTGCGCCCACGCGTCAGTGTAGTAGAAGTAGTAATAGAGTTAGTAGTAGTTTCATTCACGTCTCTTACAAGGACATTGGACATGTCTTGGTATTACAGTTTAAGAACAACAAAAATCACACAATTCACTTATATACCCACAGGTCGAATTTGACAAAAATGGAAGACGAAACTAAAAATTGGAAGTGTTGCTTTCGTAGTTGCTTACCATAAGCTGAAGGGGAGTAACATAGAAAACGTCAGGAGTGGCTGAGTCCAGATCTGAAACGTCGAAAGATGTGCGGGGGAGGGGGGATTAAGATTCACTGATAGCACTGCTATCTTCAATGAAAGCCAAGAATACTTACGTGATACACTGAAAGGTATGAAGAGTCTACGGAGTACAGAATATGGACTGAGAGAAAACTTTTAATGAAAAAAAATTATTATGTAAAATGAATGGACGAAAATAGGGAAGAAATGGCTTTAAATATTTTTGCTATTTACTCTTTCAGTACCAACTTTGTTGTAGAACCCTTTTTTACGTGTGGTAATAAAAATTCATTTAGACAGAATTAAGCACATTTAAAATTTAGCAACCCTCTCATGCTGATAAATTCAAACTAACTGATTAATAACATTTATGACTTTGAAAATTATTTAAATTAAATTTTTTACGTATTTCGGCCTTGGCACACATTTTCTGAATGCAGTGGGTTTTTAAATATTTACTGAATTCTTTCCCGGCGTTAGCTATGGAACACAAGACTGTCTCTGTTAGCATAAAATGGTTAAATATTGCCAAGCCGACCTGAACGTTTAATTATCATTGACAAAACACACTTCGCTATACTTTTAAGTTATTTGCTTTAGAAATTGAAAGAACCAACAGATTAACAACTTCAACGTTAATTATCCGCCTATGAATGCACAAATGTAAAACCAGTAATAAATTCAGTCAGCCTCAGGATCGCTGTAAAAGAAAAATATTTCGTAATTCACTGCTAATTTTACCTGCTCCCGATTTACGGGTTTGGTTAATTTTATAGCGGAACAATTTTTTAAATGTGCCGCCGCTGCAAATCGTTCGGTCGCGGCACAGCCTAGCAACACCAACGATAATCGCTAAAAGTGCTGAAAATTCTTTAAAGAAATATTATAGATGACATGGGGAAGCTAATTTGCATTAGTAATACACAATTTTGATAAATTATAATGTATTTAGACCACAACAATAATTAAAATTACACACCTTTATAATATCTCCTCTAATGGCGGCTAAAGACAGATACAGACAAAAGAAGTCTACTCATGCATATAATGCTACGTCACAGGTTCCTCTCTCTCTCAGCTCTCGAGGAAGACGACAAAGAATGCACATTATCTAGTGCTATTTATATTATTGCTGATTATTAATATCTCTTTGTAATCTTACAACATTATTTTCCTCTGTGGCTATATTTTACATTTTTTCATCGCAGATATTAACATATTTCGTAATTACATTATGAGTATAGAAATATTACAATCATAAATACATCGAGAGTATTATTACAGAAAATATTACAACAATAACGAACGTCCTTTACACAAAATTAAATAATATTTTTTGTTAAACAAGTACAGTACATACGAATTGCTTCATAGCGGCGTACATAGTACAATTAAACGTCATTTCAGTTTATTAACAGTGTGTGTGATGCCAGGGAACGTTACAAACTGAAGAAAGACGAAAGAAATGAGGAGTTAAAAAATGAGATTAGCAAGAAAATCCCACCAAACTTTGACGCCGCGAAGCAGACGAAGTGAAGAAATTCTGATATCTTGGATTCCAAAGCGAACATGACAAACGAAGCAAGGAGGCTGTAAGAAGAAGACTATGCAGGCAAGGAGGATACTACTGGCCAGAAGAAGTCTGCTAATAGCAGACATAAGCCCCAATTCCAGAAAGACATACGTGAGAACTTACGTTTGGAGCACAGCATTGTATGGAAGTTAATCAGGGACTCTAGGAAAACCAGAAGAGAGAGAATCGAAGCGTTTGTGATGTAATGCTATAGAAGAATGTTCAAATGACGTTAGCTGATAAGGAATGACGAGGTTCGCAGCAGAATCAGGGTGGAATTGTGTTTAAAACGCCGACAAGGAGAAGAGCCAAGATGACTGGAGATGTGTTACGACATCAGGGAATAACCTCCATGGTGCTACAGGGAGCTGAAAGAGGTAAAAATTGTTGGAGGAGACGAAGATTGGAATATATCCAATAAATAATTGAGGACGTTGGGTGCAAGTGTTTCTCTGAGATGACGAAGAGGTTCACTCAGGAGAGTAACTCGTGGCGGGACACATCAGAGGACTGAGAAGTTGGTTGTCTCCCAAAAAAAGTGATGGAAAGTTTGAAGATTTTTGTCGTCTATTGTCAGAAGAATTCGAACAACTGGCCAGTTTGACTGAACCAATAATAAAGAAACAAGAGGCTAGTTATAGCAATGCAGTGTGATCGAAGAGAAAACGGCAACAAATCGTTTTTTTGGATTCGTTTACAAGTTTGATGCATCTTTTCACAGTATCTGAATAAAGATCTCAATGCTTGTTCCACTTCATATTGAAAGATATGATTCATGATATAGTACAATCATAAACATGTTAAACTGTTCTCAATGTAAGTCCAAATGAGGAAGTTTTCCAGTGGAGCAGAAGACGAATGATACGTGATCAAATGTAGGTGAGACACTGAAACAGATGTAGCGACATTTTTGTGCCTATACGGGCCTTGAAAATACGGTTGTAGCTCCCAAATGCGTTGGACAGTAATTAGAAAATAAAAATATTGTGACTGTAGACGGAATATTATTAATTAATATATCCCTAACCTTGAGGTTACAATCATGGGCAACCCATGAACTATTATTTTCTTTCGGTACACTACTGTCTCCTTCTCTCTCGGCAGTGGGCAACCTTGACAAACAGAGAGCATATGAACGGGCCGTTTTTTTAACGTAACGGTATAGCACTGAACCTTTTCGTTCCTCGGCAGAGCGGCGCGGTTTGCAGTCTACACCGGAAACGGTTATGCTGTATATACACTGCCTGAAAAGAAAATGTAACAACCAGAAGGGAAGGACAAAACGAAACGAAACTTCGTGGGATGAGATGGCATGCGATGTTATTCTGTTATTTCATTAATTAGGAAATCGGGGAAAATTTAGAAAGAACTCGGCAGTATGAGCCCACTTATAACTGTGAGATTGGAGCCCCTCTGCCTTGGATGGATGCACCGGCGTCATAAACTTGTATCCTCTCCTGAGGCAAGCTAGCCCACAACTGTTGAAGTCTTTCTTGATATTTTAGATACTGGCACTGAAGTGGAGCTGGTCTCACAAATGATGTGTTGGTAACAGATCTGGGTGTTTTGATGGCTACGGGAGTACATCAGCATCACACAGAGACATATACCATTTGTGGATGAGCACTGACTTGAAAAATGGCACCACAGTAATGGCAAAATGAGAGCTAGCTCATGAGGACTCAAGCTGTCCGTGAGGTACCGATGTACCATCAGAGTTCCCTCGAGCACTACGAGCCGTGACCTGAAATCACACCATACAGATCACCACACGATCACGCTAAGAGTATCACCACAGAGTCTTTCTCCCCAGGCCGTCGCTACACTACAGTCTTAACACAGAGAGCTGCGACACTCATTGCTGCTATAATTGCTACCGTCTGACAGTTGTAACGACCCTACCACCCCTAGCGGCAAGAAAGTCAGTCGTAAGATTAATGTTTGTTTTTAATTGTTTTTATACATAATTAATGAAAGAGTTATAATAATTTGGAGCCCTGAGCGTTAGTAAATTATCAAGTGACATGAATCATCGTGAAATAAACGGAAAAACAGGCGAATTTCACTAATTCAGTAACATGAGCTACAACTTAATCATGAAGAAATACTTTCGAATGTGCGTGTGATTGCTGCTTACTCCTCTGAAAGCAAGAGAATATACACACATGTTTCATGCCAGAAAAGCACGTTTTTTGTTGTTGTCTGCTCTTATTATGACAGACTCTTTCCTTGACACGTAACAATTTTATATGCAATGTGAAAGGTTCGCACAATCTTACACTTCACTCGACTTTCAAACGGAAGAATATTTTTGTAAAAGTGATCACTTTCGCTTCAAATGCGAATGTGCTGAAGATGCTTGCCGTCTGTGGTTCAGATGTAGCAAAAATAGTGGAACTGATTTTTTTGTGTTTGTGAAACAGTTTCAATAATTTTGACCTTTTATAATCATGTCTATGTACTGTTTACCTTCAACTACAGTTATGATGCCTTTTTTGGTACATCAAATAATGTAAATATTGCATTCCATAAAAGTTTCCTAAGTTCCAAATTCACTGATTTGACTGCAAGTAAAGTGAAGAAAACTTCATGCTGCTGAGTAAATATACGACGTCTTTCTGCAAAATATCGGAATTCTGCTGTTTACTAGCCATTTTTTGTTCTTAATATGAAATGATATTGTTCAGTAAATACCTGTAAGTTACAGAAGAATCGGAAATAAATTGTTGTGTAATGTACCGTTTTATATCTCCCGCGGCCCTTGGGAAACTAAAGAAAGACATATGTGATGTAAGTTTTTAGTTATTCATTGCATTGCATACGCTCCCTATTGTAAAAACTGTTACAAATCAATATAAACGGTACTACTCGCACTCATCCTATACTGGGTACGGAAGTGTATCCTTCTGACCTCTTGGAGCGCTGCTGTCGCATTGTGTAACAAGACTGGGCAGTAGTGTCGTGAGTGTATGTGTTAAACTGTGATATAACCAGGGATGGATCTACGCATAGGCCAAGTAGGCCCGGGCCGAGGGCAACGGGAGGAAAGACGGCGCCGAGAGACCTCGATCGGTCGCGTGGCTCCTGCCACTGTCACCCGTGTTTTGTGCTTACATAAAAGCAGAGGTGACACACTCGGAAATATTGGCAGAGCTCGGAGACTAATGAACTTCTTCCAACTCTACTTCGTTCAGCATAAGAGTAAATCTGTGGAAACAAGCACAAGCGCGGTGAATGGTCAGCAGCTGTAGCACACGTACGTTGGTGTTGTTACGCTCTTGGAAGTAGGTCCAACTTATGTATTAATTATGTTATTACTATGTTACTACAGTAACATGAAACTTCAAGATATTCAACAATTAACGTTCTTTGTCGCGCTCTTAATATGTACTGTGAAAATGGCCGACGCTGCATCTGCTCCGTAGTGAAACACGATCGTGGAACACCGTTGAAAAACGACAAGGAACAGGTTGTTCTTAACGTTTTTCACAAGTTTACAGAGAAAATCGACTATGAAGTTTTCCGAGAAACTTTATTAGTTCAGGTGTTTTTGCAGATGAGATGAATGGAAGTCAGCTGTTTTATGAATCACTGGTTCGAATCTTTCTTTCCCGTTCAGTTCGAATACTTACATCATTTAGATATAATTTTCATCAAACGCAAGGTGATTCTGCCCCTACCTTTGGGTTTAATGCAACCCGCATTGCTTTCAAAAACCAAGTGCAAGGTTCTCACATTCTGTCGCTCGCTACATGAAGCTGTTAGTCCTACACAAAAAATAAACATGATCTTTTTGTAGGAAATTTAATGTAGTTAAATTTTGTACTGTGATACATTTCCACTAGAGGCTGTATTTTCGAATTATTCAACAGAATTGTACAAAAGTGACCTTAAACGCGTTTTTCTTGAATAACTCGAAAACTATTGCCTCCAGAAAACACGTATCCCAGTACAAAATTTGGCTGCATTAAATTTCCTACATAAAGGCCCTGTTCATTTTTTTCTGTAGGATTAATAGTTTATGCATAGCGAGGAAAGCATATGAAATCTCGCGTGTGGCTTTTGAAGGCGTTATGGGCTGCATAAAAACCATAGGTAGGGGCAGCTGAAACACCCTGTATATGCTAATTAACACATATATAATCGTCATTATTTATCAAGAATGCATGTCGCCTTGTTTCTAATTACATATCACACACAAAATTCCCCTTTTCATTGAAACAATGAATTATTAACTATCGATATTTAAGTAAGATTGTTAACAAAGATTATTCTTCGTAGCCGCGAGCTCAGCACAGTGGATTGTTATTTGGAGCGGCCTTGGTTCGATTTCCGGCCACGTCGGAGATTTTCTCCAGTCGGGGACTGGATGTTGTATCGTCCTTACATGCATATCATCATAATTGACAATCTACCGTTGAGTTGGCTGTATGGGCTCAACCCGAAAGCCATTAAAAAGGGGATATGAATTACTTGGACTATGTTCAGTGTTTTATACCACATATATGGTCCCACGCGAGACAGAGTGATAAGCATCGTAGAAACATGGAAAACAATTCTCACGGCTTTGAGTACAACATACAAGTGCTTTATTTCTACATTTACACCGCACCACTGCAGTATGAACCCCACAGGACAGAGCTGGAGCCAAGTAAAGGGATTGTTGCGAAAAATAACAAGACTGGCTGACCAGTACTGTCCAAGTTAAATGCGCCAGTAAAACTGTTGTCGTATTATCGCTGAGTCTATATGGTCGTAATGCACAATATACGAGGTTCGACAATAAAGTAATGAGACTGAAGTGAAAAAAAATGTTGCTTCCCGTTTTAGTCAAGTTTAGTGTTGTCTCCTTCAAAGTAGTTCCCTTCTGGTTGCGCACACTTTTTCCAGAGCTTCTGCCTTTGATGGTAACATTTCTGGAACTCATCTTCTGTAATATCCTCCAAGACCCTCGTCACAGCTTTTTGGACATCTTGTGTTGTTTGAAAATGGTGTCCCTTGACCGCCGTTTTGACTCTTGGAAATAGAAGAAAGTCTCATGGAGCGATATCTGGTGAATAAGGTGGTTGTGGTAGTACTGAACATTGTTTTGAGGTTAAAAATTGCTGTATTGAGAGTGCAGTATGGGATGGTGCATTACAGCAGAATCCTATTATCAGCAATGTTGGCACGAACACGAAGAACTCTTTTACGCAGTCTTTCTAAAATTTCCTTGTAGTAATATTGGTTAACTGTTTGTCCAGGAGGCACCCATTCTTTATGAACAATTTCCTTGGAATCAAAGAAGCACACAAGCATGCATTTCACTTTTGACTTTGACATGTGAGTTTTTTTGGTCTGGGTGATCCCTTTGAGCACCATTGAGAACTTTGGCGTTTCGTCTCTGGATCGTGCTGAAAAAACCAACTTTCATCACCCGTGATAACACGGCTCAACAATTCTGGATTGATTTCCGTTTGCTCTAACACATCGGCTGCCACATTTTTCCGTGTTTCTCGCTGTTGTGGCGTGAGATTTTTGGGGACAATTTTTGCACAAATCTTTCTCATACCAAGATCTTCAGTTATTATTAGACGAACTATTTCTCGGTTGATGTTCAGTTCTTCCGCAATCATTTTCACGGATAATCTTCGATCAGATCGTACGAGTTCACGCACCCTGGCCAAGTTGACATCTGTCCATAAGGTTGATGGTCGTCCACTATGGTCTTCATCTTTAACATTCGTTCTGCCTTCACTTAACATTTTATGCCAACGACAAACTTGAGTTCTTGACATACCTCCTCTCAAAAAGCCTTCTGAAGCTTACCGTAAGTTGTCGTCGCGTTTTCACCCAATTTAACACAAAAAGAAATGGCATACCTTTGAGCAATATTATGCGGTTCCTTTTCCGTGACGAGAGACACAAACACGTGTTAACTTATTACAGCACAACTCCCGACTGAGCAGTTGCATCGATGTGCCACTTGAACTAGAAGCAGCTTATAGACCAAGGTCAAAGATATTGTGCCTACGCAAGCCTGCAGGGTTGCCCCATCTTGCAAAGAAAATCAGTCTCATTACTTTATTGTCGCACCGCGTAAAACGTATCCTTATTATCGTACTTGACTGTAATCGAGACAGCTTGACTTTCGCACCGTGTGAAACGAAATCCATTGAGGTTCCAGCATCTAACAATTCTACCACAACAAAGGTCAAAATTTTAATAACGATTGTGGTGTTGCTCACGCTGCTAAATACTGCATTATCGGGCAACAACAGTCATATTATGTGGCAGGTGTCATTAGAGCACAGTTAATAGTCGTTTTATGTAATAATGAAAAAACTAGGCACTCATCTTTTTGTGTTTCCCATGCAGGTCTCGTCGTAAAATCATGGCTCAATCGTTGAAAATCTAGGTGGTTATGATTCCAAGCTCGGATGCAAAGAGGCCTAGGTTTTATTCCGCTATATTCAAAAGTTTTGTAGATACGCTTCTCAAACCATTCTTGGAGATTACACTTTTGCTGGACAATGGTGATGTAAAAAAAATAATCAGCACTCCGAAATTAAGTTACACTTCCTTTTAGTTGCTTTTATTGCAATATCACGCGACACACTAAACATCACTTCACAATACAAAACATACTTGAAAACATCTCTCTCACAGTCACTGTTAAAGTTCACATTTTATAAATGGACTACAATATGCGTCTCTCCTACATTACTTCCAAGACGTCAGACTCTCTAGCAACTGAACAACTAACCAACTATCGCTCACGCGCCCAAAAATCAGAGTTACAAGTACCTCAAAGATCATAGTGACAAAAGAAAGAATACACATAAGAATAATATCATTGCAATATAAACATATCGATTTATCACAAATGAAATCAAATCTGAATGTTGTCTCAGAAATATGTTAAGTAGTTAACAGAAACACTGTAGAATATTACTGGTATCGATAGGTTCAGGTGAGGTGCCGTAATGGTTGCGTAATTCAAGTACCATTACAAGCAGAAGCGTAAGAATGCATAGAGTAATGTTTACATTAGTTTTATTCTCATGATTAAAGCATTAAAGTGTCGGTTTTCTCAGCTATTGGCAGCACCAGTAAAAAGGGTTAACTTATCGTGGCCAAATAATACTCGTCGGAGTACTGCGGCAGACTCACCTCCTGTGTAGGGGCTGCTGAAGGCGAACGTTAGGCTGGCGGCGTAAGAGGCGATGGACATGAAGACAGAGAAGACGTGTGCCACGGTGCAGTTGAGGGGCAGGCGGTAGGAGGCTGCGGCGGCCGCCTCGCCCCACAGCCGGCGGTATGTCCAGTAGCAGCTGGCGCTCAACAGCGCCACACCGTACGCCGCTGACACCAGTCTGAGTCTACCCGTCTGTGGGAAGCAGGAGCGTCACTGCAAGAGTTCCAGGTACCAAGGCCCCGGATGGTACACAAGAATCAGTACGGTACAAGGTTCATAAGAAACTCGTTGTCACCTATCAGTTTTTCTCAGAAAGTTTTCAGTTAGTCATCGACGTTTCTTTTCTCCACTGCAAAATATCTACTTTTCATGAGGTATAGTATACGATAACGTTCAATAAGTAATGTAACATATTTTGTTCTCGGCCAATTTCGTTAAAAAAAAGCGGAATTTGTTGTGGGACATCGTCGAATATTCCCGTTTCAGTCCCTATAGTGTCATGAATTTCCGACAGGTAGCGGCGACAGACATACGAGGGTCACTCCATAAGAAACGCACACTATTTTTGTAAAAATACAGTTTTCATTCTGCATGTGTGAAAGTTTTACAGTGTATAGATACATCCTTCCCACTTGTTTTTAAACTTACAAGGGGAGGCCGCCAATTGTGAAATTCAGATTCGATTCATACTGCGCATAATAAAAGCTCATGGTCAGAGGTGTAATGTGGCAAAGCACCAAAATGCACTTCTCAGCCGTTGTCGAGAAAATCGACAGTTAAAAGAAACCGTTGCGGTGAAATACTCTCTACGATTAATAATTTTCTACAGCGTCGTGGCGCAGCGGTAAGCGCACGGGTTCGTAATCCGAAGGTCACGGGATCGAATCTCGCGCCATACAACTTATTTTTATTATTAGTTTTTGTAATTCAAATATATATATATATATATATATATATATATATATATATATATATATATGTATACACACTCCTGGAAATTGAAATAAGAACACCGTGAATTCATTGTCCCAGGAAGGGGAAACTTTATTGACACATTCCTGGGGTCAGATACATCACATGATCGCACTGTCAGAACCACAGGCACATAGACACAGGCAACAGAGCATGCACAATGTCGGTACTAGTACAGTGTATATCCACCTTTCGCAGCAATGCAGGCTGCTATTCTCCCATGGAGACGATCGTGGAGATGCTGGATGTAGTCCTGTGGAACGGCTTGCCATGCCATTTCCACCTGGCGCCTCAGTTGGACCAGCGTTCGTGCTGGACGTGCAGACCGCGTGAGACGACGCTTCATCCAGTCCCAAACATGCTCAATGGGGGACAGATCCGGAGATCTTGCTGGCCAGGGTAGTTGACTTACACCTTCTAGAGCACGTTGGGTGGCACGGGATACATGCGGACGTGCATTGTCCTGTTGGAACAGCAAGTTCACTTGCCGGTCTAGGAATGGTAGAACGATGGGTTCGATGACGGTTTGGATGTACCGTGCACTATTCAGTGTCCCCTCGACGATCACCAGTGGTGTACGGCCAGTGTAGGAGATCGCTCCCCACACCATGATGCCGGGTGTTGGCCCTGTGTGCCTCGGTCGTATGCAGTCCTGATTGTGGCGCTCACCTGCACGGCGCCAAACACGCATACGACCATCATTGGCACCAAGGCAGAAGCGACTCTCATCGCTGAAGACGACACGTCTCCATTCGTCCCTCCATTCACGCCTGTCGCGACACCACTGGAGGCGGGCTGCACGATGTTGGGGCGTGAGCGGAAGACGGCCTAACGGTGTGCGGGACCGTAGCCCAGCTTCATGGAGACGGTTGCGAATGGTCCTCGCCGATACCCCAGGAGCAACAGTGTCCCTAATTTGCTGGGAAGTGGCGGTGCGGTCCCCTACGGCACTGCGTAGGATCCTACGGTCTTGGCGTGCATCCGTGCGTCGCTGCAGTCCGGTCCCAGGTCGACGGGCACGTGCACCTTCCGCCGACCACTGGCGACAACATCGATGTACTGTGGAGACCTCACGCCCCACGTGTTGAGCAATTCGGCGGTACGTCCACCCGGCCTCCTGCATGCCCACTATACGCCCTCGCTCAAAGTCCGTCAACTGCACATACGGTTCACGTCCACGCTGTCGCGGCATGCTACCAGTGTTAAAGACTGCTATGGAGCTCCGTATGCCACGGCAAACTGGCTGACACTGACGGCGGCGGTGCACAAATGCTGCGCAGCTAGCGCCATTCGACGGCCAACACCGCGGTTCCTGGTGTGTCCGCTGTGCCGTGCGTGTGATCATTGCCTGTACAGCCCTCTCGCAGTGTCCGGAGCAAGTATGGTGGGTCTGACACACCGGTGTCAATGTGTTCTTTTTTCCATTTCCAGGAGTATATATATATATATATATATATATATATATATATATATATATATATATATATATATATATATATAATTGCTTATGCATGTTGGTGAAGGCGGATCGTTCTCCAATCGTACCGCCTCCATTTTTCCGTTTTTTTTTTAACAGGGTGTACCAAAGCTCTCCCATCCGCACTGATTTTCGACGATGTTATAAGTTGCGCTAGGGACCGCATCTACCTTCTTTCGAAGTTAGCAGGCAACTACGCTGTTATGCGGCGGCTCGTTTCGGCCCATTCAACATCTGTCCTTCAAGTGTAACGAGCGAGTACCGGAGTTTATATTTCATACCTGCCGCAGCAAATTTGTGTTCGTGGGGTCTCTATTCTAATTCGAACGTTTGACTTATGCTATACGTATTCGTTTCGGAATACCGTTTCTACGTCTTCCGTTAACTATACGTGGTTAACATTATGAAGGCAATTAATAACATTTGTGAAATACAACTTTGTTTGCGGAAAACATAATGATATTCGAAGTCGCCAGTTTTTCCACGACAAACGACTTTCAGCAACTTATTATATGCATAATTGTTGCAACTGATTGCCGGGAATTTTATATATATTTGAACTACAAAAAACAAATACTAAAAAAAAAGTTGCAAAACGCGAGATTCGATCCGGCGACCTTCAGTTACGAACCCGAGCGCTTACCGCTGCGCCACGACGCTGTAGAAAATTACTAATCGTAGAGAGTATTTCACCGCAACGGTTTCTTTTAACTGTCGATTTTCTCGACAACGGCTGAGAAGTGCATCTTGGTGCTTTGCCACATTACACCTCTGGCCATGAGCTTTTATTATGCGCAGTATGAATCGAATCTGAATTTCACAATTGGCGGCCTCCCCTTGTTAGTTCAACCTGTTCCCGTGAGTGGCGCCATCACAGCATGTCTTCAAGATGGCTGCTACACTTGACGTTCGTCAGAAGTAACGTGCTGTCATAGAATTCCTGTGCTGTGAAAACGAGACAGTGGGAAACATCCACAAGAGGTTGAAAAAGGTGCACGGAGATGCTGCTGTCGATCGCAGTACAGTTATTCGGTGGGCAATCAGGTTACGTGATGCAAGCGGGCACGGCAATATTGAGGATTATCACCGCAGCGGCAGGCCTCGTACTGCACACACTCCAGACCATGTGCAGAGAGTTAACGAATTGGCGACTGCTGACAGACGCATCACGGTGAACGAGTTGTCACGCTAAGTTGGGGTGGGGGAAGGAAGTGTTTGCAGAACACTGAAAGTGTTGGCGTTAAAAAAAGGTTTGTGCCAGGTGGGTTCCCAGGATGTTGACAGTGGCTCACAAAGAAACAAGAGGAACGGTATGCAGCGAACTTTTGGAACAGTACGAGAATGGTGGAGATGAATTTCTTGGAAGAATTGTGACAGGTGATGAAACATGGCTCCATCATTTTTCACCAGAGACGAAGAGGCAATCAATGGAATGGCATCATGCAAATTCACCCAAGAAAAAAAAAAATTCAAAACCACACCTTCTGCTGGAAAAGTTATGGCTACGGTGTTTTTCGATTCCGAAGGACTCTTGCTTGTGGACATCATGCCAAGTGGAACCACCATATTTCTGATGAATATGTGACGACATTGAAGAAACTTCGAGCTCGACAGAGTCGTGTTCGACCACATCAGCAAAAGCAGGATGTTTTGCTGTTGCACGACAATGCACGGCTACATGTCACTCAAAAAACCATGGAAGCAATCACATAACTCGGATGGACAACACTGAAACACCCGCCTTACAGTCCTGACCTGACCTCATGTGACTATCATCTCTTTGGGAAAGTGAACGACTCTCTTCGTGGAACAAGGTTTGAAGATGATGTCTCCCTTATGCACGCTGCCAAACAGTGGCTCCAACAGGTTGATCCAGGATTTTACCGTACGGGTATATAGGCGCTGGTTCCAAGATGGCGTAAGACAGTAGAGAGGGATGGAAATTATGTGGAGAAATGAAAATATTGTTCCCAAAGGATGTATCTACACACTGTAAAACTTTCAAACATGTAGGATAAAAGAAGGATTTAAAAAAAAATAGTGTGCATTTCTTTTGGAGTGACCCTCGTAGCATTCTAAATAGTCTCGAACGGAGGTGCATTCCAAGCAGAGAGCTGTCACTGAGTTTCTTTTGGCGGAATACCAGAGCGTTGTAAATATTCATAGGCACTTGCCGAATGTCTACGGAGACCTGGCAGTGAACAAAAGCACGGTGAATCGTTGGGCGAGGCGTTTATCATCGCAGCAAGGTCGCGCAGATCTGTCCCATCTCCCACGTGCAAGACGGCCGCATACACCTGTGACTCCTGCAGTGCTGGAACGTGCGAACACTCACAATGGAGATGATCGGCGGATCACAATCAAACACCTCGCTGTTCAACTGGACGTCTCTATTGGTAGCGCTGACTCACTCCTCTGCCAGTTGTGGTACTCAAAGATGTGTGCGCGCTGGGTTCCTCGCCACCTGGCAGAAGACCATAAGAACAACGAAGGACCGTTTGTGAGGAACTGCAGCCCGCGGAAAGCAGTACGTGGATGGCGGTGAGGTTACTGATGCAGCAAGATGTTGAGTTCGACGTCGACTAGTAGTCTGGTACCGTGCGGGCATACTGGCCCTCCCAGTAAGGTGGCGTAGGGCCGTCGCATTGAACGGAGATTACGTTGAAAAATAGGTTTTTGAAGCCAAAAGAGCGGGAAACAATATGGTGTATTGGAATCCTGAATAAAACTAGTCTCTTGTCAGAAAAACTATGTATTTCATTACATACTGTCCTCCCATCGTATTAGCTTTTCTCAGAAATTCTTCATTTAGTCATCGGTGCTTCGTTTGACCACTCCAGAGAATCTGATTCTCATGAGTTGGGCAAGCACTTTTTCCAAGCTTCGAAGCGCTTTATGAGCTACCAACATTAGTACTTCGGAAGCAGAAATACCCTCAGCATAGCGAAGTAGTAAGTGAAAGCTGAAATCAGTAAGTGAAAGCCCTCCGATACAGACTGTATATCGGTTGGATTCCTTTCAGAATAGGCTGATGAAATAGCTCATTTTAGCACTCGTTACACAACCGGCTCACTCGAGGAAAGATTCGTAGCTAAGGAATGGAAATTTGGACAGGTCAGACCCACACACAGCCGGCCAGTGTGGCCGTGCGGTTCTAAGCGCTTCAGTTTGGAACCGCGTGACCGATACGGTCGCAGGTTCGAATCCTGCCTCGGGCATGGATGTGTGTGATGTCCCTAGGTTAGTTAGGTTTAAGTAGTTCTAAGTTCTAGGGGACTAATGACCACAGATGTTAAGTCCCATAGTGCTCAGAGCCATTTGAACCATTTTTTGAACCCACACACAAGTCCGGCCCCGGTAGCTGAGTGGTGCCGGCACGGTACCTCAGCGTGCTCGGTCAGAGGGTTAGCAGCCCTCTGTAATAAAAACAACTGAGTTAATCGATCAACAACGAACTTAAACGGATGTCTTTCGACGTCCGCCCCGAGCAGATGCAACGAACGAAAGCAAACATAAAAAAACTGAGTTAACCGATCAAAGACGAATTTAAACGGATGTCTTACGACGTCCGCCCCGAGCACATACAACGAACGAAAGCGAACAAAATGAGAATAATAAAAAAAAAAAGTGGTCAGCGCGACAGAATGTCAATCCTGAGGGCCCGGGTTCGATTCCCGGCTGGGTCGGAGATTTTTCTCCGCTCAGGGACTGGGTGTTGTGTTGTCCTAATCATAGTAATTTCATCCCCATCGACGCGCAAGTCGCCGCAGTGGCGTCAAATCGAAAGACTTGCACCCGGCTAGCGGTCTACCCGACGGGAGGCCCTAGTCACACGACATTATTATACCCACACACAAGAAAGGACATAAAAGTAATTATAGACCCACATCAATGACATCGATTTGTAGCAGTATTTTGGGACATATGCTGTGTTCTAACATTCCCCCAGGGACTGACAGCTAGTGAGTATGTGGCTGGCGACAACGGGACCCCGTGACTAGTCTGACGCCACCTCCAGTCCCTGTTTTCTCTTACATCCCTTAGAGGAGTACAGTGTTCTACGTCACGTAGCTATAATTTTACAGACAATTAGCAGTTTTATGTCTCTTCCAGTGTCTGTAATTTTGTATGGCTTAAATATTCTCTTCGTTTGATGTATTTTATAGAATAAGGGCGGTTCGCTCATAAATCTGTTCATCTGTTGCTACTTGTAATTGTTTTGGATATTCTTATGAAGAGACCATTAGCCGGTGTCGAAACCCTCTGAAACTAAAATCTTGTTGCAGTCGATTGGCTTTATTATACAAACATATTTTCTCTTCTGTTTCTCAGGTCACGTTCAACTTTCTTTGTCTTCTTCTTCACTTCTTCTGATTTAGGCTTCAGAGTACATCGCACGAAATACACCTTTACGCTGTATGGCTCATTTTTGTACAAGAGTTAGGTCACGAGCGCAGGTACTGATATAAAAAGCATTGCACTGAGCATCATATAAAAGGAGATATTATAGCAAGAAAATTATCTTTTGTGACTCTATGTGTGGCAGCTCGCTTATAATATTCATGTGGGAGATAGACATCTAAAAACGTAACGTTGTCAAATATTTATCTCATGTATAAAGAGAGAGAGAACCATGCACCTTCGGTGAAAGTAGTAACTGTTGTTTCATTCTGTTTAACCAAAGTTGAGTGAGATCAACAACTAATTAACGTTCTTTTACGTATAGTGCAAAGAAATAATAAGATCTCTTTTAATAATTATTAATTTTTACAACTTTCAATTACATGTCAGCAGACATCACATTGTGTGAGCATTATCAGAGCCAAGAAACAATAACGCAGCGTTGGTGGGATTGAGAAACTGTGCTCATTCTCTCTCGTTGTCTCCCATTCCCTGCAGTGCAAACACTCGTTCACAGGCAGAGGCAGATGGCAATGAATACCGGCCAATTGTCTGCGACTGCCCACTCGCTGTTTTCGCTTCTATTCGCTTCGGTGTAATCGAAGTTTTAGGGGCAAAGCGTGAAGGGATGTTGCATCGTGTGAAGTACTTCTGGGCCTCTACCGTTATGGCACAGCTAGTCTGAATGGCTGCATTCCTTAGTAACATATCGGACGAATGCCAAGTGCAATGGTTTGGAAAACTGTTGGATACAACATATTATGATATCAGCCTCAGCAATTACTCGCAAACTGGAAAGCTGCTACATCAGACACCTATACATGCTATGTTTTAACTCGACAGTGTTCCACACCAGTATTTGTTTTAATTGATCAAGTGAGAAGATGATGGCGAGGTAAAGAAAATGTATTAGTAAAGGCTTGATAAAAAACATGATGGAAATTAAAACCTGATTCAAGACACAAAGGAATTAATGACACTCGCGGCCAGTGGACATTGATCTAAATAAATGGAAAACTGGAAAATTTTGTGCAGACCCGGGACTCGAACCCAGATCTTCCACTTGCACTGACCACTGCGCCATCTGGACAGAGTGGTCATCGCAATCGAACGGACTACCCTGGCACGCTTCCCGTCAGACCTAAATTCTCAACTTACCCACACACTACTGATGTGTGCCCCTTGCCCATTATTCTCATTATTCGCGGCATTTCGCCGATTCCCAAAAGAGATCGAGCGTGGTATGCATCCACACTGAAGTGATCACACGTTAATTATATATGTGAGATATCCGAAAGAACAGACATCACATCAATAAAACGTGATAGCCTTGGTTGTCTAGATTGCTATAGTAGGGGCGAAAAATGAACAAAATCTTTGAAAGATATGGGCTGCAAGAAAGAAGCGACAGAAGAGAAAGGTTTCAGGCTTTGTATTAGCCTTAAATGGCAATAGCTCTTCTCAAATAACGAGAAAGAAGATTTATATGAAAACACTAGGAAATACGAGAATGAGCGCACTCTCCTGTTTTCTAGTAATATAAAAGCTTGGAAAAGGAACCCACAACCGAGATTAGATATAGTATTTTGATAATACCGTAGTGGTGATGAGCAGTAGGCTGAAATTTAAAAAAGGAAAGTCTGTAAGAGGGAACAGGACATTCATAAATTTAAAAAGGTAATGATGAGATAGATTAAACAAGCACGGACACAGGAATTTTGGTCAAACGAGTAACAGGCTGTAAAGGCTAATGAACCAGGCTGACAACATGAAGCCTATTAAGGTTCGATGCAAGTGATTATATCAGAAAACAGTTAAAAAAAAACCAAGGGATTTGGCTGCTGACAACCATCGAGACCACATTAGGACTTTCCATAACTCCAGAACTCACTGAACCATTACATTCTTATCAAATTCTATGTAGGAAAAAGCAGTTTTTCAGTAATATTCAGTAATACTCGTCTTCGCTACACTTACGTAATTGATCTTACCTGAAGTGATTCGGGTAACAAACCCAGAGGTATGCAGACGAGCTGTAGTCGCTTGAGATGCGTGCCAAATGATTCCATTTGCTGCGTAATATCCTGGACGCCGATCCTGTGAATGTATGGTCTCTTCTGTCGCTGGAGCTCACCAAAAACTATAAGTTTTTATATCTGCGATAGAAATTATATTAATGAAAACGTACGTAAATTTTTAGTACTGTCATGTTTCACACGTGTCATCGACTTAGTAGGTAGCACATGATAAGTCAAAATAACAATATTAGTTACTTATGCCCTTGGTGTTCAATGAACCAAATCGCCTGACAACAACTCACGTGGCAGTTGGCCTATTTTTTCTCTTGGTTATCTGATTAATAGTTTACGAATATTTCTTTCCTATTCCATGTCAGAATGAAATATATACTTCCTCCGTTATGGATGCATGCTGACTCAGTTTATCAGACAAGCAATGGACTGCGCAGGACATGTAGTAGATAGGCGAGGTATGATCATGTCACTGATGTCAGCCGAAAGGATGTGCATGCAGTGAGTGCAATGTGTATTATGAATTGTGATGAGATGTAAGTAAATACTGTAACATAAAGTTTGTAATTAACTAGATCTGTAAGCAGTTATAGGTTTACGTCTTTCTTAACATTTAATTATGTTTCAGTGACCTATTATGTAAACTGACCCGTGGATGAATAGGTAACAAAGTGACTAGCTCATCCTCCTTGTGTAGGGTGACAATGACAATAAGACCTTTGGTCCACTGCTTCGCAAGATCAGCCTATACTCATCGAGCAACGACTGTAGTACGACTGTGGTGCCATGATGTAGCCAGAGTGTCAGAATGGATCATCAGGAAGCGAGAATGCCACCCAGTAGGTTTCCTGTCACGCCTCTGCATCTGCATCTACGTATATAGGGTGAGGCAGCTAAGATAGGCCACAATGGATAAATACATCGAGGTGCGATTTCACCATGTTTTAGAGGACAAAGTAGCGAATTTTATGACGTTCGCAAGTAATTTTTACCGTTCACAGTCGCCAAATTACGACACCGACTTCGGCTTTTTTCTAATGGCTTTTCTTGAAGCCTATCAGTCTGTGTTCCGCGGTTGTAGCAATTAGATAACTTAACTCGTAAAGCTGATCAAACATTGATAATGTATACTTCAATTTATTATATGTACTAACGACCCGTTCCGACTTCGCACGTGGAATACAACGTATGTATAGCTGAATGGCATAGTTAATAATGTGCAGTGACATAGACTAACTTTTATCGTTAATCACACTATCTTGTAGTAAAAAAGTATCAAAACTGCTATATTTGTTCCTGAGAGTTGCCTTCATATACAGACAGAAAACGCGGCGGGGAACTTAAAATATGTATAGATTGATAGATTTCTTATATACGGCTTGATTACAGCATATTTATGTCGATTCCGAATGGCACCGTATAATCATGCTACTTAAAAACAAATTACCGCTAGAGAAAGTCTTTTGACAAACACCGTTTGTATCGCCCTATCGCCCTGCACTATGCAACTGGTAATGCACTAGTGAATAGTTACTGCACTGAGGCTGCAGAAAATACTTACACAAGCCTCGTTCGCCACCCCGCCCCCCACACCCTTTTGGTATTGTTACCTCTGGCAATAGTACTATGGGGGCGTCTAAAGCGGAACTGCAAACCACAGGCGTTTAGTTATCTAACATGTGTGGCTATTGATTGGTCTTAATTATACCCCCGAGTTGAACTGAACGGTAGACAGGCTGTGACGAATGGTGCATCAGCGTGTTGTTGAGGAAGTGTCGCCTGTCATCAATCAAACGGATGCCAACTGATTAGTGAATATTTAATGTGTGTATTGCTCAGCTGAGTGCCAAACTAGGCACTTGAATTTTTCAACAATACTTGATTCGGTACTGGTAATTTGGAGAATATACAGGGTGAAGCGAAATTCGCGCACTCGGGCTTCGCAGAGCGACTGCTCACACGCCAGGGATAAACAAAAAAAATCTGTCACAAAATTTCGTCCGGTGAGTGCATCCGACAGAAAAAGGACGTTAAAGAGTGGCAATCTGGCAACACTGTAACCAGATGTAGAGTAACTACCTCTGTCAGCACCACTTTGTCGTCCTGCACGGTTTGTGTAGTGTATACAGTTTTGGGTTAGCATGCAGGAGATCGAGGGTTCGATCCTGAGTTGGGGCACATTTTTTTAATTTGCTTATTTCATACTGTAATATACATCTTTTCTTAGGTCACATGTGTCCTAAATTTACAATATTTTGTAACGGTGAACATAACAAATACGTGGTTAGACAAATAAGAAATAGACAGTTGAAACAAATGGCCTGCCATAGGACAGTATAACTAAAAAAACAATATCAGTTTCGAGATGATAAATATGATGTCACAGTACAACAACACAACATCTACTTGTCCTTTATACTAAATGTAATATGAGCGCTCAGATATCGCACATTAGCAAACAGAGACGATAATAATGTACATATTAATGACTGCATGACCTTCACCACAGAATATGTAGTCCTCAGAACAACAAATGCTCAAAGCGGCCTCCCTGCAAGTCCAAACATTGTGCAACCCGCCAGATCATACAGTTGTGGACCCTTTGCAGCAAAGCTGCGTCCACAGTAACAAGAGCAGCATGAACACGCGCTACCAATTCTTCCACATTCGTCGGCGGAGTAGAGTACGCATGCTCCTTCAGGTGTCCCCACAGGAAGAAATCCACGGGATTTAGGTCAGCTGAACACAGTGGCCGTACAACTGGACCTCCACATCCGAGCCATTTCACTGGAAATGTTCTGTTCAAATGCTGTTGCACATTAATTCCAAAGTGTGGGGGAGCACCATCATGTTGGAACCATATCCTCTGCTGAACATGTAGTGGAACATCTTCCAGCGCATCAGGCAGATAGTTTGAGAGGAATGCATGATACCTATGGTCAGGCAACATGCAGGGGCCGAAACACCTGTCTCCCAATATTCCAGCCCCAACGTTGATACCAAAGCAAACTTGATATCCATGGTCATGGGCTAACCTCACACCAATGATGGGCATTGTGGATATTGAAGACACCCTCACGAGTGAATGCTGCTTCATCTGACCATATTACAGTTCACGAAGTCATCCTTGGATTCCTGCTATTGTTGGAACTACTCACAGAATAGTATCCGCTGATGGCGATTTGCAGGATGCAAGTGTTGTGTGAAAGCATAATGATAGTCATGCAGCTCATGCTCATGGAGCACGTTAATGACCATGTGTTGCAACACATGCAGCTGCCTTGCTACTCTACGTGTACTTTGCTGAGGTTCTTGGTGTATGACCTCCAGAACAGCTTCCTCAGTAGCAGGTGTATGGAGAGTCTGTGGATGACCTCTGTGACTCGATGGCAGAAGGAGAGAACCTGACTCCCGAAGGCGCAGATGCAGGTAACGAAACACGTTTTTATCTGGATGTCATCGTTGAGGATATCAAGCAGCATACTCACGAGCGGCAAACCAGCCTAGTTATCAGATGCATCAAGGACCAGAATCATCATCATCATCATCATCTTGGACAGTTTCCAGCCACTGGCTGGGTCTGTCGGGAACACAAGCCTCTCCACCGTTTTCTGTCTTTCCACCATTCCCCCTCTTCCACCTTCGTCCAGTTCTCTCCTCTTCTCACCACACATTCCTTCACTCCCTTCACCCATCTATCTCTTGGTCTTCCTCTGGGCCTCTTCCCCTCCAGTTGCAGATCAAACATCCTCTTTGGAATTCTTCCCTCATCCATTCTCTTCATGTGTCCATACCACTGCAGTCTTGATTTTTCTATCCTGTCCTGTACTGGTTCCTCCTTTAGTCTTTCCCTCACATACAAATTTCGCAATCTGTCTCGTCTTGTTACACCCAACCTGCTCCTCTGGAACTTCATTTCACTAGCCTGTATTCTACTTTTGTCGCTTTTGTGCATTACCCATGTCTCACTTCCGTATGTCAATATGGGGACAAAGTAGGTTCGGTATATAATTCCCTTGGATTTCTGTGGCACCTCCTTGCTCCAAATAAGCCCCCTAATGCGTTTGTAGAACTGCCCTGCTTTTCTGCATCTTTCATTTATTTCCATTGCGTTTCCCCCCTTACTTTCAATCACGCTTCCCAGGTACTTGAAGTTCTCTACCACTTGTAGTTTTTCCCCTCCACAAGTTATATCCACATTTGGCCTATTCTTCTTCCTTGTTGTGACGATTATTTCACTTTTCTTTGCAGAGAAATGCATTCCATATTGTGCTGCCGTTGCCTCCCATGCATCTAACTGCTCTTGCACCTCCTTCACGCAATTTCCCCATAACATCAGGTCATCGGCAAAAAGCACTGCTTTCGTTTTATGATCTCCAATTGCATCTGATACTTGCTGTAGGATTTCATCCATAACAATAATAAACAATAAAGGCGAAAGTGCAATTCCCTGTCGCAGCCCATTTTCCAGCTTGAACCATGCAGTACGTTCCCTCCCCACTTTCACACAACTCTCACTTCCCTCATACATTTTTCTGACTTTTCGTGTAATCTCTTCATCTATCCCTTTTGCGTTCAGCACATCCCAGAGCTTGTCCCTACAGATACTATCATACGCCTTCTCAATATCCAAAAAGGCCATGATTAAGTCCTTCCCGTACTCATAGTGCCTTTCCTGCAGTTGCCTTACCGCAAATATGAGGTCCGTTGTTGATCTTCCCGGTCTGAAACCGTACTGCTCCTCTTGCAGTCTACTTTCAATACTGCTTCTTATTCTCTTCTCCAGCATCTTTTCATAGATTTTTCCACAGTGGCATAGCAGGGTGATTCCTCTGTAGTTCTCACATCTCCTTTTATCCCCTTTCTTGAAGATCGGGACTATAATTCCTTTCTTCCAATCCTCAGGAATTCTGTTCTCCTTCCACACCACCCTCAGCACTCTGAATAGCCACTGGGTTCCTACTTCTCCTGCTGCTCGTATCATATCCACTGTTACTTCGTCCCAACCTGGTGCCTTGCCCCCTTTCATCCTCTTTATGGCTTCTTCCACTTCATTCCAAGTTAGATCATCAATTTCCCCACTATTATAATCGTCTGCTGCCTTAGGCTCTCCATCGCTGTTAGTTACCTGCTTGGCAGCATTCAACAGATCTTCAAAGTACTCCTTCCAAATCTTTTTGAGCTCATGCATTTCCTCCACAACTCTTCCATTATTATCCATGATCCTCAGGCACTCGCTTCTGTCATTCCTCTTATTTCTTACCATGGTGTAAAGTACTTTTTTGTTCCCTTCACTGTCCTCTTCTAACATTCTTGTCCATTTTTCCATCCACTTCTTCTTCTCCGCCCTTACTATGGTCTGTGCCGCTTTCTTGCTTTCCTTATATTTTACCTTAGCTTCCTCTGTTCGGGTCTGGAACCATTCTCTTTCTTGGTCGGAAGAAGCACTACTTTTTACAGAGGCGATGTCATATTTGCTGTGTTCCGCTTTTATGTCAACTATAGTTCAATTCATTTGTCTTGGCGGCTCGCGCATGCCCGCCCAGACGCGGGAGATTGCAGCGTTGCCAGTTGTACGCGCCAAGAGAAGCAGCGCCGTAGCAGTGTAGTTCTCAAACTTAAGTTTAGGGGGGAGCGCGCAGTTTATGAAGTAAAGCCACCACGGCCGCATTAAACCTTTCGCTGCTACAGAGACCAGAATCATACCTACATATTCATCATTTGTGTATGCCATATTTCTGCCACACTGGTTTAGAGGTTTGCAATGAGAAAATTCGATTGGTGTACGCATGTACATTGGAGTCTGTCATCAGCGTGGTAGTCTGCACACAACTAGTCCCTGTCTGGTGGAAGGCGCATACAGTATAAACACGACGTCAGTCCTGGGTGCTGTTCCACTTAACGCACATTACCCCGCTCATAGATATCGTCCTGCATGATTCATCCCGACACCGGTAATTGTGAAGAGTTCAGTTCCGAATTACACTGTTTCTCTGACGGTTCAAAAATGGTTCAACTGTCTCTGAGCACTATGGGACTTAACTTCTGAGGTCATCAGTCCCCTAGAACTCAGAACTACTTAAACCTAACTAACATAAGGACAACACACACACCTTTGCCCGAGGCAGGATTCGAACCTGCGACCGTAGCGGTCGTGCGGTACAAGACTGTAGCGCCTAGAACCGCTCGGCCACACAGGCCGGCTCTCTGACGGTAACTGACTAATAATAATAATAATAACAATGCTTTGAGATATGCTCTAAACAGCACGTGATTACCAGACTCATTGTTGAAAGGCATAATTAGTGGGACCATGGCGATAACACATACAAATAGTAACCGGGTTTGGACATTATTCGCAAAGCATGTTGCCAGTCCTACTGGTAACGTAAGGCCATATCGAAATGTAATGGACCTGAGCAAGGCAAGAATAATAGTTGCTACTAATCTATTGGACCATTGGAGGAGGGTACAAAGAAAACAGCTTTCGTATCTAGTAGATGAAATGGTGTGAATAAATTCACGCACACGACTTTCGAAGGGCTTCTTTCAAAGCTGACCAATCGTCCATTTCTACGACTGTGGTGTGTAACTGCAGATGTTTTCTAAGAGGACCCGCTACAATCGCTGTTGATGATGAGGTTGCCAGATATTGTACCACCTGGACTACATTTACCAAATAAAAAACATATGCCTCAACCCCGGATCGAACCATCGACCTTATGCTTGCTAACCCAAATCGCTATCCACTGCACTCACTGTACAGCGCAAGGTCGTGTTCATAACAGAGATAGTTATAATAGTTATAATACATGTGGATACAGTGTTGTCGGATTGCCACTCTTTGACGTCCTTTTTCTGCCAGATGCACTCGCCAGACGAAATTCTGTGACAGTCATTTTTTTATCTCTGGCATGTGAGGGATCGCGCTGCGAAGCCCGAGTGCACGAATTTCGCTTCACCCTGTATACTTACTAAACAAGAGAACAATATCACGGGCGCCCATAGTGGCCGAGCGGTTCTAGGCGCTACAGTCAGGAATCGCGCGACCGCTACGGTCGCACGTTCCAATCCCACCTTGGGCATAGATGTGTGTGATGTCCTTAGGTAAGTTAGGTTTAATTAGTTCTAAGTTCTAGGGGACTGATGAACTCAGAAGTTAAGTCCCATAGTGCTCAGAGACAGTTGAACCATTTTGAACAATATCACGTTACCTGCCTGTTCCGTTCATTCATGCTTTTGTATCTGTATTTTTGGGACATAACTTTGTGCGTCAATTTTCAGAGTATGAGGAAACGGGTTAATGTGATGCTCGGCATAAATAAGAGGGTCTGCATTAGTCATTTGACACCAATAAGTAATCCAACTTCTCAATAATGAGTCGTTGGCAACTACGCCCGTTTTAAGAACTGTTGAGCTGTAACATTTGAGAGGGTCCTATTTCTGGCAGCTAATGAGAGTCCCCTCTTTTACTCGTGTGCGCCTGTGTAGAGCGTTCTGTATTTACGTGCTACGATCCTCCGTTTTTTTCGTTAGCAGACTGACAAAAATTTCATCTTTCTTGGTCGGAAGAAGCACTACTTTTTACAGAGGCGATGTCATATTTGCTGTGTTCCGCTTTTATGTCAACTATAGTTCAATTCATTTATCTTGGCGGCTCGCGCATGCCCGCCCAGACGCGGGAGATTGCAGCGTTGCCAGTTGTACGCGCCAAGAGAAGCAGCGCCGTAGCAGTGTAGTTCTCAAACTTAAGTTTAGGGGGGAGCGCGCAGTTTATGAAGTAAAGCCACCACGGCCGCATTAAACCTTTCGCTGCTACAGAGACGTGCTCCCCGCATTCCACGCCGTGCGCGATTTTGTAACCACTGCACTGCTCGCCTGTGCAGACACATAGTGTTCCGACTGCTTTGACACACTTATCATTCGATTTCACAAAAACTATTTGGCCCAAAAATTTGATTTTGACACATCTTCTTGACTGATACCTTCCCCCCATAAATGACTTAATTTTGTTTCGATTTTCAACGCAGTTATATTGCAGCATTAAATGCAGTAAACCATTGCACGAAATTTTGAAGAGTTTGCAGAGGTAAAGTTCATAGCGTATACTTTCCGTATGTTCGATTGTAGTTACCACAATGTTGAGAATGAAATGTGGACAAGATACCTAAATTTCATATAAAATTTACTGTATAACAACATCTCATTTAATTTAAGTACCAGATTGGTGTCGTATGTAATATTGAGAAATATTCCGTCTTTCGCGACTGTAATAAAAGTTTTATTTACACCGGGCGCGTTTGACTTTATTTTAAAGCACTTCAATCAATCAAAAGGAAGTACACAAAATACGTTAAACAAAACTGTGGACTTACAAAAACATTAGGACTTGAATATACTGTGTATCAGTGCTCTGAGCTATGTCAAATATAATTTTTGTGTGTGGCACACACAAAAAGCATTTATTTGCTAAAACACTGATCGGCCGACACAAACGTTGAATATTGTGTTACCTCAGCACAAAACTACGAAAGGTGACTTGGCAATGGAGGAGACAAAATGCTGTCCAATGAAGATGCTTCAAAAGAGAAAAACGCGTCTGGTCTAAATAAGTTATTACAGTTGCAGAAGAGGAATATATTTCAATACCATTGGTAAAATTGCAACTGTGGAACAAAAACAAGAAAGAGAACATGAGTATTATTGTGTATGTGCCTTACCCTTCATTGTTGTCAATCGCTGCGATAGTCTTCTGCATCGCTGTAGTCAGTGTCGCAGTACGAATCATCAGGTCTTAGAGTTATGACGATGGGTTCAAGCAGATTGTCAATTACAATTTCCCTGTCCATGTCCTCCTCCTGTAGCCTTTGTGCATGCCGAACACATTCAGCCCATGCTGAAGAAGTAATTCTGTCAAGTGCTTCGTGCAGAAGCCTTTATGTATCGGCAATTTTAAATGTCACGTTTCGTTCTGCGACATACCCTTTCACTTGTGCCCAAATTAACTCTATCGGATTGTATTGGCAATGGTACGGTGGCAAACGCAAAACTGTGTGTCCATGTTCCTGTGCAATACAATCGATTTCATAAACTTTTGTGCGAGGCTTATGAAGCACTACAAGATTCAACATTTCAGCACGAGTTTGGTTGGCAGTATGTGGAATATTTTTACTTGCAAGCCATAACATGATATCGGCTTTTTTTGTACTTGTTGTGGGTGTCTTGTCAACAACAACAGAGTGATAACTCGCATTGTCCATTACAATCACCGAGTTTGCAGGCAAGTAAGGGAGAAACTGATTCCTAAACCACAATTTAAATGTCTCAGAGTTCATTTCGGAATGATAATCCCCTGAATTTCTCTTTTTTGCCCGGAACACTAATTTGCTTTCTGGAATGAATCCAGAAGCAGAACCAGCGTGAAGCACAATTATTCGTCCACCTTTACCAACTGGTACTTTAAACCCACCCGAACCATCACTCATTTTCCAACACGCTTTCCTTGTGTGATTTTGGTTCACCCATGTTTCGTCCAAGAAAAAAATGTTCTTATTCCCGGATTTTCTTACTTCCATAATACGTCTTAAAAACTGTGCCCTTGAAGCAGCGATATCACTACGTCCCATTAAAAACTTTCTTCCGTCATTTGTATGTACATATTTGAATCCAATGTTTTTAAGTATTCTATTCATTGAAGTCATGCTACCTTTAAAATTTATGGTTTCACGCATTTTCACAGTGATTTTTTTTACAGCAGGAAATTCGCCTGTGTTGTACATGTTGAGCACTTCTCGTCTTAGAACATCTTTGTCGAAATTATCTAAATTAGTTACAGTCCTCTCACGAGTGCGATATTTCCCTCGCGATCTGAAAAGTGGGCTTCCACAGGTCTCCGTAGATAACTTTCCTTCATTGGCAATCCGCTGAACGGTTCTCAAGCTAACGCCTGTCGCTTCTGCAGTGCGTTTCTGAGATCTGGCGACATCCGTGATAGGTCCACCGTTTTCTGCTTCGCGCTTGAAAAAAGCGTGAATCCGGTAAATTATGTCCCTCGCCTGTTTATGGAGAGTTTGTCGCTTACCACCATTATCAGCCATGACAACTTGCAACAAATGCGATAAAAATTCACCAAAGAATAACTACAATCACATTTAACACTCGCACTCGCCAAGACATTCCCAGCAGACCGTTCAGAAAACTACTGAACACTCATTGGCTGTCAGCGGATGCGTGACGTCAGGTGCGTAGAACGAGCCTTAAATCGACCGCAGTCGTTCATGGTTCCAACTATACAGAGTGTTCATTTTAATTGGAGACATTGAAATATCCGCAAATCTACACATCGGATCAAACAAATTTATAACTAAATTTTTTTTGTCTCAGAGGGGGACATCCAATGATACCAAATTCGACGAATTTGTAGTCAAATTTGTTATAATTGGATGTCCCCTTCCGGGAGGAACTAATTTTCATT
Organism: Schistocerca piceifrons; assembly: GCF_021461385.2. Classification (NCBI taxonomy): domain Eukaryota; kingdom Metazoa; phylum Arthropoda; class Insecta; order Orthoptera; family Acrididae; genus Schistocerca; species Schistocerca piceifrons. Next base: position 456,969,316 of record NC_060140.1, on the reverse strand, counting down.
AGGATTTCTTTTGGCTCTGTGTGTCGTTTTCAAGAGATTTCAATGTCCCCATAAAATGAACACCCTTTATAATATAAACAGTGTTTATAGATTGGGAAATATTCTATCTTTAGCAACTGTAACAAAACTTTCTTTATACCAGAGTCATTTCGCTTTTTTCTAAAACGTTCTGATTAAAACGAAGTTGGCGAAGTACACAAAACTGAATTTTGGACGTAATAAAACATAAAACTAAAATATATTGCCAGTGAGGCACAGTGCGCAAACATTTTGTTTTTGTCACAACGGACAGCAAATACTTGCCAAAACATAGATCAGTCGACGAAACCATTGAATATGATGTTGCCAAAGCAGCGAAGCAAAGAATTCCGTCAGACAATCAAATAGCTCGGCAACGTACGAGCCGAAATTCTGCTCTAAATAATACTTTTAATACTGCCGCAAAAGAATATATCTCAATACGAATAGTAAAACAGCGACTGCGGAAGAGGCGATATACAAACAAAACGGATAACATGAATATTGTATGTGTGCCTTTTCGTTGTTTTTAACTGCTGTGAAAAGAAATATTGGAGGAGAAAATTACAAAAACTGAAAACTTATTATGATTATAATGAAGCACAGGAAATTTCAAAACATTACATTCAAACGAATAAAATTCATTAAGCAAGACACTTCGCTATTGTTTTTAAATAAATAAAGTTTTTAGTATGCAACAAGCCTTGAACTCAGAATCCTCCGATTAGCAGCCCAACACCTTAACCACTACGCCAACGCAGCTACTCAGTTCTGGTATCTCCTGGAGCACTCTAAACGTTTGCAAAATACCGACAAACACTGTTGGGATGACTATGAATTACTCACGTTGCGTCGAAGTACAATAGGAAATAAACAATTACCGCTGTTCTTTATTGCGAAAAAGCGGTTCGTGAGACTGATACAAACACCTTTCCTTGCTATCGCCTGAATTAGGAGGCTTATTGTTTGTTTGGTTTAATTAATTAATAGAATATGAAGCAATTGGTGTAAAGAATGCTTTTTCCAAACTTTCTATAAAAGAAAGTCTGCTATCAAGACATTGCTTTTGTTCAATTACTTCATTTATGACTGAACGTTTCTAAAATTGAAGACACTCGTCCGTGCTCTGCACTGCAGTCGAGATCTGGCAACGTCGTTCTCTGTTCATTGGCTGACTGTGATTTGTGACGTCAAATGCGCAGAACGAACCTAAACTCGGCCGCCAAGATATATGACGCGCACCTTAAATGACACTGATGTGAAGCCGCTAAGTCGTGGAGTCGGCACGGGCTGTCCGCTATAAATGGAGTACCAAGAACGAAGAGCTCGCATTAAAATGGGGGTGTAAGGCAGAAACGCAATCTTTTTCCCCTACTGTTCAATCTCTACATCGAAGAAACAAGGACGGAAATAAAAGAAAGCTTCGCGATTGCGATTAAAATTCAGGGGGAAAGGGTATCAATAACATTCACTGATGACACTGCTGTCCGCAGTGAAAATGAAGAATATTCCCAGTACTTGTTGGATGGAATGAACAATCTAATGAGTGTAAAATATGGACTGAGTACTCGTATAAGACAAAGACGAGGGTAATGAGGAGTGTCAGAAGTGAGATTAGCGATAAAATTAACATCAGAATTGGTGACCACGAAGTAGACAAAATGCAGGAATTATTCCACCTTCGAAACAAAATAACACAAGAGGGACGAAGCAAGGATGACGTAAAAAGTAGGCTAGCACATGCAAGGAAGGCATTCCTGGCCTAAAGAAACCTGCTGGTATCAAACATCGGCCTTAGTTTTAAGAAGAAATATCTGAAACTGTGTCCTAGTACCCAACACTGTTATTGTTGTTGTTGTTGTTGTTGTGGTCTTCAGTCCTGAGACTGGTTTGATGCAGCTATCCATGCTACTCTATCCTGTGCAAGCTTCTTCATCTCCCAGTACCTACTGCAACCTACATCCTTCTGAATCTGCTTCGTGTATTCATCTCTTGGTCTCCCTCTACGATTTTTACCCTGCTGCCCTCCATTACTAATACGGTGATTCCTCGATGCCTCAGAACATGTCCTGCCAACCGATCCCTCCTTCTAGTCAAGTTGTGCCACAAACTTCTCTTCTCCTCACTCCTATTCAATGCTTCCTCATTAGTTATGTGATCTACCTATCTAATTTTCAGCATTCTTCTGAAGCACCACATTTCGAAAGCTTCTGTTCTCTTATTGTCTAAACTATTTATCGTCCATGTTTCACTTCCATACATGGCTACATTCCATACAAATACTTTCAGAAACGACTTCCTGACACTTAAATCTATACTCGATGTTAACAAATTTCTCTTCTTCAGAAACACTTTCCTTGCCATTGCCAGTCTACATTTTATATCCTCTCTACTTCGACCATCATCAGTTATTTTGCTCCCCAAATAGCAAAACTCATTTACTACTTTAAGCGTCTCATTTCCTAATCTAATACCGTCGGCATCACCCGATTTAATTCGACTACATTCCATTAACCTCGTTTTGTTTTTGTTGATGTTCATCTTATATCCTCCTTTCAAGACACTGTCCATTCCGTTCAACTGCTCTTCCAAGTCCTTTGCTGTCTCTGACAGAATTACAATGTCATCGGCGAACCTCAAAGTTTTTATTTCTTCTCCATGTATTTTAATACCTACTCCGAATTTTTCTTTTGTTTCCTTCACTGCTTGCTCAATATACAGATTGAATAACATCAGGGAGAGGCTACAACCCTGTCTCACTCCATTCCCAACCACTGCTTCCCTTTCATGTCTCTTGACTCTTATAACTGCCATCTGGTTTCTGTACAAACTGTAAATAGCCTTTCGATCCCTGTATTTTACCCCTGACACCTTCAGAATTTGAAAGAGAGTATTCCAGTCAAGATTGTCAAAAGCTTTCTCTAAGTCCACAAATTCTAGAAACGTAGGTTTGCCTTTCCTTAATCTATTTTCTAAGATAAGTCGTAGGGTCAGTATTGCCTCACGTGTTCCAATATTTCTACAGAATCCAAACTGATCTTCCCCGAGGTCGGCTTCTACTCGTTTTTCCATTCGTCTGTAAAGAATTTGCGTTAGTATTTTGCAGCTGTGAGTTATTAAACTGATAGTTCGGTAATTTTTACATCTGTCAACATCTGCTTTCTTTGGGATTGGAGTTATTATATTCTTCTTGAAGTCTGAGGATATTTCACCAACACTGTATGAAGGTGAATCATGGACTGTGCTAGAGGGAGCCGTAAATTTAAAAAAAAAACTGTAGACTGGAATACATCCAACAATTAATTGAGGACATGGTGTCTGGGATGCGGAGGTTGGTAGGAGAGAGCGTTTCATGGTGGTTCGTACCAAACCAGTCCAAAGACCGATGATTCAAAAGAAAAATAATTGAAACGTATGAGATGTGGTTCTATACAAGAGTGCTGAAAATAAAGTGGATTGATAAGGAATGATATTTCAGCAGAGTCGGCGAGGTGAGAAACATGTGCAAAACATTGACAAGAAGAAGGAATAGGATTATTGGATGTATGGTAAGATGCTAGGGAATAACTTATAGCGGGATTTGTAGAATGTAAAAACTGTAGAGGAAAACAGAAATTGGAATACATCCAACAAATAATTGGAGACGTAGGTTGCAAGTGCTACCCTGAGACGGAGACGTTGGCACAGGAGAGGAATAGGCGTCAGGAGACTGACGAAAAAAATTAAAAAAAACCTACACACTTTGGTTAGTACCTACAAGTGGACAGTTGTCATTATCCTTAGTAGGCGGGTTGTGAACTCAAGACATTTGTTCATCGAGCAAACGTTACTGTTGGTAAGAACGATCTGCATGAAAAACTTGCACTTCTGACGAGAGTAAAGGAAATGGTTGGCCGCCACACAAAATCCGAACGGCATTGCTATACAAACCAAAGGTGAACGTTAGTGTAAAGGGCTGATAAAGACAGGGTTCAATCCATGACGTTCCTACTAAGAGTAGTTATTGGGAATTTTTCTTTCAATAACAATCGCCCTCTGTAATTTTCTTCTCTAAAGCACACATGCATGGGAGACTTTGAGACTATGATAGGAAGAAAATAAACACTCATATGACCAAATGACGTACTCGGAACTGCTCAGTAACAGTTCTATGGGACCAACAGTACGAGTATCTTTACCAGCAACACTGATCAGATGTTATTGCATCGAATGGTACAGCCCAGGGCAGAAAAAAATGTGATAGCTAACGCACATTTTCCAAAATTTGCATGCGATCTTTTTAGTTTTTCACTGGCTGTTCAGCCTTGTATGTCAGGACATCTCATTACATTTCTTCCCACCCAAACCTGATTGTGTTTTGGTGTATCTGTAATCTCTGGTACTAGACACAGAGCACAATGATTCACAACTTCATGGAAGACGGTGGCTGGTAGCTTTGGTCACTGTATGTGTGCTCGCACATGCGCACTCTCTCTCTCTCTCTCTCTCTCTCTCTCTGTCTCTCTGTCTCTCTCTCTCTCTCTCTCTCTCTCTCACACACACACACACACACACACACACACACACATACACTCTTTGTTTTTTAACTCAGTTTAGGCTGCTGGCAATTTTCGTTTCTACATTTACACTAAGCAAACCACTGGAAGCGCGAGGAAGACGGTACTACTCATTGTATCACATTCAGTGATGTCTTCCCACTCTATTCACGCAGGGACAGCGGGGTGAATGACCACTTATATATTTCTGTGCCCTCTGTAATTAGTCCAATATTGTCTTCAACGTCACTACAGTGGCGGTAAGTAGGAGAATGTAGAATAGTTCTGGATTCCTCACATAGTATTGGTTTTCGAAGGTTAACCATGGATCGTTTCATGATCCTCCGTGTCCTCGATGGCTGTAGTCGTGGTCGGGCACTCGGCCAGAGCACATCGCGCGGTGACGGGCGGTCGCGCTGGCCAGTGTTTACATCGCGAGCGGTGCCGAGGTGGGGAGCCGAGCAGCGTGTGGGAGCGTTGCGTGCGTCTCTTTTCTTTGTAACTGTTGTAAGTATGATGTCGTCAGTTACAGGGCCAATTGTGTTCACTGTGTTTTCGATCGAGCTGCATTCTGGCCGACGGCGTTTGAAATTCACGAGTGGATTTTTGAGGATTTGAAACCTGAAGATATAGTCGACACGTTTCAGTTGGGCTCTGTGCAATACTCGTTATTTGTCAAATTTATTTCGAGTGACGCTTACGGGAAATTTGTTGAAGCATGCTGGCATGAGACAATGTCGTCATACTGATGGTAGCCTTAGTAATGGCGAGATCGTGCCTTCGGGATACATAGTGAGAACCGTCGGGGTATTTAATGTGCCGCCTGAGTGCCCTAATGAGCTCATTGCACGTCCTCTGTCACTGTACGGCGTTGTCTTGTCGGTTACCATAGAAAAACGATCAAGTGCATATCGTTACCAAGTTAACAGCGGCGTGAGAAGTCTACGTATAGACTTAAAAAAACATATACCTTCGTACGTTGTCATTGGCGGCCGGCCGGAGTGGCCGAACGGTTCTAGGCGCCACAATCTGGAATCGCGCGACCGCTACGGTCGCAGGTTCGAATCCTGCCTCGGGCATGGATATGTGTGATATCCTTAGGTTAGTTAGGTTTAAGTAGTTCTAAGTTCTAGGGGACTGATGACCTCAGAAGTTAAGTCCCATAGTGCTCAGAGCCATTTGAACCACTTTGTCATTGGCGGCTGTCGCGCGCAGGTAACTTACATTGGTAAACCTCCTAACTCTTCTATCTGCCATTCAACAGAATATCTGCGGATGAACTGCACACGTCGACGTCCAGTTTAGCTTCCACGTGAACGTCCTGCAGACGGTAGTGAAAGGCTTGTTCCATTATTGAGTGAGGTATTTGCGGGGACTGTACCACAAGCCCGGCAGCCGGAACATGTTAACGAAGCGGCAATGCCAGGACAGGTGGAAAACAGTGACAAAGACATTCCCGGTAGCACGGACGGCACTTCGGCCCCGTCATCCACGCCGGGACAGTTACCGCTGGATATCGACGCTGCGCCGGCCACCTCTGAAACTCAGCCGTGTGAGACGCAGGAGCAGGTGCAGATCAGGTTGCCTGAACCACCCCTACGGCACAGAATGCAGCAGAAACGAAGGAAGGACGTCAAAGGAGAAGCAAAAGGAATAGCGGCAAAGAAGAAAAGTCGGATGAAAGTGGCAGCGAGACTGAACCTCAGTCTTCTTGCTCAGTGCGCTGTGAGAACAACGCTAGGCAAGAACGCAGTTGTGAACGGACCCAACATCTGAAGGCACTACTGAGCGCTGAGAGGGAACAGAGCGCTGTACCAGCGAAGAGGAAGAGCGAGCAGAGCAGCGAGCAGCTGCCGCAGCGCTCCCGCAGGCACTCGCTGACGTCAGTGGCAGCCCCGCGTGGCGGCCAGGCGGATGCGGCCACGTTGACAGACTCATCCGGCAGTGGCGGGCAGAGCGGCGCGAGCACCGCACATCACCCCGACAGCAGTGAGCCGTGGTGGCAGCAGCAGCGGCTCTCGCGCATTACTATCACGCTGCGACCCTCTGCCACTCTCTGACACGCTATGGCCTCATACTCAAGTAGTTGCAAAACGAACCTGGTTTGAAGCTGTCGAGAAGAATGGTCATTGCCCTATGCGCCAGTACGTGCGATAACCAAACCTACAATATTACCACATTTAACATCAATAGGATCCAAGTGCGGTGAAACTCCGTTCGATAACTGATTTCTTGTATGGTACCAGCGTTGACGTTGCCCTGCTACAGGAGGTAGTCACAGTCTTACAAGTGCCCGGTTATGTACTTATTGATAACGTCAATATGCAGGATGCTGTAGGCACTGCCATACTTTTGCGCGACGGTATACCCTTTACGGACGTGCAACGGCTGCCTACTGGTTGCGGCATTTCTCTTAGAGTGAACGGTGTGCAGATTGTTAACGTGTACGCCCCTCAGGTAGCAGTCATAAGAGAGAACGAACAACTTAGCGCATATCGTGCACATCTCATTCTTGGTCGTGACTTCAGTAGTGTGCTTAACGACAGAGACCAAACTCCTAACACGAACAGATGTGTAGAACTTGAACATTTAACTCATGACACGCGTCTTCACAATATGTGGGGAAAACTGCACAGTGAACAGGTAGCGTGCACCCTCGTAACCAGTCATTTTGCCAGTCGGCGGGATAAGATCTATGTGTCCGATGCCCTCCAGCGACACACTGTGACCTGTGACATGGCTCCTGCCAACATCTCTGACCATTGTGCATATCATTATCACCTTAACCTACAACGTCAGCAAATCTACCGCGGTAAAGGCTACTGGAAATTGAATGTCAGCCTTCTGCAGGATTCGCAACTTGAACAGGAGGTGAACATAATGTAGCAACAGCTCCAGCGGCACCGGCGTCGTTACGCTAGCGTTTCTACAGTGGTGGATTCAGTGTACCCAAATTACGCCTCACCATCATGACATACGCTCGACAAAAAAGCTTTTAGCAGAAACAGACTATGGAATTTTATTATCGCTGTTTGAGAGAACTGTACAGTCACACTACCAGTCCTTCTCACGATATCGATGTCAAGATCAAACAATGTGAAGCGAGAATCACGGCGATCAAACGCAAACGAATGGAAGGAATCATAGTGCGAGCCCACCCAAAAGAAGTTGCCACCAAAGAACGGGCCTCTCTGTACCATATTCTGAGAACGACGAAAATATGTAAAACCATGTTGATTGAAGCCGTCGTTGATGACGCCGAGAATACCATCACGAAGCAACGTGACATCATCTCGCACGTCTACGACTATTATAGTCAACTTCACAAGAAGTAACCAGTTGATGAACACTTGTGCGACAAATTTCTGAGGGCCTTGAGATGCTGGTTGTCACACGAGGATAATGCAAATCTGGAATCAGTTTTCACGGAGGACCAAAACCTACTAGCGCTCTACAATGCAAAGTAAAGGACATCACCAGGACCCGACGGTCTCAGCGCTGAGTTTTAACAACGCTACTGGAACATTCTCGGCCCGACACTCCTCGAGATAGCGAATCAAATCTGGCACCTGGAAGTAATACCAAAGGCATTCAAGGAAGGTATCATCTTACCCTTACAGAAAAAAGGCAACAGCAGGAAGGTAGAAAACATGAGGCCCGTCAAACTCCTGAACGCCGATTTCAAAATCATTGCCAGATCAATTAAGCTTCGGATGCAAACCGTTATGCACAAGGTTTTAGGTAATTACCAATACAGTGCAGTGCAAGGCCAAAGTGCAATCTCAGCTGCTTGTGAGTTGAGGGACATCATCTGTTCAAATGCCGAAACCAAAGGAAATGGCGCTCTGATCTTTCTAGATTTTGAGAAGGCGTATGATCGTGTACGTCATGACTTCCTCTTTAAGAGCAGGGCAAAAGTAGATTTTGGACATCATCTCATAGAACTAATCCGCAAACTTACTACAAATGCCTCTTCCAGGATTCTTCCTATATCCGACCGTCTAGCAAAGAGTATAGCAAGCGCTATGCTGGTTTCTTTTTAGAGGGCACATTTTCAAAGTTCAGTTTGATACATTAACTTTACCTACGCCTAAAGGTGGCCTCAACCTCGTTAAGGTACACAAAAATGTGTCACCCTGCTCCTGAATTGCATCAGGAAGGAAGTTCGCATCCTGAGGACCAGTTATCATCACAAACCTCATCCAGCGGTGGAAGCCTCATAGCCTTAACCCCCCCCCCTCCCCCTCGTTGATATCACCGGCATTCCGTTTTATTACCGACATGTGCGACTGTACTACATGGAAATGAGCTACATCCGACACAACATCGTCGATACCGGCAGTCTGACCAACAGGAAATTTTATAACCTTCTCATGACAACAAACCACAGCAATCGTCTCGAAGACAAATACCCACATATAACATGGAGTATATGGCGGAATGCGTACAGCGACATGTTACCGTCACGCGTCATAGCCGAGTGGTATCTCACAGTCAACGATAAAGTAGCAACGCATGACAAGCTACATAAGATAGGCCTTCATCCGACGCCTAAGTGTGATGCATGCGGGAGAGTCGATACATTAATTCATAGGTTCACGTGCGGACATGCAGAAGAAATTACAACATTTCTTCTTCGAAGATTGTCGGTGATAGACCGCACAACGCCCAATAGCGTCGACCTTTTAGAGATCATTCAGCCACACAAACTGAGGTATCCATGAGCAAAAAACAACGCTGCAACGTGGATCATGGGCCACACAGCATCGTTTATTACGCAGAATAGTCATGCATCTTTCCTGGATTATTACTCTTACATCGAAATTGAACACCTTAAAATAAGCCAACATCGTGACTACAGGAGATTATTTGGAAATATGCTGCACATCATAATCAACGGTTAAATACTTCAAATCCAGTATTTCGGATAGTAGAGGTTGACAATGTTCTATATATAAGAAACCTAGTTGCTTCCTGAGATTTTAGTTACTGTCGAAATTTTAAGATATTATGCCAGGCGCTTACCGTTGCAGAAGGCAGTTTTATTTCAAATGGTTCAAATGGCTCTAAGCATTATAGGATTTGACATCCGAGGTGATCAGTCCCCTAGACTTAGAACTACTTAAACCTAACCAACCTAAGGACATCACACACATCCAAGCCCGAGGCAGGATTCGGACCTGCGACCGTAGCAGCAGCGCGGTTCCGGACTGAAGCGCCTAGGACTGCTCGGCCACAGCGGCCGGCGCAGTTTTATTTCCCACTTAATGTCCTTACACTTCATTTCTCTCGCAGAACAGGAGAGCAAATTCCCTTCAACAATGAAGTGATAGCGGCGTGGGATTAGCCGAGCGGTCTTAGGCGCTGCAGTCATGGACAGTGCGGCTGGTCCCGGCGGGGGTTCGAGTCCTCCCTCGGGCATGGGTGTGTGTGTTTGTTCCTAGGATAATTTAGGTTAAGTAGTGTGTAAGCTTAGGGACTGATTACCTTAGCAGTTAAGTCCCATAAGATTTCACACACACACACAAAAAACATGATGTGACAGTCATTCGTGTAATATAAGTTTTTCTGTTTGCCACTTTGAGAAGAAGATATATCAAGAAGAAATTCATAAAAATTTCATAAATTGCGCAACGAAGGGGTGCAAATAACACATACTTTTCCTAGTTGTACTCATATCACAAATTGGAGAAAATGTTTATTTTTCCTTCCTCATCAATGGAATTTCATCCTTTTCTGCTTTCTTTTTTTCAAATAGAATGTAATGATTCATTTGCAAATACCGCTTAGAAGCTGGCCGATGAAGGCAACACGGGTGAGAGATTGGCTGGGCTGTAAGGGGAGAAGGGAGGCCCAAAAGATAACAAAAAAAAAGGCTCAGTCGGATATAGCGTCTGCCATGTAAGCAGGAGATCCCCAGTTCGAGTACTGGTCGGGGCACACAGTTTCAACTATCCCCCGTTGATATTTATGAACGCCTGTCAGCAGCTAATAGTCTGAATTTCATTGTAATTTCATTCTTCGAGAGCTGCAAGATCACCAATGGTGTCCGAAAGAACAGATACTATCTTCATATTCCTATGGATTGTTTCAGTCTCTCTCGATTGTGAACAATTGCTTGCTAGCTCTGAGAGTTATTCAGCATCCCACATAATGTTGGAGGTTTGCGAATTATTTGTGTTAACCACGAAATGATACGGTGAAGAAAAATTTAATTATATTGTTACGTCCCAGGATAGTATCCCCAGCGGACACTAAAAATTCGTCCAAGTTCTACCTTGTCAATGACCAGTAGACTGCCAGCGAGGGGAAAATACTGAGCGAGTTGCGGCATACTAAAAACTAAATTCCGTCCGAACAGGCGTTGGAAGACCCAATGGTACCGACCGGCCGCCGTGTCATCGTCAGCCCACAGGCGTCACGGGATGCGGATATGGAGGGGCATGTGGTAAGCGCTCACGAGTGTTGAGTGCACCCTGGTCGGCAACAGCGTTCGGCACACTGGATAGTCACCTATCCAAGTGCTAGCCCAGCCCGGCAGCGCTTAACTTCTGCGATCTGACGGGAACCGGTGTTACCACTGCGGCAAGGCCGTTGGCTAGGTGCGGCATACACGAAAGGTATTACAATTACAGCAACGGGGGAAAGACTGAGGGCCCAAATCTGGAAGCAAAGCTTAACGTCTTAATGAAAGGCAAGAGATATCGTCGCACTAGTGACAAAGCAGAGTGTCTTAAGGAAGCCTAGGTACAAAGCAACAATAAGTATCCAGATGCCGAACTAGCAGAAAAGAGCCTGTGAAAGGTGAAGTCGAGTATGTTTGAAGTCACTATTAGAGCTTACAGTGAGAGAAAACTATGAAACTTGATATCGTAGCTGTCCCCACCACCACAGAGGGCACGGCAAACGCCAACATAGATACCTCACTGTTGTAACAAATGTCTAATTGCTGAGTGCTGACTGCCGACTGCCCAGTACGTAGTCTCAGCTCTTTTGTCAGCTGCAGTTATCCAGTGAGACAGGGGTCTATGGAAGTCGACCCTCGGCACACTGTCTTCAGTCTTCTTTCGAACGACGAGTCCGGCTGGAAGGACACTGCTGCTGCCAGTTGCACTGAGGTGCGGAGGCAACGCTGCAGGTCTGCTGGAGGCTTGACCTGCGTGACTTGGGCGCTATCCATCATAAGCCGCCACTGCTGCTGCTCATCCCGTTTGAAGTCGACACCGATGCTGCCGGCTCCTGTCTCCTATACGAGGACTGACGGCCGAGTCAATGAGTACTTCAGGTGAACCTTGGCGCGTGACTCCTGAGTGCAAATCTTCGACGGCCGCCCAGTTACGAAAGCACCTGTAGTGAGTGACAAATATTTGTAACACTCTTGTTCTGTATTTTCTTATGGTCATTCTGAGCCGTAGGCACCTTCACAGTACGTTAAAAGTGTCGTTTGTTGGACTGTAGGAACCTGAAAACTTGTCACAGTTCTGTGGGAACACTGGAGAAGTTTGTGTCTGCCGCGCGGGATCAGCCGAGCGGTCTGGGGCGCTGCAGTCATGGACTGTGTGGCTAGTCACGGCGGAGGTTCGATTCCTCCCTCGGGCATGGGTGTGTATGTTTGTCCTTAGGATAATTTAGGTTAAGTAGTGTATAAGCTTAGGGACTGATAACCTTAGCAGTTAAGTCCCATAAGATTTCACACACATTTGAGCATTCGAACACTGAGGTGTCCGTACTGTAATTTATCTGGGCGTCCTTTAGTATGTGCAGAAGGGCACAAATCTCGTTGGGAAATGATACGGCGTAAAGATTAAGTGTATTTTAATTCTTCTTTTCTTTTATTGTTTGTGCAGTTACCTTCTTTTCTGTTATAACGGCAGATGGAGTTTACACAAATGCCAGACACACGAGCAGCGACTCTGAATGAAACGGTGCAAGCTTTGAAGTGGCATATAGCCCCGCTGTTACAAATTACAATGCAACAGGGGCAACACAATGAGACGTTGCGTAGGGGAATAGAGCAATGGGAAGCCGTTGGTGGGCAAGCACTCCTTCATTCAGGGGAAAATAAAACAGTGTTGAGTGTACCCACCCATTCAACCGATCCCGCAGCAGCTAATCTCATAGTGCCATTTGCTGGGAAAGCAACCGAAGATTTATGTATTTTTATTAGTGACATAAAGGCTGCCGTCAAACGGAAAATGAGTGGAAGAAATGCCCTTGAATATGGCCACATTAAGATTAGTGGATGATGCGAAAACGCGACCCATAGTACGGCCCAAACCTTTGGGGAACTGGATAACGATCTAATACAGTGTTGTCGGGAGCAACAGTGCGAGATTCTTTCGGGAGAAACTCGATGGACTATTGCAGAAGCACGACAATCAGTGGAATCCTTCTCTGACATGATTAGGAAACTGAACTTGCAAATGGATGAACTAACGCAGAATGCGGAGGCCAATAGAGAGGTTCTACCTAAGGCAGAGGCGTTTCTAAGAAGTGTTTCTGCTGATATGTCAAACAGGGTCACAATGCAGAACCAAAGTGATTTACCTACTGCCCTTAGGATTGCTATGCAATTGGAGAAGACCAACATTACTACATGAAGACACAGTGATCGCCGGCCTGAGTGGGCGAGCGGTTCTAGGCGCTACAGTCTGGAACCGCGCGACCGCTACGGTCGCAGGTTCGAATCCTGCCTCGGACATGGATATGTGTGGTGTACTTAGGTTAGTTAGGTTTAAGTAGTTTTAAGTTCTAGGGGACTGATGACGTCAAATGTTAAGTCCCATAGTGCTCAGAGCTATTTGAACCATTTGATCACAGTGATCACCGTGTTTTTTTCTTCTGAAGTGAAGCGTTTTAGATGTGGGCACAAGAACCACATCAGGAAGTAATTTCATCATCCTGAATGTCCTGAATGTGGGGAGGTGGGCCATAAAGCGCGTGATTATCCGAAGAAAGCACGGGACAAGATACGTTCTAATAACCGGTTGTCAGATGGGAACGGGGTTGGCTCATCTGTCGGACAACATTCCAAGTAGAACATGAGGGTGCAGAAAAGATTGCAGAGATGGAGTGCTGCTTGCCAGTCAAGGTAAATGGCAGGGAACATAAATTTCTCGTGGACGCATGGGCTCAGGTGTCAGTAGTCAGTCTGGACTTCTTGAACAGAAGGAGTCTGAGGTCGCCACAGTATAGGTTACGTGTAATTCGTGATAATGGCGTGAAGTCATCTGGGACAACGCTGTTTAGTTTCAACTTGGAAAATACGTGTTTTTGAGAACATGCACAAATATTACCATGTGGTGGTGATGGATATTGTGCAATCCTAGGACTCGACTTTATTGCTAAACATCACGCGAAAATGCAGTGCCCAACTGGACTCGACGGGACATTGTGTCCACTAGCGACAATAGCTACAAGTGTTACATTGTCGCAAGGTTCAGCAATCACGAAGGTGGTACCCAGTAAACTGTGGACGCATCAGTTCGTGTGATACGATATCGCAAGGTACTGGGAAGCTGATCTAGATCAGCATAGATACAGACTGACCTAAGGATTTATTATATGTTGTAGAGCTATTGGAAACTAACGAAGAATTTGATAAGTCACACTGTTTTGTACGCAAAAGTATTGTACTCGTGAGTGTAATTATTATTGTTGATTCATAGAGAACTTTACTGAAGTTGCCACACCTTTAAACCATTTGTTATGAAAAGGAGCAAAATTTGAATGATTTATCAAATGCCAGATGGCTTTCAATACTTTAAAGCGAGCACTGACATCAAACCCAGTTTCGATATTCAGTGATTTTGAGAAAGAATTGATTCTGTTTTGTGATGCGAGTAATATTACTCTTGAGGTTGTCCTAGGACAGAATATAGATGGTAAAGGATGTCCTGCAGTGCACAGATCCCAACGGTTGAACAAAGCAGAGCAAAATTATTCCAGATCTGAGAAGGAGCTCCTACAGTAAACCATGGTATTACGTACTGCCGCTGTTATTTATGTGGGCAAAAGTTTAAAGTTGTGACAGATCACACTGCTCCCAAATGGTTATTAAGACTGGAGGACCCCGGAGCAGATTAACAACGTGGGCACTCCTTTAGAGTGAATCTGATTATGAGGTAATACACAAGTGAGGGAAAAGGCATGCTAGACAATTTGAGTGGGAAAAATGCAATTCCACAAGTGCTGGGCAGGAGAGATGCTGAATGGTGAAAGGCTCAAGCTGTCAACAATTCAAGTTGCAGCCTCAGTTCACGATGCTCCATGTCTTGCTGTGCAGAAGAACAAAGTGCGGACTATGAGTGGCAGTACATGCAGCTTTCCAGAATGAAATTGTGGCACAAGCACATGGCCAAATGTTATCAGGCCATGGTGGGTGAAGAGCAACTGATTGACGAATTGCCGAAAAATTTTGGTGGAGGACTAATAAACGAGAAGTTGATCAATATGTCAGAGCTGCGCACCTTATGTGCAATGAGTTGATCTTGGCCACCGACTGTTCCGTTACAATTTCTTCTGGAAGCCTCTAAACCATTTGAAATGCTTGGAAAGGACATTTTGGACCCAGTGAATAAAACACCAGCAGGAAATAAATACATGTTGACTAGTTGATCGTTTCCCACGTTATGTGGTGAGCTCCTAATGATGATTGTGAGTTATGCAATTGAAATATCGTGCAAGTACTATGCGAATTGAAGAAGTACCTGATGAAGATTGTTAGTTATCTGTTCGAAATGTTGTGCAAGTACGTCGCAAATTACTGACAGAAAGCCCAATTTTCCGAGATGACAATGTGTTGCAGGGAAAGCCTAAAGACCTATAATTCGTAATGCCTCAAAAGACTTAAGTATGATAATAATGATTCCAAAAAAGAACAAAGCAGCTGCATGTGTAGATGACAGAGCTTTGAGTATACTCACTCACACTTTGGAAATATTAACAATAATACTACGCAGAAGGATTAAGAACGAAATTGAACCCTGTTTAGCTGAAGACCTATTTGTCTTCCGAGAAGGAAGAGGCATAAGAGAAGCCGTCTTGTACCTTCACAGTATAAGTGAAGAAAAATTTTATATATCTTTCGCAAAATTAAGGAAAGCCTTCGACGCTGTCAACTGGAAAAAACTAATGAAAATTCTAAAACTGATGAAATGCAGAGGCAGAAGAATGATGAAAGAACTGTATAAAGAGTAAATAGAAGCAGTAAAGATAAGAATCATACATAAAGCAGCTGGAATTCTTATAGAAGTTAGACAAAGGTGCAGTCTGTTCCAGTTCCTACTCAACATAACGAAAAAGTGCAAGAAATGAATCCATGGTATACAGTATAGGTATCAGAGTAAATGGAGAAAGAATAGAGATACTTTGGTTTACGGATGAACTAGCTGTGATAGCTCTTTATGAAAGAAATCCCCAGAGAAGCTTAGACGATATGGATATAATAGTAATTAATGAGTACAAAATGGAAATTAACTAAAAAAGACAGAAACACTCACATACTTTAAGGAATCTTAAGAAATAGTCTTTAAAATTGGAGGAAATACAGTAAAACAATCCAGATTGAATCATCCCATGTAGGCTTTCACGGCCGGCGTCTTCATTCGGCACAAGCTGTGATAGCTCTTTATGAAAGAAATCCCCAGAGAAGCTTAGACGATATGGATATAATAGTAATTAATGAGTACAAAATGGAAATTAGCTAAAAAAGACAGAAACACTCACATGCTTTAAGGAATCTTAAGAAATAGTCTTTAAAATTGGAGGAAATACAGTAAAACAAACCAGATTGAATCATCCCATGTAGACTTTCACGGCCGGCGTCTTCATTCGGCACAAGCTAACCGTTTTTATTCTCGTATGGAACTGGCATTACTACGTGAGCGGATACATCAGACACGAAGAGGACTGGCGGTATGTGATAATCAACTGCTAAATCTTCATTTACTTATTAGCAATACTATGCAGTTTTGTCATTGGAACAAAGTGGACAGTTTAAAATTTAGATCTATGGAGATTAGTGCATAAGTGTCTTCCAATAGGCAGAAGGAGAAGTTTTATCGTCTACAAGAGGGTCGACAGGAAACACCGATTCCAAACAATTCCCAAACGGTTATTAATTTATCGGAAAAAGAATTGTCTAAGGAAGAATTTTCTGTTCTGTTTAAAGGAGGGAATTTTGCAATCACTCCATCCAAGGTTCCTATGGAGGACATTATTGCTAATATAGAGGCAGGAATTCGTCAGTTACCATCATATTCTGCTGATGAAATTAGGATGGAAACCTCCAGGATATTACGTAAAGCTAAGCCACCCAGCAGCAATCTGTCTCAAGGGGAAAGGAAGGCATTGTGGGAGATCAATGCAGACAAGAATGTTATTATAGTTGCCGCTGACAAGGGAAATGTTACTGTTTTAATGAATACTGAGGATTATCACAAGAAGATCAGTGATCTCCTGGAACCAAGCACATACAAGAAGTTGAAAAAAGATCCCACAACGAATGTGCTGAATGCCACCAATCATCTGATAAAACAGTCTTCCATTCCTACAGAAGTTAAAAAGTACCTTTGTAAAACGGAGGCTTATCCTCCGAGATTATATGGATTACCAAAGATACATAAGCCTGATGTTCCTTTGAGACCGATAGTCAGCGCAATTGTAGCTCATACGCGAGAACTAGCCAGACACCTTGCCTCTTTGTTACAACCTTACATAGGCAAAACTGAGAGTCATATTAAAAACTCTCTACACTTCATTGAGGGAAATTACTGTCGGTCCTAATGACATCCTTGTCAGTTTTGATATAGTGTCTTTGTTCACTATGGTTCCAGTTGATGAAGCTCTCTCTCATATAGCCGATATGTTCCCTACTGATATAGTGGCCTTGTTCCAACACTGTCTATCGTCGACCTATTTTCAGTATAATGGTGAATTTTATGAACAGATTGATGGGGTAGCCATGGGAAGCCCCCTAAGCCACGTAATTGCGAATTTATTCATGGAATATTTTGAACATCAAGCACTGCAGTCGGCCAAAAAAAGCCCTCGAAGTGGTATCGGTATGTGGATGATACCTTTGTAATATGGAATCATGAGGAAGAAGACTTGAATGATTTCCTGGTGCACTTAAATAGCATCAACCCAAAGATCAGATTTACTATGGAGAAAGAGAAGAATGAACAACTTAACTTTTTGGATGTATCAGTTATCAAACGGGCGGATGGGACCTTAGGCCATAAGGTCTATAGGAAAGGTACACATACTGATCGCTATCTCCATAAGAACTCAAACCACCATCCTAGGCAAAAGAGGGGGGGGTCAAAAAAACACTTGTGGATAGGGCCAATAATATTTGTGAACCAGGCTACTTACAAGAAGAACTAAATCATTTACGAATGGCTTTTGCGAAAAATGGTTATACGAAAAACGAGATTAACCGAGCACTTCACCCAAGTAGAAAAATGCCTAAAAGTAGGAGACAGCAACAACCATCAGCTGGAAAAGTATTTCTTCCGTTCATCCGTAACATCACGGATCGCATTGGGAAAGTACTAGCTAAGTTTCAGGTGGAGACTATTTTCAGACCTACTAAGAAAATTAGTGAATGCCTAAGATCAACAATATATGCTCGTCACCCCATAGCCACCCCAGGGGTATATAAAATTCCGTGTAGTTGTGGCAGGGTTTACATAGGAACTACAAAAAGAAGAATCAATACGCGGTTGACGGAGCACAAAAGAAAGTGTCGCTTGGGACATATCGAGAAATCGGCAGTAGCGGAACATGTTTTTAAGGATGGAGATCACGAAATAAAATTTGGTGAGACAAGCGTGCTAGCGAGGACGTCGCATTATTATAGACGTATGTATAGAGAGGCAATTGAAATCCACAAACATCAATACAATTTTAATCGTAAAGTATAAGGATTAAAATTGCACAAGATATGGCGGTCGACGTTGCATCAATCACGTGACAATCGATTGCCTGCAATCGAGAGAACAGACGATAGCCAGAGATAGCTACCCATCGACGCCACGTGACGTGCGGTGGCGCCCTCTACGATCTCCATATAAACGGCGGCCCCAGCTCCTAGCAGCCAGTCGTCGACTCACCTCGGAAGATGTTCTCCGTAGTTGAGAACGAAACGTCAGGGAGAAGAAGTTCTACAGATCGACCACGGCAACTTAGCCCGGAAGTGTTTACTGATGAAACCAGATTGTATAAATATTTAGGAAAATGAAGACGAAAGAATCAGTGAATCCAGGTCCTGACGGAGAGATGCTAAGCAATCGACAGACTGATGATGATAACATTATTACGTTTGGAACAGTATTTGTACAGTGGTACATTTTGACACGTTCGACGTATTGAATTTTCCGCCATACTGGATTAACAAATTTCGAATGACATCTTCACTTACCTGTCATTGTGCGACGAATGTTTGACATTTTCGGGATATCACTATAAGTCTTTTGGTATAGAGATGCACGGTTTTATTCAGCAAACATTGGGCTGTTTCAAATTTTCTTTGACTATATACATTACATCCTTGCTTCGAGATATAAGTAGACTACCTCACATGACCAATCCACCAGGAATTTTTTACTGATGTATACAAGTTGTTTGTATCTGACTACCATTCTACTTCGTGAACAACTCATGAGTGATGCCTAATATCGGAGACGCTTCTTATGTTGGTGTTGAAGGAAGAACATTTACGACGGTTGAAACTCAATAATATTGATAGAAATTAAACTTAAATTGTACGACTTTATAGAGGTCGTAGTTTACACATATGTTCGTTGAATGCATGGTTTTCATCTACTGTCGGAATTTCTCTTACACGCCTAATGGCGACAGCGTCAAATTAGACATTAGGTGAAAACATGTTTGTTCCTTCCTTTGAAACAGATTAGCCAATTATTCAATCAGAACAATCAGACAGCTGTTTGCCAGTTCGTTTCGTAAGTATCTTGCACCCAGTTTCGCAAAAGAGTCAATTAAAAATTTGTAATACTTACTTTCCTTGGATGGTTGTAGAAGCGAACCTTGTTGCAAGCCTTCATGCTCACATTCTCTCTGCCAGACTGACTTTTCTCCAGGCATTGTAATAATTACTGACGCTTACTGTTCACAAACTGTTCACACCTACACAACCAAAGTGATATTATTATAATCCTCCCAAGAAGTAATGGTGGTGTCTTTATAGCAACTTTCACCCAGACTTTAAAGCAATTTCTAGCTTGGTTTTGTAGCAACCAGTCTTTACGCCACAACTCCATTACAGCAAACTGCCCTAATCGAAATTTCCATCATACTGTTATGGCACGCTACCATTATAAAAATTACAGCATGCTGGCTCTTTAAGCACTTAAGAGTGTGTTTGCTGAGAATGTTACCTTTCATGGGTAGGCAATAATAATGATAATAAGCAATTTTCCAATAAAGTTGTGAAATTAAATGACTAATAAACTGGCAACTAAATAACTTTGAGCAGAAGTAGCTAGTTTCGATAATCCGAAGTTATAAGAAAACCTCAATGAAGAGTCAGATTTTAATGAACAGTTAAATTTCATCTTCCTGTGAACATTAAAGTAATATCTGTTCCAAATAGTTTGTGTGTAATGGTTTATTTTCTCAGAATAGTGGTGTATGAGTAAAAGTAAAAAAAAAGTAAACTGTGAGCTGTTATTGCTTTCAGTGCAGCGTGTTTACTATCTTTCGGTAATGAAGTAAAATAACAACTAAAATTTTAAGTAACCATTAACGATGAAGACTGCACCTCGACACTTCACCAGAAAATCAAAACGTTATGCCATTTCGATGAAATCACTCGACTGGAAACTCTAGAGCTTTTTTTTAATTAAGTTTAAACTTTGACAGGTTTGTTTCAGTAGCTTAGGTCTGTTAGTTGCATTAAAGTTAAGGTACATACGAAAATATGTAATAGCACCGAAATGCTTAGTGTTTATTAGTGTTTTACATTAACTATGGTAAGTCTCCTACAAAAAATTTTGTCTGATGTGCCTTGGTCAAATACCCGCGGTCAGTAATAAAATAACGAGATATAATAAGTATTACAAATAGTAGAAGGGAGCTTATATCCAGATTGGGTTTTTTATCTAGCAACTTTTATCTATTTTTTAAGATCTTTCATTGCTATTGCGTATTGGCATCTCTTCCCACATTAAGAGTTTTACATAATGTTAGTTTTTACAATTTTAGTGTAAACTCCCCCTCCACACCGCCTTCCATCCTCTCTACCAAACCATCCTCGTCGTCTTTTACAATTTTACTATTTTATGCCTTTTGCAGTTTACACGACCATTGTCCTACATATTCAATAATTAACGAGAATTTTTACACATTTGTGCATTTTATAATTTATCGTAAGTCCCTCTCTTCTCAAGCTCACTTTATCCCATCACCCACCCTCTCTGCTTTCTTTCCCGTCACCCAATCACCCTCGCTCCATTTTTCCGCCTCTACCCTCTTCCCCCTCCCCCCCCCCCCCCTCCGACCTTCTCTTTTCCCTGCCTTCATCAGATACCAATTCAAAACAAAGAACGCAGTTGCAGAACACAGTATTCTGTTTGACACAGACAGCACGGGTAGATGACCTAACTACATAGGTAAAGTCTACAGATGTCCTATTCTTTTCTACTTATTGTAAACCAACTTGCATTACATATTTAGCTTTACTTTGTTTTAGATCTTAATGTGTCTCAGAGCGATCTCAACATGCTTGTTTTAAGCATTGTATCTGTTGTGCTGGTATGAGTTGTGTCGTGCATGTTTATTTCCTGTTTACCTCATTAGTGTTGAATGACTATGTTAAACTACGGAACAATGAACACTAAAACGAGGTCTTGAAGTATACAAATAAGGTAAGAGGAAGAAAAACGTGAGACAAGGATTACGTAAAACGAGCTCACGTAGGTACAAATTTCAAGATGTACTGAAATTTTTAGTTAAATTGTACAATGGAAATTTGTTCCAGCAAAACAATCTCCGCCAGAACGTTTGTTAGAGCGATAAAAAGTGATATTTGTGTTAGCAAGTGATAAGTAGCTCTCAAGAACGGACGGCGAATAATTTAATAAACAGAGTCTCTGGCAATGCAATGAGATTGCTGTAAAAGGTAGATCTCGCTGCAACAGACAATAAAAGGTAACGCCGAACGAGGTGACGTAGTAGGCAGTGATTCGGAGGCTGGGGTCTTATTCGGGAAGATGATCTGGCCCATCGTCAGTTTCAGCTAAACTTTTTTTCCAGAAAGTAGCTTTCTGTGTCCGTGATCTTTCTTTAAGCAACACTAAGGCAGATTTGCTTTCCCAGCTAAAGTGACGCCGATGGCCTTTGGTGTGTGTACCTGCATGTAAAGAAGCTGTTCATATGTGACTGTAATTTCTACCGTTACTACCCAGATTCATTAAACAATGAAATGAACTGGTAAATTTATATGTAAATCTGTCAACTTGAAATCAACTGACTCACATGAGGTATTATATTTAAGTTATATAAGTCATAAAAACGTTGAGTATTGCATGAAAAATAAAAAAAAAGTTATGGAACAGAATTCGTGTATTCCTTCCTTTTCCGAAGTTCATGTTAACTGTGGAACAATTTTTTCAGTCTTGGTGATGTAACAAGCTACTGTACTGCACGACATACAGTACTTTTCTCTAACACATGTTGATACTGCATTCACTACTTTTTGATTAAACTTAACTCTAAGTTCAAGAACTTGTTCGCACAATAGTGTTCTAACCGCTAAAGAGATCATTGGACAGTAATATCGGAGTGGCATTGCCCACACGTAGTTCTGTTTCTGAACTGTTTTTGGAAATCATTTGAGGTATAGTTATAAGTTGTAACAGTATACAAATTTTGTAGCCATTCGAGAAGCAGGAGCTAACTCAAAAATTAAGGCAGTTAGTTGCGGGATCTTTGGCAGATTTTTTTAGAGTTCTTCTGACTGGTTTGATGTGATCCACTGTAATTTTCCCTCTTTTTCCAACCTTTTCATCTTACAATAACACCTATATCCATTGCCGTCAGTTGTCTGCTGGATATATTTCAATCTCTTGTCTTCGCCCACAGATTTTTACCTTTCATTATCCCCTCTTGTAGCACGGACGTTATTCTCTGATGCCTAATACATGTTCTGTCATCCTGTCCTTTCGTCTACACATTCTTTTCCACATATTCCTTTCTTCAACGACTCTGCAGAGAACGATCTCATTCATTATCTAATTATTCCGAATGCCACTTAACAGTGTAGGCTGGGAGACTGCGATCATTATGACAGAGACTAACACGTATTTCACTATTGCTTAGGACAGGTTGAAACGGGTCTCATTCGAAATCACTACTTTTGTCACTTAGCAGAACTGTTCTTTAAAGGTGACGTTTCATCAGTTGGTCATTACATGGAATTTTAGTTTACATTTATGTGGTGAAATTGGTGTACTTCTATACAGAAGATACTAGCTGGAGTACGCGGCTACGCTCAGGGTGTTGATACAAGATTGGGATAAAAATATTAACTTTAAAGTATAAGAGATAAAAAAATTATTGAATATTCATTTGGAAGCAGGTGTTGTACGGTTTCATATTTTGAAGAAAGTGTTTTGATTCTGGAGTTATCGCGTTCATGTTGTTGTTGTTGTTGTTGTTGTGGTCTTCAGTCCTGAGACTGGTTTGATGCAGCTCTCCATGCTACTCTATCCTGTGCAAGCTTTTTCATCTCCCAGTACCTACTGCAACCTACATCCTACTGAATCTGCTTAGTGTATTCATCTCTTGGTCTCCCTCTACGATTTTTACCCTCCACGCTGCCCTCCAATACTAAATTGGTGATCCCTTGATGCCTCAGAACATGTCCTACCAACCGATCCCTTCTTTTGGTCAAGTTGCGCCACAAACTTCTCTTCTCCCCAATCCTATTCAATACTTCCTCATTAGTTATGTGATCTACCCATCTAATCTTCAGCATTCTTCTGTAGCACCACATTTCGAAAGCTTCTATTCTCTTCTTGTCCAAACTATTTATCGTCCATGTTTCACTTCCATACATGGCTACACACCATACAAATACTTTCAGAAATGACTTCCTGACACTTAAATCTATAGTCGATGTTAACAAATTACTCTTCTTCAGAAACGCTTTCCTTGCCATTGCCAGTCTACATTTTATATCCTCTCTACTTCGTCCATCATCAGTTATTTTGCTCCCCAAATAGCAAAACTCCTTTACTACTTTAAGTGTCTCATTTCCTAATCTAATTCCCTTAGCATCACCCGACTTAATTAGACTACACTCCATTATCCTTGTTTTGCTTTTGTTGATGTTCATCTTATATCCTCCTTTCAAGACACTGTCCATTCTGTTCAACTGCTCTTCCAAGTCCTTTGCTGTCTCTGCCAGAATTACAATGTCATCGGCGAACCTCAAAGTTTTTATTTCTTCTCCATGTATTTTAATACCTACTCCGAATTTTTCTTTTGTTTCCTTTACTGCTTGCTCAATATACAGATTGAACAACATCGAGGAGAGGCTACAACCCTGTCTTACTCCCTTCCCAACCACTGCTTCCCTTTCATGTCCCTCGACTCTTATAACTGCCATCTGCTTTCTGTACAAATTGTAAATAGCCTTTCGCTCCCTGTATTTTACCCCTGCCACCTTTAGAATTTGAAAGAGAGTATTCCAGTCAACATTGTCAAAAGCTTTCTCTAAGTTTACAAATTCTAGAAATGTAGGTTTGCCTTTCCTTAATCTTTCTTCTAAGATAAGTCGTAAGGTCAGTATTGCCTCACGTGTTCCAGTGTTTCTACGGAATCCAAACTGATCTTTCCCGAGGTTGGTTTCTACTAGTTTTTCCATTCGTCTGTAAAGAATTCGTGTTAGTATTTTGCAGCTGTGACTTATTAAACTGATAGTTCGGTAATTTTCACATCTCTCAACACCTGCTTTCTTTGGGATTGGAATTATTATATTCTTCTTGAAGTCTGAGGGTATTTCGCCTGTTTCATACATCTTGCTCACCAGATGGTAGAGTTTTGTCAGGACTGGCTCTCCCAAGGCCGTCAGTAGTTCCAATGGAATGTTGACTACTCCGGGGGCCTTGTTTCGACTCAGGTCTTTCAGTGCACTGTCAAACTCTTCACGCAGTATCATATCTCCCATTTCATCTTCATCTACATCCTCTTCCATTTCCATAATATTGTCCTCAAGTACATCGCCCTCGTATAGATCCTCTATATACTCCTTCCACCTTTCTGCTTTCCCTTCTTTGCTTAGAACTGGGTTTCCATCTGAGCTCTTGATATTCATACAAGTCGTTCTCTTATCTCCAAAGGTCTCTTTAAATTTCCTGTAGGCAGTATCTATCTTACCCCTAGTGAGATAGGCCTCTACATCCTTACATTTGTCCTCTAGCTGTCCCTGCTTAGCCATTTTGCACTTCCTGTCGATCTCATTTTTGAGACGTTTGTATTCCTTTTTGCCTGCTTCATTTACTGCATTTTTATATTTTCTCCTTTCAGCAATTAAATTCAATATTTCTTCTGTTACCCAAGGATTTCTACTAGCCCCTGTCTTTTTACCTACTTGATCCTCTGCTGCCTTCGCTACTTCATCCCTCTAAGCTACCCATTCTTCTTCTACTGTATTTCTTTCCCCCATTCCTGTCAATTGTTCATGTAATGTAAAAATTCCTGCGGTGGTGCTTCTACAGTGATGGTAATCGAATTTTTCCATTCGTGCAACAGAATCCTGGTGTTTCTCTCCTGAATTTTTTTGTGTTGCAGAATTGGCAGATGTTACTCTTTTCCGATTACGACGCGTTTGTGTTTGTTATATTATTTCGTGAGATCGCAGTGGAATGGTTCATTTGTTAGGTTGTATTGTTTACTTGTCCTCGTCCGCGCTTCTCGTAAGGTGATATTTTCATGGCTGGCTTGAGTTCGTTGTCCTTTATGATAACAGTGTCACAATTCTAGATTCTTCAGTTCCTCTATTAACTTATTCTTCGGTTCCTCCTCATGGTGCTCATTCTCGTTCGTTGGGGACTTAAATGTGCTTCGCGCTCTTCGTCTGTTTCGTTTCTTTCCCAGTTCTTTTTGCTTTCGCCGTTTCCCTTCGTAACTGGCAAGATCTCTTCCTCCTTTAAGTTTGGACCGTATCTAAAATATAAATCAAATCAACTTTTTATTATCAGATACATTAGGTACATTTACATCTTTTTCACTTTATATTCGATTTATATTGTCACTGTACCACTTTCACTACTCACACTTCACTGTTTGTTTTTATTCACTCACCGCACTACTTCTCTGGTTTCTCCCTTCGTCACTGACAAGAAACTGACTTTCGAACCCAGGACGAGTTTTGCTTTATATACCCCAACCAATGGGTAGCCCCACCAGTGGCGGATTCCAAAACATACCAGAAAGGTTTCGAATTGTCCACAATGTTGCAAACATTCTACAACATTCTAGAGTGTACTGAAACGTTCCTAAATGATATGGGATGTTCCCGAGCATTCTGGAATATTCCTAAATGTTCCAGACTATTCCCGAACATCCCAGAATTCGCGGATCATTGTGGAATATTCCGGAACATCCTGAAATGTTGTGAAATGCTCTCGAATACTCTCGAATGTTCTGGAATGTTCTCGAATGTTCTGAAATGTTCTAGAAATTTCTGGAGGTCGAAACCTCCCAGCTCTTATACCTTCAAAAGCACCCGCTAGGGTAGCCGAGAGCACTAATGCGCTGCTCCCTGGACTTGGGTAGGCGCGCCTGCTCCTACCCCAGATCGAATCCACCCGGTGGATTAACAACGCCGGTATGCCGGCCAGCCTGGATGTGGTTTTTAGGCGGTTTTCCACATCTTGCTAGGTGAATACCGGGCTGGACGCCACATTCCACCTCAGATACGCAACTCGCAGGCATTTATAAACGTCCGCACTCTTATATGGCTTACACTAGAAACAA
Organism: Schistocerca piceifrons; assembly: GCF_021461385.2. Lineage (NCBI taxonomy): Eukaryota > Metazoa > Arthropoda > Insecta > Orthoptera > Acrididae > Schistocerca > Schistocerca piceifrons. Next base: position 456,942,755 of record NC_060140.1, on the reverse strand, counting down.
ACAGCTGGGATAAACTAAATGCGCCTTGGTGCGTTACGGAATGGCGGCAGGAAGGGACTCTGGCCACAAACAGCTGGGGTAAACTAAATGCGCCTTGGTGCGTTACGGAATGGCGGCAGGAAGGGACTCTGGCCACCCTCCGCATCCAACACCGCCACATCAATAGTAACAAGGCTGACCCCGCGCTGAAGTTGGACACAGGCCCCTGAGGAAGGATACTCGCTCCGGGACTCGCCCCCACCCCCCGCATCCAACACCTCCACATCAATAGTAACAAGGCTGACCCCGCGCTGAAGTTGGACACAGGCCCCTGAGGAAGGATACTCGCTCCGGGACTCGCCCCTGAGCTACACGAAAATTGTGCCATGTAAAGCATTTAGCATTCATTTTCATGTTAGTTTAGACAGGAGGAATTTACTCATTGTAGTATCACTGTGGATTGTCATGGTGGCTTTCATTATGGGAGGCTTAAAGCAAACATGACAACTATCACACTGAGAAACGGGTAACAGCACAGACAGTGGCTGGAACGTATGGTGTGATACAGAGACAGAGCCCACGCTGTCAAACACCGCAAGGTATTCCGTGCACCTCTCTGAGCAGATGACAGGACGCAACCGCCTTCTTGCTGGTACAGTAGTCTAGTACCAAGGGACGTGCTAAATGAGTAAGTCACCGACACGCTTTCGGATCGAACGGGCTTCAGGTACCATGTTCCGACGGCCACATTTAGGTTTACCATGAGCAGGAATGCAGAAGCGACATGGCCCAAAGGGCTTCGATAGTTCTCTGCTGTGCGGAAGGTGGCTAAGGCGACGAGAGCAGCTGTGGGACACTTCATCAGCATATGCAGAACCGACTCAGTTTTGTCAACATTCGTAGAACCCACCCACACACAGACCACACACACACACACACACACACACACACACACACACACACACACACACACACAGACACCTACAATTTAGCCCAGTCGTAGCTCGGTATTTTACAGCCATTTCAGGTTGTCCAGTCACATTTCTCAGCTGCTTAATAAACCATACCACCTCCTCCCTTTTCTATTTTATTTCTTGAAATCAGGCTAATCAGAGAGCTTGCAACGTTAGGGATGACCAGAGCGTGACATCATTATCTTCCAATGAGAATGGCAGTTGTGTAACGACTGCATGCGGTTGTCTGCAAAGCATTTACTTTGCTTGTCTGCGTGCAACAAAGTCCTTACACATGCAGTCTCTGAGAGCTATCACGTGATGCAATCCGTGCTACTGTACACGTGCGTGAAGGAGATGAACATTCTGTCTGCCATGGAAGTTCAAATATGCATAATTTTAACAAAATTCACCGGATATTATCATTCCATGGAGCTTCCTCGGTGAATTTTTATGTTGATATTAATTCTGAGAAACATACGAAAACAAAAACGAATTTCGAAAAGAATTTTTTCTAACTACTGAATAACAGTGTTTTTGGCATAACAATGCAGAATGTGTGAAAAATAGTGATGTGGAGCTAGTAAGAAGTTGTGAACTAGATATGGAACTGCTGCTTTGATTGCAAGACCGAATTTGAAGCACAAAGTTATACAGGGTGTTTCAAAATGAATGTACGGGTTTTAAGGATTTGTAGCACATATTACATTCACCTTACAATTATAAATAACACACCAAATGGAAGAGAAATACAAACATTTTTCTTCCAATTATTCAGTGCGAACACCGAACACACATCGAGTCGATAGGTGAGTTGTTCCGAAACGTTGATCAGTGTGTCAGGAGTAACTGTTGAACAACACTGTTTCTAAAGTCGGATAGATCAGTTGGTATCGGAAGCACATACTCATGATCGCGTCAGATCGTGTGTGAACGAGGTGGTCATGCATAAAATGCTGTCAACCGGCCCCTTGTGCCCAATCCACCGGTCGCATACAACGTCGTTTAACCAGTAGCGTACTGAGTTATGCCAGTGAGGCGGCACACCATCTTTCTCCCAAATAAAGATGTTCAGCTTCTTCCCACTGAGGCACGGTCCATAGCTGTAGCACATCGAGAAAAAAGAAACATCAGTTACAGTTGATTCACCGAAACAGAAAGTCCCACAAACTTCCCATGGGGATATTTCTTGGGGCTAAGCGTGAAAGATTCGTACTCGTTCAACACGTTTTTCTGTCACTCTTTGTCATTCCATACTCTTCCGATTGCGCACAGGTATAAAAACAAAACTAATTGGCTCTTTCATTTGATGTATTATTTACAATTGTAAGTTGAACGTAACAACTGCTACAACGCCTTTAAACTGGCATGCTAATTTCGAAGCACCCTGTATTTAAGGAGAATTTGGTTGTCACAAAGTGAACGTAACATTGTGTTTGATAAAGACATAGCTGTAGGAATGCCTCTTTTAGATATTCCTAAGGTACTTCTTGAAGATTTCCATTATGCCGAAGAAATATGAGTCAAAATGTTATAATGTTTACATAGAAATGGATAACTTAATACTTTCATCATGTAACTACCTTAAAATGTTTGATAGTGATGTGCATCTGTGGTCTGACATTATGGATTACTCCGAAAGTAACATATTAACATCCCAAGCGCCCGTAAAAAAAAAGTTCGTTGAATGAAAGATGCATTGTCAGGGGTGGTTATTAGAGAATTCATAGAACTGATAACAAAGATGTACGTTCTCGAAACTGAAATACAATGTGTAATGCAGAGAGAGAAAGGAATTGAGCAGTGGTGATAACCAAGAATGTGTATCAAATGATGATGATGAATCAAGCTACATAGAGTTCCCACTATATAGCCAACTTAGAACTCTCGGGAAAAGACAATAAATGCTTTTAAGTGATAATTATGTTAGACTGTTGTGTGGGACAGTTTTCGAGAAGACAGAGCTAGTCAGCTACTGTGTTCACAACAAGAAGCCATTCATAACTGTAACGGTAATAAAACTCTGGTTGTGGATGAAAATGAAGTTGTAACCTATATGTGATGTTAACATAGTCCACTGAAATTGTAATCAATGTGCTATAGGTGGAGGAAGTGTAACACAGAATGTAATTGTAACCTACTGGTTGTATGTGTGCTATGACAGTGTACAGAGTGAATCAAAAACGTTGAACAGTTTCAGTTGTCTGTATTTCCTGAATTATATGCTGTATTTTAATTCTGTAAATTACATTTGATTATACATACATGGAAGTTTACACTCCAGCCGCATGGATAACATCTAGATGGTAGCTGAGTTCATTCCACACTCGATGACGAAAGTCTCGCATTTGAGTTCACTGCAAATTGTGATATACTTTCTTAGATCATTCAACTCTGTGGAAAGAGATGGTAGATAGACAGCATCTCTCACGAACCCCCATAAGAAAAAATCGCAGGGTGAGAGATTAGGGGGCCACAATGGCCAGTATTGAAGTGGTAAGTCTTCATTCCCTATGCGACATAACCATCGTTGAGGTGGAGATTCATTCAGGAACCGTCGAGCATTCAGATACTAATGGGGTGCAGCTCCGTCTTGAGGGAAATTTAATCTCCTGACTCCTCAATCATTTGAGGAACAAGCTATATTCAGATCTCACTCGAATCTGCTAAACGTTCTCCTCCGATGCGGTCGTCCTGGTCTTTTACCTGTACACAGAGATACAGTTTTGTCAAATTGTTTATTCAAACGATCAGTGCTTAACCTTGTTGGAGGATCAACCACAGTGGCAGACTCGCTTTTACTGAATTCTCGAATGCAAAAAATCTTTTGTTGCATACTAGCCAACTACCTTAAAATAGATGTTGTATGCGCTACAATCAGTGTGTTGCTGGAGCGATCTAACGGTGTTACTCGAAACTTCACAACATTCGCTTTCAAATATACTTAACGGAATCCTAGTGTAATGTGTAGTGCAGGAAATATAGCCAAATGAAATTGTGTCCATCTTTTTGAATCACTCTGCAGTATTCCATGACATATTGAACGACATATCACAATGTTTTTGTGTGATCTATAATTGTAATCCCCATTTGAACCTCCATTGTAAACAGAATACCCCATCTCCTTCATGTATGTACACAGCTGCATAGATTACGTTACATGACAGCTTTCAGAGGCTGCATGTGTAAAGACTTCGCTGTGTGCAGGCAAACAAAGTATCTACAATGCAGACCATCACATGAAGATGTTATGTAATTGCCATTATGAATAGACCAGAATGATGTCTGCTTCAAAGTAGGAACCTTTCTGATTAGCCTGTCTCTGAAGAAAAAGAAAAGGGCAGAGGTGGCATGGGTTGAGGAATGGCTGTAAAATAATGAATGTAACTTGCACGTCTGTGCGCTGACGAATATCTGTTTCCTGTGAACACTGACGAAGCTGTGTGGGTTCTGCCAATACTTGGGAAGCTGCAAGTGTTCTACAGATGCAGACGCCACTGTGTGAGTTCTGCATATGCTAAGACAGTTGTGGGGGTTCTACGGATGCAGCCGCCTCTGTGTGGGTTCTGCGATTGCTAAGACAATTGTGTGGGTTTGTGAATGCTGATGAAGTTGTGTGGTTCTTCGGATACTGACAAAATATCCCACTGTTACTCTCGCCACTGTAGCCCTGGCCTCATCCCCCACCTACTACAGTATGGGGAATGGACGAAGTGGGAAGTGCATTCTTGGCCCAATGTCACTATTGCATTCCTACTAGTAATACATTTAATGATTTTATGCCGAAGAATTAATTTTTTTGTTCATTTTTAGGCAAAGGTAGGCAGTCCTGGTACACACTCAAATCCCTGTTTCACAGTACCGTAGCACATTGCTACAGCAGCCAAAATAAAATGGCGCAGCCTATTGCTGAAGTGAAATTTCGTGCGGTAATTAGTTTTCGGCAACAAATGAAATTTAGCAGTTGTATCAGGCCAATCCATATGACGTATTTAGCTGCCCAGATTGTCCAACACAACTGCAAAATTCCCGCTATTGCCGAAAACTAATTGCTGCACAATACCCCACTTTATCAGTAGGCAGCAGTACGTTCTTTGGGTTGCTCTTGCGGTGTGCTATGGCACTGTGATGCAGTGATCATATCTTGCACTACGACTGCAGCCATGAACCTGCAAAGAAAAAAAAAACAGTATGTAACTATTTTTTCAGGGCGGTAACACTTTATGACTATCCTTCGTACAGATTGTTGCATGGATCCACTTCCGCAGTACCCATCCAAACAATTTTCGATCGTTGTAAGGCAACAAATGCTACGTTCATACTTTAAAATGGTCCCTCTAAAATGGTATGTCAACGTAATCTAGCAATGACATAACAGCCCTGATCCACACATGATGTTTCTCTGTGCTACAGCTATTAATATGTATTGGAGCATCTTTGATGCTCATATACTATGGAACTACTTTGTATCTTATTACACTCTGTGTGAGTTAAACTATGTAGTGCGTTTTGCCAACGAGTGTCTTAACCCAGAAATGTGATTAATAACGAAAACAGTGTGTGACTGTGCTTACCTCAAGAACAACATGAATCGTGTGATCTGGCGAAATACTTTGAATAGGGCAATACATGTATAAACCAACGCACCACATGTTTCGAACGTAAAAGCATATATAATCTGCCTGTAGATGAAAATGCAAATTCGAAACTGGTAACAGTACTTTCAAGAGCGTATCCAGAAATCGAGCTAGAGGCGAGCAACTCATTTTGGTTTCGTAATGGTTTTGAGATTCCACGACGAATGGCTCTTGGTGCACTTCGCTAAAAATCACTATCCGTGACATGTCCTCGCTTTCTTCAAACCGATGCTGAATTAAAACGTCTGCCTATTTGTTGGACCAGGATGCGAGTTCGGTATTTGACTTTCTTTTTTCTAGAAGGGGGAGGGAGAGAGCTTCCTTCCAATGTCCCTCGCTGGGTATGCTCTTGGATACTTTTTAAAGTGAACGAAAGCCAAATTCCCGTAGTCGCTGTTGTATGTTGTAAATGTTCTATCTGCAAGTTCTCGTTGTCTCCGGAACATGATGTACAGAGGATTGAATTTTCAAAGTCAGAGACAGTATCATTCCTGAAATCTTGAGTATTTGACTAGTAACCTTGATATAATATTCGTGAAACGTCCCCTTTGAACAATTTATACACGACTGTCCTTAACCTGAGACACAATATTTTTTAGCGCAACGCAATCTGACTTTCAAAATTCCCTACAAAAGAATGGCCCTGACTAACATTAAACTATACCTTTCATAAATCACTTACCTCACAAAAATCTTCGCTGCTCAAGCTACTGCAATACAGCGAGCGCCACTACTGCCAGCTAAATAAAAGATTCAAACTATGGAAGGCACTAACTACTGATAGGGATAGTTAGCAAATGAAAGATATTAATAGAGAACAAACAATGTATTTACCTTGATATCATCATATATAAATATAGCAGTTCATGACAAATTTCAAAACTCCGCCATCTCTCTCCCCACATCCACCACTGCTGGCGGCTCACCTCCAACTGAGCAACGCTACGCGCTGTTAACATCCAGCTGCCCCTCTACAATGGCAGACAACAATGCAAACTAGCCACAGACTGCACACAGCACAGCCAGTGATTTCATTTTCATACAGAGAGCGCTACGTGGCGGCGGCGTTACCAATATAAGAACCTAAACAGCCTACTTACATAAAGAAAACATAAACAGCCTACTTACATAAAGAAAACATAAACAGCCTACTTACATAGCCCCCATGCTCCCCACAAAAAGTTTTACAAATGGGATTGGGCAGTGGCCAATACAGATTTGAAAAAATTTTTCATAATTACAATAACAAAGAAATCAAATGCACACACTTATTGATATTATGTTGGTCAAAAGCTCAAATTTTCTCACAGTCCATAAAGACAGTCCTAATCGTACATAACAGTAGAATAACCGTGTTTTTCTCAAAGTCTGAGGAGTAAAACACAATGCACATGGAAGTAGTGGATTTCCATGCAGTCTTGAAGAAGTAGTGTTGTTCTTCCAACGAAAAGACAGTGCTGACTCTTGACATGCAGACAGGTAATGGGCCACAATGGTGCAAACTCACAGCAGAGTCATTCGAAATTTTGAAGAGTATTGGTAGGTAGGTCATCACAGAGCAGACCCACTGTTGTCCTAGATTACGGTATTGGTGGGCCACCAGAGGTGCAGACCCACTGCAGTCCTTGTAGAAATAATGGTATTGGTGAGTCAGCAAAGGTGTAGACCCACTGTAGTCCTTGTGGAAATAATGGTATTGGTGGGTCATCAAAGATGCAGACCCACTGTAGTCCTTGTAGAGATGGCCAGCAGCCATCTGTTGCGATCTGTTGCGACTGTGCAGGTGCACAATCACCATCGAAGAGTCTTGCAGACAATATAGCAAGTCCATAACCACCACTTGTGCTCTCACAAAGTTTTTGGAATTGTGCTTAGAACCAGCAATGCTGTTATCCAGTTCCTTGCTGAATTATTATCACATGTGCAAACACGAACAGTCCCTACTTCTCACATATTGTCCAGATACTATGACCAACAGAAACGTGTGCAGTGAAATGTAACTCACAAGTTACTTAATTTGATGAACTGGTGTCAAGTACAATTTTATAACATGAGAATACAATTACAAAGATACAGAAAACATCATTGAAACATAATAATACAGATAACATTTGTAGTTAATAGGGGCTTTACAAAAGAATAGAAATAAACATATACATCAATGTTACAGGAATTATGACATGAGTACATACATAAAAGATCAGAATAATTTTCGAAACATCAACTTCACACATGAGCATTAACACAAAACAGAATAAATAATGTCTAAACATCTTTACAAAGTAAATAACACATTATTAATGCCAATTGTATTTGAGGATAACAGTATTCCTCATCATAGTGAATGTAACTTAGTATTAGAAGAGAAAAAAGTTCTATGAAACAGTACACAGAGACAGGAAGAAAACAAATACACAAGGGTACATCAACATATAGTGGGATAACACAAAAGGGAAAGGACAGGGTTTGTTTTACTGCAGTATTTTGCAAACAAAACTTTCTTTACTTCTCGGAGATCTCCCTTCATTCCTCATTATTTCCAAAAGTCCTATCTATACCTGCTTTCTGTACTTTTCTCGTATAGCCTCTCAGTGCATTTCTTCAAATTCATCGCAACTCATTCTCTTATAGGCTACCTCCTCTTAAGCTAACTTAAATCTACTGAGCTCAGATGCTAAACTAAGGGACGAGGCAATGCAGTAGCACAAAACAATTAACACAAACAGCAATGACAAAAAAATGCCAATTTGCAAAGCAAGCAGCAGTAAATCTAAATTAACAAAAAAAATGCAAAATTACAACTAATATAAGGCACTGTGCAGGGAACAAGAAAAACTAGCTTAGAAGAGTAACACAAAGTCAAATTCAGTAACACTATGCCTGGCAAACAGCAGCAGCAAATATAAAAAATATAAAAAATATGAAACTTATGTCTATACATGACAAAGCTCAAGCAGAAAAAAATATTACAGTAAAAACAACAATGCAGAAAGGAAAATATATATTCACATCTTAATGTCTATGTAATTAAAGTGGTGCACCATAACAACTTATTGTAAAAGAAATATTACCATGTACTTGAAAAGAATATTATGTATGCAGTTACTGTTACTAGTCCCTTCTTATTGTTCTTTCCTTTCCAAGTGCTCCTTTTTTGAAGAATGTGGATCACAAAATTATTATTTAATAGATCTGTTGACAGAAAGTGTTCACATTAGCAAACGCATTTAATTTTATTTTATGAAACCAATGCTGCAACACAGCTGGAAAACAGATGTCAAATGAAATAAGCAATTACGCAAACCAAAGCATAAAAATATCATTCAATAGTCATGTGGCATTTCGTAAGTCAGTAGCTCTCAACTCTCGTAGAAAGACACTTGTCATAATCAGGTGTGCGGATGTACGAATATTTCCCATCAATTCATAAGCATTTCAGTAATTAGCACAAAGTACGAGTAACCATATGTTTTCAGGTAATGAGCGTGTAATATTTGCGATGCTTTCTACAAAGGAACGTCAATAGCCAGGATAATGGCCTCCTTTTTTTTTTTCTACCTGTGCCGCTGAAAGGCTAATGGCTTTTTTTTTTCAGGCGGCTGTCGCCCAGGTGGGTGCCCGCGACGCATTACGTGCAGGTGGTCACTTAACTTTCTTACGGAAATATTTACGACAGCAGTTTCCGCTACAGTGACAGTCTCACATAAAAATATTTCACAGGTCAAGAATTAGCGTTGCAAATCTGTAGAAACAAAATCCTATAAATATAAGTGTCCAAAAAAAATATTCGTCAACATTGTGATACAGTCATGCATTTACGCACATTTCATAACTCTTAAAGTACGATTCTTGGTTTCCAACATACTTCTTATTCCTCATATGCGGCAGCATCATCTTATTGATCATAAACATATCTCAACAGCATAGTACACATCGTCGTCGTAATAATAACATCATAACACCTCAGTCAAATCTCAAAAACGTCGTAGCTTTCTGCAATAATTTCAAAACCTAAAAAAAAATTCTCTGCTCATTTCAATAATGTCATCTACCTCAAACGTACTTTAAAATCATGCTCCCTTACCAAATACATCATTCAAAGCTCTCATAGTATCACAATGATTCTGAAAAAATATGAACAGTTTACAAAGTACAGACAAAATACAGTTTCATAAGTGTGAAGTTACCCAACTGTGTATTGCGTAAACATGTGTCACTGATGTAGTAAAAAAATGTTTATCTCTCAGTTAAATGATCAGATAGCTGTGTAATTTGTGTGTTAGAGAAATATGGTACCGATGTGTAAAGTTGTATAAGCAAATACCATATTAGCTAGGGTTCCTTGTGGTTGCCACACGCATGGTACACAAAGTAAGCGTGTACCCCCCTGAGGATTAATGTAATTATACCCTCAGGTGTTACAGATTACAGCAATGGAATGAAATGTATCACGGAAAACTTTCTTTGTAATTCAAAAAATCTTTAAAAATAAATGTTTTAAGTACAAAATTAATCACTCAAATACATGTACTGTAGCACTAAATGTGCGTCTTGTTGCAACATAATCTGTGTGGAAGTGTCGTAGTTATCGTCCTCCGAAAGCTAAGTTCTGCAGAAGTCAATGTTCTTACCTCATAATACACAAAAGTGAAATGCTTTGCGTATAAATGTCTTAGTTATTATGCTTATTGGCGTGATGAAGAAAGTACTGTGCTGTAACATATTGTTGTGCTACGGAAAAGGCAATCTCATTGTAGCTATACCACAAAAGTTACTACTAAAACCTGTTTTACTTTCCAGAATAAAACAGAAAACTGTGCAGATATAAAACAGAAACACTGCAAAAGCAACATTGTAAATTTTCACTCATTAGTAGCGTCGTGATAAAACCGTGTAGTTGTCACATAAACTAACCACTGTGTCGTCTGGTATCTCACAGAAAGTACTTTAAACCCAGAATGTATTTTCAAGTAAACCAAAATGTTGCATTAAAATCTCATTAGCAGTACTGGTAAATGTTCTAAGTATGTGAGCCTTATAGTCGTTACGTAATCGTGCAACTAACAAGCAAGAATGTACAAATACAACACTGTGTCGTCTGTTCACTATAACAATGCATTCGTAATTTCTGTTTAAAAATGTTCCCTAGGTTCTAGACTGGATATTTAACTTCAAACATAGTTGTATGTTAACAGTTTCTTAAGTCTGACACAGCATACTAGTAATGTAAAGTGAAAAGTTATATGGCAAAGACAAAGTTAAAAAGCAGATTATCTTTCAATAAACGGTTTTACATGTGAAATGTGGTGTAAACCTTTACTCTTCCTAGTACGCAGAGTTTCAACTTCAAAGCAATTATCATGTTGTATACATCGGTAAAGAATGCTAAAATTTTTCTCCAGGCTAGTGTCTTATGTTATTTTTCTCGGAGCCAGCGGGCGCACGCGGCTGCCTGCTGTGCGAGTCATTGTCTGTCTCTTTGTTGGCGCGCGCCGTTATTGGGATTAGGAGACCTAACTTCTACAAATTCACTCTGACGAGAAGGCCCTGCCCTGTTTGAATCCCGCCAGTTCTGATGCAATTCAGGTCTGTCGTTACGAATATATCGTCTGTCATCATGTCGGTAGTTCCTGTAGTTTCTTTCTTGTCGGTTAAGTGGTGGAGAATTTCTCCCTGAATCGTAACTGCGCTCTGAACTGTTGCGTCTGAAGTTATTCTGTCTCCCTTGATAATAATTATTTTGGTTCCCATATTGTCTGTTTCTCTGATTGTCTCTGTGATAGTCACTACCGCGGAGAGGTGATCTTTCCCTGTAATTATTACTACTCTGCCAACGGTTGTCGTACGGGTGGTGTCTATTTTGGTCACGATTTGCGTTGTAAGAATAGACCTGTCGTGTCCAGTTATTGTTTCTGTCGTCACGGAATTGTGACGGAAGTGACCTATAGTGATTGTTTTCCTGTTTTCGCATCCCGCGACTGTCTGTGTCAATTTCCAGTTCTTGTAACAGTCCCTGGAAAGCCTCAATGTCTTCTTTACAACGTCCTGCTAAAATAATATGTCGTAAATGTTCAGGCAATTTGAGTAAGCAAATGCGGATGAGTTCTGAGGGGCTGTATGGGTTTGAAAGATACTGATTCTTATGCAACATGTCTTCAAAATATTTCACAAGACTGGAAAATTCAGATTGTTCGAAATGTTTCATCATTATGATGCCATGTTTTACTCGGTCTTGTGTGGCTTGAGACCAATATGCTGAGAGGAAGGCATGGTAAAACTCTCCTTCACTGTGGCAATCGTGAATTACCGATCGCATTCTTACAGCTGGTTCATTCTCCAAGTAGCCACACATAAATTCTAATCTGTGTTCTAACGACCAGTTGGGAGGAAAACAATGAGAGAATTGATGGAGCCATGCTTGTGGATGAATGTCGTTGCCAGAATTCTTAAATGTTTTGAATTTACGTGTAGTAATGAACAGCTTATAGTCAAAATCGTCATGTCGGCGAGTCGCATGTCGGTCATTGTTACTTCGTTTCGGCGGTTCCATCTCAAAATCCAATGCGCCTTGCCAATTTCTTTCATAATTTCCGAAGTGTCCTGTGTTATTATTTTGTGGTTGTTCCGTATTTCTATGTCCCTCTTCCCGTATTGGAGCGCGAGTGTCCTCTGAAATACGTAATTCTTGTATTACCTGCGTCAACTGATCTTGTACTTCCCGGATTTCTCTTTTGTACTGTGTATTGATTTGATTTTAATTTTGTTTGAATTTTCTTATTTGTTCATACTCTTCTGTGTCAGTGAAGGCTACGGGTCTTGTGTCATTCAGATCATCATCTACCTTTGTAGATAAGTTAGTGACCTGATCCGAAAGTTCGGCTACTTTCTCCGATAGTGTACTTATTTCCTCCATGTGTCTTTCTGCACCAATTTTCAGGGTATCTACTGTGTCCTTTAAGTTTTCCTGAGTTCTTGCAAGTTGCGTAACCGAATCGGTAGATGCAACTGAGTCAATTTTAGCTTGCAAGGTCTCATGATTTTCATGAACAATAGTTTGCAGTTCTTTTATGGCTGCTTCGTGATACTGTAATACATTTTCATGACGCGAAAAAATAGGTTGGAAATGCTCACAAATTTGTGTTTTTACGTCATTACAGACCTTTTGACATTTCGATTCGATGTTATGTAACTCAGTGGTTAAATCTTCACGTGTTTGTTCAAGTGTAGTGTCTAACTTTTGAAGATTTTGTTCCATTGTGTCTAACTTTTTGAGATTTTGTTCCACTGTGTCTAACTTTTTGAGGTTTTGTTCCACTGTGTCTAACTTTTTGAGATTTTGTTCCACTGTGTCTAACTTTTTAAGATTTTGTCCCATTTGTCTCTGATTTTGTTCCATTTGTTGCATTAATTGCAATAATAATGTATTAGTGTCTGGAATCTGTTTCTCTACGCTTTTCGGCAGTGCATTTGCACCGGCAACATTCACATTTTGACAAGCAGAAAATGCGTCTTGACTTATTTGAGAAAACGGTGATAACCCAAAACCTGAATCTACAGTATTTGCGAAATTGTGTCCTGTCATTTCGGATTCCTGAGGCGAGCTGTTGCCGACCGATCGATCGATAATGCTTCCCTGTTCACTACCTGTTTCACTGTCTACACCATTGTTTGCAGCCCGCTCCATTTCCCTATGCACAATTACCAAATTACTACTTTGAACATCAGTTAATTCATTACTCGGTGGCGCTAACACACTGCTTTCATTTTCACTGTCATTTCTCAGTTTACTTTGGAGCCTAGTATTACGTTTTTCACACGCCATTGTTGTCACAGTATTTCACACGACAACACAGAAAAGCACAATTTGAAGAGCAAAAATAAGAGAACACATTAACATAACACTGAAAATAATATCTAGTTAATTGCAGCTGCGAAATACTTGGTGCAAATCTACATGCATGCCACAACTGTTTTACTGTACAACAATGAAAGACTGCAACTACAAAGGAGATTTTCTCTACAATTACGAGCTAGCAATAAACAAAATCTACACTAATTACACAAACTACAACAAAAAATCAGAAGATTCCAGTGAGGTATCCTCGGCTAAGGGTCGACATATGAAACGTCCCCTTTGAACAATTTATACACGACTGTCCTTAACCTGACACACAATATTTTTTAGCGCAACGCAATCTGACTTTCAAAATTCCCTACAAAAGAATGGCCCTGACTAACATTAAACTATACCTTTCACAAATCACTTACCTCACAAAAATCTTCGCTGCTCAAGCTACTGCAATACAGCGAGCGCCACTACTGCCAGCTAAATAAAAGATTCAAACTATGGAAGGCCCTAACTACTGATAGGGATAGTTAGCAAATGAAAGATATTAATAGAGAACAAACAATGTATTTACCTTGATATCATCATATATAAATATAGCAGTTCATGACAAATTTCAAAACTCCGCCATCTCTCTCCCCACATCCACCACTGCTGGCGGCTCACCTCCAACTGAGCAACGCTACGCGCTGTTAACATCCAGCTGCCCCTCTACAATGGCAGACAACAATGCAAACTAGCCACAGACTGCACACAGCACAGCCAGTGATTTCATTTTCATACAGAGAGCGCTACGTGGCGGCGGCGTTACCAATATAAGAACCTAAACAGCCTACCTACATAAAGCAAACATAAACAGCCTACTTACATAAAGAAAACATAAACAGCCTACTTACATTCGTTTCAGTCTTACACATCCTTCTTCGTGTTGTAGTTTTCGTAAATCGTACTGAATTTGTCTTGCTGCTCAGTTGAGGTTTCCAGACGGCTGTTCAATACTTAGTAACTTACTATTGTTATACATCTTCATGCGTTTCAACATTTGTTATTTTTATTGTAATCTCTAATTTAAATACATTCCTCAGCAGTTCAGTATAGAGTCAATATAACTTAGTTGATTTGTTTCCTTATTGTTAAAACTTTCGGCTGCGAGTTCGACTGACAAGCTATGTTGAGTTAGAATTTATTAAAATTGCCGGTAAATTAGGGCGATAGTTGCACAGTATAGTTACGAATAAGTGAAAGTTCTCCACTGAGTGGCTATTTATTGGATAGCTGATCATACCTGAATCAACCGTATACTATTTATGAAGTCTACATACTCCAGAAGTACGAGATCTGTTGTCGAGGAAGTTAAAACGGTGAACAGTACTTATGATTTTTCTGTTTCGAGACGACCATTTTGTGCTTTTACCATGCTACAAGGTTTATCATTGCTTCAATGTGAATGTTGCACTATTTCGTTAATGAGTAATCGATGCAACTAATTACTAAATATGCATCCGACAATACACTATTACACCAAATTTACTCCTGCCCATTTTTACATGTATCACGACGCCTGCAGACTGAAGTACAATACACCATTACAAGTACACTTATTAATACGAGAGGCACGCTACGTATAACTAGTTACAAGTGCCTCAAAGGAAGTAGTTCGTTGTGTTTAACTGAGGCACATGACATCCTAACGACACTGTAAAACAATAACTGTTTCTGGACTTTACGAAAAAGTCACCCAGTTGATAGGTATTCTTCAATCTTTGGTCTGAGAACAGTGTCCCTCATTTGCTTGGTGGTCCCTCATTTGTTTGGTGGATCACTTGGCCCTTCACCACGCTAGGATGCAGCAAACTGAAACAAAGAATGCTTTGCTCTAGGTTCCTCTGTTGATATAATGATAAAGCTACCATTTATTCATTGTTTGTATATATAACCACTTGTTGGTGTCTGACATACCTTTCTATGTCCTCTAGGCGTTTGAGATTGGTTAAGATATTCTTTGTGAGGTCCCGCTGCAACTTTAACAACAGCTTTCTGTTATTACGGTCCTCATCTGAAAATCGTATCACATATTAATAGCACTGCAACAATAATGTCATTAAATAGTTTATTTATTAAAGAATACAACTCTTTTATTTCAGTGTAACAAAGCCAATAAAGTCCATATGGAGTAACTATCAGTTTTAAATGAATTTGTTTCTTATGAAAAACGTTATGGATAATTTTATGATTTTCAGAGCACTTTCGGTATCACCCTGGATGATGTCTCCTAGATCAGTTAGCGTTAATTGTCCCTAAGGCTGAAAAAGTAATGGCTGAATACTCAAAGGGGTGTACCTTCAAGCCACCTACTAATTACAAAATATTTACTTTCATTACTAAATGTCATTACATGTAAATCATTGAACACACCATTACTGTTGAATAGAGCTAATTTTGAACCAAAAACACATATTTTTCATATTATATCTTTTAGTTCAGGTCATGAGTTTATGACTTGCTACAAAGCATATTTTAAAAAAAAATATTAATGTTTGTTGAGCATCACCCATAAAGCCAGTTTCAACATGATTTTTTAACATTTAAATGTACAGCAGTCTGAACCATTAAAGCACATGATTATCTGTTACATTCATTTAACTTGATTTAAGTCCATGAACTTAAGAAATTCAAATACAGCCATTAATATGAAAGGAAGCTTGCTAACGCAAATCATTCATTCATTTACTCTGTTATAATGGAAAAAATTAGAAATAAACGTTTAATACCTCTTTTCCTGTATTCTTATTTGTCCTATTGCTATAAAATCATATAGAGTTGATACACTTTTAAGTCTTCTGTCGCTAAAAGAGTTTTAATGTTTGATGGTAAAAGATTTCCAGAGGACAACAGACCCTCAATTAGTTTCGTAGTTTCTTAACATCTTCCAGCACAGCCGACTTTAGCAACAGACAGCAAAAGGTCATTAATCACAATGTTGAGAGTGGGTGTGATGTGGGGTTTGAGTGGGGTACAGTCAAGTGGGGGGGGGGGGGGGGGCAGGGATCAGCATTGGGGCCACTCCTGATCCTTATTTATATAAATGATTTGCCCTCTAGTATTACATGTAACTCTAAAATATTTCTGTTTGCTGATGACAGTAGCTTGGTAGTAAGGGATGTTGTGTGCAACACTGGCTCGGTTTCAAATAGTGCAGTTCATGACCTACGTTCATGGCCTGCAGAAAATAAACTAACGCTAAATCACAGTAAGACTCAGTTTTTACAGTTTCTAACACATAATTCAGCAAAACCTGACGTTTTAATTTCACAGAATGGGCATATGATTAGTGAAACCGAACAGTTCAAATTTCTAGGTGTTCAGATGTAAACTGTCGTGGAAAGCCACGTTCAGGATCTTGTTCAAATACTTATTGCTGCCATTTTTACTATTCGAACGGTATCTGAAGTGAGTGATCGTTCGACCCAAAAATTAGTCTACTTTGCTTATTTTCATTCGCTTATGTCGTATGGTATTATATTTTGGGGTAACTGTTCCCGTTCGAAAAGGATATTTTTGGCTTATAAGTGGACTGTTCGGGCAATAAGTGGTGTAAGATCACGAACCTCTTGCCGACCCCTGTTCACGAGTCTGGGTATTTTGACATTGGCTTCACAATATACGCTCGTATATATTCCTTACTGTCATTTCTTGTTAACAATATTAGCTTATTCCCACGAATAAGCAGCTTTCACTCAGTTAATACTCTGAAGAAATCAAACCTGCGTTTGGATCGGACTTCCTTAACTCTTTATGCAGATAGGTGTGCAGTATACTGCTGCATCCATTTTCAATAAGCTACCACTCGAATTCAAAAATCTTAGCAGTAATTCACGCGCTTTTAAATCGAAAATGAAGAATTTCCTCATGGGTCACTCCTTCCATTCTGTCGAGGAGTTCCTTGAAAATTAAGCTGATTCTTGTTGTATTGTTGATTGCGTTTACTTAAACTTATAGACTGACTATTTTCAGGTTCATAAACATTTTATTTTTATCTGTTATTAGTTTTATGTTGTAATTTCATGTACTGACACGTTCCATGCTCCTCAATTTGGTCCAACGGAACTTGAGGTGCAAATAAAATAAATAAAAAAATGTGGCTCACATCTTCCTCACTGCCCATCCACATGAACACATGGCGATCATGTTGAGTTGGTAGAGATGTTGCTGACGTCTCCCACGATTGAATCGGAGTCGTGTCATTGTCACTACAAATTTTCTGCTGTATATCTGCTGTTTCCCCTTAATTTCGCAAAACCGATGGAGCTTATCGTACCATCAGGCCATGATTCAAGTTATTATGATGTCTAGGAGAAAATAAGGTGGTATTTTATCAAATTCCACTGAACCAGTATACACAGAGTACTTGGCAAAGCATCTATTTCTTTATTTCCGTCTCTTCAACTGTGTGCCTTCGCCCAAACTATTTGATATTCTTATGTAGGCGGCAAAGCTGCTGAGCTGCATCTGTAATGCGGTATACGTCGCCATTGTTGACCTCGTATCATTTTAACAGCATCAGTGTTCAGCGTGAATCTGATAAAATCAACACGGATTTAGAAAAAATCGTTCTTGTGAAACGCAACCAGCACATTACTCACATGAAGTACTGATGCTATTGACAAGAGATTTCAAATTGATTGCTTTTTTGTAGGTAGCCAGAAGACTTTTGACACTGTACCACACAAGCAGCTTGTAGTAAAATTGCATGTTTATGGAATATCGTCTCGGTTATGTAACTAGATTCGTAATTTCCTGTCAGAGACGACACCGTACTTAGTAACTGACGGATAGTCACCGAGTAAAACAGAAGTGAATTCTAATGTTCGTCAAGCCAGTGTTATAGGCCCTTCGCTGTTCCTTTTTGAGCAGCATCTTAGGTTGTCTGCAGATAATGCTGGCGTTTATCGTCTAGTAAAGTCATCAGAAGATCAAAACAAATTGCAAAACGATTTAGAAAAGAAATCTGTATGGTGCGAAAATTGGCAGTTAATGAAAAGAGCTAAAAGCTATCCATTAAACTTCGGTTACACGATAAATCAGTCAAATCTAAAGGCCGTAAATGCAACTAAATACCTAGGAATTGTAATTACGAACAACTTAAATTGGAAAGAACACATAGAAAATGTTGGGAAGGCTAACCTTGTCGACCTCCGTTCCTTGGGAGATTTTTAGGAAAGTGTGGTTCATCTGTGAAGGAGACCGCATTAAGACGCTAGTGCTATCAACTTTTGAGTACTGCTGGAATGTGTGGGGTCCACACCAGGTTGAACTGAAGAAAGATATCGAAGAAATTCATAGGCGAGCAGCTAGATTTGTTACCAGTAGGTCGAACATTCGGGAACTCAGATGGGAATTCCTGGAGGGGAGGTGACGTTATTTTCGAGGAAAACTACTGAGAAAATTTAGAGAACCGGCATTTGAAGCTGATTGTAGAACGTTTCCGCTGTCGTCAGTGTATATATCGCGCAAGGACCACCAAGATAAGATGAGAGGAATTAGGCTTGCACCGAGGCATACAGACAATCATTTTCCCCTCGCTCTACCTGCGAGTGGAAACGAAAAGGATATGACTATTAGTGGTACAGGGTACTCTCCGCCTCGCACCTTACGATGGCTTGCGGAGTATGTATGTAGATGTAGATACACCACGGGGAAGTGTTTACGAGTGGACTGAACAATTCAAAAGGGGCTGAACGACCGTGGAGGACGAGAAAGAGAAAGACATCCAGTCGCATCCACTAAACGATGCCATCACTGAACAAGTCCCTGAACTCATTTCGAATAGCCGACGAGTGACTGTGGATGAATTCGTAAGCCAAATGCACATTAGTGATTTTATGCGTATTATATCATACATAATATTCTAGACTTTCGTAAAGTCTAGACAAGACGAGTTTCAAAACAACTCAGTGAGAGCACAAGTGCTATCATGTGAGAATCTGTCAGCAGCTGCTGGACCATCATGTACATGAAGTGATTCTGAAACGAGTCGAAACATGACTTTATCGCTCTGAAACAGAGAGAAAACTTCAGAGCACTGAACGGAAAAACGCGAATCTCTAGCAAAAAACAAATACAAGACTCATACTTGAGCATGAAAAGTAGTGCTCACAGTACCGCACTTATAAGGGCCAATTCTGTAACATTGCGAGAAAAAAGGGGCCAAAAGTAAACAGCAAGCCTTACAGTGACGTGCTTTGTAACGAGCTGAAGTCTGAAATTTGAAATGAATGCAGAGATTTATTATCAAACAACTCTTTATTTTTATTTTTTCATGAAAACACACGGCCACACATCGCCATCTGTACTCTTAACTCTGCGGAACATGGAGTTAGAATAGTCAGAACCTTTTATATATAGCCCTGATCTCGTTCCGTCGCATTTAGATTTGTATAGTCCACTATAAGAGGTTTAAGAATCCGTCGATTCACCTCCAAAGAAGAGATGAAGGAAACGGTGCCCAAATAACTTTTATCCAAGGGCATTGGAAAGGTTTGTTGTTGTAATAATCAGATAAACGTTTTGCGGATACTTTCTGGCTTACCTTATTGTTCTGAGAGATCAAAAGCAGTGTACCCCGCACTCACCGGGAGAAATGGCCGTCCCTTTGGAGGCGCGCTGCTGTGGAAGGCTGCTCAACGAATCCCTGACGGTTGTGTCCACGTGGCTCCACAGCTCGGATGAGAGCTCAAGAGTAGAGCATTCTCTCTGCGGCTCCATGTCGCTGCTGTCGCCGTTTTCCGTCCTTGTTGACTTGCTTCTTGCCATCAGCTATACAACGGAAGGAAAGGGATGAACTATCCCACCCATATGAAAATTTTACGACTACACCTGAAGTTGTTATAAAATGCCAGGTATCTAGTGGTTTATTAAATTGTTTTCGTAGTCTTTGACAAAGTGTTCGTTAAGTTAATGGAACTACCTTTTTGACAACACTGTTCTCAAAATATGATGTACATATGCAGATTAAAGCAACGACTAAAAATTTGTACCAAGACTGGGGTTCGAACCCGGGTCTCCTGCTTGCTTAGCAGATGCGCTAATCACTACGACTACCTTGGCATGCTTATCTTCCCAGTCCGAATTCCCATCCACCCCTCAGCGCACTTGGTATTCCCCCTAAAGTCGAATAACAGTTTTGGGCGAATACAGAGTGGACTGAGGCATGAATACAAATTTGGACTCAGGGGGGAGGCATGCCCGGATAGTTTGTGCAGTTGTGCAAAGCTACTGTGCTTGTGTGGCGTAGTGGTTAGCGAATATGCATGGTAAGCAGTAGAGCCGGTCTCGAATCCCGGCCTTGGTACAAATTTTCTTTCGTTGCTTCAGTCTGCATATGCTCATCATAGTTGTTTGAAACTTGGAACCATATAATTTCATACTTATAGACTCCTGCAGATACATATAGTCTGAAACACATGTTATGGAAGTAAAGGAAATAGTTACATCTATGATTGTGTTTACTGTTTAGGAAGCTGATATTCCCCTCTTCCCTCCTCGCTCCCAGACGTAAGTTGTGCTTCGCTCTGTCCGAACTCGGGTTTTGTTTCTCGTGGTGTCACCTGCAAGTAAGCAGTTATGGTATGGGGATGGGTTCACTTATTTACAGTTGTGGTGTTTGTAACTTGTGTATCAGTACTGGCAACCAGATTTCTGCGATTATGGACTGGACTTCCATCAACCAGGCACTTTACATGACTACAGAAAACAATCGCTGACATTTCAAGTAATGAGCTGCCCTTAGAATGTGAACATGAAGACTAATGTATAGTTGTTGCGACTGTATATCAATATGGTTCATAGTATTGAGAGGCTCGGCGTATAACGATTTTAAAACCACGTAAGCAGTCGAGTTCTCAGTGGGACTACTCTGAACGTAGGATAAAATCTCAAAATTGTTGACTATTCCAGCTTCTACACGCACAGAGAAATGGTGTTGGAAGGATCGATATGCCACTTTGTTTGGTTTAGTCATCGTGAACACGGCTATTAGTATTGTTGAGCACACATTTTTTGCCCGCATCTCGTGGTCGTACGGTAGCGTTCTCGCTTCCCACGCCCGGGTTCCCGGGTTCGATTCCCGGCGGGGTCAGGGATTTTTCTCTGCCTCGTGATGGCTGGGTGTTGTGTGATGTCCTTAGGTTAGTTAGGTTTAAGTAGTTCTAAGTTCTAGGGGACTGATGACCATAGATGTTAAGTCCCATAGTGCTCAGAGCCATTTGAGCCATTTTTGAGCACACATTTTCATGTAAACACGTATTATTTATGCAAAGTATGAAACCAGAAAAATTGTATTTTCTGGACGTTTCTCCAAAAAGCAATCTGCAAACTGCACTCGATGCAGAGTATCTGTTGACTTCAAAGGCTGTACTTACAGTAGATGAGACGGTTACATTATTGTTTATGTGAGAATTTAAGACTAATTGCCTGGCTTATGTTCATAGCTCCTGCAAAGCGCCATGATTACCGCCATTCGCGCCTAACACGTCCTCTGCAAGTTAAGGAGTTCTATCAGATCTTCCAGTTTTACTGTGATGATGTTACTGTTGTCGCGGGGACAGCTCTCCTCTTGCACACCTACCAACGGAGAAATTTAATTTTCGGATATAATAAACACACTGTCTTAGACGCATTTGTACTAAACACATCAAAAACGTTTTGCATCACTATAGTTTGTGCAGGTATCGGTCCGTATGTATCGGTTTTAGATGCACTCTGTGTACAAGTTTTTCACCATCCTTCGTGACCAGCACATCTAGAAAGGGTAGCTGCTGGTCTTTTTATACCTCCATGGTAATTTTATGTTGACATGGAGACTGTTCAGGCATCTTAGGAAGTCACCGAGATATTCCTCATCATGGCTCTACAGAAAAGGTATCGTCGATGTATCTGTACCGCACATTGGGTTTGCAAGGTGACCAGTCCGGCGCCTGTCCTTCGAAATGTTGTTCCATGAAGAAGTTGGTCACCTCTGGAAAAAAGTGGATTCTCATGGCGAGGCCTTCCAGTTGTTCTTAAAAGTTGCCATTCCATATCAAACAGCTCGTGGTGAGACATGCATGAAAGAGCTTGTGATATCTTGCGGGGAAATGGAACAAATATACTCAAGAGTGGCACTTTTGTAAACAAAGAAACGACATCAAAGCTGACCAAGAAGATGTTTGGTCCAAGTCATAAAAATTACCAAACATATGCAGGCCGAAGAACCTGAGATCGAAGCAAACAGGACGTTTGTCAGGATATTTTATGTTATTACAGTGATTAGAAAATCGAGTCAAATTTAAAAAGAACTTGGCAGTATGAGCACACTTATCAGTATGACGTTACACGCCATTTGTCTTGGATGTATGGGATGGTATCATAAAACCATTGTATCCTCCTCTTAGGAAATCTGGCCTACACTTGTTGTAACTGATACTTGATATCAAGGGTACTGGAACAGGGATGGAGTTGACATTCTAAATGGTCCCACACACGTTCTACTGGGGACAAATCAAGCAAATTTGCTGGGCACAATAGTACCTCAGCATCATTCATTCAGTTCGTTGTATACATGTCTTGTGCAGACAAGCATTGTCCCGTTGAAAAATTGTATCTTGCTTCTGTCACATGAGAGATAACCCATGAGGACGATGGGTATCTTTGATGTACAGTTACGCCATCAGATTTGCCTCAGTCACTGCCAGCCATGACCTGACGTCATACATGATAGTTCCCCACACCATGACGCCAGGAGTAACTACCGCTGTGCCTCTCAGAAATATTGGAAGAATGGAATCTCTCCCCAGCTCGTGGCCATACTCGACGACAATGGTCGTCCTGAGCAGAGAAGAATCGAGGTTCATAGTTGAACACAATGCGACGCCAATCATTAGCTGTCCATGCTTCCCAATCATGGCACCGCTGCAAACGCAACTGTCTATGTAGTGATGTTAACGGCAGCCTACACATGGGACCGTAATTCCCTAGTCTGGCTGCTGACAGTCTCCGACGAATGGTACTGTATGACAGAATATTGTAAGGAGTCCACTACTTGTTTTCGGATGGCAAGCACAGATGTGCATGGCGCTCAACATGGCGAACCTCAGACGTAGTTGACCGAAATCTTCCCGATGAATACGCCTGTCGTCATGCTCACATGCAGACGAGCATTGGAATACCTTCACATCCGAATGCTCCACAAATCTGGATATTGTGTGATTCGACCAGCTCGCGAAGTGTAGACCCACCAAGAGGCGTTTTTCAAACTCTGAGAAGTGCTGAAAACGCTGTCAGGCAAGCGTATGCGGCATCTCCGTATCCTACACAGTGATCATTCAACTTCTGATCTGTTTACGCCATTTACATACCCTACTAGGCCAGGTAACAACACTAAACACGAACAACACTAACGCACTATGGTGGCCGTTCTACCTTTCACAGAGAATTGCAGTGCTGATCACTTATTCACCCACCGATTTTACGTACACGTACGAGGTTACATGGACAACAAAGGGAAGGCCACAAACACACTGCCCAGACCATAACGTCCCTCCTGTTTGCAGGGGTTTACATTCACACGTTTCACGTCGAGCACGCATCTGTCCAATGGCGCATATAACGTGGTTCACATGAAAAGGCCACCTGACGCAACTCAGTGGACGTCCAGCTGCGATACTGGAATGCAAATTCCATCTTTGTCGCCGATGAACAGAGGATGGTTGGTTGCGTAATTTGGGGGAGGGGCCAAACATACAGGTCATCGATCCCAGCAGATTAGGGAAGGATGGGGAAGGAAGTCGCCCATGCCCTTTCAAAGGAACTATCGCTGCATTTGCCTGAAGCTATTCAGAGAAATCACAGAAAATCCAAATCAGGATGTCCGGACGCGGGATTGAACCGTCGTCCTCGCGAATGTGAGTCAAGGGTGCTAACCACTGCATCTTGAACATAGGTCAGGATGGGTGCATGAACTAGACGCCTGTTCCGGAGCCTCCACACATAGCAACGTTCTCTGATCGGTAGTTGAGGAGACACTGTTGGTAGTCCCTTGGTTCATCTGGGCGATCAGCTGCTCAACAGACGTACGTCTTTTCGCCTGTACACAGCTCTGAAGCCGTCGCTCACCCCTATCAAATACGGCCCTTGGAGAACCACAGTTGCCTAGGCGTAGGTTTTGGAGAGCGCCATTTTGCCAGGCATTGTTTACTTTGACCATGGTGGGACGCGCCGGCCGGGTTGGCCGAGCGGTTCTAGGCGCTACAGTCTGGAACCGCGCGACCGCTACGGTCATAGGTTCGAATCCTGCCTCGGGCATGGATGTGTGTGCTGTCCTTAGGTTGGTTAGTTTAAGTAATTCTAAGTTCTAGGGGACTGATGACCTCAGAAGTTAAGTCCCATAGTGCTCAGAGCCATTTGAACCATCGTGGGACGCGAACAGTTCAGTTCACAAACTTAGCCGCTTTGGAAATGCTCCCATCCCGGATGCCCTTTTGGACGGCAGATAAATCGCTCCGTTTCTACATTACGACAACGACTGCACTGTTTACTGCATGGCCCCGACACACTTTAAATACCGTCCACTGCCAGCGCTGCCATCTCTGTGAGTGGATATTGCACATTGACGTCGAACATAGTCGGTGGTCGCATTAATGTGACTGGACTGTGTATAGGATTGCTGTGATTAAAAAACAAATTTAAATTAACATCGATATTGTCAGTACGAGCACACTGCTGATTCTTGCCCAGTAGAAGCTGTACTCAGTGAACCTGGATGCTTGCACTGACTCGGTTTCGAAGAATGTCGTACAGCTAAATGACTCCTCTCCTGAGGTCCTGTGTTATGATGCCCCTTGATATCCTTGAATTTGCCACGGAAATGTATTTTTTATTTAAACCAGCTTTCCATTACGTCCCACACAGACGTCTCAACAGTGGAAATACGATACGACAGTGTGCTTCGAATACGATACGACAGTGTGCTTCGACGATTCAGAATATTCGTTAGGGTCAAGCTCTACCCTAGTACGAATTTACATAGGCTTAAACTTGTCATGTGACGCCATGTAGGCAATTTTAGCGTCAGTTATGACGCTGCGAAGTAAGGGCGACACAAAACACCCAGTCCCTGAGCGGAGAAAATCGGGAATGACGTTGATATCCGAGCTGGTCATGGTGCATGTCCTACCGTGACTGATTAGGGTGTCTTGCTGGTCGGGAAGTACTTTAGCACCATACAGGCAGTTTACAAATACATGTAACGTGTGTATGTGCATTGTCCTGTTGAAACATGGTATCATGGTACTGTCTCATAAGATTTAATGCATTAGGATTTAGGATGTCTGCCGTGTACTGTCGTCTCATCAGCATTCCCTGAATTGCTATCAGAGCTGACTTGAAATTTTACCTGATGACTCTGCGTAGCATGATGGTAAGTGTAACACAAGTGTGCCCCTCAAAAACATTCGCAGAAAGCCTCCTCTGTCCTCGGAGTGCCATACTAACATACTATAGTGATACAAAACTAAAACTGTGACTGAGCTTGTCAGCGGTCCATGTTGCCTAAAAAGCAACCCTCTGCGTTGATATGTTAATGGCAGTTCAGTAGCCCAGCTTCTGCTTGTCTCCAAACAATGGAGCGGTCCGGGCATGACACAGTGTGTCGTAATGAATTCACTGTGCTTGAATGCAAGGAGCAGATGTGGAAGGACTGTGATGTACCTGGTTCACAGTAGGGTAATCTACCCTTGGTGTGGTTAGATTTAGTGCTTTATTTCGGATTCCCAGTCAGTTTAACATCGAGCTGTTGTCACATTCGAACGTCACACAGACTAGACATTGCAAAATTGGACCAGCCTGCCGCAAATAGACCCACAATGATGCCCTTGTCAAGTTTTGGTAACGTTGGCTCATACAAATACGTATCCTCCTCCAGGGTAATTCGATATTCTCACTAATCATCAGACCCGTTGTGAGTTCATTATATACACTATCAGACTTCATATCATGGTCAAATAGCTTTTTATTTTTTAGTTACGGCTCGTTTACTAACGGAGCAGGGGTTTCATTCTCACAAATATTAATTGTAATACACTACTGGCCATTAAAATTGCTATACCACGAAGATGACGTGCTACAGACGCGAAAATTACCGATAGGAAGAAGATACTGTGATATGCAAATGATTAGCTTTTCAGAGCATTCACACAAGGTTGGCGCCGGTGGCGACACCTACAACGTGCTGACATGAGGAAAGTTTCCAACCGATTTCTCATACACAAACAGCAGTTGACCGGCGTTGCCTGGTGAAACGTTGCTGTGATTCCTCGTGTAAGGAGGAGAAATGCGTACTCAACGACGAAGCTGGGTGCACGAATGGAAAAAGTCATTTTTTCGGGTGAATCCAGGTTCTGTTTACAGCATCATGATGGTCGCATACGTGTTTGGCGACATCGCGGTGAACGCACATTGGAAGCGTATCACCCGGTGTGATGGTATGGGGTGCCATTGGTTACACGTCACGGCCACCTCTTTTTCGCACTGACGGCACTTAGAACAGTGGACGTTACATTTCAGATGTGTTATGACCCGTGGCTCTACCCTTCATTCGATCCCTGCGAAACTCTACATTTCAGCAGGATAATGCACGACCGCATGTTGCAGGTCCTTTACGGGCCTTTCTGGATACAGAAAATGTTCGACTGCTGCCCTGGCCAGCACGTTCTCCAGATCCCTCATCAATTGAAAACGTCTGGTCATTCGTTGCCGAGCAACTGGCTCGTCACAATACGCCAGGCACTAATCTTGATGAACTGTGGTATCGTGTTGAAGCTGCATGGGCAGCTGTACCTGTACACGCCATCCAAGCTCTGTTTGACTCAATGCCCAGGCGTATCAAGGCCGTTATTACGGCCAGAGGTGGTTGTTCTGGGTACTGATTTCTCAGGATCTATGCACCCAAATTTCGTGAAAATGTAATCACATGTCAGTTCTAGTATAATATATTTGTCCAATGTATACCCGTTTATCATCTGCATTTCTTCTTCGTGTAGCAATTTTAATGGCCAGTAGTGTAATTTGGTTAACTGTTGTAGTGGCAATGTTTCTTAATTGAATAGATATCGAAAGCATAAAAGTGAAAAGACATTGACCATCGCAAATAAAGTAGATTTTAGTATATATGCCCAAATACTGCCTCCAGATAACAGGTCAATAGTGAATTTAATGTAAATACAATATGACAGAAATTTGCTTGTGGTGTAATAATAGGGTATGAATTGATGGCGGAAGTGAGACTAATTCTGGCTTTGAAAACATCAGGATGGTTGCCGATGTCAAAATTCGCCGCTAAGCACATCACCACATATGTTATCTTACACAAGTTGTAAGTGGGCTGCTTCTGTGTTGAGAGCGCTATGTAGCGCTTTGCGTTGGATCTCTGACTTGGCTTTCTTTATAAGAGACTCTGTGACTGGTCGGACTCGTTGTTGGATGTTAATCGCCAGTAGTGTTGGGCAGTTGGAAGTTAGTCGCCAGCAGTGATGGAAGTACTGTTGGGCAGTTGGAGGTGAACAGCCAGCAGTGATGGATGTTAGATGTGAGAAGCTAGCATTGATGGAAGGTAGAGGTCTGAAGTGTTAGCGTAGGCTAACGATCTGTGCATGTTCGTCTTGGAGACTGAATATTATTCGTGATTATATACCTCTGTTCTAGATGTCAATGACATTTATGTTTGTGTCTGCATCGGATGGCCGGCCGGTGTGGCCGAGCGGTTCTAGGCCCTACGGTCTGGAACCGCGTGACCGCTACGGTCGCAGGTCTGAATCCTGCCTCGGGCATGGATGTGTGTGATGTCCTTAGGTTAGTCAGGTTTAAGCATACATCGTACGGCCTGATGAGCGGGAACAGTGAACCGTTACTCTTCCTCTTATTGCTAGGCGATTACTGAAGATAAGAATTCATTCTTTCACTAAGATCATAACCGGTTTCTTCTCGAAAATGTGAAGGCTACAATAATTTCACAAACAAAAGGAAAACGTAACGATGTGCCCGGCTGGTGAACTTCATGAATGGCTAAATGTAAAACTTGGGCAAGAATATCTTGAAGAGGTGTACGAAGTTGTCATCTACGAACTACCCTAGACAAAGAAAGAAGATGCAAGAAGGGCATAGTGGCACAAAGACTGCACCATACGTAAGGAGGATACGAGAGGCGTTCAGTTGTTGGTTTTATTCATAATTCCTATACACCATATTATTCCCCACTCTTTTGGCGCCGGCCGGGATGGCCGAGCGGTTCTAGGCGCTACAGTATGGAACCGCGCGACCGCTACGATCGCAGGTTCGAATCCTGCCTCGGGCATGGATGTGTGTGATGTCCTTAGGTTAGCTAGGTTTAAGTAGTTGTAAGTCCTAGGGGACTGATGACCTTAGAAGTTAAGTCCCACAGTGATCAGAGCCATTTGAATAATTTTGAACTCTTTTTGGCTACAAAATCCAGTTTTTCAACATTATGTCCGTTCAATGCAACGGCCGGACGCCACTTTACTGAGAGGGTCTGTATGCCAGCATGGTACAACACTACTGGTAGACATCAGAGCCAACGTCTTGCTGTATCAATAACCACCCCTTCATCTACGTGCTGCTTCCCACGGAGTTTATCCTTTATTGGGCCAAACAGATGGAGGACGGTAGGTGCGAAGTCCGAGCTGTAGGGTGGATGAGGAAGAATAGTTCAGTAAAGCTTTGTGAGCTCCTCTCAGGTGCCTTGCGTTGTCATGGAGAAGGACAAGTTCGTTTGAATATTTATGGCGACAAACATGCTGAAATCGTTTCTTCTGTTTCCCGAGGGTAGTAGAATACACTTTTGGAGTTGATAAATGCACCATGAGGGGAGACATCAAACAGAATAACTCTTTCAGGGTCCCAGAGAACCATCGCCATGGCTTTACCGGCTGAGGGTGTGGCTTTGAACTTTTTCTTCGGAGGAGAGGTGGTGTGGCGTCACTCCATTGATTGGTTGGTTCAAATGGCTCTGAGCACTATGGGACTTAACTTCTAAGGTCATCAGTCCCCTAGAACTTAGAACTACTTAAACCTAACTAACCTAAGGACAGCACACACATCCATGCCCGAGGCAGGATTCGAACTTGCGACCGTAGCGGTCACGCGGTTCCAGACTGTAGCGCCTTTAACCGCGTGGCCACCCATTGATTGGTTCAAATGGCTCTGAGCACTATGGGACTTAACTTCTAAGGTCATCAGTCCCCTAGAACTAAGAACTACTTACACCTAACTAACCTGAGGACATCACACACATCCATGCCCGAGGCAGGATTCGAACCTGCGTCCGTAGCGGTCCCGCGGTTCCAGACTGTAGCGTCTAGAACCGCACGGCCACCCCGGCCTCGATTGATTGCCGTTTTATTTATGGTTGGAAGTGATGAACCCCGTGTTTCATCGCATGTGACGATGTACGATAAAAACTGTCAACGTAACGCGCAAGCAGTTCCGTACAGATGGTCCTTCGTTACTCTTCATGGTCTCTGTTAGGCAGCTAGGGACTAAGTGGGCATCCACACCTTTAGTACCCCTCCCAGTGGAGAAGTGTGTCAGGACTACCAACAGAGACGACCAGTTGAGCAGCGAGGTGATTGATTGCGATCTTTCGATAACATCGAAAGAGACTGTCCGCACGTTCCAAAATCGCAGGAGTAACAGCTGTTTGCGGCCAGTCGGCGAGCATGAGATCGGACAAATTTGCGCAACCTTGTTTGGACTGCAGGGACAGACGCCTCGCCCAACGACTCATCGTACTTTTTTTCACTTCCAGGTCTCCGTAGACATTCTGCAAGCGCCTGTGAATATCTGCGATGCGCTAGTTTTCCGCCAAAAGAAACTCAGTGATAACTCTGTGCTGAGAACGCACCTCCCTTACAGATACCGTTTTGAAGGCTACGCATAGCACCGCCACATATCGGAACTTTATGTAAATATGGGAGCTGAAGCGGGACTATTCCACAATGTCTCACAACAAATGCTGCAGATTTTTCAACCGAAGCTGGCGGAGGAAAAAGGGTGTTGCATTACCTATTGAACGCCCTTCTTAGAAGTGAAATGTTTCGAATTTTTTAAGGTGTGAAGCTATTAAAAATCAAATGAATTTATTAAGGAATTAGTAAACGTGGAGGTTCGAGTCCTCCCTCGGGCATGGGTGTGTGTCTGTCCCTAGGATAATTTAGGTTAAGTAGTGTGTAAGCTTAGGGACTGATGACCTTAGCAATTAAGTCCCATAAGATTTCACACACATTTGAACATTTTTTAGTAAACGCGACAACGCATCGCAGTTGCTAAATATGTATGAGAAATCTATATGTGTTCTAAACTCCTCCCCACCCCCCTTTTCTCTGTTCATCTCCTCCTCCTTCCTCTCTTTGTCCATCTCCCTCCTCCTCCTCCCTCTCAGTGTGCATCCCCTCCTGTTCCTTCTCTATGTCCATATCGTGACATACACTCCATCTGAGTCCTCTTACCCCTCTCTCTGAACTTGAACCTTGTTTATTCTTTTTGCAAACAAAACCTTAATTGGGAACTGAAGTGGCTTGAAGTGAATGGATATATCGGTTGGGATCATTGATATACGAGCTATGAGTGACATCTCTCCAGCTGCTGGATTTGTGAACGGGTAGGGTGGTAGCATTACAAAGTTTAGTACGGTTCTGATTCCGTAGTAATCACAAGCTGATAAACCATAAATAGAAATTTTCTGTTTTCTATCAAACCGATAGAGAGGAAGAAAACAAAACAAAACATTGTTGTGTATACAGTCTTTCTCTAAAAATATATATAAGGAGGAAGACCATACAGAGTGAACATTAATAAAACGACAAATTGCAGGAACGGATTCCTCACTGGAAATGGAGGAAAAAGGTCCCGAGATGCATCGTTGCTACTGTGGATGGCGCTGACGAATGAAAGTTCCTCTGATCACATGCCGTGTTTTTAGGCCACAGATGGCGATTATTCAGACTAATGATGGCTTTTCTCATAAACACTGCCTCGTCAGTAATGAGGACGGGTGACAGAAATCCCTTAATTGTGACGGTCTAGTGCAAAAACCATCGACCAAATCCTTCGCGTAGAGGGAAATCTGCTGCTGGAAATTCTTGCACTCGTTGCAAATAATAGGGATTGCAGCGGTTGTCATGTAGGACACGCATAATCGTACTTTTGGCTTACACCATGTTGGCGGGCCACTTGACTGGAGCTTGTACCAGGGTTCGTCTCAATATCCCGTACAACCCGGTCCTCCAAATCTGGCGTACGCACAATCCGCCGCCTCCATGCACGTTGTCTGGAAGGACCCATGATGACACAAACGCCCAAAAAGTGCTGGAAATGCTGTGTGACGTACAGCCGTGCTGCCTCTCGACCATTTCCATCGGCTTGGCCGTATACAAACACCGTATCGGCTTGTTCCGGACATGAATTCCGGACCACTCTGCTGCTTACAGTGCGCTGTGTCAATCACAGCCTGCAAGACACAAGGAACACACGGCACTTGGTGAGAGGAACTTTCATTTGTCAGCGACATCTACCGTGGCAACGATGCATTTCCGGACACATGTTTATAGGATCTTTTTTTCTCCATTTCCAGTCAGGAATCTGTCCTGCAGTTTGTCATTTACTAAAGCTTACCTTGTATATATGAGAAATAATTCATCCAACGGTTTACGTGCCCTCCTGTTGTAGTTCAAACTACTTGCTACAAAGGAATCAAAATTGCATATTTTCACAACATACCACAGAAAAATCCTTTTCGTAGTTAGTTTCAACATAGAAACCGAACATTTTTGTTTAAAAAATATATAGTCTGTGTACGTCTGAAGGTTTATTAGCGTATCGTGTAAAAATTAGAAGTAAATTGGTCCAAAACTTTTCAAGATTTTTGGTAAAACGTTCCCGTTTTATACATTACATATATGTTTATATAATAAATTTATTAAAGTATATATAGTCTTTCTCCGTCGTCATGTTCATTACAACATCGTGCAAAAAGTGAAAGTAAATCGGCCAAGAACTTTTCGAAATTTTTGGACACAATGTTTCCTCTTCAAATGTTACACATACAATATTATACTAAAAATGTACAGTCTATGTCCGTCCGAATGTTCATTAGAGCATCGTATTAAAATCTGAAGTAATTCGGTCACGTACTTTTCGAGAGTTTTGGAAACAACGTTAAACTTTGACTTTATATAGTACGAGGGTAATCACAAAAGTAAGGTCTCCTATTTTTTTATAAGTACATAGACCTGTTTATTCCTACAATGGTTTACATCAGTTTACAGCTTGAACATTTAGCTATTTTTCGACATAACCACCATTTCTATCGATGCATTTTTGTAGACGCTGTGGCAGTTTTTGTATGCCCATGTCATACCAGCTCACCGCCATACTGTTCAGAAAGTTATGAACCTCTTCTTTCACCTCGTCATCGGAGCTAAATCGCTTTCCGCCCAAATGTTCTTTTAACCTATGGAACAGGTGACAGTCACTGGGCGCCAAGTCAGGACTATAGGGTGGATGGGTGATTACGTACCACTGAAACTGTTACAGGAGAGCAACGGTTTGCCGAGCGATGTGTAGGCGAGCGTTGTCACGGACAATGTGTACCCCTTGCTCAACATTCCTCTTCTCCGATTCTGAATTGCCCGTTTGAGTTTTTTCAGAGTCTCACAGTACCTGTCAGCGTTAATTGCGTCCCAGTGGGCATAAAGTCGACGAACAATACCCCTTTCCGATTCCAAAAAACGGTTGTCATGACTTTACCCGCAGACTGTGTTTGTTTGAATTTCCGCGGCTTTGGAAGGATGCCGCCACTGGCGTGATTGTTGCTTGGTCTCAGGTGTAAAGTGGTATGCCCAGGTTTCGTCAACTCTGACAATTAAGTCCAGAAAGTTGTCCTGTTCGACTGCAAGGCGGTGAAGAAATGCGCGGGAAGCATGAACTCGTTGCCGCATGTGGTCCTCAGTCACCGTGCGTGGCACCCATCTTGCGCACACCTTCCGGTAGTTCAATGTTTCCGTTAAAATTCTGTGAGCTGTGCTTCGGGAAACCTCAGAAACCAACGTTCAGAAATCATCCAGGGTGATCCGCTGATCTTCACGCATGCTTTGTTCAACCTTCAACACTGTCTCCTCAGAAATTTACGGTCTCCTGCTCCTTTGTTCATGGTGAATTTCGGTCTCTACACCACTTACGAACATTTTTGACATCCATGCACGACTCGCCATACACTTCCGTCAATTGGTGATGGATGTCAATCGGCGCAGTGCCCTTTGTGTTCAAAAACCGAATAACTGCGCGCAGTTCGCACTTGGCGGCAACATCCAAGGGGAGCTCCATACTCAACGGCTGCCAAGCCAAGACTGAGCGCCTCACTGCGGCGTGCGTATGTTTACACACAGTGCGTGAGGCACTCTTCATAACAGTGTGACCAACTGCCACACAAACAGAGTTCTGTACTTATTAAAAAGAATAGGAGACCTTACTTTTGGCTTTGCCCTGGTAGTATAGAAGTATAGAGGAAGATTTTCTTAAACGAGAAAAAGTATCTTATGCAGAACATAATAAATCGAAATGATAGAATGTTTAAACTCATCTTAAGATACAAGACGTTGCCCCTGACAAAGGGATGGCGGAAAGAAAGAATGGCAGGGGCATGCCAGATATGAGTTTATGAGGTAGATCGTTCGTAATGTAGGATGCAGCAGTTGCACTGAAATGGATAGCTGCCGAGTGACATCACTGGAGAACTGCATCAGACAAACCTTAGAACAGCTGGCAGGTCCGCAGCTCGTGATCGTGCGGTGGCGTTCTCGCTTCCCTCGCCCGGGTTCCCGGGTTCGATTCCCGGCGGGGTCAGGTATTTTCTCTGCGTCGTGATGACTGGGTGTTGTGTGATGTCCTTAGGTTAGTTAGGTTTAAGTAGTTCTAAGTTCTAGGAGACTGATAACCATAGATGTTAAGTCCCATAGTGCTCAGAGCCATTTGAACCATTTGAACATCCGACAGAAAACGTATTGAAGAAAGGGGTATGCTTACCTGACCTGTTGATTGTAGATTTGGTTGGCAGCCAATGTTATTGAAGTCCGTAGGTGAAGAATTTACGATAAGGGCGAGTGCTTTATCGATACACTCGATGATTTTATTTCGCGAAGCTTCCACTTGTTCGCTTACCCTGTAAAAAACAGCATAAGCGTTTATTCATTTGCCCTGCGCGAGGCACACATGTACTTGTACTCACAATTCCATGAATTTTAAAGTATTTTTGTGTTAAATAGATCGAAACACAGATACACTACTGGCCATTAAAGTTGCTACACCAAGAAGAAATGCAGATGATAAATAGGTATTTATTGCACAAATATATTATACTAGAACTGACATGAGATTACATTTTCACGAAATTTGGGTGCATAGATCCTGAGAAATCAATACCCAGAACAACCACCTCTGGCCGTAATAACGGCCTTGACACGCCTGGGCATTGAGTCAAACAGAGCTTGGATGGCGTGTACAGGTACAGCTGCCCATGCAGCTTCAACACGATACCACAGTTCATCAAGAGTAGTGACTGGCGTATTGCGACGAGCCAGTTGCTCAGCCTCCATTGACCAGACGTTTTCAATTGGTGAGAGATCTGGAGAATATGCTGGCCAGGGCAGCAGTCGAACCTTTTCTGTGTTCAGAAAGGCCCGTAAAGGACCTGCAACATGTGCTCGTGCATTATCCTGCTGACATGTAGGGTTTCGCGGGGATCGAATGAAGGGTAGAGCCACGGGTCATAACACATCTGAAATGTAACGTCCACTGTTCTAAG
Organism: Schistocerca piceifrons; assembly: GCF_021461385.2. Classification (NCBI taxonomy): domain Eukaryota; kingdom Metazoa; phylum Arthropoda; class Insecta; order Orthoptera; family Acrididae; genus Schistocerca; species Schistocerca piceifrons. The sequence goes on along the minus strand of NC_060140.1, from coordinate 456,907,433 downwards.
TGCCGTCAGTGCGAAAAAGAGGTGGCCGTGACGTGTAACCAATGGCACCCCATACCATCACACCGGGTGATACGCTTCCAATGTGCGTTCACCGCGATGTCGCCAAACACGTATGCGACCATCATGATGCTGTAAACAGAACCTAGATTCACCCGAAAAAATGACGTTTTTCCATTCGTGCACCCAGCTTCGTCGTTGAGTACACCATCGGAGGCGCTCCTATTTGTGATGCAGCGCCAAGGATAACCGCAGCCATGGTCTCCGAGCTGATAGTCCATGCTGCCGCAAACGTCGTCGAACTGTTCGTGCAGATGGTTGTTATCTTGCAAACGTCCCCATCTGTTGACTCAGGGTTCGAGACGTGGCTGACGATCCGTTACAGCCATGCGGATAAGATGCCTGTCATCTCAACTGCTAGTGATACGAGGCCGTTGAGATCCAGCACTGCGTTCCGTATTACCCTCCTGAACCCACCGATTCCATATTCTGCTAACAGTCATTGGATCTCGACCAACGCGAGCAGCAATGTCGCGATACGATAAACCCCAATCGCGATAGGCTACAATCCGACCTTCATCAAAGTCGGAAACGTGATGGTACGCATTTCTCCTCCTTATTCGAGGAATCACAGCAACGTTTTACCAGGCAACGCCGGTCAACTGCTGTTTGTGTATGAGAAATCGGTTGGAAACTTTCCCCTTGTCAGCACGTTGTAGGTGTCGCCACCGGCGCCAACCTTATGTGAATGCTCTGAAAAGCTAATCACATCACAGCATCTTCTTCCTGTCGGTTAAATTTCGCGTCTGTAGCACGTCATCTTCGTGGTGTAGCAATTTTAATGGCCAGTAGTGTACATTAAGAGAAGTTTTTTTTTTTGTTTATTTCTTAGCGGAGAAAAATATGTATCGAAACAAACTGAAGCTTTCCACTTTTATATCCTACTAGCATCAGTATCCGTCTAATATGCAGACAGACACTTCTCACTGAAATTAGTGTTATTATGAATCATTTGAAATGAATAAAAAGGGAAAATAAAGTCACAGTAACTCAACAACGCATAGCAACAGAGAGCTCATTTCGTTGTTGAGCAATCAATTCAGCAACTGGAGTTGTCTGTAGGATCTCTCAGTATCATCGTATGCGGCATGCTTGTGACGCACTTTGGAGGTACGAGTCTAAACGCAGTCCTCTACAGGTCCTTGCTTATGTGCGAGCAGTTTTCCAAGAGGAATGGGTTTTATTTGCTAGGGAGAAGATACATACCATTTTTAATAACAATATACTTAGCTCTTTGTGCTCTGTCTTTTTGTACACTTCAAATGTGGATAATTAGGAAGGAGCCTTGAATGGCGAAGCCGCGTGTGCACTACGAGCGATGTGTATCAAATGCCTCTACCTAGCGGAAGTACACTTTCGTGGCGGAAATTAGTTCCTCGAATATGTTTAGTGAAGAAGTGCTTATAGTTTTGTTGGGAGTCTTGTTGCTAATGTGGAACAAAAAAATTGTGTCGAATGTCACGGTCAGGCAGGCGCTAAATTTCACATAAAAACCTGTGATGTCGAGTTCACCTTCGAGCTGAATATCATGAAATATAAGAAAAGGATGTCAATAACGAAGAATACTTGGTTTTACACATCAGAATTGAGCATTTGAAAAGAGTGTTGTTATCTTTTCCTGCTGGGTGAGAAGTCACTGCTTGTGCAAGTGAAATGTCTATCAAGACTGTGTGTGTGAGACTAATGCGGATTCTATCGCGAAGTGAGGGGGGCGGGGGGTCATTGCCACAAACGAAAGTGTCCTTATCGGTGGTCACAACAAAACCGTAATAACGACGAATCGCACCTCGCGACTCGTAAGTACGGCAATGAACGCCTTCTGATAAACGAAATCGAACACGTTTGAGAATTTGTTGGCATAGGGAGAGAACCGAAGACGTATTATGTCCTCTGTGTGTACAGTCGGGGTAAGGGAATAAAACAACTGTAGTATCCCTGATAAAGCATTTTATTGTACCTGTTACGAGAGTCGGGGTGAAAGTCGTATCGCATTTAGCGAAAAGAAGGTATCGGCCACGATTTCGTCAATCACTAAGGCTAAGCGCAAACTGAGACGCGTATAGCAAGTGTGACGTGACACGACACTACAGCGCGACGCGCACTTTCTCTGTCCGTGTCGCGCTGGTCTATCGCATATTGAGACGTGTACACATACTGTGCGCTGGCAGAAAAGAAGCGCGCGCACCCTGTAATCTTTCTCAACGGATTTTACAGAAACTATTCATTAAAAATATTTGATTTTTGCCTTTTTTGTAGCGTTATATGCCAGCTTCGTTGCGAAGTGCCCATCATCTCGCTAATGGTCACACATATTGTGATATACATATTTTAATAAGACGCTACGCAAAATTCGAAACGTTTGAAATAAAAAATAGGGGTCGCTATGATTTTGCGTTTGGTGCGTATTACACCATATGTTGCTGCGTATTAAATATAGCTAACATGTTAATTTTTTCTATAGACTTTGGAGGAGTCTCGATCTGTCTCCGATCTTGAGAAAATTGATCCTATGTAGGTAGCGTGCTCACTCCCGATCTCACGCCTACGCGAATGAAATATTCACAAGATCTCTCATATCTCCTAAACCGCTAGAGACATCAAAACGAGATTTTGGCAAATGATAGCACACAAGGAGGGGAATATTTTACCAATTCGTAAACACACAGAACTTTCTTATCTATCGCGAGTGACTGTAGTTTTTAAGAGTTATCGACAGGTAGTGAAACAACCGTTTCCTAGTATGAAAATAATCACGAAATTTCTTATGTTACTGCAAACCGACCCTATGAGGTTACACTATGAGATTTTTCGTAAGCTATTAAGCTCTCTGATTGCCAGTTACTTATCTAATGAGGCACTCTGTTTCAGAATTCTGTGCAGTAGCTACTGTAAGATGAGTTTGTGCATATTATACTGTGTTTTGGCAAAGGAAGTACAATTAAACCTGTCAAAAAGGTAAATGTAGCCATTGCTAATAAATTGCGATGCTTCTTCGAGTGAGAAAAGGTTAACAATTCACACAAAAATAAATTGCCAATTCTGTTGAAATTTTGGTTGAATCCCGTAACTCATCGTATTTTTAACACTGGACGACTGGAATGGAATCTTACCAAAGGATTTTATTCCTTTTCTTGATCTGAGTAGTATGAACGTAATGTCGAGCGTTCCCTTCAGGCGGAATGATAGGCACAAGCCAGATGCTGCTTACTCACCTACGGCTTGCCAAACTGACCGTGTGTGATTCGCGAATAACATAGTTGTTATTGAGAGAAGTAAAGAATTGATCTGACGCACAACTCAATGGTCAGTGTATTGTCAGCAGCTGAGAATAATGTGCAGCGACAGCCATGTGTGCCTCGTCAGCGGGAGTTCACGTCGTTCGAAAAACATTGTCATGAAAGTAGATCTGTATTTCAAAATACTCATACTTTCGTAATAATAACGATCATTTTTTTCATTTGTGTAGCCTGATAATGTGTATGCAACCATCGAAATGCTTTTTCTCGTTACGGCGAGCCAATTACAACATATGTATTCGCGAGGGCTTGTCGACTGTTTCTAGCTTGCAGTGGAAATGTAATGTCCATATGTATATAGTATAATGTCTCTTATTACATTCATATCCAAGGAACGATAGTGAAACTTATTTACTTCATATCTTGGACTCTGTTTACCAGAAGCACAATACCTGTGGAAATTACCCCTTTTCGACTTTTTGCAACAGATTCTAGAGATACGTCAGCATAGCAGGCAGCAAGTAGATAACCTTGTTTTACTTTCCTGCTTTGCTTCTAGGTCATATGATTTTATAATATTTCTTACTTCCTTATTCATTACCCTCACGATGAATCGTCTGTCCCTTTCTTACGATCTGGAGACATTGTGGAGGCAGAAGATATAATCCATGTGGCTAATGGTTCATCAGTTATTGAACTGTGTGTTGTTATTGACAAATGAAGAAACAAACCAAAAGTATAGATATATACACATCAAAGAAAGTTTTGCATCACCCAGATTCCCAGAACTCCTGAAGACTGACGTTGACTGTGGATATTGTATCACAGACACAGTCCCTTTGACTGCTCAGATATGTCACTAAACCCACCCAAAGATGTAAACAACCATGCATGAGCAGCGTCTATCAGACGGGGAGAGTCCGGCAGCCGATCAGTACCAGTCATTCCACCAGGAAGGAGGTACACGGCTAGTGTTGTCTGTAGTTCAACCATGCCTAGATGGTCAATACCGCGGTTCGATCGAGTCCGCATTGTTACTTTATGCCAGGAAGGGCTCTAAACAAGGGGGAGTGTCCAGGCGTCTCGGAGTGAACCAAAGCGCTGTTGTTCGGACATGGAGGAAATGCAGAGAGACAGGAACTATCGATGACATGCCTAGCTCTAGCCGCCCAAGGGCTACTACTGCAGTGGATGACCGCTACCTACGGATTATGGCTCGGAATAATCCTCACAGCAACTCCACCATGTCGAATAATGCTTTACGTGCAGCCACAGCATGTCGTGTTAACGATTAAAACTGTGCACAATAGGCTGCATGATACAACTTCACTCCCGACGTCCATGGCGAGGTCGATCTTTGCAACCACAATTCCGTGCAGCGCGGTATAGATGGGCCTCACAACATGCAGAATGGACCGTTCAGGATTGATATCACGATCCCTTCACCGATGAGTGTCGCATATGCCTTCAACCAGACAATCGTCAGAGACGTGTTTGGAGGCAACCCGGTCAGGCTGAACGCCAGCGAGTGCAGCAAGGTGGAGGTTCCGTGTTGTTTTGGGGTGGCATTATGTGGGGCGACATACGCCGCTGGTGGTCATGGAAGGCGCCGTGACGGCTGTACAATACGTGAGTGCCATCCTCCGACCGATAGTGCAACTATATCGCCAGCATGTTGGCGAGGCATTGGTCTTCATGGACGACAATTCGCGCCCTCATCGTGCACATCTTGTGAATGACTCCTTCAGGATAACGATATCGCTCGACTAGGGTGGCCAGCATGTCCTCCAGCAATGAACCCTATCGAACATTCCTGGGATATATTGAAAAGGGCTGTTTATGGACGACATGACCCACCAACCACTCTGAGGGATCTACGCTGAATCGCCGTTGAGAAGTGGGACAATCTGGACCAACAGTGCCTCGAGGAAATTGTGGATAGTTTGCCACGACGAATAGAGGCGTGCATCAGTGCAAGAGGACGTGCTACTGGGTGTTAGAGGTACTGGTGTGTGCAACAATCTGGACCACCACCTCTGAAGGTCTTGCTGTGTGGTGGTACAACATGCAATGTGTGGTTTTGATGAGCAATAAAAAGGGCGGAAATGATGTTTATGTTGATCTCTATTCCAGTTTTCTGTACAGGTTCCGAAACTCTCGGAACCGAGGTGATGCAAAACTTTTTGATGTGTTTATGTAACTGAAAACTATTTCATACTAACGAAAGTAAATGGAGCGCCTAAACAGCGAAAAACGCAACTCTCCTCAGTGATAATAAAATTCAGAATACTGTACGGTCGTATTTTTTGGATGGGCATTACTTTTTTTGCCCATATGCGCCATGCTGAAGTGAGCAAATGGCAGGAGTGCCTTCCTGCTCACCGCCTCACCCCTCGTGCAGTACTCGCGTTGCGCATGGCGCGAGAAACTGTGCCACAACCACAACGCTGCGCGACCTGGCGTAGGCACGTGTCGGGTCCCCTTCGGGTCGCGTCTCCGTCGCGTCGCGTCCCAATTTGCGCGGTTTCATTTAAATCTGTGAAGTTACAAAAACGCGCACTGCGCCTCGCCGCGCCACACGCGCTATACGCGTCTCAATTTGCGCTTAGCGTAAAGAGGTCGTTTCATCCAGTGATGCATCTGTACAAAACATTGAGCGTTTATGAAAATTATTAAAGTCATCTGTTAAGTGAGAAGGTCGTTCGGTGCAAAGAGATTCCAGTACTTATATTTCCATAATTTACGCCTGTGAGGGAAATATCTTCCATCAGAAACTCCCCCACTATTTCTCAGAGACGCCTGAGTGTATCCTGGTTACGAAAATAAGGCATGGCTGTCGGCTGCCTGCATCACACGCGGTATTGTCTCTGGTGAGGATGTCGTTGACGAGTGAAGTAAATAAAATTACTCCTTTTCTTTACTACATCGCTTTAACTTGAACGTGTAATATTATCCTTCCATTGCTAATTTCTTTCAGTTCACAATGCGTTAGTCTTTTTTCGTCTGTATTGGCGACGGGTCGACAGTGAGGCATTCGATATACATCGCTCGTAGTACACACGCAACTTCGACACCCGAGGCTTCTTCCAAATAACCCAAACGTGTTCTAACTTAGAACATAGGTTATTTGTCGGGGACACGGCTTCCACGTACTGTTTAGGCTATGCTTTGCTTCTTTTATCACATTCGACACGTAAGTTATTGTCTCATACTTTTGTGAGTCTTATTTATAAAAACTATTGTAGACAGGAAAGAGAGAAATGTCAAGAAGGCCATACTTACGACAAATGGCTAGCTATTGCGACCACGCTCTGTGCGTCGTCGCTCTGTGACGCGCACACTTTGCCGTCACCCCCGCCCCCATCTTTGGCTCGTCGTCGCGCAGTTTTCGTGGAAGCAGCTATACTACCACTACGACTCGTCGCGCGCGAGCTGGCTACAATTGTTTCTTCTGCATTCAGCGTCGCTTTATAGCCGCTCTCGGAGCGAGGTGTGCCGCCCCGTGAAGCATTCCTCGCCGCCTCCTGTGGCTTCTCACCTTGCTGGACGTTGCTGCGGTACGTATAGCCTCCGCAATCGTCGCTGCAGAAGGAAGTGTCATCAGTCCCTTCACTGTCGGAATAATGAGAAACGTGCGACTCGGCTAACCTTGCTCCAGAGTCTTAGAACTTAAACCACTTATAATAAAATTCTGAAGCAGCAAATCCTATTGTATACAGGGTGGTCCATTGATCGTGACCGGGCCAAATATCTCACGAAATAAGCGTCAAACGAAAAAACTACAAAGAACGAAACTTGTCTAGCTTGAAGGGGGAAACCAGATGGCGCTATGGTTGGCCCGCTAGATGGCGCTGCCACAGGTGAAACGGATATCAACTGCGTTTTTTTAAACAGGAACCCCCATTTTTATTGCATATTCGGGTAGTACGTAAAGAAATATGAATGTTTTAGTTGGACCACTTTTTTCGCTTTGTGGTAGATGGCGCTGTAATAGTCACAAACATATGGCTCACAATTTTAGACGAATATTTGGTAACAGGTAGGTTTTTTTAAATTAAAATACAGAACTCGGTTGTTCCAATGTGATACATGTACCTTTGTGAACTTATCATTTCTGAGAACGCATGCTGTTACACAGTGATTACCTGTAAATGTCACATTAATGCAATAAATGTTCAAAATGATGTCCGTCAACCTCAATGCATTTGGCAATACGTGTAACGACATTCCTCTCAACAGCGAGTAGTTCGCCTTGCGTAATGTTCGCACATGGATTGACAATGCACTGACACATGTTGTCACGCGTTGTTGGTGGATCACAATAGCAAATATCCTTCAACTTTCCCCACAGAAAGAAATCCGGGGGCGTCAGATCCGTTGAACGTGCGGGCCATGGTGCTTCGACGACCAACCCACCTGTCATGAAATATGCTATTCAATACCGCTTCAACCGCACGCGAGCTATGTGCCAGACATCCATCATGTTGGAAGTACATCACCAGTCTGTCATGCAGTAAAACGTCTTGTAGTAACATCGGTAGAACATTACTTAGGAAATCAACATACATTGCACCATTTACATTGCCATCCACAAAATGGGGGCCAATAATCCTTCCTCCCATAATGCCGCATCATACATTAACCCGCCAAGCTCGCTGATGTTCCACTTGTCGCAGCCATCGTGGATTTTCCATTGCCCAATAGTGCATATTATGCCGGTTTACGTTACTACGTTACCGCTGTTGGTGAATGACGCTTCGTCGCTAAATAGAACGCGTGCAAAAAATCTGTCATCCTCCCATAATTTCTCTTGTGCCCAGTGGCAGAACTGTACACGACGTTCAAAGTCGTCGCCATGCAATTCCTGGTGCATAGAAATATTGTACGGGTGCAGTCATGTTGATGTAGCATTCTCAACACCGACGTTTTTGAAATTCCCGATTCTCGCGCAATTTGTCTGCTACTGATGTGCGGATTAGCCACGACAGCAGCTAAAACAGCTACTTGGGCATCACCATTTATTGCAGGTCGTGGCTGACGTTTCACATGTGTCTGAACACTTCCTGTTTCCTTAAATAAAGCAACTATCCGGCGAACGGTGCGGAAACTTGGTGATGTCGTCCAGGATACCGAGCGGCATACATAGTACACTCACAATAGCCATACATCAACACGATATCGACCTTTTCCGCAATTGGTAAACGGTCCATTTTAAGACGGGTAATGTATCACGAAGCAAATACCGTCCGCACTGGCGGCATGTTACGTGATATCACGTACTTATACGTTTGTGACTATTACAGCGCCACTATCAAAAAGCGAAAAAAGTGGTCCAAGTAAAACATTCATATTTCTTTACGTACTACACGAATATGTAATAAAAAAATGGGGGTTCCTATTTAAAAAAACGCAGTTGATATCCGTTTGACCTATGGCAGCGCCATCTAGCGGGCCAACCATAGCGCTATCTGGTTTCCCCCTTCAAGCTAGACCAGTTTCGTTCTTTGTAGTTTTCTCGTTTGATGCTTATTTCGTGAGATATTTGTCCCGATCACTATCAATGGACCACCTTGTACATAAAAGGCAGTGTCCTGACTGACTGACTCACCATCGGCCGGCTCAAACCACTAAGGACAGAAACTTGAAATTTGGAGTGGGTGTTGATCTTATACAATAGGCGTCGTTTGAGAAGGGAGTTACGAAATTTCGCCCCTAATGAGGAAATCTTCCGTCCCCTAGGGAATGAAAGATGTTTTTGAAAAATGTCGCTATTAAGTCAATTTCGGAACTACACCTACGAAAATTTATTTGGTTCCCCGGCCATATAGAAGTAAATACGTATTTCAGAACTTTTGGCATTTTAAACCCTATTGGGCTGCAGGTTCTTTTGAAAATAAATCATTAGTATATAACTACTGAAGTATTTTTAAAGCTACATCTACGGAAATTGGTATTTGACTTCTCGATTACAAATTAAAAAAATACGTGTTTCAGTGATTTTGGAAATTAAACCCTTGATGGGGTGAAATAGGGGATGAAATGGTTTGCGAAAATATATCGTTAAGCATTTTTAAAGCTAAATCAAAGAAAATTTGAATTTGGCTTCTCGGTTAGAATTGTAAAAGATACGCATTGCATTGTTTGTCGAAATTCAATTCCTATTGTTTTTATGGAAATATTTCATTATGCAAGCATTGTCGAAGCTAAATCTGTGAAAATTTATATTTGGCTTCTCTGTTAGAAACCAAAAAACAGGTGTTTCACCGTTTCTGGGTATTAGCCCCTAGGTGAGCGAAATTGGGGAAGCAAATTTTTAAGAAAATTGTTCGTTATATTTAAAAAATTGATATTTCGCTTCTCAGTTAGATATAAAGAAATATATGTTACGAGATGAAAGTTTCTGTGGGAATACCACCGCAAGAAGACAAAAGGCATGGTTTACAAAGATCTTGGACTCCAGCTTCCAGAATCGGTTTTTGGTCAAAAATACATAGGAAAAGTCCATGCTTCTATGGCATTAACTAGCGTGAAAAGTTTGGAAGGTGATGCTGCAATTTGTGAACAACATAAAAATTCGAATACAGAAAAAAAAAATGCATACCACAGTCTGTGCGAGCAAAGCAGCGGTTGCTAAACTAGTTACCTATGTAGACTGCTCTGCAAAACGTAAGGACAAGATAGATTAAGTAACACAACATATTAACAATTCGGTGGAAATGAATAAAAGTGCGGGAGAATGTTTCCAGAGGTCTATCAGTCGTGCACAGATAGCTGTAAGTTCAAATGGTTCAAATGGCTCTGAGCACTATGGGACTCAACAGCTTAGGTCATAAGTCCCCTAGAACTTAGAACTACTTAAACCTAACTAACCTAAGGACATCACACACACCCATGCCCGAGGCAGGATTCGAACCTGCGACCGTAGCAGTCCCGCGGGTCCGGACTGCAGCGCCAGAACCGCTAGACCACCGCGGCCGGCAAAAGCTGTAAGTCACATGACCTGAGGTCAGTGTGACTATAACACCAAATGAGACTGTCCCCACAACACGACACAGTTGATGGTGTTCTTCGTTACAGCATGGCCTGAAAACAACATAGGGATGACTTCAGACAGGAAGAATCATCGGGAAACCGAAAGAAGGACGAAGTGTGACGAATGTATCCCAGGAGTTTGCTATTACGCACAGCACTGCTTAACGTGCATGGTGAGCGTTCCGAACCATAAGCACTGCTGGCCAAAGCAGAGAAGGCGGTCGACCAAGGTCAACTACAGAAGTAGACGACCGTTACATAGAGCAACAGCCAAGAAAAGACCCATGTCAAACAGTGAGTGCCATTGCAACAAAATTTAACAAGAGTGCAAGGCACGCAATCTCGCGCTCTTACTCGAAAATTGAAGTACGTGGGATAGTACGATGGTTGTGGGCAAAAAGTCTTAAGTTCTACACCGATATACTACAAAACTCTAGCGATATATTGACCAAATGCATTCAACCGCAGTGAAATAATGCCAACAATTTGACCAAGGCCGCACAGACGTGGGTGTTGCTCATCAGGGAGAAAGACATCGATATCGACCACAGACGATGGACATTGGTCCAGGCAATCGGGGAAGAATATCTGGGAAAATGTTTTCTAACGACGATGTCATTCAAGCAGCAGTTCTTGAATGGCTCCGCGATCAAGGAACGGATTTCTATTGTCGAGAAACTGAACGACTGGTAGGACGTTCCGACTGTTGCTTACAGAGACTTGGTGACTTCTTTTGGGAAACAGTGTTGTGTATTTGTGTCACTTTGTAGTGTAGTGCAGCATTCAATAAAAGTTATGAGGGTCACTCCAAAAGAAATGCACACTATTCTTGTAAAAATACAGTTTTCATTCTGCATGTGTGAAAGTTTTACAGTGTGTAGATACATCCTTCCCGCTTGTTTTCATACTTAGTTCAACCTGTTCCCGTGAGTGGCGCCATCACAGCATGTCTTCGAGATGGCTGCTACACTTGACGTTCGTCAGAAGCAACGTGCTATCATAGAATTCCTGTGCTGTGAAAACGAGACAGTGGGAAACATCCACAAGAGGTTGAAAAAGATGTATGGAGATGCTGCTGTCGATCGCAGTACAGTTATTCGGTGGGCAAGCAGGTTACGTGATTGTGGTGTGCGTACTGTAAGACCTTCGGTACACACACCATCAGATTATTAGACTTGTCGCTCTAACGAAGTAGGCGAGTGTCAGCAATATGTCTCGTGGTCTTATCGTGGCGTGTTTATCTTCTGCCGTTAGGTCAGACGATAGAAATGCCACTTGCGCGCTTAGAGTAGCAGATTGACGGTGACCAACTTTAAACAGAACTTGATTAATTTTCACACACATTTATTAAAATAATAATAATCATAAACCTTACTGAACTTGATTCTGGATGCAATTTACAATTGACAATCTGAAGTTCCTTTGGTCTTGGTACGTTAATCTTATTCTCACATATCTCTGATACTTAACAACGTGTCTATACATTTCTCTTCATGGCTGTGTACAGGAATATGATAATCTTATTAGGCGCAGACTGAAACTTGACTACAGACTAATGCAGACTGACAAATCGGAGGTCTGTACACTCCTTATAATACCTCAAGCGTTCATGTATCACTGCGCGAGTGTGATCCGCGAGAAGAAAAGGTTGTACGTTAGCAGCAATCTCATTGGCTGCGTTACATACGCGGATCGGCGGAAGCAGAATTTGGTCCGTCTTTATGGCAGCGCCATCTCGTAGAGCGGAGACGGACGAGCGCTGCGCCTGCGCTGTTGTGCTTAGCGGGGCGCGCCTAGTGGGAAAGTTGTGTACGCGCTGACTACGCGGAACTATGTACGCAACACAACAGTGATGAAAGCGGGCACGGCAATATTGAGGACTGTCCTCGCAGCGGCAGGCCTCGTACTGTACACACTCCAGACAATGTCCAGAGAGTTAACGAATTGGTGACTGCTGACAGATGCATCACAGTGAACGAATCATCACGCTACGTTGGGATAGCGGAAGGAAGTGTTTGCAGAATACTGAACGTGTTGGCGTTGAAAAAGGTTTGTGCCAGGTGGGTTCCCAGGATGTTGACAGTCGCTCACAAAGAAACAAGAAAAACGGTATGCAGCGAACTTTAGGAACAGTACAAGAATGGTGGAGATTAATTTCTTGGAAGAATTGTGACAGGTGATGAAACATGGCTCCATAATTTTTCTCCAGAGACGAAGAGGCAATCAATGGAGTGGCATCATGCAAATTCACCCAAGGAAAAAAATTCAAAACCACACCTTCTGCTGGAAAAGTTATGGCGACGGTGTTTTTTGATTCCGAAAGACTCTTGCTTGTGAACATCATGCCAAGTGGAACCACCATAAATTCTGATGCATATGTGATGACACTGAAGGAACTTCAAGCTCGACTGAGTCGTGTTCGACCACATCGGCAAAAGCAGGACGTTTTGCTGTTGCACGACAATGCACGGCCACATGTCAGTCAAAAATCCATGGAAGCGATCGCAAAACTTGGATGGACAACACTGAAACACGAGCCTTACAGTCCTGACATGGCTCCATGTGACTATCATCTCTGTGGGAAACTGGAAGACTCTCTTCATGGAACAATGTTAGAAGATGATGACTCCCTTGTGCACGCTGCCAAACAGTGGCTCCAACAGGTTGGTCCAGAATTTTGCCGTGCGGGTATACAGGCGCTGGTTCCAAGATGGCGTAAGGCAGTTGAGAGGGATGGAAATTATGTGGAGATATGAAAATATTGTTCCTAAAGAATGTATCTACACATTGTAAAACTTTCAAACATGTTGAATAAAAGATGGATTTAAAAAAAATAGTGTACATTTCTTTTGGAGTGACCCTCGTATTTGGCCTACCATAGTAATGCGTGACTTACTTTTGGAGCCAGCTCGTACCACTGTCACTGTTCTTCTGTCCTGTTCAAGTCGGGAATGATCAACGGGAAGAACGATTTTTGGTAAACGCCGGTCGCGAGATGTACGGTGAAGGAAGATATATATTGAGTGGAGGTAGCTACATATTGGCTAACTCTTCTAGGAACGCATGCTACAGGAATTTTAACAGTAAACCATACGTGGTGCACAACGCCTCTCATGTAGCGCCTGCTAATGGAGTTACCGTGACGCTTTCGCGCTTGCTGAATGAACCATAACGAAACGTGCTGTTCTTTTTTTGGATATTCTCTATTTCTTCTGCCAGCCCTACGTGGCACAGGTTGGAGGCTGATGAGAAATATTCAAAGGTTTTGTAAGTCACCTCATTTGAGGGTGGACTACACTTCCTAAGGATTCTTCCAATGAATCTCAGTCTCACATCTGTCTTAATTGCTATTAGATTTATGTGGTTGTTCCACTTTAAATCACTCCGTATGCATACTCACAAATATTTTATGCATGGGTCTGTTCACAGTGATTGATCTGCAGTCGTGTAATCATACAACAATGGCTCTATCTTACTATTTGCGCACAATAAGCTACATTTATTTAAGTTGAGTATCACTTTTAAACTCTGCACCAAGCGCTGATCCGCAGGAGGCCTTCCTGCATTTCGTTGCAAGTTTATGGCGTTGTGACTTCTCTGTGTACAGCATCATCATTCGCGGGAGCGTCACGAAACTTTCGATGTTATTCACTATGTCATAAAACGCCCTAGGGTTGCGCTCGAAATTACTTTTACGTCTGAAGATTTGTCTCTGTTAAGAATCACGTGCTGTGTTCTGTTTGCTAGCAACTCTTCAGGGTAGTCACACAGCTAGTCTGACATTTCGTGTGCTAGTATTTTGTTCATTAGGCGGCAACTATATCGAACGCCTTCTGGAAGTCAAGGCACAAGGCATCAACCTGGGCATCGGTATGTGTTTTTTTCCATAATACATTAAGAAAATTTGTAGTTGTTTTATACGCTGTTTATTGCACAGATCCAAAAACCAAAACTATGTCACACTACTTAGCCAATACTAAGTGGCGAAGAAAGAGAGAGAAGAAGAAGAAGAAAGTAAGAAAAGAGCCAGGGGGACATAAGAGGTACAGAGGGAGGGTTGGTGGGAGGGAGGGAACGGGAGAGAGAGAGAGAGAGAGAGAGAGAGAGAGAGAGAGAGATAAGAGAGGCAAGTGACTACCATGCATTCTACCCCAGTAAAAGATTGGACCAGTATACCTGATTATATTGCTACCCATTCCAACTCTCCTATTGTCTCTCTCATTAACTGATCTTCACATTTCATGCACGATGAGAAGTCAGTGCACTTCAGCTTGGGTGTCCACAAGGTTTTGGACAACACCTTTCCTAGACGCTGGACTGACACGAAGACACAGTGAATTAGCTGCAGCAATATCAGCGACTTGAAATGGCTTGTTCGTAACGCCTCTCCAAGCTCGGCTCGGCTCACTGTAAGGGTAGGGAAGGGGAGGGGAGGAAGGATCGGATCAAGGCAGCTCAGCATGAGTAGCTGTTGTCAACCAACCTATTCTGTGGCCGCCAACGTTAGTTCTACGGAGAAGAGTCGCTATTCGATGCCTAATTAATGTCTTACGTGGTAAATTTATTTCCCAAGACTTTTGCATTGATGAGGAATGATAATGAAATGAAACTTACACTTGTTTTAATTGATGAGGTAAAGAACACGGGACAAGTAAGTAGGAAACATGAAATTTCTTATTACTGATGTAGCCATATGATGAATGTCGTTTCCGTAAAGTATAATAAATTGGCATAAACTTGTATTTCATGATTATTTTATTCGCACATTCAACATAGAAACATTAGAGGGCAATGAATACTTAATATTTTCTTCAGTAAATCGTCATTGTATGGTACTACTTTCTGAGCACTGCTTTCGAACGTGAACTTCAAGTATGTTAGTGAGGTTTTATGGATAGAATTGCTTCTCATCACTGCGGAAAAAATTGCTCACACAAGTGTGTAGGTGCAAATATCGACATAACAGTAGCTGGAAACTTGTGAATTCATGGATATTTATGTGAGGAAAATTTTTATACAGGTCTACAAGAGTTATCGTATCATGAAACTTATCAGGCAACCAACTGTCGCACTGCAGGTATATAAGTTCTAACTGCAGCTAGGCGTCCAGCACTAAAGCGTTATACATTGATACTGACGCATCTGGCTTTCGCTTTGAAATTCCTAACTAGGTCAACAATGCTGCTTTTCATCAGCTTTAAAAGCGCTATCTCCACTTTAAGACTTGAGCTATTAAGTATATAACCTAGCGTCTAAGACTATGGCGAACTTAATAACGGTCACTCCTTTGAAGACTCAGGCTGCGAGCGACCATGACCTGTTTTATACTACAGCCGCTGCCTGTCTGGTAGAGTGCAACTCAGTATCAGCGTTTCTCCAAACATACGTTCATAGGAACCTTTTGGTTTGTTTTAATGTGAGAAATCATCAACGTTTTTTTTATAAATGTTTAGAGAATTAAATGTATACAAATCTAAAATTCTATCTTGCTTTAGGGTTCGGATGGATTTTGCGGACCATTTCATGGTTGTTTGAGCCTCGATGTTCAAAAATGAAGTAAAATACACCACAAATTTCTGATACATCTGTGCCAATTCGTTTGGTACTTGTTATATGAAACTCAGCATTCTACAACGACGCTTGTCATGTTGGGAATGCTCGCAACATTCTCGTGTATCGTAAACGTAACAATCACATTCGTCTGTCAAATCTGTGGAGTCAAGTTTGGAACAGGCCATGCCCAGCAAGGAAATGTACAAGCCTTAATGTGGGCTGGAGACGGTTCAGCCTCGAACTCGCTGTTATGCCGAAGCGGAATCCATATGCTCTCCGTCTAGTGTCCGGCGTACGTCACTAACACTGTCGTATACAATGATCAGAAGTATCAGGACGCCCCGCCGCGCGGTTTAGCCGCGTGGTCTTAGGCACCTTGCCACGGTTCGCGCGGCTCCCCTCGTCGGCGGTTCGGGTCCTCCCTTGGGCATGAGTGTGTGTGTGTTGTCCTTAGTGTAAATTAGTTTAAGGTAGAATGAGATTTTCACTCTTCAGCGGAGTGTGCGCTGATATGAAACTTCCTTGCAGATTAAATCTGTGTGCCGTGGGGGATTAGCCGAGCGGTCTAAGGCGCTGCAGTCATGGACTGTGCGGCTGGTCCCGGCGGAGGTTCGAATCCTCCCTTGGGCATGGATGTGTGTGTTTGTCCTTAGGATGATTTAGGTTAAGTAGTGTGTAAGCTTAGAGACTGATGACGTTAGCAGTTAAGTCCCATAAGATTTCACATACATATTTGTTTTGAACGCAAGTTGGGGTCTCTGCGTCTGCTACACAGATGGCAACTTAGGCACTGTGACCGCCGATCACGCCAGTTTTGGGGGTCCAAATACACACATCAAAAAAGTTTTACATCACCCCAGTTCCCAGAACTCCTAAAGATAGACATTGACTGTGGATATTGTATCACAGACGCAGTCCCTTTGACTGTTCAGAGATGTCCCTAAACCATCCCAAAGATGTGAACAACCATGCAAGAGAGACAAGAACTGTCGATCATATGCCACGTTCAGACAATCCAAGGGCTACTACTACAGTGGATGACCGTTACCTGCGGATTATGGCTCAGAGGAACCCTGGCAGCAACGCCACAATGTTGAATAATGCTTTTCGTGCAGCCACAGGACATCGTGTTACGACTCAAACTGTGCGCAATAGGCTGCATGATGCGCAACATCACTCCCGACGTCGATGGCGAGGTCGATCTTCGCAACCACGACACCATGCAGCGCGGTACAGATGGGCCCAACAACATGCCGAATGGTCCGCTCAGGATTGGCATCACGTTCTCTTCACCTATGAGCGTCGCATATTCCTTCAAGCAGACAATCGTAACGGCTGTATGATACGTGAATGCCATCCTCCGACCGATAGTGCAACCATATAGGCAGCATATTGGCGAGACATTCGTCTTCATGGATGACAATTTGCGCCCCCGTCGAGCACATTTTGTGAATGTCTACCTTCAGGGTACGAAATTGCTCGACTAGAGTGGCTAGCATGTTCTCCAGCAAAGAACCCTATCGAACATGCCTGGGATATATTGGAAAGGGCTGTTTATGGACGACATGACTCACCAACCACTCTGAGGGATCTACGCCGAATCGCCATTGAGGAGTGGGACAATCTGCACCAAGAGTGCCTTGATGAACTTGTGCATAGTGTGTTACGACGAATACAGGCATGCATCAATGCAAGAGGACATGCTACTGGGTATCAGAGGTACTGGTATGTACAGAAATCTGGACCACCTCCTATGAATGTCTCGCTGTGTGGTGGTACAACATGCAATGTGTGGTTTTGATGAGCAATAAAAAGGGCGGAAATGATGTTTATGTTGATCTCTATTCCAATTTTCTGTACAGGTTCCGGAATTCTCGGAACCGAGGTATTGCAATACTTCTTTTGATGTGTGTATTGAAAGTTTTTGAGCTGTCTTTTGAACTACCAACAGAAACTGTGCTGACAGCCCTCCACCCCTATAGCACGGTCTTCGACCACGTAGCCGAGAAATGGGCGCAGTTGAAGACATATTCCGTCTTGAATGGTGACAAACAAGTACTTATCTATCTCCATAGCTATGTTTCCTCCTACCTCCACATCAGGAGCTGCAGAGCCATTATCGTGTACGATGGGCAACTCCGCATGTGCTTGGGATGCAGAAAAGAATGTCATCTTCGGTCAGAATATATACAGAGACGGATTGCACAATTACTGCCTTCGGACGCGACGCCCCTACTAAACCTGATTACTCTGCCAGTGACGTATACAGAGACCAGTAGACAGAGAGGCCAATGCACAGCAACTTCCTCCACCTAAGACCACGACTGGCGTCATCACCGTGCCCGAACTTGGCTCGCTTGTGGTGCTGATGGTGGGAATTGTTGCCATTGTGTGACACAGAGGGACATGTTTGCAAGCAACATTTGCCATGGTAGCAAAGTGGAGGTGCAGGTTGATACCGAGAACCAGTAACATTCCCACACACTAGGATGATGACAGCATATGCGTGGACGTCACCCGCCTGCTGTTGTCAGCTAACTGTGATAGTGACAGTCAACCATGCACAACGAGCATGCCAGCACCTGTCTTCTCTGTGGATGGTGTAAAGAACAATGTGTGGGTGTTGACAGTTGCCTCCCCGCTGGCATCGTATGGCCACTCCCTAACAGGGGAAGACCATGTGGATATTGAACACTCCCATGCCACAACAGTATGGGGAAATGACGAAGAAGATGCATTGGTGATCCCACTGGCGTTGACGCACCCAGTTAGCGCTACTCACCCATGAATTACAACTTTTCCCCTATGGTTGGATGGCAAGGGGTAATGTCACCTCTCTCAACGATGGTGGGTCAACTTTCAGCGACCCCATGACGAGCATACAGAGTGGTCACAGATAATCCATTGGGAAAGCATGAAAAGTCAGTACTAATATGATTCACAGTATGGTGAAGATACAATTACTCTGAGATATGAGTTGCACATCAGATGTCGATGTTGTGATATTACAAGAGGGAATATTGGGACGATTCCGCGCTAGACCAATGATAGTGAGGGAATTGGTCCATTGAGGGTAAGAATCAGCTGCATGGTACCACAGCGCCATGAATTATTACCACACTGTGCTGTGGGAACTTGACGACCACCCACCAACTCCTGAAATACACTGGGAATGAAAGGCATTAAGGCCAAGTTCCTTTCATTGACACATAGTAAGCTACAGGGTATGGTGGTGAGATCACAGATACAGGATATCGTGCCAGTGGAAACACCATCTATGCTCTGTACCACACAGGACCCTCATCGTTGTCCTCAACAGCTTATGACCACCCCCCCTCATGCAAGACGAAAACCATGTCAGCACACTGGCGGCTATTGTCTCCATCTTTTTTGACCGCTGCCGACAGTTCTACAACGACAGAACCACAGGGAATGCAACATCTGAGGATGTTCTTCGACACTTTACAGGTACTTTCGACTCTATAGAGGTAACGTCCTTGTCATATTCCGTCTGGAATGGCAATTATTATGGACGAGGTGGCATTTGCTATCGCCAAAGGGGCAACGAAAAAATCACCAGATCCAGACCGCCTTCCAGTTAAATTTTGCTGGGCGTTGTGTAATCTGATGATCCAGCCGTGGACCAAAATGTTCCAGGACCTGCTCACTTTCAACTTATAACTGCCAAAGGCCTTTGTGGTCAGTATTTCAAATACAGTACATAGACCGTCCCAAGATCCAGAGATCACAAACTCTCACCCACTTACTTTTCTCAATGTGGACTATAAGATTTATGTGCATCTATTGGCGGCATGCATACACATGGCACTGGCCTCAATCCTTTCACAAGAGCAGACATCATTGCGTGGGCATGGGGCCAACCTGCAAACTGGATCTCATCTTGCCTGTCTTCTCCTGTCGCCTCCCTGTAGCACTAGTATTGATCGACTTCGATAGTGCCTTTGATAGGGTCCAACGCCAGTTCCTTCTGTTGGTAGTGAAGCCCATGGAGTTCCCTTCAGCATTCGTTGACACCCTGAGGTGTCTGATTACCATTGCCACACCAAGTATTCAAGTCAATGGACAACAGGTGGGACCGATTTCAATATGGCGTTCTGTCAGATAGGGATGTCCTGTGTCCACTGTGCTGTTCTCCATCGCCCTTAAACCTCTTATCGGACTCTCCTATCCCAACTTATGGGGCGCAAGCTACACAGTATTACTTTCCATTGCTGGGTATATGCGGATGACCTCTTCTGCACCTGGCACATACTCCTACAGAAATACATAACCCCGTCTCTTGTCTCTGACAGTATGGAAGAACCTCGGGAAACATCCTCAATGTGGCCAAATCAGTGATTATGAACACCTGGGTATCACTTTAAGAGGACATACCCACCGTGTGGTGGTGTAAATCTACCACCATTTGCTTCAGACAATATGAGCCCACATCCAACATAACGTCCATCACAGCCTGAATCTAATCTAGCAAGTGGTCTACATCGATATCCCTGTCGCTCCCAGGCCAATACACGTTGTCCAAATATTACCCCTCCTAATGGTCCCAGGATGGCAATTCCAGGAAGTCTTTGGGTACTTTGTATTGGCTGGGAAGGATTGGCCTCATTTATGTTAGAACCAGGACATCTGTTTTATACATAATTACTATGTATTATGACAAAGCATTGACATGGGCCTTCTGCATCCCTTACAAACAGGACACACACACACACACACACACACACACACACACACACACACACACACATATATATATATATATATATATATATATATATATATATATATATATATATAAAATTTTGTGTATATATACGGTCGCCACGGGTGATGGGGACATTATGGCCAGACCTTGGCTTGCGACCCCTGTCCACTTTGACCAAACTCCGCTGCAGTCTGAATATTCCATTTCAATAGCTGTTTGCCAGATCAGATTCAAAACCTTTATGTTTGCCTTTGGGGAGTAATGATCTTATGATCGTTCGATGCAGCCAGACTTCACTGTCATCCATAAAGTTTCAGTGTGGCACTAGATCTCTAGTACTTCCACAGCTCACCAAAAGCTTTCTTTGATATCTTAGAGGATTACAATGTAGGCAGAAAGGACATCGCGGATCGTTGCTCCATAACATACTACACATTGTTTCTCATGTAAATTTGCAGTCTGTCACGTATTGTACATTGCAATGAAACTCCTTTGTACACTAGAACCACGTGCGTCCCAAGTTGCCGGGTTCGGGTTTACGGTTTCCAGATGAACTATCTGAACCCTCCTCTTCAACAGAAGTTTGGCGGATATGTAGGTACTGGCCGTTTCAACTTTTGTGTGGGGTCTTGAAATATTATGTGGTTGTTCCGTTGGTAGGAACACTGCTTGATTACGCAACGTTTAAGGACTGTTACACACTGCCAGGCCAAGAAGAGAAGAAAACGAAATGAAACGTTATGGGTTGACAGGGGATGTGATGTTATTTCAGTCGTAACATTAGCTAGTCAAATTTACAAAGAACTTAGCAATATGAATACTATTATCAATATGTTGTTGCACCCTCTCTGCCCTGATTCCGTTAGGAAGGGTTTCATAAATCCATTGCGTCCCCTCCTGAGACAACCTGATCCACAGCGGTTGTAAGTAGTCTCTGATACGCTGGATAATGGCACTGGGCCAGAGTTGATGTCGGAGCTGGTACCACATGTCAAATCGGGAACAGATCTGAGAATCTAGCTGGACACAGGAGTACCTGAGCACGAAGTAGACCGTTTATAGAGACACATGCCATGTGTGGATGAGAATTGTTCTGTTGAATAATGGCACCTCGATACTGTCACATGAGATGTAAACACGACGCGGGACGTCCATGTGCCATCACAGTTCTCTCAATCAAAACCAGCCGTGGCTGGAAGTCATACTTGATGGCTCCCCACACTGTGACAGATGGGCCCTCTCGCCAGGTCGTCTCCATTTTCGCCGATTAGTTCAGAATGGCAATTTATTGCTGAACACAATGCTATACCATTCGCAACAGTCCATGCTTCTCAGCCAGGTCACCATGCCAAACGCAGTCGTTTGTGGGGTGGTGTTAGCAGCGGACTACACGTGGCACTGTAATTCCCTTGTCTGGTCGTTGTTAGCCTCCAAACAGTGGTGCGGCATGACCAGGAATGTTGTAGGAAGTCCATTACTTGCTCTCGGATGACGAGTGCAGATGTGAAGGGATTATGATGGGCTTTGTGTAACGTGTAGCGATCCTCCCTTGTGATGGTCAGAAGCGGTCTTCTGGAACCCTGACAATGCGTATGACTATCGTCACATTTGTTTGCAATGCGACACTGGGTCACTGTCACATCCAGATACCCCACAAATGCGGATATTGCACGCTTCGACCAGCCGGCCAAATGGAGAGCGACAATGATGTCCCTTTAAAGCTGTGTCAGAAACTCTGATTACACTGTCTCACACAAGTATGCAACATCTTCGTGACATTCACAGTGATCACCCAACACCAGACGCTGTCGACGTCCCTAGTAAACCCTATCAGACCTGGTAACAATAACGCAAATCCTCTGTGATGGACATTCTACTCTGTCACAGAGAACTGCAACTCTAATCATTTTCATACCCGCCAATGGCGGGGCTGGAGTGAAAAAAAAAAAAAAAAACAACAGAGAAAAGCGAAAACTGTGGTTTTAATGAATCGAACTGAAAAGTGTTTGCCAGTGTTCTGCGTGATTAGCTTCTTTTAAGAATAATTCTGCTACCTTTTAAGGCCAATTCTGTCTGTTGATTCGACCTGAGAACGAGACTATACCAGAAATAACAGAAACAATTGTCATTTGACAAGTAGTTATTCCGCCTCTTTCTGCGTAATTTGCTGTACGTCTTGCTAAGGCAATGCATGCGCAATTTCGAAATCCCGCCAAGTAGCGAGAGGAGGAACGTGAGCTTATGTTCGGTTTAGTTAATCAACTTTTCTCCGGACAGAGGAATCACAGGTAGTCACTTCTCTGATGTGTAGAAGTTGACACAGCGCCGGTCACGTGCCCCGCCTAACCGTTAGGATCTTCGCACACAATTGTAGGGGCACCTCCAGCAGAGAAAGAAATAGTTCAAATCGTTCAAATGGCTCTAAGTACTATGGGACTTAACATCTGAGGTCGTCAGTCCCCTAGACTTAGAACTACTTAAACCTAACTAACCTAAGGACATCATATACATCCATGCCCGAGGCAGGAACCGAACCTGCGACCGTAGCAGACGCGCCCTTCCGGAATGAAGCGCCTAGAACCACTCGGCCACTGCGGCCAGCCAAAGAAATAGTCACTCTTGTTTTGGCATGGTGGTGCCCAGATCAAAGCTGTCAAGTTAACGCTTCACTTTGGAGCTAAGATTAGTATGATGTTCGTACAGTGAGGCACCTGGAATTTTACAGAGTTTTCTTCGGTTTTACTTCATTAATTAGTGCTTAGATATAAATTTTTGATAATTAGCGAGTTGATTTTTCGTCATATTCTCTGTAACTCTTCGTGTGTATGCTTCTACGTGGTTGGGGGAACTTGTGCAGTCTGTCAGTTCCAGAAAAATCATTAAAGTATTTCGCACTCTAAGTTTTCTGTTGAATCGATTATTTTTCACTTTTGTTTAATCCACATTCTAAATTTTAGCTCAGTGTCTAGTTGTTTTTTGTCTTGCGTGTGCACAGGTGAGAGCGATGTCTGGCAAATTTTCACAGTTGGTTAACTATCACGTCTCAGTTTTCTCTCGCTTTTGTTGTATTTCATAGCGTGTGCGAGTTTTTCGTGAATTTTTCAAAATTAAAGTTTTCTTCCTGAGACGATGTGCATGTAGTGCTGCAGAATAGTCTGACGTCGCTTACGATTCTCCACAATTCTCCCCATCGTTTCTTGGTATAAAAGTGATTCATATTCTAAATTAACTGATTCTAGAGAACTTTCTGCGATTTACTTTGTATATTCCGATGAGTTACCATCGTGTAGTTGGTACACTTGTAGCAAGAGATATTCTGAATCGAACAGCATTCAGATATTAAGGCGTTTAAACCCAAGTTTTTTAAAATTCTTTCTGCTTTTATGAAGGACTGCCCACGCAAGATAAGTGGTCCTAATGTCCCTTTTCGTGAGTTGCGATAGGTAAGTTTCGTGTTGATCCAGACCCTAGCTGAACCATTTTTAAGCGGAGTTCCACAGCAACCATCATTCCTGTAGTTAATAGTGACGAGCGACATTTTCATTGAGGTTTTGTTAGTGGGATCGCCGATCGCTAACAACTGAAGTGCCTGACAATTTTGCAATTTGTGTTTTAAATTGAGTTAACAAGTTTTGGTAGCACCTAGGATTTTTGTTTGATTTTTAAAGTATTTCATTTCGTTTCGAGCGAGAATTTAGTTTTGTCTGTCACCCACTCACTAGAGGGCGTTTGTCTCTGTACGTAGTAAGTAAAGAGAAGGAAATAAACTGGTATTTTGTGTAAAAGTCAGAATCTGGTCTCCACCTTCTCATTTAGCCCGAAGTCACTAAATAATTGCTATTTGAGAGAAATCATTCCTTATGACAGAAACAAGTGAGATCTTAAACTGTGGAATATTCATAAGTAGAAAAGAGCTGTCAAAGTCAGAGATTCTTGAGCAACAAATGAAAGCAAGATGTGTAACCCAAATTACTTACGAATCGAACGATCCTCACTTCAAGAACATTTAATTGATAAAAGCATGATAAAATAATTAGAGCTGTAGTATGTGATTAAGAAGATGTAAGAGTGAGTTATCTACTTATAAGTACAGAAAATACGAACGATTCGTTTATTTTTTTTCGAAAATTGAAAGTTTACGAATGTAGTTTTGTAACGTAAAGGGACATTGTTTACATTTCCGACGGGCGTTGCCGTAGTAACAGAACAGATCGCTAATTATATCTGTCAAAATCCATAAATTTGAAACATTTTGGATTTTTGCTGAAGGTATACGCGTAAGTAATAAGGCAGAGTCCGCAGCTCGTGGTCGTGCGGTAGCGTTCTCGCTTCCCACGCCCGGGTTCCCGAGTTCGATTCCCGGCGGGGTCAGAGATTTTCTCTGCCTCGTGATGACTGGGTGTTGTGTGCTGTCCTTAGGTTAGTTAGGTTTAAGTAGTTCTAAGTTCTAGGGGACTGATGACCATAGATGTTAAGTCCCATAGTGCTCAGAGCCAAAAACAATAAGGCAGAAAATATATCAACTTTTAATGTGATTTTACAAAAAGTTCAGTAGGGGAGTGAGTGCGTTTGGGGTCTGTGACTTATGTTAACAGGCGGTCTAACGTGTGTATTGCTAGTAGTGATTCTTGGCTACTCCTAAAGGCGACGAGTAAGACAAATTATTTCCGTTATAGGAACAGTTCTAGAGCGCTACCTGTTACGTACGTGATTATACTAAAGAATTTCAGATTAATTTTGATCAATTTATGGCATTTCATCTGTGGTCTTACTTGACAGTGTACGATATGCAATTGCATTTTTCCGTCAGTGTGTTGACGTCAGTATAGGAGGAAATACCTATTAAAAATCACTGGTATTGAACTTAACATAATAATAACACACAACATAAAGGTGTAAGTATATCGATAACGACCTACGCAAATCGCTAAAGTTTGCGGACTCAATTGCAATTCCCCAGAACCTGAAGTTCTGTGTAGCGAGAGCGTTTCCGCCGCTTCCTTCACATTATAAACTATTATTATTAAGACGATTTAAAAAAATTTTACTCAATTTCTTCTCTTATTGGGGCTGAGTTGTGTCTGCAAGCAATAAGGTTTTTTTTACGGGGAGCTGCAGGCGGAAATTCCGGCCCAGTGCAAGAGGAAGGAACAGAAGGAAGGTATACTGGAGAATATGGACTTGATAGTAGGAATGAGAGAGGAGAAATACTAACTGAGTCCAATAAATTTCAGCTAGTAAGAGCGAATACTTTGTTCAAGAATCACAAGAGAAGGCGGTAGACTTGGCAAAGGCCGGGGGACACGGGAAGCGTCCACTTAGATTACATCATGGTCAGGCAGATATTCTGAAATCAGGTATTGAATTATAAGGCGTACCTAGAAGCAGATCTAGACTCACATCACAATTTAGTAATGACGAGTAGGTTGAAGTTTAAGAGACTAGTCTGGAAGAAATGATGCTCCAAGACGTGGGTTGTGGGAATACTAAGGAATGAGGATATACGCTTGAAGTTCTCTGATAATGCGCTAGTTAATAGTTCTGTACATAGCTCAGTTGAAGAGAAATGGACATCTCTAAAAAGGGCCAAGAGAAACATAGCTACAAGGAAGGTAACTGCGACGAAACCATGACGAAAAGAAGAAATGCTTCGGTTGATCGAGAAAAGGAGGTGGTACAAAAATGGTCAGGGAAATTCTGGAATACAGAAATACAAGACACTTAGGAATGAAGTAAATAGTAAGTGCGGGGAAGCTAGGAATGAAGTAAATAGTAAGTGCGGGGAAGCTAAGGCGAAATGGCTGTATGAAAAATGTGAAGAAACTGAAAAGAAATGATTTTCGGACGGACTGACTCAGCATATATAAAAGCTGAAACAACCTTCGCTGAAATTAAAAGCAAGAGTGATAACATTAAGAGTGCAATGGGAATGCCACCATTAAAATTCAGGGGAGAGAGAAATGTTAGACGTCTAACACCGCTCCTCCTCATCCTCAGTACTCTGCCAAATTACGAAAACAGCTTCATACAATAATATATAAGAACTAAGGTTTTCTTATTCAGCAGTAAGAAAAACACCCTGAGGAAGCCCATCCGTTGAGTCGCCGAAACGACGGAGAATTTTACATATTGGCAATGAGGTCACGTACCCCGAAGAATTTTACTGACAGTAACAACGGCCGCAGGAGCCTAGTTTACATGAGTGGTAATAGTTTCTAATCTGTAGTAACAAAATTTCAGTTTCTTCTATAAAAAGTCGTCATTATTTCTGTTCTCGTAGAAACACTGGCGGTTAAAAAACCACTGCCTGCCTTGCGTGAGCAGTGGATGTGAGAGGCAGAGGTCGTTTATACATACTCGCTGCACCTCATGCACGAAGTGCCAAGTTACACTGCGTGTTTGGTATTAGATGTTGTGCATTTTCATTTGAATGTAGTTAATAACATGTAATTAATTCCTTGTCCTTTCCGTAATGCTGCACTAACATGGACAAAGATCATACCGCGTTACTTGATTTCTGGAATGTGTTTGATAAAGTTTCACATTTCAACGTAGTAAACAAAATATCTATTATTTAGGTTATAATATGGTTTGATTGCAGGCATCTTTGCAAACTAAATGCCGTTTTATACTGACTTGTGTAAAATATGATGACTTGTGTAAAATATTATTTATTTGATCACGATCCGCCCACTGGCTCCTCAGACCATCCGGAGGCAGTTCTGACGAAAATGACATCGGGTATCCATCAATTCAATATGAACATACCCCCAACCCATGAACCATGGACCTTGTCGAGATGCGGTGGCTTGTGTGCCTCGATTCAGACAGCCGTATGGTAGGTGCAACCGCAAAGAAGAAATGTCTGTGGAGAGGCCAGACTAATCCGCGGTTCCTGAAAAGGGGCAGCCTTTTCAGTAGTTGCTGGGGCAACTGATCTGGCCCTGTAACATGAGCTAAAATGGCCTCGCTGTGCTCGTACTGTGAACGACTGAAAGCAAGGGTAAGCTGCAGCTGTGGTTTGTTTTTTCGTGAGCATGCAGCTCTGCTGTATAGCTTAATGATGATGACATCCTCTTGGGTAAAATATTCCGAAAGCAAAATAATTCCCCACTGAGATCTCTGGGGCGGGCTACTCAGAATGACGTCGTTAACAGTAAAACCAAAATTGCCAATCTACGTGTCCAAGAGTGTAATATTAGATCCCTTAATTGGGTGGGTACTAGAGCAGGATTGCCCTAACACTGGTATTCCGCGGGTTGTGAATAAGTGCTCTACGAAAAACTGTTAACAACATGGCTTTTATTCTTACGTTTTGACGATACTATTTTTGTAAATTTTATTATGATTTCTGTGGTATGAGCTATGATTTAAAATTGAAGTACTCACTGAATGAAACAAGTTTTTCTCATTATATAAAATTTTTATTAACCTTCATAGTAAACAAGACGTTCCATCCTCGTACTAAGGTGCTCAAAGCGTTCCGTCAGAGGAAAAGTCGATAGGTAGATGTCAGATATAGTGGAGATTAGTGTTATTCGGTGGCAGGTTGGTTCAAATGGCTCTGAGCACTATGGGACTTAACTACTTTGGTCATCAGTCCCCTAGAACTTAGAACTACTTAAACCTAACTAACCTAAGGACATCACACACATCCATGCCCGAGGCAGGATTCGAACCTGCGACCGTAGCAGTCGTGCGGTTCCGGACTGGGTGGCAGGATGGACAGGTCTTCTGGTTAAGTGAATACGGGATTAGAAATACAAAATCAGATAGAGGTAATGCAGGAGCAGTTCTGATAATGAAAACCAGCTCCGCAAATGATGATTCAATATGGTTCAAATGGCTCTGAGCACTATGGGACTTAAAAAAAATGGTTCAAATGGCTCTGAGCACTATGGGACTTAACATCGGAGGTCATCAGTCCCCTAGAACTTAGAACTACTTAAACCTAACTAACCTAAGGACATCACACACATCCATGCCCGAGGCAGGATTCGAACCTGCGACCGTAGCGATCGCGCGGTTCCAGACTGAAGCGCCTAGAACCGCTCGGCCACACTGGCCGGCTATGGGACTTAACATCTGAGGTCATCAGTCCCCTAGAACTTAGAACTACTTAAACCTAACTAGCCTAAGGACATCACACACATCCATGTCCGAGGTAGGATTCGAACCTGCGACCATATCTGTCGCGCGGTTCCAGACTGTAGCGCCTAGAACCGCTAGGCCACTCCGGCCGGCACAAATGATGAAGAGATTGAAAGAGTGTATGATGAGATGAAGGAAATTATGCAGATAGTTAAGGCAGATGAAAACTTAATTGTGATATGCGAGTAGAATACGATACTAGAGAAAGGAAGGGATGGAAAAATAGTAGAAGAACATGAACTAAGAATAAGGTACGAAACAGGAACGCACTTGGTGGAGTTTTGCACGTAACATAATTTAGTCATTGCTAACACTTGATTCAAGTGGAAAGTTTCAAACAGAGTAATTTTAAGACAGAGATTTTGAACCAGATTGTAAACTGCAAGACATTTCTGAGGGCGGAGTGGAATCTGACTATCATTTATTGTTTACGAACTGGAGACTAATACTGAAGAAACAGCGAAAAGATAGAAGATTAAAGTGATGGGATTTGGTAAAATTGAGGGAATCAGAGGTTGTTGACTGTTTGAAACACAGCATTAGGTGATATTGGACTGAAACAGAGGAAAAGCACGCACTACAAGACGAATGGACAGCTTTGAGAGAAGAAACGGTGAAGGCAGCAGAGGATGGAAAGGGGAAAAAGACAACGCCTAGTATAAATCCTTGATATCTCAATTTTAATATAGCTCCTCCGTAATATGCGTCCATTGCTGAAGGCCTACGCCTCCTGTATCATTGCTGGACTTTAGAGGTAAGTCTTATGAAGATATGTTAGAACAGGGATCGATAAATGAAATTTTCTTAAAAATAATAACACTGGTCTGCATGATATCAAATGACTGAAAACTAATATATGATACTACCTCAACTTTTTATGCTGATTCCAAATCTGTTTTTAGTTTTTTCCTATCACGCACAGTTTCGCCGCAATTTGACTTCAGTGATATATTGCTGTGCCAGTAGCTTATGCTTATTGTTGGAAGGAAATTTCCCTGTACGGCCCTGATTACATTTAGGTTGCTACAGCTGTTGATGTCAGTTGTTGTCGGGCGACCCTGAAAGTGTTGCTTATCTCTCAGGCTTGGATTACCAGTGCTATATTGTGATTATTCTGTATATTTAAGAGAGTGCTAATAAAACACTTCCGCTACTGTTCATAGTTACTACTATGTCAACAACAAGTGTGTGAAGAACCTAAATAATTTCCGTTGCAGTTTGGGAATCATACAGTGACTAAACAGACTTTGTGTAAAAAGCCTACCATGCTTATTTTAAAATGAAACTTGGTGACCAGCACAAGGAATGGGTGTCAGAGACAGTTTGCCGCTATTGTGTGGAAAGGTAAATTTTTTGGACAAAAGAAGAGAAAACATGTATACCACCTGTGATTCCAATGTTGTGGAGGAAAAATCACCTTTCTGACTGTTACTTCTGCTTAGTTAATGTTCAGAGGTGCAGTTCGAAAAATAAGAGGCAAATTGTGTGCCCATGCATTGATTCTGCCACTAGGCCAGTTTGCACATGAAGAAGATCTGATTGCTCCTCCTCCTCCAGCTGCTGTAGCGAACGTGGCCAGCAAATGATGAAGAAAATGAAGTTGATTCAATTACCGAAGACGTTAGTGATGTCCACCAGTATGAATGCGACTGTACTCCATAACTGTTCCCTCAGAGTGAACTTAATGTTCTGATACGAGATTTGAATTTCCCTAAGGAATCTGCGAAACTACTTGGCTCCCGGTTAATCTTCTGAAACCAGGAACACATTACTCATGATACAGATATAGAGAGAAAGAATTGTCCATTTATTCTCACAGCACGAGTTATGCACTTCATGGCATTGAAAATGATCCTACACAGTGGAAACTTTTTCTAAACTCGCCAATGAGGAGTCTGAAAGGTGTGTTCTTGCATAATGGAAACGTGTATGGATCCATTCTTGTGGCCCATTCAGTTCAAATCAAAGCGACGTATGAGAACATGAAGATACTTTTAACATATTGCCAGTATGAGGAGCACACTTAGCTTATCTACGGTGACTCCAAAATACTTTGACAACAAGCTGGGTTCACAAAAATGTCTTGCTTTCTATGCGGATGGAACAGCCGGGTAACGCGAAGTCATTGGAATGTGAGAGTTTGGTCAGAGCGGAGAAATTTTGTGCCTGTATCCTGCACGAACCGCTTGTAGAACAAAAAAAGTCTTGCTTCCACCTCTACAAATAAAATTGGGCTTGATGAAGTAATTTGTAAAGGCTCTACCACAGGATGGACCCTGCATCAAGGACCTTTCCAGGAAATTTCCCTTCAACACATGAGACAAACTGAAAGCTGGAATTTGTTTTTAGTCCTCAAATAAAGAAATTGAAGATTCTGAGAAAACAATGAAGAAAAGAGAAAAAGGTGCATGATCGCCTTCCGATCAGTTACTGATAACTTTCTATGGAATTACAAGGATCCTAATTACAAAGACAGTGTTGAAAAAGGTTGCAAAATTTCAAGAAGATGGGTTGTTAAATGAGTGTGAAAGTCAACTTTCTGCACTCACATATCGACTGTTTTCCGGAAATTTGGGACATTGTATTGAAGAGCAGAGTGAATGTTTTCACGAGATATTAAGAGGAGGTACCATCGGCACCGGACAGCAGCTACGTTGGCAGACAACTGTTGGATGTTGAAGAGAGACAGTCATCATATACAAGGATCTGCAAGGAAGTCAAAGAACAGAAAGTTTAAAAATTTATTGAACGCTGTTGATTCCTTGATTTTATGAAGGTAGTGAAGAAACAAACGAGGAGAGTTCTGATGAGTATTTTTAAAATGTGTTTTGATTAAAAACTCATCTTATGTGAAATGGTGTTAGAGCATATTTATGGGTTCCAGAAGCGAAAATCGTTAAAAATATTACTTCTTATTTTGTGTAAGAACCTGACGTGATAGACAAAAACGGTAGTTATTTCTAGAATCAGCATAAAAAATTATTCAAAAATACATACTTTCAACAAATCATCTGATTGTTGTTTGCATTCGATATATTGCTAATCTTGGATAAAAACACAACATTTCCTTCTGTCACTTCGGAAGATCTGACGTCGCTTTGGCGTCAGATCGCCTGAGGGAAAGGTAATGAATAAAGCTAACCTTACTATATGTTGGGGTGTCCACTCTAATTGGTAAGTAACATCTTACAGATGTTCATAAAGGTTAGAGTTCAATCGGTTTTGTATTATCGAATTTAACTTATTTTGTGTATTTTTAATCCAATAACGTCTTCACTGAGAAAAAGTCCTCAGAAACGTACCATAAAAAATAATATCTGGAGATCGTCCTCTATGCATTGCAAAGATCCCATTTCGTAGCAGGGACTATTTCAGACAGTCTTATGAACTTAATTAAAAAGCAAAAGTAACTAAATGTAGGTCTGTAAGAAAAAATCCAGGCTGCCCATTGCTCAGACTCCGAGTGGCTCACAGATTTGTGGAACAGTCTGCAATAAGTAACTTTAGCCAACTACGTAGTGTTATGTAGGACCTATCAGACTACATAAATTAATTTAGAAAAGAATTAAAATGATATCTGGTTGACAAACATCTCCAATATGGGAAACGCCTTCCAACAGGGTATTTTGCGTAGAAGTGAAACAAAAACCTATAGCGTTAAACACAGAATTAAGTTCATTTATCATTTACAAAAATTTACAATTATGGGATAAATACAACTATGGAAACGACCAGCATGAAGTTGTAGGAGCAGCTGACAGATATGACTTATGGATCTGCTTCCATTTTGACAAGTTCTACGTCAGTACAGAACATTGTGCATATCGCCCAAGGAACAAGCAAAAAGTGAAACTAAACTAAAAACTAGTGAGAAGATACATAGACGTACTCACGGTTTACTGAGACTCTCCACGTAGCTACGTCTTGAGTAAACGGCACTGTCGTCGCTTCCAGTCACCTTTACATTGTTGTTACAAGTGTTTCCTGACTTTCTGACATCTGCTTCTTGACGGTTGCCTTCACCCCAGTGTGGAGTGGGAGATATAACCGACTTACGAGATGAGGGAGATGCTAGAGGACTCGCTCGTTGGAAACCAGGGAGGTGGTTCACATCGCCTGCAGCTGGCGCTCGACAAATGCTCGCTACAGGAGATGAGAGCTTATCTGTCCGGGCTTGTAGCCCGTTGACTTGGGCCGCATCACTTCCGTTGGTCTGCCAACTTTTCAACGCTTTTTCCACACCATCCATGTGACGTAAGCTACCTCCACTGTCAGCGGGCGTTTGGTTACCTGACTGAAAGTCTCCATTACTGCTAGAAGATCCCGCTGCCACTGTGAGGTTTCCCGTTTGCTGTAGCCCAGATGCATCAGTTTCGTAAGTACCCGCTGTGAATCTGGCACTGTCTGGCTCTGACTGCGGCATAATTCTGAACTCTGTATCGACGTGTCCGACGTGGTTTCTCGAATCGTCTGCGTCGTGACTTCCAAAAGTGAATATACCTTTGCCAGAAGATGGAGAAAAAAACACGTTGTCAGAAGGCTTTGCACCGTCACTTGCAGCGCGGCGTGTTGCTTGCTGAAAGTTGATGGTGACGTTTTCTGGTTGGCTTACAATTTCTTCCTCGTAAGAATAGGCACCACTGAGGGCATAGCGTCTCCGATTTGCACTTTCTGGATTCTTTGTGGCGGCTGCCCGGGCGCTAGCAAGGCTATGCATAGTGTATGAGGCCTCAACGTCGAGCTGTGTAATAGGTGGTCCAGTTTTAACAGCTGCATCGACCTGTGTAATAGGTGGTCCAGTTTTAACTGCCGCTTGCGGGTGCATTTCATTGCCTCCTTCTAATACAAGTGATGGACGCCGCGAAAAATATTCTTCCAGAAAAGGACTGTTGGCTGCGCTCCGTGGACGTGGCATATTTAGTAGGCCCCGGTGTGTGTCTCCTAACGGTGGACTGAGAGCGATGTCCTTCGTTTTGATGTTAGTCATCAGGCTTGCTTCACCTTTTCGAGGTCCAGTAGAAGTAGGTGATGCTGGGTAAAGGCTTGCTTTAGCACCTGAAGTGGGGTTTCTTTGCTGCCCAGTATGATCTCCGATGGTGACACTGTAAACAGGCAAAGAATGTCAGGTAAATTTTGTTTTGTTCAGAAATGCTAAGGTTATGTGTCTTCTGAAAATTTATTTTGACAATGTGGACCACCACAGCTACCGTATGTTTCATAAAATACATTTTTAAGTAGTTACACCATCAGCTGCTGTTGCGATGTGAGCAGATTAAGAATAACTTAGACAGATCTTACCAAATATGTATTTGCCACCTTGCACAACCAGAGTGCAGGTGTGCAGTGTACTAGTGACATGTAATAACAGCACTGATGCTTGGCAATTTAACTTAACGTCAAGGTAAGATAGATAGACAGATAGATAGATAGATAGATAGAGAGAGAGAGAGAGAGACATACATACGGAAATCGCTCATTTTGTCAATTTTAAAAGTTGCAATAAAAATGAATTCGGCACAAAGAATTAAA
Organism: Schistocerca piceifrons; assembly: GCF_021461385.2. Taxonomy (NCBI): domain Eukaryota; kingdom Metazoa; phylum Arthropoda; class Insecta; order Orthoptera; family Acrididae; genus Schistocerca; species Schistocerca piceifrons. The sequence continues at coordinate 456,873,149 of NC_060140.1, read as the reverse complement.
ACTGTACAGTAGATAGTTATTGACGCCTATTCGCTGGAATAACGGGGATGAGCCAGCCACTATGCAACACAATAAAATCTCCAGTCTTAAAGTGCAGGCTGCTGCCTAGATGCTATATATAAAATATTAAAACTTTACACCTGCCGCGTCATCAGCTAAAATAGTATTCAGATCCCGACTTAAATTTGCTCTCAAACAAAATGTGGCATATAGTGATTTTTACGTCGAAGGCATCACAGATTTGGGGGGAGAGAGGCGGTGTTCTCTCGCTGGAATATGAAGACATTTGTTAGGGGACAGGGTCCTCTTTGCAGGCGGGTTAGGGTTCTTCATTCTGACAGAGCAATTGTGTCAGATTCAGATTTTTGCTCTTACGGCCAGATACTTGTCTTTTCATGGATGTGCTACTCTGACTTAACAGCGAAATGACAACGTGCAAGGAACTGCCACACTGTGTCACGTCGTTTTTCTCTATAGACCTTCTTGCCTGCTTGGTCTTCTTGCTTGTTTTCCAATATACCTGCGTGCCCTGGTACCTGGCAAAAGTGTACATATTTCCCTTCCTGTTGAAGAAGGGAAAGAGTATCCAATACATTTTGTGTCATTTTCTCCGCTGTATCAGCAGGGAGCATTTTATGTGACATGACAGCCAAAGGAATGAGTCTGCAGTTTTTGTGTGTAGTGTGCGGCTCGGAGTGACTTTAAAACATTTCACGTTTAGTGACGGCTGTCTTGTTAGTGTTTATCATGGATGAAACTGAGAAATCAGTCGTAATATGACCAGGGGAAAAATACTCCTGCCTGAACACAAGAAAGGCGAATATGCACCTCTTTAAAAGACTCTGATATAAAAGTGGGGAACCAGATGCTTCAATCATCATTCCACCTTCCTCACCAAAAATTTGGGCTGTGATGTGTAGATCACCCTGGGAAAAGCTGTGCTGTCACTCAGCGGCGAAAAATCTACATAAAGACGGTGACCGATTGCATGAGTGACTCCCGGCTTAAGCCGAGGTGAACGAAAAGCAGAATAGCCTCCCCCGACGGGAACAAATAGGGTAAGAAGAGATTATGCATATGAAACATCAATACAGTAGGCGACACGAAGACGAAAGGAGAAATCATGGAAAAAAAATCTTGGTGAATGGAGAAGAAATGTTTTTTATTTTTATTTTTTATTTTGTTTTAATTTTTACAAGAAACTCATGTGATGGAGGAAACGATTTCCAAACTTAAAATCCATGGTTTTACTTTTGTTTAACATAAGGGAGATGACAATCATGACCTGGCAGCTCTGGTCTGTCAAAAACAAAAAGAAAATATGAATATAGGATTAGGACAACCAGAACATGCTATAGGAATCAAACTGTGAGAACTATCCCTATATAATGTTTATAAATCTCTAACCCCCCATGAACCATAGACCTTGCCGTTGGTGGGGAGGCTTGCGTGCCTCAGCGATACAGATGGCCGTACCGTAGGTGCAACCACAACGGAGAGGTATCTATTGAGAGCCGGACGGAGTGGCTGTGCGGTTCTAGGCGCTGCAGTCTGGAACCGAGCGACCGCTACGGTCGCAGGTTCGAATCCTGCCTCGGGCATGGATGTGTGTGATGTCCTTAGGTTAGTTAGGTTTAATTAGTTCTAAGTTCTAGGCGACTTATGACCTCAGAAGTTAAGTCGCATAGTGCTCAGAGCCATCTGTTGAGAGGCCAGACAAACGTGTGGTTCCTGAGGAGGGGCAGCAGCGTTTTCAGTAGTTACAGGGGCAACAGTCTGGATGATTGACTGACCTGGCCTTGTAACACTAACCAAAACGGCCTTGCTGTGCAGGTACTGTGAACAGCTGAAAGCAAGGGGAAACTACAGCCGTAATTTTTCCCGAGGGCATGCAGCTTTACTGTATGGTTGAATGCTGATGGCTTCCTCTTGGGTAAAATATTCCGGATGTAAAATAGTCCCCCATTCGGATCTCCGGGCGGTGACTACTCAAGAGGACGTCGTTATCAGGAGAAAGAAAACTGGCGTTCTACGGATCGGAGCGTGGAATGTCAGATCCCTTAATCGGGCAGGTAGGTTAGAACATTTAAAAAGGAAAATGGATAGGTTAAAGCGAGATATAGTGGGAATTAGCGAAGTTCGGTGCCAGGAGGAACAAGACTTTTGGTCAGGTGACTACAGGGTTATAAACACAAAATCAAATAGGGGTAATGCAGGAGTAGGTTTAATAATGAATAAAAAATAGGAGTGCGGGTAAGCTACTACAAACAGCATAGTGAACGCATTATTGTGGCCAAGATAGACACGAAGCCCACGCCTACTACAGTAGTACAAGTTTATATGCCAACTAGCTCTGCAGATGACGAAATAATTGAAGAGATGTAAGATGACATAAAAGAAATTATTCAGATAGTGAAGGGAGAAGAAAATTTAATAATCATGGGTGACTGGTATTCGATAGTAGGAAAAAGAAGAGAAGCAAACGTAGTAGGTGAATATGGATTGGGGGGAAGAAATGAAAGAGGAAGCCGCCTGGTAGAATTTTGCACAGAGCATAACTTAATCATAGCTAACACATGGTTCAATAATCATAAAAGAAGATTGTATTCATGGAAGAAGCCTGGAGATACTGACAGGTTTCAGATAGATTATGTAATGGTAAGACAGAGATTTAGGAACCAGGTTTTAAATTGTAAGACATTTCCAGGGGTAGATGTGGACTCTGACCACAATCTATTGGTTATGAACTGTAGATTAAAACTGACGAAACTGCAAAAAGGCGGGAAGTTAAGAAGATGGGACCTGGATAAACTGGAAGAACCAGAGTTAGTCGAGAGTTTCAGAGAGAGCATTAGGGAACGATTGACAACAATGGGGGAAAGAAATACAGTATAAGAAGAATGCGTAGCTTTGAGAGATGAAGTTGTGAAGGCAGCACATGATCAAGTAGGTATAAAGACGAGGGCTAGTAGAAATTCTTGGGTGACAGAAGAAATATTATCTTAGAAGCCAGATTAAGGAAAGGCAAACCTACATTTCTAGCATTTGCAGACTTAGAGAAAGCTTTTGACAAGCTTTTGACAATGTTGACTGGAATACTCTCTTTCAAATTCTGAAGGTAGCAGGGGTAAAATACAGCGATCGAAAGGCTATTTACAATTTGTACAGAAACCAGATGACAGTTATAAGAGTCGAGGGACATGAAAGGGAAGCGGTGGTTGGGAAGGGAGTGAGACAGGGTTGTAGCCTCTTCCCGATGTTACTCAATCTGTATATTGAGCAAGCAGAAAAGGAAACAAAAGAAACATTCGGAGTAGGTATTAAAATCCACGGAGAAGAAATAAAAACTTTGAGGTTCGCCATGACATTGTAATTCTGTCAGAGACAGCAAAGGACTTATAAGAGCAGTTGAACGTAATGGGCAGTGTCATGAAAGGAGGGTATAAGATGAACATCAACAAAAGCAAAACGAGGATAATGGAATGTAGTCGAATTAAGTCGGGTGATGCTGCTGGAATTAGATTAGGGAATGAGACACTTAAAGTAGTAAAGGAGTTTTGCTATTTGGGGAGCAAAATAACTGATGATGGTCGAAGTAGAGAGGATATAAAATGCCGACTGGCAATGGCAAGGAAAGCGTTTCTGAAGGAAAGAAATTAGTTAACATCGAGTATAGATTTAAGTGTCAGGAAGTCGTTTCTGAAAGTATTTGTATGGAGTGTAGCCATGTATGGAAGTGAAACATGGACGATAAATAGTTTGGACAAGAAGAGAATAGAAGCTTTCGAAATGTGGTGCTACAGAAGAATGCTGAAGATTAGATGGGTAGATCACGTAACTAATGAGGAGGTATTGAATAGAGTTGGGGAGAAGAGGAGTTTGTGGCACAACTTGACTAGAAGAAGGGATCGGTTGGTAGGACATGTTCTGAGGCATCAAGGGATCACCAATTTAGTATTGGAGGGCAGCGTGGAGGGTAAAAATCGTAGAGGGAGACCTAGAGATGAATACAGTAAGCAGATTCAGAAGGACGTAGGCTGCAGTACGTACTGGGAGATGAAGGCGCTTGCACAGGAGAGAGTAGCATGGAGAGCTGCATCAAACCAGTCTCAGGACTGAAGACCACAACAACAACAAATCTCTAACAGAATTGTAGCCAATAGATACGTATATTGCTCAAAGATGAACACCCAGCTCCACACTCCCTATTTCAATTCTCGCCATACTAAATGGGGTTATTCGGAACGCAACTCTGAAAGGTGAAAGACTGAATAACTGGCCTGACAGGAGGGATCTCGCACCTCATGTACAATCCGAAAGACTTAGCAACTCTTTCATCAGGGGCATGGGGATCACAAACAATACCCAACTTTGGTTTTGTCACAAGGGGACCAACAAGAGACGTGCTTCAAGCGAAAAGAAGGGTATTACCGAAGTTCCTGAGGAGCACATACCAACCTCTGATTGTCCAAGTGAAACTGTCAATACCTGTTATACAAAGCGTCCCAAAAACCCACGATGGAATTTAAAAAAGGGTGACTGGGAGAAATGACGGACTCTACTGAGAGAGCGGTCAAGCGTATCCCTAGCAGAGAACTATGAGCAATTCACCACTTTGATATATAAATCTGCACTGAAAATTACTCGATGCGGTACCAAGAAGGAATACACTCCGTGCTGCTCGAGAGAGTGTGAATCATTATTGGTAGAATACCAAAAGACGGAGAAATATGTGGTTGCGGAACAATTGATTCTACCAATGAATGAAGAACGCAGGAGCAGATGAATGGAAACGACGGAGAGCATGGACTTGACTCATTCTAGCCTCAAGAGCTCCTCTCAACCTTCGTAGCAGACTCCAGCTGTTGAGTAGTCTGCTACGAAGGTTGAGGGGAGCTATAACCTTCCACAGACCTACAATGAGAATGACTACCTTCATCTAAGGAGCAGGCCGTGGCACGCTCCTGCGACGTCATGCAGAGCTGGCCAAGGTTGTCGAGGTGCTGCGCTGACAGAAACGATGACCTGCAGTCTTACTCAAACGATTTTACAGAACCTACTCGTAAGAAAATTAGATTTTCCCTTACTTGTAACTTTATATGTCAGCTTCATGCTGAACTGCCCTTCAATTAATTAATGGTCATGGTTATTGTGAAATTTCAAATACAAACACGAAATTCGAAAACGCTCAATGAAAAGTAGCGGTCGCTATGAATTTGCATTTGGTGCATATTAGACCACAATACTGTGAATGAAATGTAACTAACATTTTACATTATTTGGAGGGAATCAATATCTGCCTCTAATCTTGAGAAAATGGGTTTTATGTAGTACGTTCACTTCCGATTGCATGCGAGAATGAAATATTCATAACGTCGCTCATATTTCTTAAACCGTTCGAGATATCGAAACGAGATTTTGGCGAATGACAGCATGCAATGAGGAGAACTTTTTACTTTGATATAGCTTATGCTAAGTTATCATTTTATTTTTTTCAGACTCGTACTTTAATTTTTAAGGGTCACCGACAGCTAGTGAGAAGAGAATTCGTCAGTATGAATAACAAAAACAAAATTTCTTCTCTTATGTTGCCATAGACCGATACAATGAAACTTACCAAATGGTTTTCTTTTGAAACTTGATTTATCTTTGAGATATGAAAACTTACAGTAAATAATGTGTTATCTTTCCGTTCCTATCTCCGTACAGAGTGAGGATGTGAATCTTCTTACTACAAATGTCTCTTAATTCTTCAGTGATACTGACTTTGACGATCAGTTGGCAAGTTTCTGCAAGTCGTCAGTCTGTTCACAGCTTCAGAGCTACGAAATAATTTTGTTGGGTCAGTTATAGTCTTCAGCAAAAATGCAGAATTGTTCTGTTCGAAATAACAAATTTGATGCTCGTTCATCTGTGGTTAACAACGTCACCAAACATGTTAGTCATTACTTTATGAACCACTTGAGACAACTTACTAAGGTTGAAATAGATTATAAATATACAGGGTGAGTCACTAACTATTGCCACCAAGAATAACTCCGAAAGTATGATAGTAGCTGGGAGCCGAACCGCACAATAACCGTAGGTTCGGTGTGGGGCGGCGGACGAGTGGGTGGACTGCTGTAGCCTGTTGTGGGGTTGTGTACCACTGAGGCTACGGCGGGAACGAAGCCTTTCCGTCGTTTCTAGGTACCCGGTTCATACAATACAAAGGCTACGTTTCTTTTGTCGATGGTTTAATTTTGCTTACGTTACCAAAATACAGTATAATTTATACAAACAAACCTTGCAGTAGCTATTGTGACGGAATCCTGAAACAGAATGTCTTTTTAAACAAACAACTGGCGATCGGAGAGGTTAGTAGCTTACAGAAGACCTCATTGTGTCAATTTACAGCACCATAAAGCAGAAATTTCAAGTTTTTCATACTAGCAAATTCTCTTACCATTAGCTGTTGATGACTTAAAAAATTGCAGTACTGGTTAAAAAAGGTAATAGTAAAATTAAAAACTATACTTTCTGCTAAATCGCTGTAGATAAAAAAGTACCGTATGTTAACCATATGGCAAAATACTCTCCTCTTTGCGTATTATCATTTGCCAAAATCTCGTTTCGATATGTTGTTGTTGTTGTTGGCTTCAGTCCTGAGGCTGGTTTGATGCAGCTCTCCATGCTACTCTATCCTGTGCAAGCTTCTTCATCTCCCAGTACCTACTGCAACCTACATCCTTTTGAATCTGCTTAGTGTATTCATCTCTTGGTCTCCCCCTACGATTTTTACCCTCCACGCTGCCCTCCAATACTAAATTGGTGATCCCTTGATGCCTCAGAACATGTCCTACCAACCGATCCCTTCTTCTGGTCAAGTTGTGCCACAAACTCCTCTTCTCCCCAATCCTATTCAGTACCTCCTCGTTAGTTATGTGATCTACCCATCTAATCTTCAGCATTCTTCTGTAGCACTACATTTCGAAAGCTTCTATTCTCTTCTTGTCCAAACTATTTACTGTCCATGTTTCACTTCCATACATGGCTACACTCCATACAAATACTTTCAGAAACGTCTTCCTTGCCATTGCCAGTCTACATTTTATATCCTCTCTACTTTCGATATAGCGAACGGTTTATGAGATATGAATATTTCATTCTCGCGCGCATGCCATCGGAAATGAACACACTACATAAACTTCATTTTTTCAAGATTGGAGGCAGATACTGATACCATACCAAGTTTAAAGAAAAATTCAAAATGTTAGCTACATAACATACACAGCCATGCATGGTCTAAAATTCACCAAAAGCAAATTATAACGACCTCTATTTTTCATTGCAACGTCTCCGAATTTCATGCTTCTGTGTTAAATATCACAATAACTATGACCATTAACGGAACGATGGACAGTTCAGCATGAAGCTGACACATAAATCTACAAGCAACGTAGAAATATAATTTTGTACGAACAGATTCTGCAAAATCGTTTCAGAAAGATTGCAGGGGGCACCTCGTCGCTGTCAGCGGAGTGCCTCGTCAACCATGGCCCTTTCTGCATGACGCCAAGAGCGCGCGACAACCTTCTCTTTGGATAGTGGTGGAATAAGACTCACTCAGATAGCTCTACACATAAAACAGACCCCTAAACTCTGCTTAAGAACATCTGAAAAGAAAGAAATTTCTAATATGATAAAAATGGTAACAGAATAAAAAGTGAACACAGATCTAATAAAAGATGTGGAACACTAAAAGATCAATAACTCATTGATACAAGTGAAAGCCGTCAAAGCAGCAGGAATCGATCGAATTCTACCAAAGTTCTTGAGAAACCCAGGACCAATAGTAAACAACTGGCTAGCACAATTCTTCTCTGAGTGCATAGAGCGGAACAAAATATCTATTATATGGACAGAAGCTATGTAAGTCGCTATCCAGAAACCAGGGAGAACTTGGAACAGCCCCAAACATTTCAGAACAGTTTCCGTTATATACACTGTTAACAAATTACACTGACGCAAAAATATTGCAACATCAAAAAATGATTAATGTAGAGAACAAAATTTCGGGAATACATTTGTCAAGGAAACATATTTAAGTGATTAACGTTGCAAGATCACAGGTTAATCTAAGTGCGAGACAAGCCATTGCAAATGCGAAGTGCTGGTACATTAATAAGCGATGTAATGGCCAAAATGTTGAATGCAAGCTCGTATACGAGCATGAGTTGTCTTATATAGGTGCCAGATATCAGTTTGTGGAATAGAGTTCCATGCCTGTTGCATTTGGTTGGTCAATACAGGGACGGTTAATGCTGGTTGTGGATGACGCTGAAGTTTCGTCCACTGATTCCCAATATGTGCTCGTTTCGAAACAGATCTGGTGATCGAGCAGGTCAATGCAACATGTCGACACTTTGTAGAGCACGTTGGGATACAAAAGCAGTATGTGGGCGAGCGTTGTCCTGTTGGAAAACACTCTTGGAATGATGTTCATGTCCGCAGCTCGTGGTCGTGCGGTAGCGTCCTCGCTTTCCGCGCCCTGGTTCCCGGGTTCGATTCCCGGCGTGGTCAGGGATTTTCTCTGCCTCGTGATGACTGGGTGTTGTGTGATGTCCTTAGGTTAGTTAGGTTTAAGTGGTTCTCAGTTCTAGGGGACTGATGACCATAGATGTTAAGTCCCATAGTGCTCAGAGCCATTTGAACCATTTTGAATGATGTTCATGAATGGCAGAACAACAGGTCGAATCACCAGATTGACGTACAAATTTGCAGTCAAAGTGTGTGGGTAACCACGAGCATGCTTCTGCTGTCATACGAAGTCGCACCCCAGACCATAGTGCCAGGTATAGGTCCAGTGTGTTTAAAATGCAGATAGGTTGGTGGCAGGCCCTTAACTGGCCTACTAACCAACACACGGCTAGCACTGGCACCGAGACAGAACCAGCTTTTATCAGAAAACACAAGAGATTTTCACAGTGCTCTCCAGTGAGCTCTCGCAAATCGAGATGGCTTGGGATCAGTGGAATACCCGCTACAGATCTTCTGGCTCGGAGCTGTCCTTACAGTAACCGATTTGTAACAGTTCGTTGCGTCACTGTGGTGCTAACAACTTCTCAGATTGTTGCTACAGATGTAGTACGATGCGCAACTGCATATGTCAAACACGATGGTCTTCCCTCTCGTAGTGACACGGTCTTCTTGCGTCTGTACATTCCCGTGACCATTGCTGACAGCAATCACGTACTACATTGTTGTCAAGCCTTTCTGCAGTATCGTTGAAGGAACATTCAGCTTCTCGTAGCCCTGTTACACGACCTCGTTCAAAGTCAGTGTCGATAATAGCGTCTTGTCGCCTTAAAGGCGTCCTTGACTAACAGTAGCTCACCGCGTCCAATCTCGAAGGTAACTAACGTTCAAGACCATTACAGATAGTATTTAAAACCTTATTTGCGTCCTCATAGTGGCGCTACTAGCGCTACTCTTATGCTACGGGCGCGAAATTTCAATAGACGTCACCTTTTAGATGTAGAAACACGGGTACCAACATTCGTTAAGTCGCACAACTCCTTGTTAGTGCTGTGATTTTTTTCCCGTCAGTGTATTTAGGAGAATCTTGATGATTAAACTCTCTTCATATAAACCACCTTCCCCACTGATGGAGCAAGTGGGTTTTACGCCTACAAGAAATTGCTGTGGTGAACGGCTGGTACCGGCGGAGGTTCGAGTCCTCCCTCGGGCATGGGTGTGTGTGTTTGTCCTTAGGATAATTTAGGTTAAGTAGCGTGTAAGCTTAGGGACCGATGACCTTAGCAGTTAAGTCCCATAAGATTTCACACACATTTGAACATTTTTTTGCTCTGGTCAAGTTCTTGCCCTCATGTTTTTTTTTTTTTATCGAAAAGTGTTACCAGTATAAAAATAAAACGGGTATTCTGCTGATGGATCTAACATCAGCATACGATACTGCGTGAGGGGTGGCTGTTGTGTTGGCAGAAGAGCCAACACCGTGTTACTAGTGGAGGCCGAAATGCACGTGTTTTAACTCACGTAGGCTGGCGTGAGGAGGGAAGAACTATACTGACGTGAGGTCTGGAACATGACAAGGAATTAGAATTCAGAAAGCGGATGTAATTAGTTTGACACTTAACTTTAATCCATTAAAGATGAACGTCGCTCTTGACGGTACATGATTCACAATATTATCTGTTCAGAATACATTCTTGAAGTAACTGAATATGGCGCCTTGCTAGGTCGTAGCAAATGACGTAGCTGAAGGCTATGCTAAACTGTCGTCTTGGCAAATGAGAGCTTATGTAGACAGTGAACCATCGCTAGCAAAGTCGGCTGTACAACTGTGGCGAGTGCTAGGGAGTCTCTCTTGACTAGACCTGCCGTGTGGCGGCGCTCGGTCTGCAATCACTGATAGTGGCGACACGCGGGTGCGACGTATACTAACGGACCGTTAGTTAAAGGCTACCACCTAGCAAGTATGGTGTCTTGGCGGTGACACCACAGTGGCTCACTTTATAAACTGATAGAAAAAACTCAATGCATCCAGTATGAACTGACGAACATTTTAACTGGAATAAAAATTAGAGTAACACTTAATGGCAAGACTAGCAGGTGCATTATGGTCAACAATTAACTCCCGCAGGGCTCGGTATTGGCCCCCTTATTATTTAACTTGTAAATTGCTGATGTTCCAGATACAACGTCCTGTAAGTTTATATGCGCGGAAGATATGCCAATAGATTATCAAAGTAAATCTTTCGAAAGGAAGAACAGAAACTGAACGAAGATCTAAACCCGCTGCACCTACATTACACTAAATGGAATCTACAACCCAACTCAGAGAAGACAGTCAGTGTAAACATGCACCTTAATGATAGAGGATCCAAAAGAAATTTCAGCAACTGCATCAATAACCAAATCATTAAACATGAAGTTTACTCTCGGTACCTTGGAGTAGAGTTTGATTGGACTTCTACGTAAAGAATCCCTTTAGAGGACACAAAACTGAAATATTATCCTTTTAGACTCACTAGAACAACCTGGGAGTGTGATTCAAACACTTCGCGAGCTTCAGTCTTGGCATTGTTATATAGCGTGGTCGAGTATTGTGCGCCTCTTTGGGCCAGAAGTGTACACGTATCAAAAGTCGATAATCAACCGAGAGAGGTAATGAGAAAAATATTGGAACGCTTGGACCTACACCAACTGGTTGGCTGTCTGTACTAACTAATAGAGCACCACCTTAAATCAGAAGAAATCAGTTAGTATTCAGGCTATAGTAAAATTTTGTTTAACCCGAATCTTCCTATACAACAGGACCTGACAGCAAAAAACCGCTAGAAATAATGGTCACCTCTATGGCAAGCAGGTGAAGACGTGTTTACCTATGGTCTAGGAAAGGAATAAAAAATGTTGTGAAGTAGAAGCAAGGCCAAGAATAGGAGCCTAGTTGATGATCCAAACATACCGATAGAGGATTTTAACCTTTCGAGAAGAGTATGGACTAACATAAATCGTCTAAGGACTGGCGAGATTACGCCAGTGTGGGAGATTATGACAACATGGGCTCTCGAACGAACCTCAGTGCGAATGTAGACTCAACCAGTCGATGGACCACCTGATCGAGTGCACTGTGCATAGCTTTAGCAGTGTACTTGATGATATGTACTGGTGTCGAAAATTAAAGCAACAAACCGTTTTTTCTCCGCCCAGTGTCTAATTCACGATATAATCATAAAAACTGTCATCAGTTGTCCGTACGATAGTGTTTTTCACGGAAAACGGTATTCCGGTAGTGGACAACCTTTCCAACGATGATGTCAGGGCACCTATGATAGGAGGTAGTCCACTGGACGTGTTGTATCGAGGCAAACCGGTGTGCAGAAGGCTTCGACTGAGTAGCCTTTATTGTCAGAGACCTGCTGTATGTCTACCTCTGACGCGTCTTCACATAAGAGAAAATCTAGAGCGGAGTCGTCAACGTGAGACGTAGTTGGTTGAACAGCGGGCCAATGCTGTTTTCACAGATGAGTCCGAATTTAGCCTTGTTAATGATTCTCGATGGATTCGCATCTGGAGGAAACGTTGAACACAATTTCGGGACCTAAACATTGTGGAGAGAGATTATGTTTACCACTCGAACCCCTCTTCATGAAATTACATGGGTGAATCAGCAAGTTTTAACAGCTGTCATGTATCGTGACGAGATCTGGGAACTTAATATGTTGTTGTTGCGAGGTGCTGTGGGCTTAGACTTCGTACTGATGGACGATAATTCTCGACGTCATAGTGCACGGGTGGTTGATGTTTTCTTGGAAACGGAAGATATTGCACACAAAGGCGTGGGCTGCTCTCCCGATCTGAATTCCATAGAACATGTCTGGGATGCATTAGGTAGACGACTTGCATTACGTCGGCATCCACAACACCTCTCCAAGACAGCGAGCAGCTCTGCAGGAAGAATGAGGGTTATTGCCTCAACATGAGACTGATGACATCATTCACAGCATGTTCCATCGTTGGCAGACCTGTATTGCTGTCAGATGTGGTCACACCCCATACCGAGCACATTAACCAGTTGTCGGAATGTTTGTGAAGATCCGTTAACTTGGAAAAAAATGAACATTTTTGTCCATCTTTATGCTCGTTGCAGTCGTTTAGTTCCGTATTCTTTACACTGTTTCTACTTTACTATCACATATTTATACTGTTCTGTAGCAAAATAAACGCAACCTTGCAAAATTTCCGTTTGTTGTTTTAATTTTGGATACCAATTTACTTCAGCTCACAGACAGTATCACTGTCTGGCTAAAAAAAAAGTCTCATTGTGGAAAATTTTGTATATGTAATGCTGAATGTGCCTTATTTTATAGTATAATCTCTTTTTTAATATTAGCCTTACCAAAAATTCTGGCAAGCGGACATAGTTGCACTCTTTTAACAAAAGATGTTCTAAATCCTTATACCCAGTCTCTCTTTTTAGCTAAGTCTTCATACTAAACATCTCCTTCTCACTACCCCTGTCTGTATGTGTCTCTCCCCTGCTGTTGCCTTTTTCCCCATTGACACTTTCTCCTGTCTGTATCTTACACTGTCACTATCTCCATTCACTTCCTTCGCTCTTACTTACCAAAGTCTCTTTCTTGCCACTTTCACTGTCTCTCTGTCCAGCTGCCATTGTCTGTGTCACGTCATTTTTCTCTCCCATGGCCATGATTTCTTTCTTTCTCTTACAGTCAGCTGTCTTTCTTTTCAACCAACATTGTCTGTTACCCAAAAATGTCCTAGAGGATGGTTTACGCGGGGTTTGACTCTTAGAACTAGATATTATAATATTTGGGTATAGAAAATGGGGAAATCTGGGCAAATATTTAACACTTGGGTGTAGTGCGATAAGAGAAAATTGACAAAAGTCGACCCTCCCCAATCTGGCAATCGCCAAGATTGGCTCCTCTCTTTCGCTGCCACTGCCGCACTTATTTCTTTCTCTCCCATTGGCCTCTCACTTTGGCTCCTTCTGCCTTACTCTCCCACTGCCACTGTCTCCTATCTCTCACTTAGAATTATGCTGTATTTACAGTATATCCCAATGCCACAGTCTCATTCTCACTTTCACCGTCTCCTTTTGTCTTTCTTTCTCACTGCCACTGTCCCCACAATACCTATACAGCTCAAAAATTCTTGGAGATCCAACTTAGTTTTTCCCCAGTACACATGAGTTTAGCCTTTCAGACCAAATTGTGCCCCTCCTATACCTACTTGTTAAAGTTCGCCAGTCTGGAGGCCAGAACCCCAAGCCTATGTATGGTCTGCACTCGTCTTTCTCTTTCACTTACAGTGTCTCCTCTCTCTTTCGCTCTCACTGCTAGTATCTTTACTCATCTGTCTTTCTCTTTTACTGCCACTCTCTCACTGACTCTCTCTTTGGCTCCTACTGCTACTGCCTTCTTCCATCTCCCGTTCTCTTTCACTACTACTTTTTCTCTCCCACCATCACTGTCACGTTTTCTTTCTTGTCCACAGACGTTGTCTCCTATCTCTTCCACCGTCACTGTCCCTCTGCTACTCTCTTTCAGCACAGTAAGACACTGATATGTTCGCCTACCTGTAATTTTGGTGAGGGAGATGGAATGAGGATTGAGATAACTGGTTCTCCACTTTTCTGTGAGAGACTTTTACCGAGAAGCATAATCGCCTTTCAAATTTCTGCTGGTTCTCTTCCTTTCCCTGCCATATCAGGGTGCGCTATTTACATAAAACGAATTATATAGGCCAGTAAAGCTTTCAAAGCTTTTTTATATACTCCGACTCACTTACATACTTTGACACTTACAGTCAACGAATGAGTACGCATAATACAAGATAAACATAAAATTGTTTGCTTTACATTCCTTCTGGATACTTTGCTCTTCGACTGCAGTTCATCAAAAATGCACGGATTTTGATTTGTATCTTAAAAGAGTAAAAATATTAGAAACGTTTTATCGAAATTGCAGTCTTTGCAGTTTTACATAATTTTTGGCAATAATTTGAAGTTCTTTCCAGGAATCGAGAACCCTTATCATGTTTTCATTTCGTCAGTTAAAACTAAATTTAAGCCTCAGACAGGATCTTTTGTGATATTTTACGTGCATAAGTACTGTAAATTTAAACCTCTGGATCTCAGTAACGGATAATGATATCGAAAAAACCTTTAAGGTTCCATGACATAATTGTCTCAAGAACATATGACAAAAATTTCCACGAACTGCCATGAATAGAAATAATATAAGTGACCATTTCCACAATTGGATCTTTTTTACCAGAAAATCATGGTCTTACGAGTGTATCTTGATAATAGATGAAGAGTTTCAGAAACTGAAAAGTGGAGTTTTTAGCAAATGTCTAAAGAATGAACAGTTAAAATGCGAGCCATTTGCTATAGGTAGTTACTTAGTTAATTGCAGCCCTCGGTGCAAAAAAAGGGCTAAAAACGAATTTTGTGGTTTTCTCAGGAATCGCCTATTAACGAATAATTCTTTTATAAACCTCCTGAGGTCCACCCTAGACCACACCTAATGGAAAAGAACCAACTGATTTGCTCAGTTTGACTCGCTGAAGAAGTATGTAATTTTTAAATTTTCACCCTGTACTGTAGGATAGCTAGAGAATGTCCACTCTACCGACAGATATGCAAACGGGCGATAGGCCAAGTAGGCCAAGGACTATCAAAAACATTCGACTCCTTTCCCTGTGATCGTTAGAACCAGATATATGCCATGCATGGCTCGATAACACACTTACAATACCCAAAACACTCAGGAGCTCGTGGTGCCACAATGCATAATATTGCTATGTATAATGGCAGATTCAGATCCAAACGGTGCTAACGTAATGGATGAGGTGTGACGCATCACTCGTCTTTTGGGGGAGTAGATTCGGTGCTCGTATCCCACAATACACTAAGCTTTTGTTTGCTTGCATATAAATGTCTGACGATAGCGTCGGAAGCAGTCACTGAATCCCGACAGGGAACGTGTCACAGCGTTACCAACTGCAGGTGAATGACAGAGAAAATTAGACAGACAGCCTACTGGCGACGCTGCACTAGACTTCAGAAGTTATGTAAGATTCTGTACTGCGTTGATACCAACTGAATCGACAAGTTAGGTGACGTTATGTATATGTTTTGGACGAGTGTTTTGATATAAGAAATTCTTGTCTCTCTTGGCAAAAGCAAATTGATTTAATATAATCAGGAAAATGCATCCTAATAAATTAATTCATAAATAAATAATGTACAGAAAGTTCTAGTTGAAAATTACGAATTATTTAGGAACAAAGGAGACGACTCACCAAAAGGCAGAAGTGCTGCGTCGTTGATAGCTACACGAACAAAAGGTGCAGAGCTTTGCCAGCTTTTGGAATGAATTTCCTTTTTCAAGCTTGTAGGAGAAACATGCACAGAAACACACACACACTCGCTCACATGCACATCCCTATCTCCACACATTGTGCTCAGTTGACTGCTGGCTCTTTCCTGAACCATGTTGAGTGTACTGCGGTGAAGTGCGGGTGCAGAGTGGGGTGGGGTGAGGGATGAAGAGAGGCGGGAAGCAGGGAGAGAGTTGGGGGGAAGCATATAGTAGCTCGTGGGAGAGTGGGGAGCTGTCTGTGGGTTAGCTAGGGGTGCAGGTAGAGGGGGCAGGTGGCAGATGGCTGCAGATGCGGTTTCACAGACTAGGCCGGGCATGAGATAGCAGCACATAACCAGCTGACACGAACTGGGTGGGGGTACTGGGGCTGGGGATGGTGTACACACACACACACACACACACACACACATACACACGTACTATTGGGTGGGGATTGGGGGACAGTGAGTTGCCTTTGGTTTAGATCAGGGAGGTTATGGAAGCGAAGAATGTGTTGTATGGATAGCTCCCATTTGTACAGTTGAGAAAAACTGGTGATGGTGGGTAGGATCCACATGGCACTGGTCGTGAAGCAGCCATTGAAATCTCGCATGCTATGCTCTGCTGCATGTTGTGCTTCTATGTGATCCACCTTGTTTTTGGCAACACTTTAGCAGTGGTCGTTCATTCTAGTTGATAGCTGGTTTGTTGTCGTCCCAATGTAAAACGCTGTGCAGTGATTGCAGCAGAGATGGTACGTAACATGGCTGCTTTCGCAGGTTGCCTGGCCTCAATGAGGTAGGATGAGCCTGTGACGTGACCAGAGTAGGTGGTGCTGTCTGGATGGATTGGGGAGGTCTTGCATCTGTGTCTTCCCCTGTGGCAGGGGATCATTGCATTTACTTGGAAGCTTAAATTATTTACAGTACCCGGGACCCTAGTCCTTAGTATGTGACATATAGGGTGACAATTATTGAACTGTTTGAAAAACACACAAATTAGTTATAAACTACGGTGTGCACACACTTTATTCAACATGTAAACTTCACTACAAATATTCACATTTAGGTTGTGACTTGTTCGATATGCCTGCCATGATTGACGATGATGTAGCGCAGATGAATAGTGAAACTCTGCATCACCCGTTAAAGTGTCGGAACATCTCTGCTATTGATGATCTCCTAAATGGCAGTTTTCCGCTCAGCATTGATTTTGGATTATTGCTGTGCACCTCGTCTTTAATATAGCCCCACAAAAAGAAGTCACATGTGTTCAGATCTGGAGAATATGGCGGCCAATCGAGGCCCATACTAGTGGCCTCTGGGTACCCCAGAGAGAGAATGTGGTCCCCAAAGTGCTCCTCCAGGACATCAAACAATCTCCTGCTTCGATAGGGTCGAGCTTCGTCTTCCATGAATCACATCTTTCCGAAATCGGGGTCACTTTGGATAATGGGGATGAAATCGTCTACCAAAACCTTCATGTACTGTTCGGTAGTCACCGTGCCATCTAGGAATACCGCACAGTTTATTCCGTGACTTTGAAAGGTGGCTACACTGAGCCACTGCGCCAGAGATTGCGCCAAAGAGTATTATTAAGCCGCCTCCACAGTGCTTGTTGAGAGCTCGTAGAGGGAGTGCCTGTTAAGAACTCGTGGCAGTCAGTGCTTGTCCAGAGCTCGTAGTAGTCAGTTCGTGCCGAGATATGCTAGTGGGCACTGCTTGTCGTGAAGTCGGAGTGAGATGTGATAGTGGAGAGTGTTGTTCCATGTTTTACGCAGTTATTTGATGGGAGAGATAGCAGATGTTATTCTAATGGAAATACTGTAACGATCAGAGTGCTTTTCGTCAATATATATGAAGGTAAAATATTGCGTGTTTTTTCATTAATTCCATGTTTTAAATAATGCGTCATTACAGGTTCAGTCAACAAAGCATCTGGCGTGTGTTCTTGTATTAGAGTTTAATTCTGGTTTCTTTACGCAATTGTAGTATTTGTAATTTTCTTTTATCACGTCAGTATAATTGGTATTTAAAAATTCTCGTCTTGTTGGAAGCGAACCGTGCCAGATGTGTACGTTGAGTCACACTCCCACATACAGAACAGCTACACTTGTGCTTTGGTTTCGTAGGTTGCATAGTTGCTGGGGACTTAATTAATTAATTGTGTTAACAAAAAAATTTCATTTCATTCTTGTTGTTGTTCTAAGCAGTCAGATAGCGTAATAATACTGGTCAGGGCCAACCGATTACGAGACACAGCGTAATCGGACTTACAGCTACTAAAAACTAAAAAATATTTTCAGTTATATTTAATTAAGCCCCCATGCACGTGGCGACCGCTGCTTCGGATCGTCCCTTGGAATCTTCTGATTGTAAAAGTAGTAGACAGTAGTATTGTTGTAGTAATTTGTAGTTAGTAATTGTAGTCTATTTTGCATGTGTAGATTTGGTAATTGTCATTCTTCTAATGGTATTTTTTTTCTCAGAATTTGAATTGTTGTCTTGTATACGCGTTTGACAATTTAGTGCAACTGTGTCAATTGTTTGTTAATCGTGTTTGAGGGAAACATTTCATGTGAATGATATTGTTGGAGATAAAGAGTATTTGTGTGTAATTTTCGTACAGTGACGAATTTTTTGTATATTTTGTAAATGATTACGCGATCAATGAAAAAGGCGAAAATGAGGAATAGTGAGAATAACGAAATTGTTAACATGGCGAACTCGCCAACAGAGGAAAACAGTATGATGGATAATGGAGTTGAAAACAATGTAATAAGTCGGGAAAATAGTCAGGAACCATTTCAAAATTTTTCTCAATCAGAAAATTCACAGAATACGAGATTAACGATAGAAGATTCTGAAATAGTATCGAACACGGATAGCTTTACAGCTATGCAGAAGGAAGTTAGTTTTGCGGGAAATGTTAGGGGCGAAAAGAATTTCGAACCGGCTGATATGGAGCAGTTGATGGGTGTAATATTAAATTTGGGATCTGAATTAAAAACAGTGGCAACACGGTTAGACTTACAAATGGGAACAATGGAACAGTTTAGGTCGGAATTTAAAACAGAGATTGGAACAATTAAAACCGAGATGGGAACTTTGGGATCTGAATTAAAAACTGATATGGGAACAATGGAAACACAGTTTCGATCTGAATTAAAAACACAGATGGAAACAATGGAAACATGGTTAGACTCACGAATAGGGACATGTTTCAAAAATATGAAAGATGAGTTAAAGAAAGAAATCAGAGAAGAAGTACAACCGATTTTGAATTCTCACAATAACAGATTAATTGCAGTAGAGATTAGACAAAGGGAACAGGATAGAGAACAGGAAGAAAGAGATCGCGTGATAGTACAAAAATTTTCAGAGTTAAATTTACAACGTGCACACGATAAGAAAGAAATATTTGAAAGAATCGAGGAATCCGTACCAAATGACAGAATAAATAATCTAACACAACAATATGAACAGTTAATTACCAAATGTGTCAATACTGAAACCCGGGTCGCGACACTTACGGAAGACGTAAATAAACAGAAGGAAAAAATAGGTGATTTAGCGGAAAGAGTTGAGGAGATATCAGATAAATTGACAAATCTTAGTTTAAGTGGGGACAGAGATTCTGATGATACGGCACCATTGCCATTTGCAGAAACCGAAGAGTATCAGAACATAAATAAGCATGTTGAAAATCAGGGAAAATTTAATGAACGCGTGGAAAGGGAATTTGAGGCATTACGAAAGCAAGTCAAACAAATTGAAGGCGAAATAGTAGGAAAAGACAGTAGAAGAAACTTAGAATCACAGATAGCAGAGGGGTATGAAGAAAGTAATTTATTTCATTTACGAGAAGCAACAAGAGAGCGCCAGGCGCGCGAACTTGACAATAATCGACATTCGGACTGGGACAGACGCGGTAGGTCTTTGTCGCCACGAGGCGAAAACTTTGACTATAAACACTTTTTGACTGTTCGGAAATTTAAGATCTTCCGCAATTCTAAGAATGACATACATCCATGTGCATGGTTAGATCAATTTATGTACGCACTTCCACCAAATTGGCCACTAAGTCACAAACTGGAATTTATGTGTGGATATTTAGAAAACGAACCGGCGACGCGGATGCGCGCACTCATTAATCTGAATGATTTTTGTCATGCATTTCTATCGGCATATTGGTCCGAAAACACGCAGGACAGAGTTAAACACAGTCTTATTATGCAGCGTTATTTCAAACAGTCTGAGTTCCGCACGCCAGCAGAATATTTTGAAGACATGATTCGAAAGAATCAGTTCCTTTCCAACCCTTACAGCCCGACTGAATTAATTCGCATTTGTTTAACTAAGCTGCCACAATCCATAAGACAAATTGCTTTAGCCGGAAGATGTAAAGACGACATCGAGACTTTTAAGACTTTGTTGCAAGAACTTGAATATGACAATGACGACGGGACTTCCTGTAATTTTTTCAGTAACAGTAATTACAATAGATTTTCAGAGAAAAGGGATAGTGGTCGGAACGGACGTTATAGCGGTAATTTTGAGAATGACAGACGAAACAGACAGGACAATAGATACCAGCCTTATGACAATAACAGACGTTCTAACAGAAATTACACAGACAATTATAACAACGGTAATTCGTACCGGAATGATCAATCATACGGAAACAGTAATCGGTATCATCAGGACAGAAATTATTCATACAGTAATAGAAATTCTTACTACAGAAATAATCAGGGTAGTAGATACAACAATAATTTCAGAAATGACAGTCGAAATTACACAAGAAGTAGTTATGCAGACAGACAGGAAAACAGAAATTTTAATAACAGACACAGCCAAGAATTTGCATTTAACAGACAGGAAGGACCTAATTGGCATCCTACACGTGACAGAACTTCAGAGAGACAAGTGCAAATCGTAGAAATTGATCCGCGAAATGACGGGAATAATCAAAGACGGGACGCAAACAATCGACAATGACTTGCAGCTTCGGCTTCTGGCAGCAATATAGACGGTTCAGAAAGTAATGACACTACGACTTTACACTACGTACGCCTGGAAGACATGAGAGACATTTTGCTAGACGAAAAGCAAAATAATGTAGACGCGTTTTTACATCCTGTTATTGAAGTATGTGTGGGTAAGAATAAGTTCACTGCAGTTTTAGATTCTGGGAGCCCACTGAATGTCATTAGTGAATCAGTTTTTCGTATATGTGAAAGAACTATTGCCTGTCCTGTGTTACCTATTTCAAAAACTACAATTCGAGGAGCGATTTCTGGAAAAAGTGTGGAAGTTAAACAACAGACCAAATTAAATTTCATTTGTCAAGGATACGAATTTTCTGCTAATTTTATTATTGTTCCATTACTCAGTACACAAATTATATTAGGTATGGAGTTTCTTAACGCACATAAGGCAATTTTGAACTTTAAAGAAGGAAGTGTGAATTTGACTGTTGCCGGAATGCCGAAATGTTTGAAATTTTTCGAGTGTTTAACAAGATCTGAGTCAGATACAAAATGTTTAAGGTTTCTTACTTCTGATGTTTTCGTTGAGCATTATGACGACAGTGTGTTTATTCATGACAATGACAATAGATACAGAGACGCGATGGATGATATAATTAATAGCGAAGAATTAATTAATGAAAAGGTTAAGAAAGCTGAAGTGCCAGATGACGTTGCAAGAGAAGAGCTGCACCACATTTTGACTTCACATGCTACAGTGTTCAGTCATCACACAGGAACTATACAAGGCTTACAATATTTATTTAAAGTAAAAGAACACACACCATTTCGCGGGAAAACGTACGCTATTCCTTTGGCTTACAGAGATAAGGTTAAGAATGAACTTCAATACATGTTAGATCAGGGCATTATTGAGCATGCAGTCAGTCCTTATACTAGCCCATTACACGTTGTTCTTAAAAAGGATGGGTCAATTCGTTTAGTTCTGGATTCCAGACAGATAAATAATATCATCATTCCTGAAACTGACCGCCCACAAAATTTAGATGAACTTCTTCAACATTTCCATGGAATTAAAGTTTTATCCACGATTGATATGCGCGAAAGTTTTTGGCAAGTAGAACTCCACCCTGATTGTAGAAAATATACTGCCTTTTTAGCCTTTGGTAACTGTTACCAGTTTCGGAAATTACCGTTTGGACTTACTGTATCTTCAGCAGCATTCATTCGTAGTTTAAATGAAATTTTACCTGTTTATCTTCGTGACAACATTACTTCATATGTTGACGATATTCTTATTGCTAAACATTCTTGGAGTGAGCACAACAAAATTTTGGATTCATTGTTACGTATTTTTGCAAGAGCTGGCATTACTGTGAACTTAGAAAAATCTGAATTTGGTCGTTCTCAGGTGAAATTTCTCGGTCACATTATTTCTACAGAAGATATTCTTCCTGATCCAGAAAAATTAGACGCTATTCGTAACTATGCTGTTCCTACCATGAAACGTGATGTTCGTAGCTTCCTTGGTGTCTGTAATTTTCTTAGACGCTTTGTTAGATTGGACAATTTGGCCACACCTCGTTTATGTGAACTATCTGGAAAGAAATCTAATTGGTGTTGGGATGAGGAAGCTCAGTCAGAATTTGAACAGCTTCGTGATGCTTTAGTTGCTGCTCCACTTCTTTCACATCCGGATTTATCTAAAGATTTTTGTTTGGCGACGGACTCATCATACAAGGGCCTAGGTGCACATTTATTTCAAGAGATAGAAGAAAACGGCGTTGTAGTACAGAAAACTATTGCATTTGGAAGTCGTGTTTTTCTAAATCAGAAAAGAATTATTCGATTACGGAACTTGAAGCTTTGGCTGTTGTTTGGGCTTTCACAAAATTTCGGACATTTTTGTTTGGCAGACATACTAAGGTTTACACCGATCATCGAGCTCTGGAATTTCTTATGTCGACAAAATTAACTCATGGCAGATTGTCACGATGGGCGTTGTATCTACAGGAGTTTGATTTTAGTACTGTTTACATACAGGGTTCTTCAAATATTGTTGCTGATGCTTTATCACGTGCACCTATGGGTTTGAAACAAAGTGCTGAAGAGGATTGCATAGAAAACAATTATTGTTTGATGCATATTCAAGGTGTTGCGTTTGAGAACTTCATTTCGTCTTCGCTCCAGGACATCGCTAAGGAGCAAAATAAGGATCCAATCTGGAAGGACATTAAGGAGAAGTGGAGGAGAAAGGAAAGCGTGGCGATCAGACAGCATTATTTAGTCCGCAATGACATTCTTTTTAAACGAAAATCGGTCGACAGCTCTGTTTGGTTAGTTTGTATTCCTGATGAGTGGGTTAATAAGCTGATTTGGTATACGCATTTCAGTTATTCACACTTTGGTCCCAGAAAATGCTTTCATAAATTACGAGAAAATTGCTACTTCAGTAATATGGAAAAACGTATTCGATCTGTTCTGGCCAAATGCAAATTATGTCAAAAGGCTAAGCCGCCAACAGTTTCTCACAGAGCACCGTTGTTTCCTATTATTCCAGCGAAATTAAAGGAGATGGCTGCAGTCGATTTGTTCGGTCCAGTGGTTCGTTCTACTAATGGTTTTGCGTACATTTTCGTAGCAGTGGAGTTGACATCAAAATATGTGTGTTTTACACCGTTACGCAAAGCAACAGCTCGTTCAGTATCTAATGCTTTCATCAAACATTTTCTTAAAGAAGTTGGTCATGTTGATAAGGTTATATCAGATAATGGATCACAGTTTCGTTCTAAAATTTGGCTTCGTACTCTACAGCGTCGTAAAATTAAACCAATTTTCATTTCATTTTTTCACCCTCAATCTAACGCTTCAGAGAGATGGATGAAGGAAATCAATAAATTGTGTCGTCTTTATTGTCATCAGAATCACAGAACGTGGGATCAGTATCTTCATATTTTTCAAAACATTCTGAATGAACTTCCTAATGACTCAACTTCTTTACCGCCTATATTGATATTAAAAAACAAAGCACCGACAAATCGCATATCTGAAATCGTTCCTTTTCCACCTACACGGAAACTGCGGCATTCTGAAGTTGTCAACCTGGCTCTGCAAAATATTGCATCTGCTAAGCGTCCTGGTCGTTCAAAAATCTTGTCAGTTGGTCAAAAAGTGTTAATTAAGTCTCGTCGTTTGTCGCACAAAGGAAAAGGCTTGTGCCGCAAATTTTTTCTGCTTTATGACGGTCCATATAGAGTTCGCAAAATTATACATGATAACACTGTTGAAGTAGAAACTCTTAAATCTCGACGCTCTAAAGGAATACATCATACATCTAACGTAAAAATTTTTGTGGAATGACATACTTTTGAGAAACCAACAGCTAGATGTAAACATGCGGAGAGTACAAGGATACCGCGCTGTGTTTTGGCGGCGGCACATACTCAAAGCAACAGTCAAGTCAGCGCGCCGCACAAAGCAGTCGTTGACCGCAAACAATTGCTTCCGACGTCACGCGCCTACAGCTGATCGAGCGCTCAGTGCGAATGCACTGACAGCCGTAAACAAATACACAGTTTAATTTCTCCGACTAAATTCAGTATAAAGGTATAGTGACTTGATGAATTATGTTATTAACATTCAGTATTTTTCAGGATACGGTTGTATAAAACATTTAAGAACTTGAGGTAAATTCGGTGTGTCTCCGACGTTAAGAGGACTTGCCATCGAGAGATTTTCAGGAAGAATGTAATTTCGAAGAAGAAACTAATAAACTAAAAAAGTAACTGTTAACTGAGTTCATTTTTCAGGTAACATATTTCCACTTAGGTACGTACTTTAGGCGTAATTTGCTGCTCGCGATTACGTGATTCATACTTTGTGCTAATTTCATGTTCTATGAATTTACGTGTGAAGCGACGTGCTTGCGTACGTTAACTGATTTTTGTGAATGTTTTATTAATGAACAGGATTGTTATTTGTATGTATTATGCATCGCTTGGCTGCACTGCTTTTTCACTGATGTCATATTTTTTTTTAATTATGTGCCTGCTGTGCTTATTTATTTAAATTATAATTGTCACCTGATTTATTGTGCTGATGTGGTTAGCTATGTAAGTTATACTTTGTGATTTATCTGCTTGCGCCTTCATGTTTACTTATTAAGATTACATATGAACATTTATTTGCTTATGCTGATATGATGCTAATGACCTGTTTATTATGTTAGATAACATATGTTTACTGCTATGCGTATGGATTGCATATTTATACATTTCTGTTTGTTGTCACAACTACTCTTTAATTTGGTATATAGCAATGCTGTTGTACAGTGTACGAACATAGAGTTTAGGTTACAGTATGGTGTTAATTATAGATTGTTCGCTTGGCAGAGCCTCGTTGTAAGAATTGTGCTGCATCCACTTTTTGACATTCTGTTCTCTACTGGTATATTTACTCGCTATTGCTTGTTTTGCTTACGCTAAGTGCCTTATATTTTTAAGATAAGAAAATGAACTGCTATAATTCGACGAACGACATTAGTACAAGAAACTTCATAGAAGTCACATGAGCTGGAGGTTTTATGGAAGCTGTATAACTTTATGCTAATAGGAAGGAAGCTAACGACATGACATACCAAAACTAGGTTTAGACCATTAACAGTTATTACACTGCATTTTTCGTGAGCAATTGAAATAGGAAGTGACACTTGATACAAGAAATAGTCCACATGTTTGTTTCTGCCATAATTCTTGAAGTGGTGTACACACTGTGAAATATTGTGATCATTCACATTCCGTAATCGTACTTAATTACTGAGAGTTATTCGAACTAAGTCTGTTAGAGGTCATGTATGCTTTTCTTTCGTTTATAATTCATAATGAGTATAAGATTTGGGTCAGATGGATTACACAGAGGTTGTGTGTTGACAATGTGTCTTCGGATTGTATGGGATGATGAGGTTTGCATTAGGATTTTATCTGTACTTGTTCGAGGAGACTGGCTAGAGGAAAGAGTTGTGTTGAAAGTGAGATGATATTGATAATAAGGTTTATATGTGTCGACGCATTGAAGAGGTATTATTGAGGTATTATTGAGATTGTGTGAAGTTGATGATTATTGGAGTTTTGGTGGATAAGAGGTAAAGTAAGTGAGAAGCATATATTGGCAATAAGGTTTATATGTATCGACGTATTGAAGAGGTATTATTGAAGTATTGAGATTATGTGATGCTGATGTTTATTGGAGTTTTGGTGTATAAGAGGTAAAGTAAGTGACATGCATATTTTTTTTGTTGGTCTTATGGAACAAGGAGGATGAAGATAGCAGACTAGAACACTAAAGTAGAAGGAAGATGGTCTATACACACATTTTGTTAAATCACTAAGCAGTATGTACTTTTTTTTGAAGAGAGGAAGTATTTGCATATCTTCGCTCACTGACAGTTGTTCAACAACAGTACATTTGATCTGGCTTGGCAAACATTGGTCTTGACATGATGACTACGACGTTGACCTAACTATTATTGACTGTTATACATTGCTGCCACTACTACTTGATACACATGATGAACATCAAATTTTGACAGAATTGCATTTACACAGTTAACACTATTCAATTACACAGTAGTACTTAATGTGGATGAAAGATGAATGAGTGTGTTTTGTGTGTTTTCCTTTCCTAATCCTACCCACCTATCTCGTAAATATTATTTTATTTGTTTGTAGTGGCTTGCACTGACACCCATAAATATTATAGGTTTACTGATATTTGAGTATTTGTAATAGTTAATATGAAAATTATCTGACATCATTTGTGTGTTTGTTATGATTTGTATGTTTAGTGTAAAAGCATTTGTATGTGCATTCAAACTATTGTTCATGCCTGAACTGTCTGATTAGTGAGGGTAAATATTATGAACTGTTACCTGCACTTTTTCAACATAATGTGTGACACTTAGGAATGATTAATTTCTGCTGATGAACTGTGTGATCAGTGATAGTGAATATTATGGACTGTTACTTGTATTTTTTCCACATGATTGGTGTCACTAGGACATGTTTAGTTTCTGCTGATGAACAGTGTGATTAGTGATAGTGAATATTATAGACTGCTCTCTGGACCTGCTCATCATTGCTGGGTGCAACAGATGAAGCTACTTCTATGGAAATGATGTCACTTGCCGGTGTCTGCACCTACTCAACATTGCTGGGTGCCACTGTTAGAACTGCTTCTACTGGAATGATGTCTCTTGTTGGTGTCTGCACCTGCTCAACATTGCTGGGTGCAACAGATGAAGCTACTTCTATGGAAATGATGTCACTTGCCGGTGTCTGCACCTACTCAACATTGCTGGGTGCCACTGTTAGAACTGTTTCTACTGAAATGATGTTACTTCTTGCTGTCTGCACCTGCTCAACATTACTGGGTGCCACAGATGGAACTGCTTCTACTGAAATGATGTCACTTGTTGGTGTCTGCACCTGCTCAACATTGCTGGGTGCAACTGATGGACTGCTTCTACTGAAATGATGTCACTTGTTGGTGTCTGCACCTGCTCAACATTGCTGGGTGCAACTGATGGACTGCTTCTACTGAAATGATGTCACTTGTTGGTGTCTGCACCTGCTCAACATTGCTGGGTGCAACTGATGGACTGCTTCTACTGAAATGATGTCACTTGTTGGTGTCTACACCTGCTCAACATTGCTGGGTGCAACTGATGGACTGCTTCTGCTGAAACGATGTCACTTGTTGGTGTTTGCACCTGTTGAACATTGCTGGGCTGGAATTATCAACTATTTGGTTTTTTTTGAATAATTAATTTATTTTATGTGAACATTTGTATAAACTGATTTTTTGTGTATTGTGCAAACTATTATGTAAAGCCACATGTATGAAAAGAATTTGTATTGCCTACTGTGTTTTATATATTAGGTTATTGAAAGGTCAGTGCAAAGCCAAAATTTTAACTAATTATGTGATATTTAGGTATTAATATTATCTTTTATTTTTGTCTGTATTTTTCTGGACGAATTTGGTGGTATTTTCACCACCAATGCTGGCAAAAATACCATCAAATTCTGGCCTGTGGAGGAGGGGCATATGAAAGGTGGCTACACTGAGCCACTGCGCCAGAGATTGCGCCAAAGAGTATTATTAAGCCGCCTCCACAGTGCTTGTCGAGAGCTCGTAGAGGGAGTGCCTGTTAAGAACTCGTGGCAGTCAGTGCTTGTCCAGAGCTCGTAGTAGTCAGTTCGTGCCGAGATGTGCTAGTGGGCACTGCTTGTCGTGAAGTCGGAGTGAGATGTGATAGTGGAGAGTGTTGTTCCATGTTTTATGCAGTTATTTGATGGGAGAGATAGCAGATGTTATTCTAATGGAAATACTGTAACGATCAGAGTGCTTTTCGTCAATATATATGAAGGTAAAATATTGCGTGTTTTTTCATTAATTCCATGTTTTAAATAATGCGTCATTACAGGTTCAGTCAACAAAGCATCTGGCGTGTGTTCTTGTATTAGAGTTTAATTCTGGTTTCCTTACGCAATTGTAGTATTTGTAATTTTCTTTTATCACGTCAGTATAATTGGTATTTAAAAATTCTCGTCTTGTTGGAAGAGAGCCGTGCTAGATGTGTACGTTGAGTCACACTCCCACATACAGAACAGTTATACTTGTGCTTTGGTTTCGTAGGTTTCATAGTTGCTGGGGACTTAATTAATTAATTGTGTTAACAAAAAAATTTCATTTCATTCTTGTTGTTGTTCTAAGCAGTCAGATAGCGTAATAATACTGGTCAGGGCCAACCGATTACGAGACACAGCGTAATCGGACTTACAGCTACTAAAAACTAAAAAATATTTTCAATTATATTTAATTAAGCCCCCATGCAACTTGATATTGCACACCACGCAGTCACCCGTTGAGAGTGAAGAGACTTCTCGATGGTGAAATGTGGATTCTCAGTCCTCCAAATTCGCCAGTTTTGCTTATTGACGAACCTATCCAAATTAAAGTGGGCTTCGTCGCTAAAGTAAACCATACAGTGCATACTAAGTCCCATCGACCAACCGTGCAGTTTCAATGTCCTCACGCAGACCATTCAGAAGTTATGACAATTTTATTTCATATACTTCAATAATTGTCACCCAGTAAATTTCAACTTGATACTTTTACCCGTTCATGAGAAAAATGGCTCTTAACAGTCGGACAAACAGACAGGCAGACTGGAGGACAACAAAGTGATCCCATAAGGGTTCAATTTTACCGCTTTATGTACGGAACCACAGTGAATCAGCTTATCTTAAACTGGACTTGAGTGTGGCAGTTGCAAATTATATAAAATATTAAAAGCGCCGTCTGCAAAAATGTAAATGGGTTATTCACAAATGTTTATTTTAAGAAAGAAAAGTGCCTTAGGACCACGGTTATACAAATAGAATTTGCAAGTTAATTTTAGCTGGGAAGAAGGAAATAATAATGTCAGTTACAAGATTCTCGGGGTCGTTACCAGAGTGTTTAAATCGTGGTTACTATGACACAAGTGCAACTGACAGGCGGACTTAGGTGCGAGCCGTAGCGCATTTTAGCGGGCAGTCATCGGTCTACTGACGTCGGGGTGGAAGACGCGTTGCAATCCGACTGGCGTCGTCTCGTGGCAGCATACAGGAGTATCTCCGAGCGGTACATATGCGGTGGACAGTGCCGTCCCATACAACTCTACTCTTTTCCGTCTCGCCAAGTGTCTTCGATTCCCAGCTCGGTCACAGGTCTCCTCTAGGCGATCTCGTTGCATCGTCCGGAGCTATCTATACTGAAGAACCAAAGAAACTGGTACACCGCCTAATATCGTGTAGGGTCCCGTCGAGCACGCAATATTGCCGTAACGCGGCATGGCATGGACTCGAGTAATGTCTGAAGTAGTGCTGGAGGCAATGGAAACCATAAATCCTCCAGGATTGTCCATAAATCTGTAAGAGTACTAGGGGGTGGAGATCTCTTCTGAACAGCACATTGCAAGACATCCAAGATATGCTCAAAATGTTCATCTCTTAGGAGTTTGGTGGCCAGTGGAAGTCTTCTAACTCAGAAGAGTGTTCCTAGAGCCACTCTGTACCAATTCTGGACGTCTGGAGTGTCGCATTGTCCTGCTGGAATTGTCCAAATGCGTCGGAATGCACAATGGACATGAATGGGTGCAGGTGATCAGACAGGGTGCTTACGTATACTTTACCTGTCAGAGTCGTATCTGGACGTAACAGGGCTCTCATATCACTCCAACTGCACATGCCCCACATCATTACCGAGCCTCCACCAGCTTGAACAGTTCCCTGCTGACATGCAGTGTCCATGGATTCGTGAGGTTGTCTCCGTACCCGTACACTTCCATCCATTCGGTTTGACGGGCCGACGCGAGGTGTAATGCTTTGTGTCGCTCAGTCACTAAGGTCCTCGGTTCTGAAAGCCCATATCGATGATGTTTCGTTGAATGGTTTGCACGCTGGCACTTATTGACGGCCCAGAATTCAAATCTGCAGTAATTTTCGGAAGGGTTGCACTTCTGTGGCGTTGAACGATTCTCTTCAGTCATCGTGGTCCTATTCTTGCAAAATCTTTCTCCGGCCGCAGCGATGTCGGAGATTTGATGTTTTACTGGATTCCTGATATTCACGGTAACCCATGAAATGGTCGTACGGAAAAATCCCCACTTCATCGCTACCTTGGAGGTGCTGTGTCCCATCGCTCATTCGCCGACTGTAACACCACGCTCAAATCCACTTAAATCTTGATTATCGGTCGTTGTAGCACCAGTAACCGATCTAACAACTGCGCCAGACACTTGTTGTCTTACATAGGCGTTGCCGACAGCAGCGCCGTATTCTGTCTGTTTACATATCTCTGAATTTGAATACGCATGCCGATACCAGTTTCTTTGGTGCTTCAGTGTATGTCCCTGGACGTGGCAATGCACTCGATTCGCTGGTTAATGTTCTTCTCCAGCCAATCAAATTATTGTTTATCATCTTCGTTCAAAGTTATGTGTCACTCACATTTCCCAATGCCAGATGACCACATGTAGACTTAATTACGAGTCGAATACCCTAACTGGGCAAGCTCCATGTTAGGAACGGATATTTCGTGTCCCATCCATTTGTCACCTCCACTTTCTCTGCTAGAATCTCCTTCCACTTCAGTCCGATCATCCCGCCCATATCTTCCGTTCTTATCAAACTGTGTGTCGCCCATTGGAGTCTCAACCTGTAGAGACAACCGACAGTCACCTCTGCACCGTCATTTGATAACGAGTCCTTTCCACTCTTCTCAACAGCATTC
The DNA here is from genome assembly GCF_021461385.2 of Schistocerca piceifrons. NCBI lineage: Eukaryota > Metazoa > Arthropoda > Insecta > Orthoptera > Acrididae > Schistocerca > Schistocerca piceifrons. Next base: position 456,841,928 of record NC_060140.1, on the reverse strand, counting down.
TAGCGTAAGATAATGGCTGCCCAAAAATGGGGGAGAGGGTCCTCTCTTAGGTCGGTCGGCGCTATCTGCTTCTCATACACAGAGAAAAACAGTAATCGTTACCCCTCCATTACATTACAGGCTTCATCAAACCAATCTTCGGATTGAAGATAACAACTAGAGCAACAAGAAGACAATTAGGCAACAGCACATGATGAAACCATTTTACGAAGTGGGAATAGCTTTATATCTCATTTCATCCTATAAACAAAAAGATTAAAGCAAAAAACAATCTTTGAGTTAACTGATGAACGTAGAAAAACAGCAAACAAAATGCGATAAAAGATTACATAACAAAATATTTCACTCTCGGTACGGGGAGACAGAACGTTTGAAACTAAATAAGTGTGTTTAGCAGTGTAGAGACAGTAACTGCAGAGCTGCGACACGAGTGAGGTGCCAGGAGTGAGCTGAGCGGTGGCCAGTGTAGAAGGATTCCTCATCTCTAGAACCCGTGCTCTAGCTGCAGAAGAAGTATGGTCTCCCTCCACTTAACAAGGGGTGACATGTTTTTCATGGTGACGTCACTATACAGACCGTCACACAGTAGCTTTTGAACTGAATTAGGTCAAAACTAGTAAAACTTCCACTCCTTAGAGAATCGAACTCCCATCTATAAACCACCTTCAAATGTAGGAAATACTTGAAAGTATGCTTAAAGTTTACTGGAAGTCGCTAAGTGCTCTCATTATGAAACACTGAATAAATATAGTATGAGTAAATTACGTTGAATAAATGTTGTCTGAGTAATTTACGCTCCGTTTTGCGCAAAAGCTTGTAGTTCACGCATCTCAGTGTTTCACGCATCTCAGTGTTCGTGATGTCATATCTCCTGCACTATGTATCGTAAAATGATGCAATTTTGCAGATATATTCAATAGTATATGCGGATACTGCCTTCAAACCGTACTGCGAATACAGCTGGTAGTAAAGACGCAATAAATTATAACGTCTTGCCTGAAGCTGAAGTTTAAATGCATGAACAGTGAAAATGTAGTTTTCGTTTCATGATTTTGCGTGAGAGGAGGGCGGGAGGGGTTGTCAACGAGAAACAGTTTTTTAAAGGTTTTAAATTATGTGTAAAGTTAGCTGGAAGTTGCCGAGTGCTCTCATTTTTAAATGATGGATAGATATAATCCAATTATCTGCACTTCGTCGGTTACGCTGTCTCAAAACAAATATACAGTTCCCAGAATGAAATTTTCACTTTGCAGCGGAGTGTGCGCTCATATGAAACTTCCTGGCAGACTAAAACTGTGTGCCAGACCGAGACTCGAAGTCGGGACCTTGCGAAGGTCTCGAGTTCGAGTCTCGGTCCGTCACACAGTTTTAATCTTCCAGGAAGTTTCAAATATACAGTTTCTAACTGTAATACTTGTCGTATTGTGTAAAACATTTCATATACGATTATATCCCTTATTCAGCTGATTATGACAGCATTTTAAATTTAGTCGATAATTACGTCGAATACCAAAAGTCATTTTTTGTTGTACCTGGAAATGGTAGGATAGGCAATCTGTGACAGGTAGCATGTTCCGCGATAGTGGTTTAGTAATATAGATTCTGTACTCTTAGAAACAGCCAAACGTCGATTGTATTCGAATAAACGGAGACAGGGCACGTACCGCTGAGGTGTGTGTGCTGTCCTGGGCCCAGCACTGCGTCGGCTGAGCTCGTCCACCAGTCGATCCGCCGTTTCGCTCGACACGTCTCGTGCGAGCATCTCAGCAGGATCGTATGGCTGAGCCGCAGCCGGCGGTGATGGTTGTCTCCGATAACGGTGTGGGAACTGGGCTGTGGATTCCGTGAAATGCTGCGGGTTTCCACATATCTCGCATTTCTTCTCGTGGGTATCGCCCTGCTGCGCTGACTTCATCGGTTTGCTCTGATGCTGAGGCACTTTCGCTGGAAACTGTACCGCGGCTTCTGGTTGGCAAGGAGCCTGGAAGTCAAGCAGTAAATTAGTCTCAGCAACTTTCCAGTCTCCCCGCAAATAACACTTTTATAGCTGGCGAAATTAGAATTATCTGTTAACAATACACGATTTCGAGGAATATTGTATTTGCGGCGTAGTTACAAGAAATGCTCCTTCTGAAACTCCACGACAATGAGCATGGTGCTGTTAAATTGATGAAACTAGACCAGACTATCCTTAATGTGTTACTCTCACTGTTTCATGTATGAAGAGCCAATAGCCTAATCATTTGTTTTTGAACATGTCACTCGTTGACGAAGCAAAGCACAGGTGGAAGAAAATTTCCTCGCAGTTTCTGAAATATTGCACCGGCTTGCTGTATCTTTAATTCTTGAACACGAACTTACAGCAAGGAACCTTATGGATTGCCCCTCTTCGATTTTCTCCTTTTCTTCATACTTACGGCATTTGAAAGTCAGTAACCGGACACCAGTTTCCTCAGTCAGTGAGCTTAAAAAGATTTCCGACCATCGTTAACTATAAAACACATATAGGTTGCCAACGTACTCCTCATTAGCAGAGTGCATAGCGTAAAGTCGGTGATTAGAATCTCAGTAATAGCAACTATGTTTACTTTTGTTTGAATTCGACACTTAATAAGAATGGAAATGTCAGTTAACAAATATATGGTAGGTCCCTACTTTTTCTAATAAAAATTAACATATTTTTATTTGTAATTATTAACTGCATGAAAATTAGAGAATTCACAAGAGCTTGAAATTTGGTACAAAAATTCAGAACATCAAACACAAAATAAAATTTCTTTTTATTTCTAGAGATTGTACAGTAGTACTGACATATACAGGGTGGGCCATTTTAATCCATAATGGGGAATAAGTCGGGATGGAGAGGACATACAGCAAAATGTTTTAGGTAAAAGCTGTAGGTAGCAAAGAAGGTCACGCAGTCGGGATGGAGAGGACATACAGCAAAATGTTTTAGGTAAAAGCTGTAGGTAGCAAAGAAGGTCACGCAGTGCTACTAGCAGCCGCAACCTTGATCGTGATTTTCAAGGCGATTTGGAGGGTAAAGTGATTTTTTTTAAATGGAAACCCTAATATTTGATTAAAGATTTGAATATAGTGGCCAATTTGCCGTAAAAAAACGAAACATTGTTTAATTTCACAGTGGTTAGACGAGGATACATAGACTCACCTTTTGTGGCTGGCGTCGCTGATGTTGATACAGGAAGGATTCAATATGGGACCTCAGCTCCTCCGTTGTTCTCAGTGTATCACTATCGATATCCTCCGGCCTGAAACAGATGAAGTCTAAAGTGAGTTGGCTCTGATACAACCACAAATAATGCTCTCGTACTGATTGCCATGCAAGGATTTTTTCAGATCGGCCTGTCTTTTCAGTACATATTCAAATAAACAAGCAGAGTTATATCTTTCTCGATAATTCTAAATTAGTTGGAAATGTAAAAAACTCATTTTTTCAGTTCATATCTTATAGCAAGTGGTTTTAGCTATCGTTTTCGGTGCGTCTTCTGACTTACGGATGGGGACTTCCCTGATGTCACAAAATCTGGGTGTCGACATATTGATAAATACATTTGCAGGTAGTGTAATAGTTATGTTGATTATAAATACAATATCTCGAACTTGAATTGTGTGTAAATATTTTTTCTTATTCTGTAATATGATGTAAGCTGGATATATTTTATAAATGTCTTTTCAGAAGAAGTCATATTATGTACTAAATTGTAATGTGTAACTAGTTCGTGCTTGGGGCATGTAGAATTGTATAGGACAGAAAAGGTGGTAGGAAATCCGTCTGCAACGAAAAGGGCTTAGCGGGAAAGGAAAAGGTGGAAAGGCGCGAGTTGGCGCGTGAAGAAGTCTTTGTGGCACAGATAATCTGTGGCTAGGGTTCAACTAGCTAGCATCCAGAGTATCCTGCGAAGAAAGAATATTTGGAAAACTTGAGTAAACACATATGGATTATTATTGGCTGTTGGATATTAGCATTTATTAGATTGTTCTGAAATGTGTATTGTGACGCCAAAAAGAAATACTGTAGAGCAGTTGTACATCGAGAGCCATGACTGCGTCACACAGCATTGTTCTACTACCACAGAAAATTCCCACTGCAACCATCTGCAGTTAAAGTTATATTTAGATCTGTATGTAATTGCTTGGACAATTATTCTGCTAAAGTTTTCAAGTAATAATTGTTTAACGTTAACGTTGGTGTAAGTAATCCTAATTTACTCCAAGTCGTTTATCTCGATTGGATTCTGTTCCTGTTACAGAATATTCCGAGTTTTCCTCTTAAGACAAAATGAAAGTGTCGAACTTAATCATTACTATGATTGAAAACACCGTTAAATTTCGTGGAGCAATAAATTTTAGTGTTTCATATAGTCTTTTGTGTGTTGTGTTCCAAGTGCTATTTAAAGTAACAGAACAAGTTATCGAGGTCCATATTTGAAGTAATAATGCTCAATAATTATTAAAATCACTTTCAGAACATAAAATTTAATAGATAACACTGATTACAGAAGCAAAGTCTAGGCTATAACAGTTTGAAGGCCTACAACAGTCATATCAGTGTAACAGATTAGTAAATAGTGATTTTGTGTGTCTATTCTCTTATGATGTTCTTACTACTCATTATTACTGAAAGAGATGATTAAGGAATGTGTCGTGAGACAGAACAGTTCAAGGGCCCCAACATATTATACTCAGTGAACCAGTAAGCCACAGTGAAAGTTCATGTGAAACTTAACTAATTATTTTGAAGTATTTGAGCAGTTAAAATTATGAATTGCATATCTTACTAAAACTGTAACTGATTCAGGGCTCCATGTTATAAATTAGATTCTGGGTTATGCAAAGGTTACATACAGCCTCTGAAAGTTACCTGTTCATGTTAGTTGAAATTACAGCTTGGTAACCATATCAATATAACTGTTCCTTAGTAGTGAGGTTTTGGGACCACCTCATGTTCCAATTAGCAATATTTTTCCCTAGTTGAGTGGTTCATTATAATTAGCAGTGAGCAGTGAACACTAATGTGAAGTAATTTGTTACTACTGGACTGAAACAGATGGCAGATAGACTCACGATTATTTATTTTGTTAATACATGCTGGAGTGTGTTGTTATTTTCGTGTCCATTTAGTAAAGAGATTTCTAATGGAAGTGAAGTTAAAAGCGGCAGTTAGTTTATTGTTTTGTTGTGCGTTTACTTGAAATTACTTTTGCCTAATCAGGCTGGTGACCGTATTTAATTTGCGTGAGCACGATTTTTTACTTCGCAAAAAACATACCGCTGGTTCGACTCCCGTTCGAATAACTTTGTTCCTTTCGACACTTAATCCTTCAGGAGACAAAATTTAATATCCATATTTTTCATTAGCATACACGATCATTGCCAAACTTGAAAATTTTGTCAAAGTGTAATACTGTAGGATAGATTTACTATTCTAGTAATCCCATAGCGTGTTATAAGTGGGATAGATTACAAGAATGAGAGCAATCCGTTGAGATATGGCTGACTGCTTCGACACTTATTTTCGCCAAAAGCAGAAATCAAAAATGCTTCAGCTGCAGTACAGAAACGCAGCGAGGACTTAAGGATGTGTCATAGATACGCAGTTACAGAGGTATACCGCCCAAGACATTGGCCACTGTTTCTATATCAGAAACGAAGAGGGGGGGAAAGATTTCAGTATGACCAGGATATATTAAAAAGATAGAAAGATCATTTCACTCACTTTATATTCACATAAAGCTTGTCAACCATGAGATGAGCCTTTATCATGCACCTTTTGACAATAATAAAGATAGGAAGCGTACTGGTTGGTTCAAATGGCTCTGAGCACTATGGGACTCGACATCTTAGGTCATAAGTCCCCTAGAACTTAGAACTACTTAAACCTAACTAACCTAAGGACATCACACACACCCATGCCCGAGGCGGGATTCGAACCTGCGACCGTATCAGTCCCGCGGTTCCGGACTGCAGCGCCAGAACCGCACGGCCACCGCGGCCGGCAGGAAGCGTACTCTTGAAAACTATACAGCCAACTCTAAATATTGGAAGTTGAGCTTTCTTCGAGCATAAACGCAGTCCTACAGTTTTACGTAAGTCAGAAGCAATAAAGGCATTGAAACAGAGGATGACACGCGTAAAGCTGAAATACTAAACACCCTTTTCCAAAGCTGTTTCACAGAGGAAGACCGCACTGCAGTTCCTTCTCTAAATCCTCGCAGAAACGAAAAAATGGCTGACATCGAAATAAGTGTCCAAGCAATAGAAAAGCAACTGGAATCACTCAACAGAGGAAAGTCCACTGGACCTGACGGGATACCAATTCGATTCTACACAGAGTACGCGAAAGAACTTGCCCCCCTTCTAACAGCCGTGTACCGCAAGTCTCTAGAGGAACGGAAGGTTCCAAATAATTGGAAAAGAGCACAGGTAGTCCCAGTCTTCAAGAAGGGTTGTCGAGCAGATGCGCAAAACTATAGACCTATTTCTCTGACGTCGATCTATTGTTGAATTTTAGAACATGTTTCTTGCTCACGTATCATGTCGTTTCCGGAAACCCAGAATCTAATCTGCAGGAATCAACATGGATTCCGGAAACAGCGATCGTGTGAGACCCAACTCGCTTTATTTGTTCATGAGACCCAGAAAATATTAGATACATACTCCAAGGTAGATGCTATTTTCCTTGACTTCCGGAAGCCGTTCGATACAGTTCCGCACTGTCACCTGATAAAGTAAGAGGCTACGGAATATCAGACCAGCAGTGTGGCTGGAATGAAGAGTTTTTAGCAAACAGAACACTGCATGTTGTTCTCAATGGAGAGACGTCTACAGACGTTAAAGCAACCTCTGGCGTGCCACAGGGGACTGTTATGGGACCATTGCTTTTCACAATATATATAAATGACCTAGTAGATGGTGTCGGAAGTTCCATGCGGCTTTTCGCGGATGATGCTGTAGTATACAGAGAAGTTGCTGCATTAGAAAATTGTAGCGAAATGCAGGAAGATCTGTAGCGGATAGGCACTTGGTGCAGGGAGTGGTAACTGACCCTTAACATAGACAAATGTAACATATTGCGAATACATAGAATGAAGGATCCTTTATTGTATGATTATATGATAGCAGAATAAACGCTGGTAGCAGATACTTCTGTAAAATATCTGGGAGTATGCGTGCGGAACGATCTGTAGTGGAATTATCATATAAAATTAATTGTTGGTAAGGCGGGTACCAGGTTGAGATTCATTGGGAGAGTCCTTAGAAAATATAGTCCGTCAACATAGGAGGTGGCTTACAAAACACTCGTTCGACCTATACTTGAGTATTGCTCATCAGTGTGGGATCCGTACCAGATCGGGTTGACGGAGGAGATAGAGAAGATCCAAAGAAGAGCGGCGCGTTTCGTCACAGGGTTATTTGGTAACCGTGATAGCGTTACGGAGATGTTTAGCAAACTCAAGTGGCAGACTCTGCAAGAGAGGCGCTCTGCATCGCGGTGTAGCTTGCTCGCCAGGTTTCGAGAGGGTGCGTTTCTGGATGAGATATCGAATATATTGCTTCCCCCTACTTATACCTCCCGAGGAGATCACGAATGTAAAATTAGGGAGATTCGAGCGCGCACGGCGTCTTTCCGGCAGTCGTTCTTCCCGCGAACCATACGCGACTGGAACAGAAAAGGGAGGTAATGACAGTGGCACGTAAAGTGCCCTCCGCCACACACCGTTGGGTGGCTTGCGGAGTATAAACGTAGATGTAGATGTGATGTAATAATAATAATAAGAAGAAAGCGCTTTATTATATGCACTTCGCAAAGAATGGCAAAAGGACTCTGAGATGTGAAGCCGTTATCTTTCTAGGGATTTTAGAAAGTATATTACACACGTCATCGCAAACTAAGAGCGCTGGGTGACCAGACTGGCACCTTGTCAGAACAAAATACATCTTCCTGCCAATACATTTCTGCTGCGGTGCAGACAAAAGGTGCATTACACTGTGGGAATGCAACGGCGCAGCAGCTGGAAGTGTGCTTCAAAGCTGAAGAACGTGGGACAATACTCTTCTTGTGGATAAAACATTCAAATTGCTCACAGATATGCGGTGAAATTTTGTCGTTGTTTGGACTAAACGCAATGTAGCGTCCAGCAGTAGTGAAATGGTGCCAACAAGTCTGTCAAGGCCGCACAGACGTGGGTGATCCTCATTGAGAAGGAAGGCTACCGACTTGGACGACAGGCGACAATGTCCAGGTAATCGTCTAGCCGGGGGGGGGGGGGGGGGGGGGAGGAAAAAAGATTTTTCAACGATGAGGACGTTCACATAGTGATTCTCTAATGCCTATATGATCAAGAGGCGATTTCTATCCTCGAGGAACTGAACGATTGGTACAACGTTCCGATCGTTGTTTACAGAGACTAGGTGACTATGTTGAAAACTAGTGTCATATACCTGAGTGACTTTGAAGTGTTGTGCAGCATTCAATAAAAGGTACTTGGCCTGCTATAGTAATGTGTAATTTATTTTTTGAGATCCCCTCATATAATGAAGTACTATCTGGAAAAAGCTCACAGATATTCAGCGGTCTTGATAGTATTTCAGACTTGTGCAAAGATTGGCAACTTTCTTTAAACATGAAAGTATTCACTCCAAAAAACGAAAAGAAATATTACTAATCCATGACTGCAACATCGATGAGTAGCAACTGCAATCAGTCAACTCAAAGAAATATCTGAGTGCAACAGTTTCTAGGTATATGGACTGGAACTACCTTGCAGTGTCAGTTGTAGGTAAAGAAGGTGGCATATTTTAATTTATTGGTAGAGAACTGGACCAATGCAATCAATCTGCAAAGGGACGGTGTAAAAACATTTGTGTGATCCATTATACAGTATGAAATGATAATTAAATCAAGACCCTTCGCTGCCGACAGGTGTTGATACATCAACAGCGACAGTTGAAAATGTGTGCCCCGACCAGGACTCTAACCGTGGATCTCCTGCTTACATGGCGGACGCTCTTTTTTTTTTTTTTTTTTTTTTTTTTTTGCTGATCTCAGTTTGTTTGTTAATCTTCGTTGCATTTGTCTGGGGCGAACGTCACCTGACACCTGTTCCAGTTCATCGTTGATTCGTTCACTCAGTTTTTTATTACAGAGCGTAGCTAACCCTCTAACCGAACACACTGAGCTACCATGCCGGCAAAACAGTGCGACTGCAGAGACTTATCCTTTGCACGCTCCCCTTGAGACACACATTGTCAACTTAATGTCGACACACTACATTCGTAGTGCCCCTACCCATTACATTCATTACTCACAGCAGACAATCTTACCGAGTCAGCCGGCCTTTGTGGCCGAGCGGTTCTAGGCGTTTCAGTCTGGACCCGCGTGACCACTACGGTCGCAGGTTCGAAACCTGCCTCGGGTATGGATGTGTGTGATGTCCTTAGGTTAGTTAGGTTTAAGTAGTTCTAAGTTCTAGGGGACTGATGACCTCCGATGTTAAGTCCCATAGTGCTCAGAGCCATTTGAACCATTTTTTTCTTACCGAGTCCCGTAAGTGTTCGGGCAATACGTGTGCATCCGCATAGAAGAAGAAGGTCAATGGCCGGTCAGCCTTAACTATATGTCCGAAAGAACAGATACCATCTTCATATACTTAAGGCTAACCGGCCATTGACCTCCTTCTTCTGTGCGGATGTACACGTATTGCCCGAACTCTTACGGGACTCGGTAAGATTGTTTGCCGCGAGTAATGAGTGTAATGGGCAGGGGCACTACGAATGTAGCGTGTGGACATTAAGTTGGGAATGTGGATTCACGAGGAGCGTGCAAGGGATAAGTCCCTGCAGTAACACTATCCTCTGTGCCCACAGTTGCTCAGATGGATAGAGCGTCTGCCATGTAAGCAGGAGATCCACGGTTCGAGTCCCGGTCGGGGCACACTTTTCAACTGTCGCCGTTGATGTATATCAACGCCTGTCGGCAGCGTAGAGTCTTGATTTAATTATCATTTCATTCTAGAGCGCTGCGTGGTCACCGATAGTATATGTTCTTTCGGACATCTCCGAAAGAACAGATACCATCTTCATATTCTACAGAATTGTCCAAGTATGTGGAAACCAATCTAAATAGGACGAACAGGGTGTATTGAAAGTATACAGAGAAGGGCAGCGCGAATGGACACAGATTTGTGTGACCCATGAGAGAGCGTCACGAATATGCTGAAAAAACTGAAGTAGCAGACGCCCGAAGATAGAAGCAAAGAATACTGTGAAAGGCTTCTTACGAAGTGTCAATAACTAGCTCTAAATGAGGAATCTAAAAATATGCTGTAACGCCCTACAGATCACATCCGTAGGGATCGCGATGACAATATTAACCTACTCTAGCAAGCAGTCATGCATGAATCGAAAGAAAGGAAGGCCTATCATCGTCAGGTCGCAACTCCCGTTTTTCGGGTGCTGGCGACGAGCATCTTCCAACTTTTTCTATTCTGGTTCGGCTCTCCCTCTTGGATCTTATCCCAAAGACGACCACTTAAAGCGACGTTCTCCTTAATTACGTAGATTCATCTTCTCTTTGGGCGTCCAACATGTCTTTTCCCATTATAGTCATTTTCTTGGCTGTCCTGGTTTCTTCCATCCGTTTTACATGAGTATACCGTCTTAGCCTACATTGGTTTGCAGAGTGTTAATATAGATGTAGATGTTTTTGATATATACATCTCTGGTAGTGATACGAGCTGCCATATCTTTGACTGTGTTGCTTTTGCTGTTTGGCTGATCTATCTCACAAGCATCCAACGAGGAATAATTGTCTAATTGTTGGCGCTCACATTTTATGTGGTTCCGCGACTGAAGCTGCAAGTCTACTGCTTTATCTAGTGTCATGTCAACATACAGTGACTATGGGCAAACTGCTGAACCCAATACAAGGGAAAAAAAGGTTACCGAACAGATAGAGACATGATTGTTTCGTCTGTATGTTTTTGTTCTTTGTTATGTGAAATGTTTTGTACTTCCTGTGGACAACCATCCACCAGAATGATGACAAGATTCTAGTCCCACCTTATTTACAAGCGGAGACCACGACGTTGGGATCACGAATTTACCTCAAAATTTGTACACCTTTAGTAGGCCATTAAAGCAACATGATGTGCAAATAGTAAGACGCACTACTCTGTAAATTCCGAGAAAATTGCAAGAGAACTTTTATGCGTGTTTTATGTAGTTGATGTATCTTTGTGAAGATGCTGGACATAAGAAATTATTGTGGTCAAGTGGTTAGCGTTCGCGAATTGCAAGAGAGTAGTCGACAAGATGACGGTCTAATCCCTGCTTATATATATTTTTTAATCTATATTTTTTAAAATGACGGTCCAATCCCTGCTTATACATATTTTTAATCTATTTTTTCGTTATGATCACATTATTTAATTTATATGACATTTGAGAGGTAATCCATTTTCATGAAGTCGTAGTGAATTTCAAATGTTATTTGACTACTTACTACTTGTAACTGAATTTTCAAGGATGAGAGACAGGCTTGGAAAGCTCAAGTCAAACCTCGATATATAATGATACGGATGACGTTATTCACTATCAGTACTATAGTATGTCACAACGTGTCAGACCACGAAAGTACTGTGGAATTACTTGTCGGATGTGCTCTCGACATTACACATTGAAGGATGGTATTTGACATACAGGCATGCAAAACATAAATTGAAACTTCATGCAAATACACGTGGTTTCTTCATTATATTATCTCTTAAATCTCATATAAATTAAATAAAGTGACCAGTGACGAAAAAATAGTTTAATAATTAAGACTGATTAGGAGTCGAACCGTCTCCTCATACACGTTCGTCTACCAAAGCTCGAACACTATTCATTTGACCACCATGAACTCTAACGTCCGGCACCTACGCACAGATACATAAGCCGCATAACAGACGTGTGAAACTTCTCTTGTGTTTTCCTCGGAATTATTAAAGTAGTGCACATTAGTACCTGCATATTCTGTTGTTTTAATAGCCTACTAAAGGCGTACAAAGTTTGAAGTAAATCTGTGATCCCAACGCCGTGGCCTCATCTTGTTAGTATTAAAATTTAAGTAATGACTTTTCAGATCCACTATTCCCATTCCTTGAAACATGAGAAAGTGCATTGAAATAAAACAAATTAGCCGGATTTTGATTATCCCAATAGTTTTGTGAAGCTTCATATTACCTACTTTTGAGAACCAGCCGAGCTCTGATCCATTCAACTTGCAGAAATCTTTCAAGTAACATGGTACGTGACTGACGGAACAATATGGTGCTGTTCATATTACTGTTGTTGGAAGTAAATGGCCAAGATGTAGGTTTGGTAAGCTTACTGTAGCTCACTTTTAGATAAAGGCTCAGAATAATTAAAGACATTACCTGGTAGTGGGCGCTGATTTAAATCAATGGAGAAAGTTTGCGGACTAGGATTCTAATCCGCGTCTCCTGCTTAGTCGGCAAATTTGCTAACTACCGCACCGTTCGGACACTGTGGTCATCGCAACTGCACGGACTGCCATAGCAATTGTCCCGTCAGATCCAAATTCTTAACTTATCAATGCACTATGATGTAATGCCCCTTGCCAATTATCTTTATTACTCGCGGTATTTCTCTTATTCCTTTAACAGTTCCAGCTTGATGTGCGTCTGCTCTGAAGTGATCATTGGCCGTCCTCGCCTTAATTATGTATGTAGTATCTGTTATTTTGGACATGTCCGAAAGAACAGATACTACACCTCTTAGATATTCCCAAAACGACGTCCTGTACAAATATTAGAATGCCTAATTATTTAACATATTATCCAAATGATTAATTGTCCACGCTGCTAATGATTTCACTCTCGCAGAATCAGTCTCACAAATGCTGGGAGGCATTCAGATTGGCGTTTCCTATGTGGCTACTTCGTGACAAGTTAACTATTATAGAAATGAGTCGGTCATAGTGAGATGATTCGGCTACTGAAGTAAGCACACGAAAGCAAATCTCAGCAACTCTGTCAAGGAAGATGATGCAAGGATGTGTGGCACGTAGCTTTCCGACCATACCTCAGTCTCTGTCGGTGATGACTTCCTTTCATGACTGGGCACAGCTTCGGGTCAAACAGGCAACAAGGATGATGCACGATCGTTGTCGTTCTGCAAAACACCAAGCAAACTGTTTAAGACTTGAGCGCACTTTGTGAAATTAATAGACAGTATATCCACTGCTTATCGCTTAGATCACAAACAAAAAAATTTTAATGTAGTAAGTAATTCTTCGTGCAAACAGTAACTAAAAAAGTTGTCACGGCAAGTTGTTGGACTTTTCTGTGTGGGAAACACGGGTAACATATACTGTTTCAAGTGCTTCTTCGAAATCATTCTACGTGACACTGATTCTGCACACTATGACTAAATCTACAAACTATTTCAATTCTACCTAGTAACTATGTGAGGAAAGAGAAACGAAGATTTGAAATGAATCTAAGTCACCAATATAAGCCCCTGGAAAATTACCATCAATAAACTGCTAATCATATAACCCTAGTGTTACAGCTCCCCATCCACATTGAAAAAGAAATGTACGTACACATACTGAAAAGAGTGCATAAATAATTTATCTTAGATCTGTTTCTGACATGTTCTCACAAGGGAACCTCCCCATCGCACCCCCCTCAGATTTAGTTATAATTTGGCACAGTGGATAGGCCTTGAAAGACTGAACACAGATCAGTCGAGAAAACAGGAAGAAGTTGTGTGGAACTATGAAAAAAATAAGCAAAATATACAAACTGAATAGTCCTTGCCCAACATAGGCAACATCAAGAATACTATGAACACAAGAGCGCTGTGGTTCCGTGGTTAGCGTGAGCGGCTGCGGAGCGAGAGGTCCTTGGTTCAAGTCTTCCCTCAAGCGGATCTTTACTTTTTTTTCTGCAAAGTTATGATCTGACCGTTGGTTCATTGACGTCTCTGTTCACTGTAATAAGTTTAGTGTGTGTTTTGCTACCGCACCGCAAAACCGTCCGATTAGTAGACGAAAGGACGTGCCTCTCCAATGGGAACCGAAAACATTTGATCGCAAGGTCATAGGTCAACCGATTCCTCCACAGGAAAACACGTCTGATATATTCTATATGACTCTGGTGACGGCATGTGCGTCACATGACAGGAATATGTTGTCGACCTACCTAACTCGTACACTTGGCGAATGGGTAAAAAGATTCTTCTACCTTGCCCGATTTAGGTTTTCTTGTGGTTGTGATAATCACTCCCAAAAAAGTGATGAAAACATAAGAGTGTGTCACATAAACTGCAACAAATGAATGCAACAGTTTCACAGTCGCACAGTTTTCTCTGTGCTCTGTCAAAACATAAGTTTTTAACGTTTTCAAATTTTTCTGTGTGTAGACCGTCAAATCTTGTATATGTCCAAGCAAATCTGAACATGTCCTGGAATTTTGGAGAGCGAAGTTGATTATGTGTGGGTGCCTGAACTCTGATAATTGTCTGAAAATAAAAAATTAAAATTTTCACTCGAGGGAAGATTTGAACCAAGGCCCTCCTGCTCCGCAGCTGCTCACGCTAATCACAGGACCACGGCGCATCTGAGCTCACATTATCCTAAATATTGCCTATCTTGGACATAGACTACTCAGTTTGTATATTTTGCTTATTTTTTCGTAGTTCCACACAACTTCTTCCTGTTTTCTCGATTGATCTGTGTTCAGTTTTTCAAGGCCTATCCACTGTGCCAACTTTTAACTAAATCTGAGGGAGGTGCGATGAGGAGGTTCCCTTGTCAGTATTCTTAGAACCGCAGTTCCATTTCAAAATTGTTGAGAATTTAGTAGATTCGAGGTCTTCGCCTGATGTTTTTTCAACAATTTTCCTGATGTTTCGCCAGCACAAGTTGCTGGAATTATCAAGGGTTCGCCCTCCATTGCTAGTGGCGGACTAGCGTCAGAAGATCTCGCTGCAACGAAAAACACCTTTGTTTTCATGATTGTTATCCAACCTCGCATATCATATCCGTGACAAATTCTCCCCTATTTCACGATAATACAAAACGAATCGCCTTTCTTCGAACTTTTTCAACGTCTTTCGTAATCTGGTAAGGATCCCATACAGCGCAGCAGTCCTACAAAAGAGGACGGACAAGCGTAGAGCAGGCATTCTCTTTAATGCAGTTATGTCGCATGTTCCAAATATTCTGCCAATGAAACGTAGTCCTTTGTTTACTTTCCACACGACACGCTCTATGTGACTGTACCAATTTAAGTAGTTCGTAATTCTAATCCCTAGGTATTCAACTGAATTGAGAGCCCTTAAATTAGTATGATTTTTTGTGTAACCGAAATTTAACGGATTCGTTTGAGTACTGATGCGGTTGACGTCACACGTTTTATTATTTAGATTATGTGTACCTGCCGCTCCAAAGTATGAGTTTTTCTTGGTCCTAACTCCTGTGGTTCTCCCCTTGCAACCTGCAACGGTCGTTCGCTACAGCGTGGGAATTCAGGATCCCTTTACCCGAGCCTTTCTTGTTTCTTGTTGCAGGTATTGTCGTATTTGAGAATTTCTGTTGCTTTCGTACGGAAGCGGAGGTAGCAGCTCTTCTCCACAGCGAGTACATCCGTGTTGACCTTATACAGCGCTTGCACAACAATGGCCAATTTCTCCACTTGCCCCAAACCGCAATGACGTTTATGTGCGGTGATCATGGTATAGATGGATCGTCTAGTAATTCCAACATACATGTTTTACAGGTACTGGATGTACAGTATATTCCCGACATTTTGAATGGACTTCTTTTGTCTTTTGTCTTTTGCCCATCTGAGATACTCTTTGATCTTCTTGGTTGGTTTGAAAAAATTCTTTACGCGGTGTTTGCACAGTATACTCCGATTTCGCCCACAATTCTGGAGATGTACGACAGAAAGGCCTTACCCGACATCTCTTATCCCGACGTATCACTTCGCCAAGTGTTGGGTTTCGTGACACGGTTTTTCTCTATGGCTCCTTAGAACGCATTCCAGGTGTTGCACCTCGCGTCCGAGTTGCTGCGACTCACATGTTCGTCTTGCGAGCGTTACGACCGTATTACTCATTCGTCTTTTCTAACTCGAGCGATAATTTGACAGTTTGTGCAGGTATCCAGCTGCATGTGTATATTTCTGATTTCGATAGATGCTGTGGACCAATTTCTCACCATTCCTCGTAATCAGCACATCTAGAAAGAGTAGCTGTTGGTCCTTTTCTTCCTTCACAGTAGATTTGCGATACCTCCCACACCCCTCCCTTTTCAGGCTTTGCCACGTGGTGGATCTGACCGGTATTACAGCACCAGATCTCCTCAGGACCAAGTGATGATTAATAAAGTTACACAATGGAATTTAATAATGGCTCTGAGCACTATGGGACTTAACGTCTATGGTCATCAGTCCCCTAGAACTTAGAACTACTTAAACCTAACTAACCTAAGGACAGCACACAACACCCAGCCATCACGAGGCAGAGAAAATCCCTGACCCCGCCGGGAATCGAACCCGGGAACCCGGGCGTGGGAAGCGAGAACACTACCGCACGACCACGAGATGCGGGCAGGAATTTAATAAAATGGCGATCTGTCATAGGAGGCCCTAAGCACTGTATCCTGAGAATATCTCAGTGAACTTTCTATTACTCCTGTTTGTGGACGTGGGAATCACTGACCATGAAAGTAGAATCATAAAATACAGCAGATTCAGGAGTTATTTTACAAACGACGTATTGAGACTTGCAAGGACTGAACATTCATTACTAACAAAAAAAATGGTTCAAATGGCTCTGAGCACTACGGGACTTAACATCTGAGGTCATCAGTCTCCTGGAACTTAGAACTACTTAAACCTAACCAACCTAAGGATATCACACACATCCATGCCCGAGGCAGGATTCGAACCTGCGACCGTAGCGGTCGCGCGGCTTCAGACTGTAGCGCCTAGAATCGCTCGGCCACTCCGGCCGGCCATTACTAACACCTTCAACTGAAAAAGTACATGGATGGTTAAGTTAACGACTGTAACTAATTGCTCACAACGTTCAGAGGTAGACAGGGATGGCGATTTGGTTATGACGATTCACCATCATAGTTACTGAACCACAAAGTCGTATGGAACGTATGAAGCGATTGCAAGGCGTGAGGTTGACAGGGAATGAAGACAAAAATAGGGCAGAGCGACCATTAGAGATGTCTTTGCTTCCATCCAAATTAACAGGTTATTGAGCCTATCCGTCCCCATCATGCTGGTGCTGCAATGTAGTTACGATTGGCTCTGATGATTAGCATTGAACGATAGTAGTGTAACTCAAGGAGGCCGTCCGTCTCTGCCGGTCGGGCGTTCATTCCTCTGAGGCAGTACTTCTCCAGGTCTGAACTCTGAGCCCAAAATCTCTCCGACGGACTCTGTCCGACCATTCTGTTCAAAAACCGAGATGTCTATAACGCGCTCCTTTGCAACCCGCGACAGTTTAGCACATGCCTAAAATTTCCTAGTCAGTCCCAAGTTTGCAGCCAACTCTGCCCGATGGCACACTTTTTTAATGTCTTTCATCTTCCCTCCATGGGCTAAATGAAAACTACTCTGTCAGTCAGCTTCTTTACCACCATTCTCTGTACAAAAAGTGGAACTGAAGACTAGCATCACATGCTGCCTTCCAGTGACAGAGTGTGCTTTTCTCGTAGGCTCTATTTTACCGCCACGGGAAAACGAAAGGGAAAAAGAAGATTCCACTCTCTAGGCGTCGGCTAGGCAGGCAGGCCACGAGACATATAATGAAGTCTCAGTAGTGGTGTTAGTTTCTTGGTGCACTTTCTGAAGATGCTATCTGCTGCTGGAGCCTACGCTTATGCCCGCCCTCAATAGCATTTCTCTGAAATCCCTCACACTACCGGCAAGTTTTTCTCATCCTCTTGATGGTGTGCTATACAGCCCGCAAGTTGGACTGGGAGAACAGGCGGGGGGTTGCATTTTTAGCAAAAATACCTTAACGATGGTGTACACCGAAACCGATAGTTGTTGTAAAGAAAATTAAACAGCTATTTGTCATGAACTTTTTAAAAAAAATTGCGCGGCATTTCGGTAAACAAGAAAACAGCATCAGAGCTTACCAGTTTACCTACACGAAAGCTTTGGTCGAAGTTATAGTTTCTTCAGCTTCTCAATAGTGGAGAAATCGGCCGTTACGGGGCACACACTCACACTGTGGAGAAGAGTTACGGAGCCCACTTGTTTAGGGACACCATAAAAATTTACGAACACGACTATCTATGAAGGGGAGGGTCGGGTAAGTTGACGAGGAGTATAGGATGACGAATTTTGAATTTCTCTGTTAACTCAACAGATGGTGCTACATGCACTATGGTATTGCTTCCTTAGCCCGCTCTGCAGGCATGCCTGTGTAACTAGTACCGCTTTGTCATTTTGTTTTGTTGACAACATTGGCTTGGAAGTGGACGCTACTTTCGTAACAATTTTTCCTTCGGTTTAAATAAGTTTTATGTAAGTAATACTTTTATTTAAATGAATAAAGGTTGATTCCCCTTAAGCCTTATGGATTTACTGATGCTTTAATAATGGTTTAATGAATGTGTTCTGCCAGACTTTGTCCATGTTAAAGTTTGTATCCAAAATGTCGACTGCGGTTAAGATGACGAATTATGCAGAGGCAAAGGTGGCGAGCTCGTCATCTTACCCACCTCTCTCTGTTGCCATGCTTCTATTCCCTTTGTTATTGTGTAGTCGTGTCATTTTAATTACAGTCTAAGTAACAAACATGGGGAAAGTATACAGGGTGTTACAAAAAGGTACGGCCAAACTTTCAGGAAACATTCCTCACACGCAGAAAGAAAATATGTTGTGTGGACATGTGTCCGGAAACGCTTACTTTCCATGTTAGAGCTCATTTTATTACTTCTCTTCAAATCACATTAATCATGGAACGGAAACACACAGCAACAGAACGTACCAGCGTGACTTCAAACACTTTGTTACAGGAAATGTTCAAAATGTCCTCTGTTAGCGAGGATACATGCATCCACCCTCCGTCGCATGGAATCCCTGATGCGCTGATGCAGCCCTGGAGAATAGCGTATTGTATCACAGCCGTCCACAATACGAGCACGAGGAGTCTCTACATTTGGTACCGGGGTTGCGTAGACAAGAGCTTTCAAATGCCCCCACAAATGAAAGTCAAGAGGGTTGAGGTCAGGAGAGCGTGGAGGCCATGGAATTGGTCCGCCTCTACCAATCCATCGGTCACCGAATCTGTTGTTGAGAAGCGTACGAACACTCCGACTGAAATGTGCAGGAGCTCCATCGAGCATGAACCACATGTTGTGTCGTACTTGTAAAAGGCACATGTTCTAACAGCACAGGTAGAGAATCCCGTATGAAATCATGATAACGTGCTCCATTGAGCGTAGGTGGAAGAACATGGGGCCCAATCAAGACATCACCAACAATGCCTGCCCAAACGTTGACAGAAAATCTGTGTTGATGACGTGATTGCACAATTGTGTGCGGATTCTCGTCAGCCCACACATGTTGATTGTGAAAATTTACAATTTGATCACGTTGGAATGAATCCTCATCCGTAAAGAGAACATTTGCACTGAAATGAGGATTGACACATTGTTGGATGAACCATTCGCAGAAGTGTACCCGTGGAGGCCAATCAGCTGCTGATAGTGCCTGCACACGCTGTACATGGTACGGAAACAACTGGTTCTCCCGTAGCAGTCTCCATACAGTGACGTGGTCAACGTTACCTTGTACAGCAGCAACTTCTCTGACGCTGACATTAGGGTTATCGTCAACTGCACGAAGAATTGCCTCGTCCATTGCAGGTGTCCTCGTCGTTCTAGGTCTTCCCCAGTCGCGAGTCATAGGCTGGAATGTTCCGTGCTCCCTAAGACGCCGATCAGTTGCTTCGTACGTCTTCCTGTCGGGACACCTTCGTTCTGGAAATCTGTCTCGATACAAACGTACCGCGCCATGGCTATTGCCCCGTGCTAATCCATGCATCAAATGGGCATCTGCCAACTCCGCATTTGTAAAAATTGCATTGACTGCAAAACCACGTTCGTGATGAACACTAACCTGTTGATGCTACGTACTGATGTGCTTGATGCTAGTACTGTAGAGCAATGAGTCGCATGTCAACACAAGCACCGAAGTCAACATTACCTTCCTTCAATTGGGCCAACTGGCGGTGAATCAAGGAAGTACAGTACATACTGACGAAACTAAAATGAGCTCTAACATGGAAATTAAGCGTTTCCGGACACATGTCCACATAACATCTTTTCTTTATTTGTGTGTGAGGAATGTTTCCTGAAAGTTTGGCCGTACCTTTTTGTAACACCCTGTATATAAGGAAGACAGATAGGCAGAAATGGAGCAAGAAATCAATGAAAGAGGCAATGCAGCATGTAAGAAATGGGAATCCTGTTAATGCCGCCGCTAGGAAGTTCAACCTCCATGAAGCTACTTTACGTCGCTATGTAAAAAACATGCTGATGAAGTAAGCTCTTCTTTCATTCATATTTAAATATATTTGAAAAATCTCATTTTAAATTAATATTTTGTTTGTTTCTTTTTCATCGAAAAAAACTTCGTCATTTAATCTTTTGAATATCTCATCGTGAACCTATAATTCACGCTCCTTATTTCATTTCAGGATTTGCCACAAAATGCAGGCAGATTTAAATACACATTTCATGATGAACAGTTACAAGAACTGGAGCTATATGCCATCGATTTGGACAGAAGAGCTTTTGGACTGACAAGGTCTGAGTTTGCTCGAATTGTCTACGGTTGTGCTGAATGTAAGAATACAGACCACAGATTCAACAAAGCTAAAAAGATGGCAGGGAAAGATTTCATCCAAACTTTCATGACACGATTCAAGTTTTCTTTTCGTAAACCAGAACCTACGTCGGCAGCTAGATTGGCTGCATTTAATAAAGTTAATGTAGAGGGATTATTTAAGCTTCACAGAGAAATAAGGTATCTCCAGTACTGAGCCCTACTGGCAAAAGAACGGTAATAAAGGTTTCCTCTGCTGAGAGGGGAACAAATACCAGCGTTGCTTGCTGTGTTAGGGCCACAGGTCAGTTTATACCTCCATTTTTTATCTACCTGAGATTTAGAATGCAGCCAGCATATATTGAGGGTGCACCACCGGGATCTGTTGGAGCTGGCCATGAATCTGGCTGGATGAATGGCGAGGGTTTTGTAAAATAGAGCACTTTATTAAATAAGTGAGACCATCAGAAAGAAATCCAGTCCTTTTGTTTATGGATAATCATACTTCGCATCTCACTTTGGAAGTCGTCACTCTGTGCACAGATAATTTCATAACTCTTCTAGGTTTCCCACCTCACAAAGCCACAGACTGCAGCCGTTGGATGTGTCATTTTACGGAGCTCTAAAGACTGCTTGCAGCAAAGCATGTACTGACTACCTTGCTAATCATCCAGGCCAAGTGATTACAATACAAGTCATTTGCAAGACTGTTCAACATTGCCTTTAGCAAAGCTGCGACTGTTAATAATGCCATTAAGGGTTTTGTGGACACAGGAATCGAGCCATTGAATTCACAGATATTTAGTGGTGACGACTTTGCGCCATCACTAACTACAGACAACAACATCATTGAAGTTCCACCCAAAACAAATGCTCTACCTGAGAGATCAGCAAACCCACCTGCAGAATTTGATGCACTACCGGTGCCTTCATCTAACTCTGCAACTTCCTTAATTTTACCTCTGCTACCCCAAATAAAATCTCTACCCTGGCCTTCATCTAACCCTACATCTACTTCTATTTTAGCTCCATTACCCCATACAGAACTTGGTGCATTATCAGTGCCCTCATCCACGTCTAACTCCAGATCTACCTCTGCTTTACCTCCGTTACCTCAAGCTGCACCTAAAGGAGGTCCAAGAAAACGAAAAAATAAGTTGCCATCTCTACATATAGCAAGCACACCCGTGAAAATAGCTCTGGAAGAAAAAAACAAAGACAAGAAGACAAAGAGAAGAAGAAACAAGACAGAAAATTAAGGAACATAAACAATTAAAAGAGAATGCGAATGCAGAGGCAAAAAAGTGAACAAAGGTCCTAAACGTAAACTTTCGTTCTGCGGAGGTTCTGGAACGAAACAAAGAAAGGATCCTAGAATGGACTTCTGCCACTCATCTTCGAACTCATCCGTTGAGATTGAGTACGCCTTCAGTGATTCCGATTATGTTGATGAATGAGACTGTATCATTTGTGATGAAGTTGGAAAGACTGAACTGTGTTCTCGATGCCAAGAGTGGGCTCATGCTCAGCGTAAGGGCTTAAATTACAGGGAAGCAAAGGAGAAATGCTATGTTTGTAACTTTTGTGATAAATAGGTAAGTATCAATAAAAGTCTTTGTTTTCTAAATAAAATGTTCATTTCGTCATCTTACCCATACCCGAAAGTCATCCTAAAGGGGATACATGAATCAATCATTTTACCGTAAACAAAGTAGTTGATTTCAATATAACGGCCAGAAAAATAATATGCCTTATTGTCGTCATATTCCCCGACTTTCCCCTATGAATGTATGTATGTATTTATTAAACCATAAACCTAGAAACGACGGAGAGGCTTCGTCCCGCCGTAGCCCTCAGTGGTTCACAACCACACAGCAGGACACAGCAGTCCACCCACCCCACCGCCGCCCCACACCGAACCCAGGGTTACTGTGCGGTTCGACCCCCAGTGGACGCCCCTGGGAACGTCTCACACCAGATGAATGTAACCCCAAATGTTTGCGTGGTAGAGTAATTGTGGTGCACGCATAAGTGGAAATGGTGTTTGCGCAGCAATCGCCGACACAGTGTAACTGAGAGGGAATAAGAAGAACCAGCCCGTATTCTCCGAGGTAGATGGAAAACCGCCTTAAAAACCATACACAGGCTGGCCGGCACACCGGACCTCGACACGAATCATCTGGGCGGGAAGCAGCGCATTAGACCGCGCGGCTAGCTGGGTGGGCAACGCGACTATAGTTTCAAGAAGAAGGAAGGAAGCTGAAAGGTAAACGAATCCTGGGTTCCTCTGCTACTGCGAACTACCATTGTAGGTAGCAAGAGGAGAACTACCCTTAAGTACTAGGGAGAAGTCCTCAACTTTGGCGCAACAAATATCTCTTGCTGCAAGCTCGACTCCAGTCTGCCACTAGCTACGAAGGGTGAACTTCGGCAATACCAGCCGCTTGCGCTGGCGAAACGCCTGGGGAATCGTTAAACAAGTGTCGGTCGGTCAAAGATCCGGAGAGTGAAGGCAACAGTGAATACTACAATTTCAGTTGTTCCTACAAACAATACCAGATAGAAAGCACGCTGTAGGAACTATTCATTTCGTCAGTCTTGGCTTGCATGACTATCACAAATCCCAAATTTTTTGTTTATCATCTATCGTGATTTCTTGCAGCTTTATATGGCTGTAACTTTGAGTAGGATTTTATTTTTCAATTCTTGGCGCTCTTCGTTTTGGAAAAGTCAGTTCCCAACACATGAAACATGCGTCCTGCTTCCTCCCTTTTGATACAACACACTATTTGTTTTAAGACTGTAGTACTCAGTACTTCAGCAACTGTTTTGCAGGCGAATTCTTACTAAGATCCGCCCTACGTTATGTTGAACACTCGTTGGATATTTTGTATCCCACAAACAGACCACATACATTATCAATTAATGCACGATTGCCGTTTTTTGACTTCTCTCTTTCTATGATAGTACTCACTGTGGATAATCACACGCATAACATTTACTTGGAAACTTCTCGTACTCAAATGACTACTTTTCGACTGCAGATTTTATAACTTAAATGCACAGTGCCGTAAATTATTTGTGGATGTCCCTTACAAAACTGTTGAGTGCCTCTCCGTTATACTTCAGTGTGTGTACATATGATCGGCACATGCAACAGCACGCATACTTGAAAGAGAAGAAGTATGACGAATGAGTGGTCGGACAAGAAAACTGTAACTTACAGAAAAGCACGAATCCCATAGAACTGGATGAGGATATTAATCGATTGAACAAATGCGTTTTGAAATGGCACAAGTGAAGAAAGGGGCGAAAACCCAAAGGGAAACATTTCATTTGTAGCTAGTTTTCCTTGACCGTTTAATAATAGAATAAGTCTTTTCGCTATCTTCAAAACAATTCATTCTTTATTCCAAAGTCATACTAAGCTTATAACGTTGACAAACAAACAAAAGCTTGACACTCTAAGCTTTTATCTTGACTGATTATCGAGGGGATTTAGCAGTAAAATAGATGTTTCGTTATTTGCGTTTTGATTTGAATTTCAAGAAAATCTGAAAGGAAAGATAGAGTTCAATGTCCTCCTACCGTTCACCCAAAGGACATTGCAGGTGGCGCACTAACTCGGTATGGGCAAGGCTAAGGCAGGAAACGAGCAGATGTATTTTGAGTGAACATCGCAGAATTAGTCTGAGGTGTTTTGGGGGGGAAGCCACAAAAAATACAAATGTCGACAAACGGATACAGACTTGCATCGCTCTCCCCCTGAATGCGTATCATCCATCTTAATAGCTCAGAGAGACTTCGTGAAATATTGATTTTGGGCAGGTGACAAGTGTTTCGTTGTATTACTGTGGATCCCATTTGCATTAATTGCCATTTGCTTTTGATGGACTGTCCAAGGTGTCTAGATATGAAAAAACAGTACTGGATTTGATATCAGAACCCCGATCAACCACTTCCTATAAATGTTGATCAAACATAATTATTTCAGATGAATGTAGGTGAGTCAGGACCGAATTCCGGCAGAAAAAGGGAAACCGACCGTCAAATAGCCTTTTGGAATGCAATAATTGCGACGATTGGTTCCCTTAACTGGGTCAATTGGAGTACCTGAAAAAAAAAAAAAACGTTCTTACACCTCCCACTGTACTATACACGTGGAAAAATGTTTTTTTCCATAATTATTTGTTTACTTCTTCCAGCAACATAAACGAAGAGGGTCTGAAAAAATCTCTTCAGAACCATCATACTATACGACTAAAAAAAAAAAAAACGTAAATCGTTTAGGAGAATTAGTTTGTTTCGTGTCAACCTTTTTCCACTGGGTATAATGCTTTCAACTAGTGAGAAACACATTTACGTGCCTACATCATCACACCAGTTGTAAGCTGTAAACTCGTACCATGGGCCTTTGGTTGTCACGGTGTCTAGAGGAGCCTACGACCATTCCGTTGCTAGCGAAAACTATCCGCTTTTTAAAACTGTAGTTTGATTTTGTGGTAAAATAAACAACATTACAAACGTATTCTACCGACTTGCTCGAAGGCATCACAAAATTTTTCTTAAGTTACAAGCAATTATCAGACGCTGCTCTTGTATTATTTGTGGACTGCGAAGTGGAAGTTTTCCAAGGGTCCGTGGGTAATAGTGTTGCAGCACTGCTGTTGATAAGAAGGGGTGTGGCCATGTACGAAGATCTCTCAAGAGATGACGACCAAGTCATCCATGTCATACCACTGTGTTTCTAGGTGTTCCAATTTTGAGCCCCATTTTTTTCATCTCTTCCCTGTGATTTCGAGACTTCGTTTTTTTCCTGTACTGCGTTTGTGAGTGTGGAAGGAAGGAAGGTAGCAACGCCAGAAGACTACAGCGGGTAATAGGAAGACTTGGAGAGGATCGATGATCGCTACGGGACTAGCAGTTGACTCTGACCGTATATAAACGTAACGTATTGCGCATAACTAGGAGGAGAAAGCCACTGCTGTTCGATTAAACTATTGGTGACAAATCACTGGAAACTGTAACTACCGTCAAATACGTAAGAACAATCATATGGAGCAACCTAATGTGTAATGAGCACGTAAGACAATTCGCAGGGAAAGCAGGTGTCAGGCCGAGATTCAGTGCAAGAATCTTAAAGGTAAGGCCCGTGAACTAGCTATTTGACTGACTACCGGTAAAGTACGACCTTTCTTTGCCGAGGCACTAGGTGTGGGAGTGTCGCTGTGTAATCGTCCAGGCCGCCTTTTAACCCCCCTCTCTCCCGGGAAAAAATTGAACTCAAGTCCTCCAAGGGCTGGAGTCTACGTGTTCTACCCCTAGACCGTCATGGCTACGGAAGAATGTGATTCACTCAGGAAAGAAGTGACTTACAAAACAGTTGTTCGACTGGTTCTTGTGTACTGCTAATCAGTCTGGGACCCTTACCAGGATGGATTAATATAAGAGATGGTGAAGATCCTATAAAGAGAGCCGCGTCTCATCATGATATCGTATAATGAACTCGAGAGACTCACGGAGATGCTCAACAAATTCCAGTGGCACAAGCTACAGGAGAGGTACTATATACTACTCACACGAGTTTACTGCTGAAATTCAGAGAGAGCACGTTTCATAAAGGGTCGGGCAACACATTACTTTCTCGCTTGTACATTATTTATATCAACATCAATACACCACAAATCACCTTACGGTGTGTGGATAGAGGGTGATTCTCCTTCCCTTCTTCAGTCACGAATGGTGCAGTATGGTTGTCTATAAGCCTCTGTATTAGCTGTAATTCTAATTTTCTCGTTGCGATCATTTAGCGAGAGGTATGTGGGAGGAAGTAATATGTTGTCCGCCTCTTCTGGGAAAGTACTCTTTCGAAATTTCAACAGTATTTCTCTCCGTGATGCACAGCGCCGTTAAGGTTAGTAGCTTACAGTTTTAGTCTTGAATGAAAGTGATGTGAGCTCTGTTTTGATTCAATGTGTCATACTTCATATTTTCAAACAACAGCCTTCAATAGTCGATATGTTACGCCGCAGAGGCTCCGAGTACAGTCTTTGTGATCTTAGGTTGTCAGTAGCATTGTCGTTGCCAGTAGCATTCAGTGCGAAAGAAGTTAGGGAGACGGGTGTTGGTCCCACTACTGAGCTGTCTAAAAATAGCTAGCAGAGCACAGAGACCCAAACATGGGTGATATTGAGTTTTGGAAATATTATTTGGTAAGGTTTGATTTGAGAAGTGTGAAGATCTTCAGGTAAAGTTGTCACTGTATCGCTTGCTCGCCCGTAATTTACTTTATGTTTGAAAAAGGCTCTAGTTTAATGAAGATTTTCCTTTAGTGGCTCGAGTCAGTTAGTTCGACTTTCGTAACGTGATCAAGGAAAGTTATCTGCTCGTATAGTTTGCACTCAAAGAGTTAGAGATTTACTATTCCTTTCCAGTCATATGCAAAGGTGATCGTAATTGTTACGGAATGAATCTCGCAATACAATTTTTCAACGCTTGCATCCTCTACATCATTCAGTAAATGCAATATCTTCCACCACCTCCGCACGATTTTTTTTTTTTTTTTGCAGTTATGTGCTGTCGCACTTCGCGAAACACAGCGGCTACAACTAAAGCATCATGCGATAATGTGCTTAGAAGAGCTGCATATCTGCGTATTGCCCTAAGCAAGAGGTTTTTTCTTTAGCTGGTTTGCTGCTGCGCTGCTTTTATAATGTTTATCAGTTTCGAGCAGAAACGGGAATTCATGAAAGTTTGTTAGGGTCAGTTTAACATTCCAGTCGGGACACAGCAAAATTGTTCATAGTTGCATTTCAAAATTGCCTTCAGGATAAAAATAGGTAAAGTTCAGTTCAGAGTTTATTTCTTACGCAGTCTTATTCTTACAGTCCAGTGTTACGTTCGCATGTGCTTCATTTAATATTTGGAGTTTCATTAAGCCAGTTGACGTACATTAATATACAGAGCATTTTAAAAGAAGCATTTTGGCCATTTATCATTTTAAAATTCGTTTTGTAATTTTACGCAGAATTTTTATTCTGTCACTTTTGTGTGTTGGAAATGTAAGTTACGTGCTGTGACGTCACGCATTGTAGCACTGTTCACTGCAAGCCACGATACATAATTTCACAGGACGGCTTCTTTAAGATAGAGTTATATATTTTTTAATAGTTAGTTGCAATACAGTTATACAATTTCAGACTTTTGGCGACTCATTTTATCAGATAGTGTTTACACAAGCGCACCACTTGCATTGTTCAGGATCGCAATACACAGAAAGTTAAGAACAGGAAATCAATTTAGTTCAGTTCAGAGTACAAACTCAACGAGTTACACGCCTCCCTTGTAGCATTTGCCTCTGGAATTTGTTGAGCATTTCGGTAAGCCTCTCGCGCGGACTGAACGATCCCGTGAAGAAACGCACCGCTCTTCGTTGAATCTTCTGTACATCTTCTATCAGTTCTACCTGGCAAGGGTCCCACATTCCTATACAATACTCAAATATATCTCAAACAAGCGCCTTTAAACTAGTAATTTAATAGATGATTAGGATTCCTCATATGAATCTCAGTCTGGCATCTTTTGTTTTCTGTGCCCATTCGACTTCAGGTCGCGAAATGCTCACAATGAGAAAATTAGAAATTAGAGGTCATATGGAAGTTTACCAAGAATCATTGTACCTTCGTGCCATTTTCCGATGGAACTGAGAAAGGGAAAAAGTGTGGTACGAGAAATACACTCCGCCACGCAGCGTAAGGCGATTTTCAGAATACATAGACGTACGCAGCCGGAAAAAAATGCAACACCCTTAAGGACTGCATCCCGTGACACCAGGGTATATAATACGTGCATACTGAAGGGTCGTTGTGTTAGTGATTCATTTGTCACGGTCATCGGCGATCAGACGGCGTTCAGGAGGCCCAGCTGTGCATCCTCTGTTTTCCTATATAGGCAATAACAACGCTGAGTTTAGAGTACTACTTCTGTCGAACAACTTCAGCCATTTGAATGGGGTGGCATTGGGGGACTGTGGAAAGCTGGATGGACGTAGCGATGGACTGCTGCACATGTTGGGCACAATTTATGGTTAGTGCGTAGCTGCTTTTAACAGTAGTCTGTGGAACTTTCCCACACGTGTAGATCATGTTCTAGACGTCAGCATAGTACAAACCCACTTCAAAGTCGACATATTGTGCAGTCAGTGATGGCCGACCGAATATCATCCAGAGACGAAATCTGGGACCATGTTGCACGTGGTGTGTCATCAGGGGCCATTGGGAATCGTCTGTCTTCAACAGGATTAAGATCACGTGTGCCCCTGGTCAGGCTACCAAGGCTACCCGACACCACAACACTGCCAAGCGTGGCTACTCTGAAAGAGTTGACTGGAGAACTGAATGGCGCCCTGTTGTCCTCAGTGATGAGAATAGGTTCTGTCTCTATGCGAGTGGTAGACACACACGTTTATGGCGTAGACCTGGTGAGCTACCTACTCCAGAGTGCATTCGCCCACGACAAACAGGTCCCAACGCAAATTCCATGATGTAGGAGTCCATCAGTTACGACATGTCCTCATGTCTGGTGTTTCTGCAGGTTAAAGCAGGCAGTGTGAAATGTTATCTCCGTGCTACTCTCATTTCTTCGATAGGAAAGTGATTTTCATTTTCAACAGGACTATGCACGTCCACGTCACATACGCCTCCTGCGACGCAACGAGCTTTTCGTGGTGCACAAAAATTGTCCTGCCTGTCAAGATTACCGGACCTCTCGCCAACTGAACACATATAGATTGCAGATAAATATCGTCAACATCGGTTTGTTGCAGAGTTGTCGAGCATACTCTCAGTTCGAATATAATAAATTTCCTTGAGATGGATTAGCTTTTGTTCACAAATCAGCACGGATATAGGAAGAATTGATCTTGCGAAAACTCAGGTTGCCCTTTTCCCACATGAGATCCTGCGAACCACGGATGGAGGACAACAGGCAGATTCTACACTCCTATATTTCCGAGAAGCATTAGAGACTGCGCCCAGTTGCAGCTTGTTGACGAAACATACGGCATAGGTTTCCAGATATGTGAGAGGCTCGAAGAGTTCTTAAGTAAAAGAACCCAGTACTTTTTTCTCGACCGCGAGTGTTAATCAGAGGCAAATGTATCGTCAGGAGTGCCTCAGCGAAGTGTAATAGGACCGATGTTATTTTCTGTGTGCATTCATTAATATATATAGAAAATAACAGCGGCCAGGGTAAGCAACCGTCTGTGGCTGTTTGTTGACGATGCTGTTGTGTACGGGAAGACAATCATTCGCTGATATGACAAATTAATGGAGTTTATTAACATTAAATCGTTAAATGCAACCACATTGAGAAGTATGGGAGATTTAAATGTGTCAGAAACCGTTTCATAACAAAAAGGCTCCCACTGTACGCCCTGTCTGCAGCTGACGAAACACGTCTCCTGTATGTGAAGGTGACATGTCTTTGGAAGAGACAGGAGCTTTGTATCTAACATCGTTATGTTTGAATACTTCTTCTGTGTTTGAAACGAAGGATGCATGATCGTGTGGTTAGCTTTAGTTTGAAATTTTTCTCTCGTAAGTATAGCCTGTAGCATAACATCTCAAGCGACTGGAAAAAAATCGCAAGTGAGTCCTGAATATAAGGAGTGTAAAAGAACGGACCCGCAAAATTACGGACCAATATTCTTAACATCGGACCGAGGAAGGTAGGACAGTGGTTAGCACACTGGACTCGCATTCGGGAGGACGACGATTCAAGCAAGGATCCGGTCATCCAGTCTTAGGTTTTCCTTGATTTCCCTATATCGCTTCAGGCAAATGCTGCGATGGTTCCCTTGAAAGGACACGAACGATTTCCTTCTTCATCCTTCCCTAATTCGAGCTTGCGCTCTGCCTCTAATGACCTCGTTGTCAACGGGTGTTAAACACGTATCTCCTCCTCCCCCTTAACATCGGTTTTCTGTTGAATTTTTGAACATATTCTCAGTTAGAATACAATAAATGTGCTTAACAGGGACGAGCTTCTGTGTGCAAATCAACACTATTTTATTAAAGCGTCGCTCTTGCGAAACTTAGCTTGCCATTTTCTCACATGAGATCCCGCTAATCACTGATGAAGGGCAACAGGCGGATTCCATATTTCTAGATTTCCGTAAGGCATTTGACATGATGCCACACTGCCGTCTGTTAACGAATGTACACGCATACCGAATAGGTTCCCAGGTATGTGAGTGGCTCGAAGACTTCTGAAGTAACAGAATGCAGTATGTTGTCCTCGATGTCGAGTGTTCATCAGAGACAAGGGTATATTCCATAGTGTCCCAGGGAAGTGTGATAGGACCGCGGTTATTTTCCATATACATAAATGATCTGGCGGACAGGGTAAGCAGCAGTCTGTGGCTCTATGATGTGGTGTATGAGAAGGTGTCACCGTTGTGTGACTGTAGGAGGAAGCAAGAAAACTAAGACAAAAATTGTAGTGGGTGTCATGAGTGGGAGCTACCTCTAAATGTAGGAGGAAGTAAGTTAATGCAGATGATTAGGGAAAGCATTTCCCTAATGTTGGAATACACTAATAGTAATGTGCTGTTTGACACAGTCACGTCAATTAAATATCTAGGGGTAACGTTGCAAAGTGAGATGACATGGAACGAGCATTCGGGGACTGCAGTAGGAAAATATTAGGAGAGTGTGGATCGTCTGTAAACGAGATTACTAATAGATTACTAGTGCGAACCATTCTTGAGTACTGCTAGAGTGTTTGGTATCCACACCAGGCCGGGTTAAAGGAAGATATCGAAGCAAATCAGTGTTCAGGGGCTGGCTGCTAGATTTGTTACCGGTAGATTCGATCAACACGCAAGTATTACGGAGACACTTTGCAAACTGAAATGTGAATCCCTAGAGGAAAGGCAACATTCTTTTCGAGGAACACTATAGAGAAAATTTTGAGAACTGGCATTTGAAGCTGACTTCAGAACGATTCTATTGGCGGCAACTTACACTATTTGATCAAACGTATCCGTATACATGGCTGAAGGTGACTTACAAGTTTGTGGCGCCCTCCATCGGTAATGCTGGAATTCAGTATGGTGTTGGCCCACCCTTAGCCTTGCTGACACCTTCCATTCTCGCAAGCACACGTTCAATCATTTGTTGGAAGGTTTCTTGGGGAATGGCAGCCCATTTTTCAAGGAGTGCTGCACTGACGAGAGTTGTCGATGTCGGTCGGTGAGGCCTGGCACGAAGTCGGCGTTCCAAAACGTCCCAAAGGTGTACTATAGGATTCAGGTCAGGACTCTGTGTAGGCCAGTTCATTACAGGGATGTTATTGTTGTGCAACCACTCCGCCATAGGCCTTGCATTATGAACGGTGTTCGATCGTGTTGAAAGATGCAGTTGTCATGCTCGAATTGCTCTTCAACAGTGGCAAGCAAGAAGGGCTTAAAACATCATTGTAGGCCTGTGCTGTGATAGTGCCACGGAAAACCACGATGGGTGCAAGCCCCCTCCGCGAAAAACACGACGACATAATAACACCGGCGCCTCCGAATTTTACTGTTGGCACTACACACACTGGCAGATAACGTTGAACAAGCATTCGCCATACCCACACCCTGCCATCTGATCGCCACGTTATGCACCGTGATTCGCCACTCCGCACGATGTTTTTCCTCCTTACACCAAGCGAAGCGTCATTTGGCATTTACCGGCGTGATGTGTGGCTTATGAGCAGCCGCTCGACCATGAAATCCAAGTTTTCCACCTCCCACCTAAATGTGTTAGTACTTCCAGTGGATTCTGATGCAATTTGGAATTCGTGTGTGATGGTCTGATGCCTGTTACACATTACGACCCTCTTCAACTGTCAGCGGTCTCTGTCAGTCAACAGACGAGGTCACCCTGTACGCTTTTTTGGTGTACGTGTCCCTTCAAGTTTCCACTTCATTATCACAACGGAAACAGTGGACCTATGGATGTTTAGGAGTGTGACACAAGTCACACCCAATCACCTGGCCACGTTCGAAGTCCGTGAGTTCCGCGGAATGCCCCATTCTACTCTCTCACGCTGTCTAATGACCACTGAGGTCGGTGATATGGAATACCTGGCAGTAGGTGGCAGCACAAGGCACCTAATATGAAAAACGTATGTTTTTGGTGGTGACCGGATACTTTTGATCACATACTGTACATTTAGCTTACAAATCACGAAGATAAGTTGAAATTAGGGCCCGTATGGAGGCATATAGACAACTGTTTTTCCCTTATTCAACATGCGAATGGAATAGGAAAGAAAATGTCTAGTAATCGTACAAGGTGCCTTTCGTCACGCAACATACGGCAGCTTGCTAAGTATCTTTCCGTAGATTTAGATGTTGATGTATAGGACATGATGAGGTGGGAATTTGCTCGGTCTCAAGGGTCTGCAAAAACCATTGCTGAATTGCAACAACAGGGGCAAGATGCTTGGGACAATCTGTAGCAAACTACCACTCTGCACCTCGATGATCATTTGTTTGCAAACATTCGCACCTGCATTGCCTCGAGAAGTGTGTCCTGTGTGTATTGTTGTGACTGTTTGGGCACCCTTTACTGTGACTTGTGTGTTGGTCTGAAATGGTTATCATATGCTCCCACAATGATGAACTACTTGTCATCTCACTTGTCAGTATAGTGAACTTGTCCGTAGGAGTGTTGCATTTTTTTCCGGCAGTTAAGATGAAAGGAGATATAGGAAAGTTATGGTACGGACCTTAGTGTGCGCACGCTGGTAACTGACCTGCGGTGTCGCGAGGATCCACGGCGGCTGGCGGGCAGCGGGTAGACACGGGGCTGTCGCAGACTGAACCTCGACCTGTCTGTCTTGTAGCGGCGCGCCGCGCCCATCGGCGGCAAGTCGGAACGCGTGCGTCGCGAAGCCCAAGCGCTCAGCTCGTCCGCCGACGTTGTCGACAGCTCATCACTGCCGTGACAAACGTTGCAGACACGTCGCAAAATTAATAGAGCAAAAACGTGAACGGAACACTGCAGGGGGAGACCGGATCTGGTAGCCACAAGAGTTAGTTGTCACAAGTCTCAGTTTTCATTCCCTGCTGCTTCCTAGAGGTCTTAAACCACAGTGCGATCACAATATTCTGAGTGGATGCGTACAGTTTATAGATCCTGGCCTCACGTTTTCTGCACTCTATTGGCGTTTTTTTTCTTTTTTACAGCTGTAAGTATTCATTGATTGATAAAGTATAATTAACTCTCATTATTCTCTCTGCATTCAGTAGTTAAACCTATAACCCAACTACGAGGGGCGTTCAGTAAGTAATGAAACACATTTTTTTTCTCGGCCAATTTTGGTTGAAAAAATGCGGAATTTGTTGTGGGACATCGATGAATATTCTCGCTTCAGCTCTTATTGTTTCATGATGTTCCGGAAGGTGGCAGCGCTTTACGTAGCGATGAAATGGCGTCAGTAACGGAGGTTCATATGGTTCAAATGGCTCTGAGCATTATGCGACTCAACATCTGAGGTCATCGGTCCCCTAGAACTTAGAATTACGTAAACCCAACGAACCTAAGGACATCACACAGATCCATTCCCGAGGCAGGATTCGAACCTGCGACCGTAGCGGTCGTGCGGTTCCATACTGAAGCGCCTAGACCCGCTCGGCCACAACGCAACGGAGGTTCCTTCCAAGTTGACAGCTGTCATTGAGCTTCTTTTGGAGGAAAATTGAAGTATCGTAGATACTCATAGGCTGTTGTAGAATGTCTATGAAGACCTGGAAGTGAACTAAAGCAAGGTGAGTCGTTGGCCTAGGCGTCTGTCATCGGCCGGCATACACAGGTGTGACTCCTGCAATGTTGGAACGTGCGGACACTCTCATCCGAAGTGAACCACGGATCGCAATCATAATCTCGCTGCTCAAGTGGACGTCTCTGTTGGTAGTGCTGACACACTGGCCCCACCAGGGTGTGTACCCGCTAAGTTCACTGCCTCCTGACCCAAGCCCATAAAGAGCAACGAAGGACCATCTGCATGGTATTGCTTGTGATTTACGAGGCAGATCGTGACAATGTTTGTCGAACATCGTCACAGGCGATGAAACATGCGTTCATCACTTCTGATTGGAAACAGAACGGCAATCAATGGAACGGCGCAACACCACTCCTCCGAAGGGGAACTCTGAAGGAGTTATTCTGCTTCATGTCCTCCCTCTTGGTACAAGATTATTTCTGAAGCGTATTTTGCTACCCTCAGGAAACTGAAGAAACAACTCCATCGTGCTCGTCGCCACAAAATACAATCAATGTCTCCTTTTAAATGACAACTCAACGCCTCACACAATATGGGACTGTTCTTCTTCATGCACCCTACAACCCGGACCTTCCGATTTCCGTCTGTTTGGTCCAATGAAGGATCCACTTCGCGGGAAGCAGTACGTGAATGATAGGAAGGTTATTGATGCAGTAAGACGTTGGCTCCGACGTCGACAAGTAGAGTGATACCTTGCGGGCATACAAGACCTCCCTGTAAGGTCGCGTAAGGTCGTCGCATTGAACGTCGACTATGTTTAAAATGGAGTTTTGTAGCCAGAAGAGTGAGGAATAATGTGGTGTATTGGAATCCTGAATAAAACCAACCTGCGTTCAGAAAAAAAAACTATGCTGCATTACTTATTGAACGTCCTTCGCATTTTCTTTTCTTTTACAATAATTGCACAATATTTTTCTATAGCAACGTTTAGGTTAGGTTCAAGATCTGCTTCTCCATCTTGGTTTTAGTATGAAATGATTGTTCTGGATTACTTGTCACAAAAATTTCGGGAATGGTTGTTATATGTGACAACTTACCGCGCCAAGTTTCTTAGTAGATTTTTCTATTGTTTCAGGTAAAGGTGGTGAAACATCATAAAATAAAACGAATCGGGGAGGTACAAAGGAGGGTTCATTAATTCGTAAAGCTGCGGCTGATTGTCAAATCAACTAGTGTTCTTAAACAAAATGCTGTATGAGAATTCGCCGTGAAGAAACGACGGTGAAAGATAGTTCGTCCTTCCACCAAAGTTGATTATTTTCTAAATAGAACAGCTCTTGCTAATGACGACGAGGAGGAGTTAAAGTACTATGTTTTGAAATAGCTGATGTTTACTACAGTTTTATGTCAACAGAAATAAAAACTTGGGACTATGATTTTTTGCGTGGGAAAATATGTTGAAGATCCTATATTTCAGCATGATGATGGGTGCTAAAAAATGTAGCCATTCATCCATTACAAAGACCAGAGGCGACAAGCTTACTCTGAGCTTCTTGCTTCAGTCGAACAACTGATGTATCATTTTTCCACAATTTGACAACTGTTCTTTGAAGATATAATTTTCAGCCTCACGAAATTTGTAACGCAAACGAAATGGAAGTTACTTAAGTACAGAGGAGAAATATAATTGTTGTTAGTAAAAGGTCTAAAAAATTTGTGCACTACTTTCTGCTGAAAGGGGTACTTCAGTAACTTTGGCTCAAAATGGCTCAAATGGCTCTGAATACTATGGTACTTAACTTCTGAGGTCATCAGTCCCCTAGAACTTAGAACTACTTAAACCTAAGGACATCACATACATCCATGCCCGAGGCAGGATTCGAATCTGCGACCGTAGCGGTCGCGCGGTTCCAGACTGTAGCGGCTAGAATCGATCGGCCACCCCGACCGGCGTAACTTTGGCCTGTGGTGTCTCTGCTACTGCAAACGATATGCCGCCATTATTTATGCTTCCAAGTTCAATTACTGGAAACTCTTTAGAGAAACTGCGCCTGCAGTTCCCTTGGAAATGCAAATAAATCTGTATGGGTGCAAGCAACCGATTTCATCTTATTTTTAAATAATTTCCATAAGGACACAAAAAGCACAGCTGAGAATCAGTATCTGCTTCTCGACAATCATGACTCTCACCATAGAGGGGCTCAGTTTTGCTAGATCCAATGGGATTGTCACGTTATGATTCCCCCAAAATCTTCACATAAGATCTAGCCTCTTATCCCACTTTTTATGGATTGTTCAAGGTATTCAACTGAGCTTGCGACGACTTGGAGACTAACAACCCAGGGAGGACGATGACAATTTATGATCTGTCACAACTCGTTTCTCCGGCATATTTTCTTGCAATGACTCCGTCTAATATTTCTGCAGGATTTCAGTGCACAGAGCTATATCCATTAAACTGTGACATATTCATAGTTGCGGATTTTACACCACGCTATGTGATTCCACCAAGCTATGTGACAAACAGAGAGCAGCCCGCAAAGCAGCTTCCAGAACAGCTCGCAATGCTGTTTTCAGAGCTGCCAAATAAGCGACTTCTGGAGATGTCTCCAGATAGCTCATATGAATCTCATCCAGGGTCTAGTAGTTTATTTACCGAAGGCTAGCGATAAGAAAAATACAGATACAAGTAACTCCAGAAAAACTGATACAGTATTTTTAACAGATTAATAAGTTAAAAGAAAGCTTTAAGAACTAGCTGAAAATTCAAGTAAAAATATGAATGTAGTGTCCGTTCAGAGAAGCAACTGAAAATAACGAAAATTAAAAAGAAGTAAAAAGGAGCAGGATCGAAAACATCAGTTAGCGAAGAAGAACATGATAATGACTGTTTCTGTTTAGTTTGTTTTGAACAATTTTCTGTCGGAAATTCCAAGGAGAAATAAAACCCGTGCATAGAATGTATTAAGTGTGCTCATGAATTATATACCCCTATGCCAAACCCTTTTATACATGTCAAAAATGTGAGAATCCGCTCGAAAACTACGACGCTCATATAGAACATATGTATATATTCTTCGTCTTAAATATGTATTCTTAATACACTACGTGATCAAATGTATCCGAACACCTCCAAAAACATACGTTTCTCATATTAAGTGCATTGTGCCGTCAGGTACTCCACATCAACGACCTCAGTAGTCATTAGACAGCGTGAGAGAGCAGAATGGGGCGCTCCGTGGAACTCACGAACTTCGAACGCGGTCAGGTAATTTGGTGTTACTTGTGTCATACGCCTGTACGCGAGATTTTCACACTCCTAAACACCCATAGGTCCACTGTTTCCGATGTGGTAATGAAGTGGAAACGTGAACAGACACGTAAACAACAAAAGCGTACAAGGCGACCTCGTCTGTTGACTGACACAGACCGCTGACAGTTGAAGAGGGTCGTAATGTATAACAGGCAGACATCTATCCAGACCATCACACAGGAATTCCAAATTGCATCAGGATCCACTGGAAGTACTATGACAGTTAGGCGGGAGGTGGAACACTTGGATTTCATGGTCGAGCGGCTGCTCAGAAGCC
Organism: Schistocerca piceifrons; assembly: GCF_021461385.2. Lineage (NCBI taxonomy): Eukaryota > Metazoa > Arthropoda > Insecta > Orthoptera > Acrididae > Schistocerca > Schistocerca piceifrons. Next base: position 456,803,677 of record NC_060140.1, on the reverse strand, counting down.
ACACATCACGTCGGTAAATGCCAAATGACGCCTTGCTTGGTGTAATGAGCATAAACGTTGGACGATTGAACAGTAGATAAACGTTTCGTGGAGTGACGAATCACGGTACATAACGTGGCGATCCGATGGCAGGGCATCGGTATGGCGAATGGCTGGTGAAAGTCGTCTGCGAGTGTGTAGTGCCAACAGTAAAATTCGGAGGCGGTGGTGTTATGGTGTGGTCGTGTTTTTCATGGAGGGGGTTGCACCCCTTGTTGTTGTCCGTGGCACTATCACAGCGCAGGCCTACATTGATGCTTTAAGCACCTTCTTGCTTCCCACTGTTGAAGAGCAATTCTGGGATGGCGACTGCATCTTTCAACACGATAGAGCACCTGTTCGTAAAGCAGGGCCTGAGGGGGAGTGGTTACACGACAATAACATCCCTGTAATGGACTGGTCTGCACAGAGACCTGACCTGAATCATATAGAACACATGTGGTATGTTCTGGAACGCCGACTTCGTGCCAAGTCTCACCGACCGACATAATAACTCTCCTCAGTGCAGCACTCCGTGAAGAAAGGACTGCCATTCCCCAAGATACCTTCCAGCAAATGATTGAACGTATGCCTGCGAAAGTGGAAGCTGTCATCATGGTTAAGGATGGACCAACACCATACTGAATTCCAGCATTGCCGATGGAGGGCGCCACGAACTTGTAAGTCATTTTCAGGTAGGTGTCCGGATACTTTTGATCACATGGTGGAGTAGGCACCTTTGATCAAAATTTTAAACTTACCCTTCGCAGTGGGAGACAATTAAAGGGTTCCGAAAACGTGATCGTTTAATTGTGTTGCACATTGTAGTTAAACCAGTGTGATTATTTCACAGCTTTGCCGCGCTGTTTAGCCGCGTGGTCTGGGCGCCTTGCCACGGTTCGTGCGGCTCTCCCTTCGGACGTTAGAGTCCTCCCTCGGACATGAGTGTGTGTGTTATCCTTAGATTAAGTTAGTTTAAGTTAGCTTAAGTAGTGTGTAAGCCTAGGGACCGATTATCTTAACTGTTTGGTCACATAGGAATTTACCACAAATTTCCAAAACTTCCACAGCTTTAGGGAACATCTAGATGCTGTTTGGCAAAGATGTAACGTCAACTGGGACAACTTAACCGAGAGAGACAACTTTGATGCTTCTTGAAAACTATTGAATTTGTCGCTGTGCCAAGGACCTGAGGCGGCATTGTTTGCATCATACGCAGAAGACATTTAACATCAACCATTCGGCGTGTTTTCAGCATTTCACGTTCTGTCAGTTGTTGTTGTTTTTACTTTTGTCTTTGAGGAGATTACTTTCTGGGTAATCTACAAAAATTTCTTACTCTGCTCATTCATTCACTTCTGAGTAGAAACTACACTACTGGCCATTAAAATTGCTACACCAAGAAGAAATGCAGATGACAAACGGGTATTCATTGGACAAATATATAATACTAGAACTGACATGTGATTACATTTCCACGCAATTTGGGTGGATAGATCCTGAGAAATCAGTACCCAGAACAACCACCTCTGGCTGTAATGATGACCTTGATACGCCTGGGCATTCAGTCAAACAGAGCATGGATGGTGTGTACAGGTTGGCTGGTTCAAATGGCTCTGAGCACTATGGGACTTAACTTCTGTGGTCATCAGTCCCCTAGAACTTAGAACTACTTAAACCTAACTAACCTAAGGACATCACACACATCCATGCCCGAGGCAGGATTCGAACCTGCGACCGTAGCAGTCCCGCGGTTCCGGACTGCGCGCCTAGAACCACTAGACCACCGCGGCCGGCGGTGTGTACAGGTACAGCTACCCATGCAGCTTCAACACGATACCACAGTTCATCAAGAGTAGTGACTGGCGTATTGTGACGAGCCAGTTGCTCGACCACCATTGACCAGACGTTTTCAGTTGGTGAGAGATCTGGAGAATATGCTGGCCAAGGCAGCAGTCGAACATTTTCTGTATCCAGAAAGGCCTGTACAGGACGTGCAACATGCGGTCGTGCATTATCCTGCTGAAATGTAGGGTTTCGCAGGGATCGAATGAAGGGTAGATCCACGGGCCGTAACACATCTGAAATGTAACGTATACTGTTCAAAATGCCGTCAATGCGAGCAAGAGGTGACCGAGACGTGTAACCAACGGTACCCCATACCATCACGCCGGGTGGTACGCCAGTTTGGAGATGACGAATACACGCTGCCAACGTGCGTTCACCGCGATGTCGCCAAACAGGGATGCGCCCATCATGATTCTGTAAACAGAACCTGGATTCATCCGAGAAAATGACGTTTTGCCATTCGTGCACCCAGGTTCGTCAATGAGTACACCAGCGCAGGCGCTCCTGTCTGTGATGCAGCGTCAAGGGTAACCGCAGCCATGGTCTCTGAGCTGATAGTCCATGCTACTGCAAACGTCGTCGAACTGTTCGTGCAGATGGTTGTCTTGCGAACGTCCCCATCTGTTGACTCAGGGATCGAGACGTGGCTGCACGATCCGTTACAGCCATGCGGATGAGATGCCTGTCACCTCGACTGCTAGTGATACGAGGCCGTTGGGATCCAGCAAGGCGTTCCGTATTACCCTCCTGAACCCACCGATTCCATATTCTGCTAACAGTCATTGGATCTCGACCAAAGCGAGCAGCAATGTCCCGATACGGTAAACCGCAATCGCGATAGGCTACAATCCGACCGTCATCAAAGTCGGAAACGTGATGGTACGCATTTCTCCTACTTACACGAGGCTTCACAACGACGTTTCACCAGGAAACGCCGGTCAACTGCTGTTTGTGTATGAGAAATCGGTTGGAAACTTTCCTGATGTCAGCACGTTGAAGGTGTCGCCACCGGCGCCAACCTTGTGTGAATGCTCTGAAAAGCTAATCATTTGCATCTTCTTCCTGTCGGTTAAATTTCGCGTCTGTAGCACGTTATCTACGTGGTGTAGTAATTTTAATGGCCAGCAGTGTACTTACTTTCTTTAATAGAGCATTTAATTGCCAGTTTTGGAAGGAAGTATTTTGTTGGATTTAGGTGTAATAATATCAACTGGAAATGTTGCACCAGGGAGCTTTACAGAAACGAGACACCTTTGCCAACATAGTGTTTCGTAATTTTCTCAACTTTTTCGGTATCTGTTCTCAGGTTGTATATTTTTCGCTTTGTTTTGCATGCTGTCAACATTCCAAGATTGATTAGGACCTGAGTGGAAGACCACAAGTATAAAAATTGTGACGGTGGTACTCTGCAGTTTGCTGTCTTTGCAGTGGTTAGTATGGAAATGATGAGTGCAAAAGCTGCAGAAAGGTATACTATTCCACTGAAAATTTAATGAAGTGCCTGTATTGTAAGACACCACGGTGCCAGACAGCACTGAGCAATAATGAGGAAGAAGGGAGACCCAAACAAGTAATTGTCAGTTCTGTGAAGACGGAGAGGTCTAAGTTTTACAATTGTGGATAACTAGCAGAGCGAAAAGATTTTACTCCCCACACATATCTGACAGAACTTTACGCTATGTGCAAGTCGTTAGCCACATTATAGACCCTCCCTAATGGAAAATTTACCGTTTCTGACGAGAATTTCAGAATTTTCTTTGAAGTCTAAATATCTTGTCAAGGTGCCTATTTCAATGTTTTGAATATTTACACGTAACTATATTTCCAACATAAAGTTTTCATTGTTTAAAGCTGGCCAGATAATCCCGTTTCTGAGCCAACTTTACCATTACTATATGCACTGTTCCCACAAGCTGTGTAATTAGAGATTAAAACTAATAGTCTGTGATGGTTCTGAAGTATTTTCGTACATATCAGTTGACACAGCAATTGAAAGAAGGGAAAATATTGGTAGAGCTGTCCCTGTTGGCGGTACCTTCTGGCGAAAGTGTTGGGGCAGGACATGTGCTGATGCAGCAGGCGTCGACGGCTGATATGGCGCGGGTAGCGGCGCCTCGGGGGACGCCGGTAAATCTCCCGCAGCGACGCATTCGCCGAGTCGGAGGCCGACAGCATTCCGCAGCAGACGGTGTGGTCGCACTCGCAAGACATGCTGCGCCCAACCAACACAAAAAACATCATTATTCATTTATAGAAAAAAGACCATTGGTAGTTTAATTTTATTCGAGTTTTTTCTTAATTTTCATTTCATTCTTTTCATGTCCGCCCCCGGTAGCTGAGTGGAATGCCGGCACGGCAACTCAGCGTGTTCGGTCAGAGGGTTAGGTGCCCTCTGTAATAAAAAAAAACTGAGTTAATGGATCAAAGACGAACTGAAAACGGGTGTCTTGGGACGCCCGCCCCGAGCAGATAAAACGAACAAAAAGGAACAAAATGAGATTAATAAAATAAAATTTAAAAAAAGTGGTCAGCGTGACAGGATGTCAATCATAAGGGCCCGGGTTCGATTCCCGGCTGGGTCGGAGATTTTCTCCGCTCAGGGATTGGGTGTTGTGTTGTCCTAATCATCATCATTTCATCCCCATCGACGCGCAAGTCGCTGAAGTGGCGTCAAATCGAAAGACTTTGCACCAGGCGAACGGTCTACCCAACGGGAGGCCCTCGTCACACGACGTTAAATTATTATTCTTTTCATGAAGACAGTTGGTCTGTAAGCGGGGCGTGTCGTATCAGCCAAAAGATTAAAAAATGTTCAAAGGCTTGATACTAGACATTTCACAAACCATAGAAATTAAGATACATTTCATACGACACCCCCAATTCATCTCGCAGGAGAAACTGAAAATGAATTCAGTTTAGTCCTAACAACATACAGTAAATTCCTCAGTATGTACTCACTCCCTCTCTCGAGCAAAGATAATTTATAAGTACACACCATCTCTGTTTCTCCAATCCCTTCTTTTGCTTCTTCATACCAATAATGTATATCCACTCGCTATCTTGAAAGTGTAGTGCTCTTTGGTGCACATTATCTGCCTTGATATCAGCATTTCAAATAGTTGAGCACCAAAACTTCCATATTAACTATCCATAACGGAATTCACTAACCATCAGGTTTATATATATTCGACCTGTAACATGTGGTGTGGTTCTGGGATGCATAATGGATAACACGGAGACGTAAACACGAATGGGAAACGTTGCATTGCAAACAGAGGCTTAACTTAAAGCACTGGGCTTTATTTTCAGTAGCATCTTTTACGGATAATATTTATATATCGTTCTCTGAAAGGGTAACATTAACAAGAGAGTATCAGTCAGCAGGAGTAAAATCAGACTTTGTATGGCATCATAATTTAGAAGCATTTTGTTAGCTTTGAACCTCTCTAGCTTTTCAAATCAGTTACATACATGTTAACTGAAACGCAGCAGATAATAGATGACAGTCTGAAGGATCATATTTTCTGAAGAGATCAGTCGAATTTAAGGTATAATAACTGAAATACCAGTCGGTCTTTCCCATGTTATTAGCCAATAAACGTGATCCATCGATAAAACAAAAAGAAAGCAAGTAATCGACTTAGTTATGCGCACATGATTTCGGATAGGATCAGGTGCCGCTGGAGAGAAAGGAGGAAACATGAGACAACGAGGGAGGGGGAAGAAAACATCCACTAATCGATCCACATACACAATAATATCAACATCATTCTTACACACAATTAGTAGCCACACATCTATAGAAAGCTTACCAGAGACAGTCTATTCCCATTCCATACGTAGCCACGGGTTTGCAAAAAATATATGAAGTCTTTAGGTGTGGAATTCTGCGTATTATTCGCCTAATGGAGAGGTCTGGGTTCTATTGGCGGAAAATGAACAGGTACATCTCTCTCAAAATTACACCCGTAAAGGAGCAATTACCGAAACTCCCTAAAAATGGTTTAAGTGGCGCTGAGCACTATGGGACTTAACTGCTGAGATCATCAGTCACCTATAACTTAGAACTACTTAAACTTAATTAACCTAAGGACATCTCACACACATCCATGCCCGAGGCAGGATTCGAACCTGCGACCGTAGCGGTCGCGCGGTTCCAGACTGTAGCGCCTAGAACCGCTCGGCCACCTCGGCCGGCCGAAACTCCCTATACAGATTCGTTCTCTTTGTTTTAATTAAGAGGAAGTGGGAAGCGTTTTGTGACAGCCTTAGAACAAAAACGAGTCTAATCGACTCACAACCACATGTGGTGGTCATGAAGAAGAAAAATTTATCTCTCACAAAATTCGACTAAAATTGCGAGTGAATGCGTTATTAAATAAGTGCTTAAGGCACAGGAATTGAAATTTTCTCGGAAGGCAGACGGCATAGATCCCATTCGGCATCACATGGAAAGTCATTGGATAACGAAAAAAGTCTTTAACATGGCATAATACGAAGCAAATTAGACATAGTTAAGATGAACTATCAATCATAACGCTTACAGCAAGACTTAATATTACTCTTGGGATTGGACTTGAATAGACAGACCTAACTGTAACACAAATGCCGTATTATGCTACTTCCGAACGCAGAAAAAGGTACTGCTCCAGATCTGGCGATTCTCACTAGAAATTAACTATGGTATAAATCCTCTGTGACCGAATGAAGTTAACAATGAATTTACCCTCGGCTTAAATGTAGACGATAATGTCCACACTGTTCATCCCGTCATCGCGACAGCAGCTTGGATCAGGATAGAGCGCCATCGCGGAGATCTCATTTCCTATTCTTGCAGAATGTTGTAAAAGATGCAGTAAAATCTCCCTAATCCCATACATCTGAAAGGAGAACATTAATCATTCTTCCAAAGGGAGATATGCTGACTATTGTATCCCGAACGTATGCAGTGTGTTCAAAAAAACAAAACAAAAATTCCATAACTATTAGCAGTCACACGATAATGCATTCTTGCTTTCACACACAGAAGAACTGTGAACGTATAATCTTGTTAGACAGGCAAAAAGCTCCACTTTCTTCCAAAGACATGTCATCTTCACATACAGATGGCGGCTTGTGGCGTCAGCTGCAGAGAGGACCCACACTGAGAGCCTTTCTGTTATAAAACGGTTCTGGACCCGTTTCAGTCTCTCATACTATGCACTGTGGTTGCACTTAAGAGTTCACTTTTAATAATCTCCGTTAATCTGTCATATTTATGAATGGTTACTGTATATTGTATAAAAAGGTTTACATATTTTATTTATTTCAGTACAGAAACCATACGATTGTTAAATAATTCACTTATGTTTTGTTACATATAACACTACAGTTCATGTTTGATTTCAATCATTGACAACAGTAGACATTATTATCTTTAGAGTACATAAGTAAAAATTTTGTTTAATGTTTAAGTTGTGGTGTAAATATAAATTATTTATTATCTTTGGACTGTTGAAGTATGCATGCAAATTTGCAGATTTTACAAACCTGTAGTGACATCTTTGGAAACTGTATATTGATATAACAGAGTAAACGACTTGTGGAAGCGCCTTCTTTGTGATATCCTTGGGTGACCGCAAGGGGGTAGCAAGAAGACTGTGTATGCTGATATAACAGAGTAAATGACATATGGAAGTGACTTCATTGTGGCGTCCTTAGGTAACCGCAAGAGTGTAGCAACAGGGGGTTCTTGCCTGCCCCCCCCCCCCCCCCCCCACCCTTCCTAGGATCTGGAGTACAGAGTTTTTATTCGTTACAGAATTCTCACGCACTTCTGGAAGAGACTGGCTAACTATAATTTATATGGTATGTAATGAGTTTTTTGGGTCACACATAAAATTTAGTTCTTGTAGTTCAATTCATTTAAACAACAAATGGTATTTTTAGTCCCCCACTTCCAATAAATGGCTATGGTGATGTCATACGCAAGTAAAATTAATTAAATTCGCAGGTATGATGAGAGTGTTAACAAAAAATCATATATACATTCATCTGTAATTATATATATATACAGGGTGAGTCACCTAACATTACCGCTGGATATATTTCGTAAACCACATCAAATACTGACGAATCGATTCCACAGACCGAACGTGAGGAGAGGGGCTAGTGTAATTGGTTAATAGAAACCATAAAAAAACGCACGGAAGTATGTTTTTTAACACAAACCTACGTTTTTTTAAATGGAACCCCGTTAGTTTTGTTAGCACATATGAACGTATAAACAAATACGTAATCAGTGCCGTTTGTTGGATTGTAAAATTACATCCGGAGATACTGTAACCTAAAGTTGACGCTTGAGTACCACTCCTCCGCTGTTCGATCGTGTGTATCGGAGAGCACCGAATTACGTAGGGATCCAAAGGGAACGGTGATGGACTTTAGGTACAGAAGAGACTGGAGCAGCACATTACGTCCACATGCTAACACCTTTTTATTGGTCTTTTTCACTGACGCACATGTACATTACCATGAGGGGTGAGGTAAAAGTACACAAGTGGTTTCCGTTTTCAATTACGAAGTGGAATAGAGTGTGTCCCACTGGAAACGCGTCGACGTATGTGGTATCAGCATGATGGTGCACCTGCACATTCCGCAATTAACACTAGGCTGACCCTTGACAGGATGTTCGACGGGCGTTTCATAGGACGTGGAGGACGCATAAATTGGCCAGCCCTTTCTCCTGATCTTACACCTCTGGACTTCTTTCTGTGGGGTACGTTAAAGGAGAATGTGTACCGTGATGTGCCTACAACCCCAGAGGATATGAAACAACGTATTGTGGCAGCCTGCGGCGACATTACACCAGATGTACTGCGGCGTGTACGACATTCATTACGCCAGAGATTGCAATTGTGTGCAGCAAATGATGGCCACCACATTGAACATCTATTGGCCTGACATGTCGGGACACACTCTATTCCACTCCGTAATTGAAAACGGAAACCACATGTGTACGTGTACCTCACCCCTCATGGTAATGAACATGTGCGTCAGTGAAAAAGACCAATAAAATGGTGTTAGCATGTGGACGTAATGTGCTGTTCCAGTCTCTTCTGTACCTAAAGTCCATCACCGTTCCCTTTGGATCCCTACGTAATTCGGTGCTCTCCGACACACACGACCGAACAGCGGAGGAGTGGTACTCAAGCGTCAACTTTAGGTTACAATATCTCCGGATGTAATTAACATTTTACAATGCAACAAACGGCACTGATTACGTATTTGTTTATATGTTCATATGTGCTAACAAAACTAACGGGGTTCCATTTAAGAAAACGTAGGTTTGTGTTAAAAAACATATTTCCGTGCATTTTTTTATGGTTTGTATTAACCAATTACACTAGCCCCTCTCCTCACGTTCGGTCTGTGGAATCGATTCGTCAGTATTTGATGTGGTTTACGAAATACATCCAGCGGTAATGTTAGGTGACTCACCCTGTATATATATTCCATCACAATTTCGCAGACGGCTATTAGGAATGCGCTACAATTTTTACAGATCATGTTAACAGCGCAGTGGAGGTCCTTACGTAAGCACTGACTCCCTTATGACCTTATCTCTACAATGGTATAAAAAAGATATTGAAAAGACAGTGAAATAAATTTATTATCAAGTTTTCCGTTGTAAGATTGTTTTAAAATCGTTAGAGGTGTAGAAATACATATATTTTTCACATTTAAAATACGAATTCTAACATTTCAAGTTTCATCTGCGCTGTGAAATAGCTGGTTATTTACGAAAGTTCCAGCTGCCGTTAGGTGGCTATGAGGCACAAGTTAGGTGACAGTTCCCACAATGACAGATGGTGTCGAATCTGTTAGCTTCACTGCTACCGTGTGAAACTAAATACAAGTAGCTCATAACGCTGGCATGGAAGGCCCATTCTTGCAGGAAGTTTCTCTTCTCAGCTTCAACTATTCGTAACATTGTTTTAAGGCAACCGTCACCAGAAGGACTGTGCGAGAAAGCTCCATAACTTAATTATTGTCATTAAACATGTACAAGTAATTTGTTTAACAATGTTCTTATGTACAGTAGAGCTTCAGAAAGATCCAGAGTTCTTGCGAATGAGCAGAACACTGGTCACAAATGTTTGCAGGCAGTCTAGGATCAGCGGCCGTCGTCTTATCTTGCCTGCTGCATGTGGAATTGCATATAGTGTATATGAATTAAAATGTGGGATTTAATTACGTAGCCAAATTTAATGCTAATAACGCTGAATATATCTAATTTTGTGTTCATGCGTATTATTTTTTTGTGTTACGAGTACGTCACGTTGGGCCGTCGAAGGCCTAAAAGAATGTCGAGAACCTAATGCTTCTTTACAAGAGCGAGACTTTGTATGCGGAACAACAGAGATGGGTGGAAAATTTTAGTGAACCGATTATACTCCCTGATGCTTATAGATATTGCAGAGGCCCTGTTAGGCACAAAGCCGATTCCGTCCTCTTGTGTTATCACAGAAAGAAATTCAATAGAGGTCATTATAAAATTAGACAATTTCTTATTAGAAAGAGCTTATTTTGTTAAGGTGTACCTTAAAGAAACTGGTGGTTTGTGCGGATTTTAGTGACTTTACATTAAAGGTAACGGACGTTTTTTTTGTGAAGATATGTACCCAATATGTACGAAGAAGGAATGAAAAGAACTTATATTAGTGGAAGTGGATGGTGAAATGTGGTGCAAAGGCATGTGTAGTGCATAGGTAATGGTGGAGTGGATATTGTGTGAATGTTATTTGAGAGAGTAAAAGGATGACTGGTTGGAAGAGTATTCCGAACCAAGCTTTCGGAAATGGAACGACAAGTGGGGAGGAGAGGAGCCCAGGTATGAAGGCGAGGAGCACTGCTCACTAAAAGATAATGCAATAATGGCTAATAACAGCCACTAATTAATTACTATTTTACTTCACGAAAACAGGCTTTTGGTGCGTCTTCCGCGTTTCTGCAAATTTATGGTAATTCTATTTCTCCAGTACATTTGACAGCATAGTCATCTTCAGTGATTAGCTACTCTCACTACTGCATTACCTACTCTGGAATGGGTCACGGAGATCTGCTTATCCGTTACAGATAGAACTTGAAGCTTTTAACAACTAGGAGAACCACAGTCTTAGAGTTCGTTTTATTGACCATAGCTTGTTACCTACCACATCCAGCCACTGTTAATCCAATTAAACGCATGAGAAACTCTTCTATACCGATATTACAACATGCAGAGGGATGGCACACTGAGTCACACTTGACAAGACGGTAGTTCAGTATAGATGGCCCAAGCGTGTTTGATATTTACGTGACATTATTGTTATACTATATTAAGAAAGAACATTTCAGCAGCTTAAGTGGGTGCAGCAACTGTGCAATGCACAGCTGAATATCCTTATGTGACACGAGGATGGCCAGATTCATGAACGATCTTTGATAAAATACAAAAGTACAAAATACGCGTGAAGAGGCACAAAAATAAAATTTTATGAGGTGATGGTTGTTCGTGTTCTACTGTAAGACAGTGAATCCTGGGCTGTGAAGAGGAAAGATTATAGCCATTACTATTTATAAGTATGTAGTGTCTGTTCTTTTCCGACAGAACAGACACCAAAGTGAAGAGTCCCAATCTGGTACAAATTTGCACTTGTCATCGTTGAATTTATGTCAAAGCCCAATTGCAGCCGATGTCTGAGTTTCTCTTAGAATCTTAATTTTAGCTATGTTCAGGCAGCTGAAATGAAATGGAGGAGGTGCAAGTCAATGTACATCGACTCCACATTGAGAGGCGTGGCAGCGAGCCTGGCTGGGGCTACAAGTGAATGGAGGATGGGGTAGGGGCGAAGGGAGGTGGGGCAGTGGGAAAACACACTGCTGCAACAAGTGGGTCGATGCGAGATGCAAATGGAACTATGTCGCGGCCAATCCTACTGCCCGGCTGACTGGTAGACACAACGGGTTAGGTGTATCCAGCCGACATAGACCACAAACAACTGCCGACCTTTGTGATCCACCACAGCACCTGACAGCCACTCCTGCTGCTGGGCAGAAGACCAGACACAAACGGCAATTCTGCCGCGGAGGGGGGGGGGGGGGGGGGACAACAAGAAGTTGGACGTGTTCTGGGGCATGCGACTCAGGGTGCAACAAATCCAGGAAACACAACAGCTGGCGCCCATGCAAAAGTTCGACCGGACTGCACACATTGAGCGGCGTCGTCTGATACACAGCCGGAAAACTCGACAACGCATCATCGCAGGAGGAGGCAGCCCTGTTTTTATCTATGAAAAAAAGCTCTCCACCTCCTTTTAGAAGCCGCTGTAGTCAGGTACAGGATACTGTTGCAAACGCATAAGTCTTCAGAATCCTCAAACATAAATTGCCGACTGTTATCAGACACGAGGGTCCTGGGGGATTCCTCAATGACAAAAATGATCAACATTGCGTAACGGTGGCTGTCAATGTTGCGGAGGACAGTTTGGCTATGTTGTTCAATGTCACAGTTGATCGCCGGCCTGCAGACATGTTGTGTCAAAACCTTCATACGAATGATACCCCAATGCGACACATGCAGCAAGTGGAGTATGCCGGTGCAAAGAGCTGGGGGCAACCTATTGACAGCACTGCTCCTCTGTGGCGGGTATGAGGACCCCTGGACAACACTGAGTCGATCACACAGGAGAAAAAATATATACCACACTGGATATGAACCCAAAGAGACAGTCCAACCAATCCACCTGGACATCCGAAACGATTTTCCGGAAAAGCGGGTCGGTAGCCATGAGACTCATAACATCTCACTTTGTCAATGGAAATGTTCAAATGGCTCTGAGCACTATGGGACTTAACATCTGTGGTCATCAGTCCCCTAGAACTTAGAACTACTTAAACCTAACTAATCTAAGGACATCACACACATCCATGCCCGAGGCAGGATTCGAACCTGCGACCGTAGCAGTCGGGCGGTTCCGGACTGAGCGCCTTAACCGCGAGACCACCGCGGCCGGCTTTGTCAATGGAAAATCGGACAAGGTTTGCTGCGAGGTATCATCCAACACGAACACGAGAGCCTACTGCGGATTGGTCCCACTAGCAGCTGCAAAAGAACATTCACCAGCATTTGCGTGCTGGGCAGTGGTGTGGTAATGAATGTCATAACAATAATTACTGAGAAAGATGTCCCACCTCTGCAATTGCTGGGTAGTAGTGTCTGGTAGCTTGGAACGACGGCCAGATAAGGCAACCAGTGACTTGTGACCGGCGATGAGGAGGAAAATTCCCCATCAAAGAAAACATGAACTTTTTAATTTCGAAAACAAAAGCCAGCTCCTTCTTTTACACTTGTGAATAATTGTGCTGCATTTAAAAAGCGTCTTAGATGCATAGCTGATTGGCTCTTCAGTGCCATCTGGGTTCCAATGGGACAGAACTGCACTAGTGATATACTAGGATGCATCACATGGCACCTGTCGTAAAAGCCAAACGTGGATCAGATTACAAACACTGCTTGAGGGACTGAAAAGAGCCCTTTAACAATCTACAGATCAGACAAGCTTACACATTTTTGGCGAAGCTGGTTGAGAATATAGCAGATGTGTCTGACATGGGTGATGAACTATGCGCAGAACGAAAAAAATGGTTCAAATGGCTCTGAGCACTATGGGACTCAACTGCGTGGTCATCAGTCCCCTAGGACTTAGAACTACTTAAACCTAACTAACCTAAGGATATCACACACATCCATGCCCGAGGCAGGATTCGAACCTGCGACCGTAGCGGTCGCGCGGTTCCAGACTGTAGCGCCTAGAACCGCTCGGCCCTTCTCATCTCATTTCCTACATTTGCGGAAGACTGAAAAGACAAAAAATTCTCCCTAACTGTAGAAAACCTGAAAGGAAAACGTTAACTATCATCATTCATGCAAAAAGAAGACATCCTGTCACCTGTATCTGGAACCTACGTGGCGATTTCGGGAAAACACAACCATTCACACTCAACACTCATCTCCGTAGACAGAGAGAGAGAGGACATAAGTGATTACTCTAGGGCGCTTGAGAGTTAAAGGCGGGGGGGGGGGGGGGGGGTGGCAGAGACATACTGGTATCCTCTAGCAAACACATTATATTAAGAGTTTGGTAAGTTTTTTTTTTACTTTACACATTCCGAAAACATCTCTTAGTTTTTACAGTGAGCAACGTTTTGGAGCTTGTGCTTTAGAAATAGAAATTCAAAGAATATCGTAATATACTTAGTGCCAACTAATGATTTTGACTTATTTATGGAACAACCAGACGTATTAGTAAAGGTTTTAGCTTAGAAGCAAAATAAGGTAATTTAAGTGGATATTTTAATTTAAATATTTATGGCTTATCTATTCTATATCCGTACTTACGTCCCTTGTCATTTCATATAATGTGACTCTCCCTCATACAATTTACAACAAGTGTTGAGGGAATCAACAATACTGCTATCGTTAATTATCGATAAGGTTATAACCTTTCTATAGACATATCGAGGTTGCATAGCCATTGTTTAAATACTTGGGGGAACAACAACGTCGCTGACCAGCGAGAAGGGCTGTGTGTACTCTCTCTGAGTACGTAGCTCGTGTGTGGCGAGGTTGAAGTGAGCAACGAATATACGCGATTCCTCGCTCACAAGTGTGGCAATATTAACAACATGGCGGCTATAACTAGCCTTATCATAAGCCCGAGATTATCCCGGTAGAGCTGTCCAGGGTTACAAAAATGAGAATTTTATGACTGGCGAGTATTTTTTTAATCGTTGACCTGTATGCTCGACATCGCGTTTGTAAACATTCTCTTACGACCGTGCCTCTCTCAGCCGACCTTGGAGCAAGCGCTGGCGTCGATGGCCGAGCCGCGGTTACTGGTCCCGGCACAACTTTTCAGTTAGTCATTTGGCAACACAACAGGGGTTTCGTGTTTATATTAGTTCCGTTTGTGAAGTAACTAGTCTACATGATTCTGATCATTTTATCTCTATACGTTTCTTGTCTCATCGTTCAGCCATAGGGCAAAGGGCAATAAAAAAATTTGAAATTTCCAGAATGAGATTTTCACTCTGCAGCGGAGTGTGCGCTGATATGAAACTTCCTGGCGGATTAAAAGTGTGTGCCGGACCGAGACTCGAACTCGGGACCTTTACCTTTTGCGGGCAAGTGCTCTAGCACCTTTCCATTTTGTGCGATATAGTTCGTTGCGTTTGGTCTGGGCGGACGTCACAAGACACCCGTTCAAGTTGATCATTGATTCCCTTACTCAGTTTTTTTTTTTTTTATTACAGAAGCAAAGAGCCCTCTGGCCGAACACGCTGAGCTACCGTGCCGGCTGCACCTGAGCTACCCAAGCACGACTATCGCCCCCTCCTCACAGCTTTACTTCTAACGGTACCTCGTCCCCTATCTTCCAAACTTTACAGAAGGTCTCCTGCGAACCTTGCAGAACTAGCACTCCTGAAAGAAAGGATATTGCGGAGACATGGCTTAGCCACAGCCTGGGGGATGTTTCCGGAATGAGATTTTCACTCTGCAGCGGAGTGTGGGTTGATATGAAACTTCCTGGCAATTTTGAAACTGTTTAATGACAGTAACAATGAGAGTTTTAATTGCACACTATGAAGTGGAGAATTTTCTGTTGCACATAACGGAAATTATAACATTAAAGTCCACATGAAAACAGCTAAAATAGGAATGCTATTAATGCTACTGCTTCACTAAACATACGAGAATTTTTTTAAACGCAAAGATGTGAATAAAAGTGATATGGGTTGTGCTGCTAAAGATGCTACATTTTCGCACCACTCTGCTAGACACGCACATCATTTCTGAAATAAAGTCGCTTCTATTGAAAGATATAACCGAGTAAATAAAGTTAATGTTTCAACAAACTGTTTAACTAATTTAAAAATGTGTCCTGGGTTGGACCCAAAAGAATATGATAATATGTCCTAGGAACTACAACTTCATATCCTTCGTCACATTTTAAACGCAAATAAAACAGTTTTGATTAAGACTGTTCACTGTGCTGGGAAAAGAAATATTTCCAATTTCAAATATGAGGTTCAGTCACAGGTTAGTAAGAGAAATATTTTCCGATAGAAAACGAATCGAGTATCATGGAGGACAAACAGTGCGTTCTACTCGTTATAAAGAATGATGTCACTTGGCCTAGCCGCTTACACAGACAAACCACGCACATGTAAGTTACTTTTACGCAAATATGATTCATGAACCTAATGTAAACTAACTGTGCACCAGTGGTATTAAAGGTTATCTATGTACGTCCAGCATGTTTAACAGCTAACCATCTGAGTCCTTTCAAGTTGCCGCCTCCCCCCATCCCCCTCACGACTCCACGACTCCATGCACTTCTCATACTGATGAAAAAAAAGTCGGTAAATCAAAATGAGTGGTATCCAATTGGCTGAAACACTACAATTTATGACGTCAAGACCAAGTTGCCGCCTTCCGTTTCTCCTCCCTCATTCCTCTAAGACGGTTTGATAGTCTAAATTACTGTTATTATGACCCAAAAATGACAACAGACACTTTGACACTACAGTGGGTGAGCGAAAATCAAAGGGTGTTTCCCTATTGGCTGAATTATTACAGAAGGAAGTTTTGAATTATTACGATTTACTGATGTCATGGTATTGTCTGCAAGAACTCCTAACATTCGGCTACCTTCAAATATTGTTTATAGTTTTGGTGCAATTTATTGCAATTAGGGGCTATTTGTTACATTTTTTGCAGCAAACTTGCTGATTTTCTGCCAGTATCCCAAGAACCCAATTTTTAAGATCGTCATCCAAAGAAGCACATGACTATCATACATATGAGACTTTAAAAATTTAGCAAATAACACAGTACAGTATTTAAACAAATACACTCTGCTATGTTCCAAGTCTATTTATGTATGACCGCTTCACTGTAAGAAAGTTGTTCTTGCATTATCAGTGTTTGAAAATAACCGCACTGCACTTACTGACGTTGTTGTTGTTGTTGTTGTTGTTGTTGTTGTGGTCTTCAGTCCTGAGACTGGTTTGAGGCAGCTCTCCATACTATTCTATCCTGTGCAAGCTTCTTCATCTCTCAGTACCTACTGCAACCTACATCCTTCTGAATCTGTTTAGTGTATTCATCTCTTGGTCTCCCTCTGCGATTTTTACCGTCCACGCAGCCCTCCAATACTAAATTGGTGATCCCTTGATGCCTCAGAATATGCCCTACCAACCGATCCCTTCTTCTAGTCAAGTTGTGCCACAAATTTCTCTTCTCTCCAGTTCTATTCAATACCTCCTCATTGGTTATGTGATCTACCCATCTAATCTTCAGCATTCTTCTGTAGCTCAGCATTTCGAAAGCTTCTGTTCTCTTCTTGTCTAAGCTATTTATCGTCCATGTTTCACTTCCATACATGGCTACACTCCATACAAATACTTTCAGAAATGACTTCCTGACACTTAAATCAATACTCGATGTTAACAAATTTCTCTTCTTCAGAAACGCTTTCCTTGCCATTGCCAGTCTACATTTTATATCCTCTCTACTTCGACCGTCATCAGTTATTTTGCTCCCCAAGTAGCAAAACTCCTTTACTACTTTAAGTGTCTCATTTCCTAATCTAATTCCCTCAGAATCACACTATTTAATTCGACTACATTCCATTATTCTCGTTTTGCTTTTGTTGATGTTCATCTTACATCATCCTTTCAAGACCATGTCCATTCCGTTCAGCTGCTCTTCCAGGTCCTTTGCTCTCTCTGACAGAATTATGTCATCGGTGATCCTCAAAGTTTTTGTTTCTTCTCCGTGGATTTTAATTCCTACTCTAAATTTTTCTTTTGTTTCCTTTACTGCTTGCTCAATATACAGATTGAATAACATCGTAGAGAGGCTACAACCCTGTCTCACTTCCTTCCCAACCACTGCTTCCCTTTGATGTCCCTCTTACAATTGCCATCTGGTTTCTGGACAAATAGTAAATAGCCTTTCACTCCCTGTATTTTACCCGTGCCTCCTTCGGATTTTGAAACAGAGTATTCCAGTCAACACTGTCAAAAGCTTCCTTTAAGTCTACAAATGCTATAGATGTGGGTTTGTCTTTCCTTAATCTGTTTTTTTAAGATAAGTCGTAGAGTCAGTATTGCCTCACGTGTTCCAACATTTCTACGGAATCCAAACTGATCTTCCCCGAGGTCGGTTTCTACTAGTTTTTACATTCGTCTGTAAAGAATTCATGTTAGTATTTTGCAGCAGTGGCTTATTAAACTGATAGTTCAATAATTTTCACATCTGTCAACACCTGCTTTCTTTGAGATTGGAATTATCATATTCTTTTTGAAGTCTGGGGGCATTTCGCCTGTCTCATACATCTTGCTAACCAGATGGTAGAGTTTTGTCAGGACTGGCTCTCCCAAGGCTGTCAGTAGTTCTAATGGAATGCTGTCTACTCCCGGGGCCTTGTTTCGACTCAGGTCTTTCAGTGCTCTGTCGAACTCTTCACGCAGTATCATATCTCCGATTCCATCTTCTTCTACCTCATCTCCCATTTCCATAATATTGTCTTCAAAAACTTCGCCCTTGTATAGACCCTCTATATACTCCTTCCAACTTTCTGCTTTCCCTTCTTTGCTTAGAACTGGGTTTCCATCTGAGCTCCTGATATTCATACAAGTGGTTCTCTTTTCTCCAAAGGTAGTATCTATCTTACTCCTGGTGAGATAAGCCTCTATATCCTTACATTTGTCCTCTAGCCATCCCTGCTTAGCCATTTGCACTTCCTGTCGATCTCATTTTTGAGACGTTTGTATTCTTTTTCGCCTGCTTCATTTACTGAATTTTTATATTTTCTAATTTCATCAATGAAATTCAATATCTCTTCCGTTACCCAAGGATTTCTATTAGCCCTCGTCTTTTTACCTACTTGATCCTCTGCTACCTTCACTGTTTCGTCTCCCAAAGCTACCCATTCTTCTTCTACTGTATTTCTTTCCCCCATTCTTGACAATTGTTCCCTAATGCTCTCCCTGAATCTCTCTACAACCTCTGGTTCTTTCAGTTTATCCAGGTCCCATCTCCCCAAATTCCCACCTTTTTGCAGTTTCTTCAGTTTTAATCTACAGTTCATAACCAATAGATTGTGGTCAGAGTCCATATCTGCCCCTGGAAAAGTCTTACAATTTAAAACCTGGTTCCTGAATCTCTGTCTTACCATTATATAATCTATCTGAAACCTGTCAGTACCTCCAGGCTTCTTCCATGTATACAGTCTTCTTTTATGATTCTTGAACCAAGTGTTAGCTATGATTGAGTTGTGCTCTGTGCAAAATTCTACCAGGCGGCTTCCTCTTTCGTTTCTTACTCCCAATCCATATTCACCTACTACGTTCCCTTCTCTCCCTTTTCCTACTGACGAATTCCTGTCACCCATGACTATTAAATTTTCGTCTCCCTTCACTATCTGAATAATTTCTTTTATCTCATCATACATTTCATCAATCTCTTCGTCATCTGCGGAGCTAGTTGGCATATAAACTTGTACTACTGTGGTAAGCGTGGGCTTTGTATGTATCTTGGCCACAATAATGCGTTCACTATGCTGTTTGTAGTAGCTTACCCGCATTCCTATTTTCCTATTCATTATTAAACCTACTCCTGCATTACGCCTATTTGATTTTGTATTTATAACCGTGTATTCACCTGACCAGAAGTCTTGTTCCTCCTGCCACTGAACTTCACTAATTCCCACTGTATCTAACTTTAACCTATCCATTTCCCTTTTTAAATTTTCTAACCTATCTGCCTGATTAAGGGAACTGACATTCCACGTTCCGATCCGTAGAACGCCAGACTGACGTATTAATCTGGAAATGCATCCACTCGAGGTTAGACACAAGATATCACAAAATTATACTCATACCCCATGTTTAAGCTATTTCCCCCATCCGCTTGTGCTGCTGCCACCACTATCACTGTGATAGAGATAAGGGGCAAATACACTTTATCTAAAGGAAACAAAAAATGTGAGGAGGAATCCTATGGACACGCGATCCTCTCCCACTAACAGGACCACTTGCAGCATTGTGCTCCATAGTGTGTTGTGTCAGACAGCGCACCTATTGCTGGCTGTGGCAAGCTATGCTGTGTAACCTGTTCCAGTCTCTAATGTAGATGAAGAGGACGCCTACACATTGTTTAAACACAGCATGGTCTACAGCACTTGACACACGAGCATCACACATAGTACCTATTTCTGGTTATTGATAATACTTACAGTATTTTCTTTTTAAAAGACAGTGCACCAATACATAACTGTGTGAACTGTAACTGTATAACGCTAGCAGTCGGTGATACAGAGTGTCCCTCCTGAAAGTCGTCATATGCATTTATTCTGGCGTTTCGGTATATATTCGTAATCTCGTTTTAGGAATTAGTAGCTGAAGTCAGCTGCTCATTGTGACTTTAATGTGATACCCACTATTCATGGAAAATTCTGCTTTGTTTTCCATTACGAAAAAATGATTTTAAAGCGAAATCTTATGTGACCTATCGACATAGTAGTTCCAGCTTAGTCTACTTCAGTATTAATTTAATCGAAATGTGTCAGTAAAGACATTAAAAAGCGAAGAATAGCCAGTACTCCAGCATAAAGAACACAACACATCAATAATCTATACATTTTAGCCAAGTACCAGACGAGATAAGACATGTAATACAGATGCCATCCAGTTCATTAAAAGCACATGCTTGAGTCGTCTGTATACTGTAGTAGTGCAAACGTTTCCTACAAGTTGTATTATTTGGTTATTCTACCTTAGGTGGGTTTGGACGATTATTCCTAGGTAATGTATGATAGTTATTGTTTCTAGTAGCATATTGTCAACTGTGTAATGGTACAGTATAGGGACTTCTTCTTCTGTGTACAATGATGAGCCGAAGCACCGAAACATTATGACTACTGCCCACCGTGAGGTTGTATGCTGCCTGATGGCACCGAAGGAACCTGACGCGATAAGAGAAGTATAAGAGTGGAGCAGAGACGAATATCGATTCATTCTAGCGACGATAAACGGCGCAAATTCGGAAAACCAACGACTTAAGCGACCTTGATAAAAGCCAGATTGTTGTGGCCCAGTGACTGGGATCCAACATCTCGGAAACGGTGAAGGCGGTCGGCTGTTCGCATACTGTTGTCGTGAGAATACATGGAAAGTGGATGAAGAGTACTGAAACCACGAGTGGGCGACAGAAAGTTGGACGTCGACACCTCATCACAGAATACAGGGATTGGAGACTTCCCCGCTTTCTAAAGCAGGATAGGCGGCCATCTGTGGCAGATCTGATGACAGAGTACAGTGCTGCCGCAGGTACAAGTGTTTTTGAGATCAGTGTTGAACATGGTGTTCCGCAGCAGACGATCCCTATGTGTTCCCACGTTGACTCATCAACATCGCCTGTTAAGTTACAGTGGGCACGACATCATCGAGATTGGACCGCAGATCAGTTGATCGTGTCGCCTGGTCGGATGAATCGAGTTTATTGTTAAACAAGGTCGATGGTCGTGTCCGGATACGCTGTCATCTAAGCGAACGGCTGCTCGAAACCCGCAGCGCGCCACAGATGCAGGCCGGTGGGACCAGTTTTGTGTTATTGGGGACATTCGCCTGGCCTTCCATGGGATTTGAGGTAGTAATCGAAGGTAACGTTACAACTATGGACTATGTGAACATTATTAGTGACCAGCCATAACCGCTTATGCTTCATGTCTTCCTGCCGGCTGGGGTGGCTGAGCGGTTCTAGGCGCTACAGTCTCGAACCACGCGACCGCTACGGTCGCAGGTTCGAACCCTGCCTCGGGCATGGATGTGTGTGATGTCCTTAGGTCAGTTAGGTTTAAGTAGTTCTAAGTTCTAGGGGACTGATGACCTTAGAAGTTAAGTCCCATAGTGCTCAGAGCCATTTGAACCATTTTTGATGTCTTCCTCAACAGCTATGGCATCCTCCAGCGGAATAACTGTCCTGTCATAGGGCCAGAATCGTGCTGCAATGGTTTTAAGAGCGTAATACTGAACTCATGTTGATGTCTTGGCCATCAAATTCCGCTTATCTGAATCCGGTACGCTGTCGGGCGCCAGGTCCGCGCCTAAAAACCAACCACCCGTGAATTACGGGAAGTATGTGACTTGTGCGTAGGTGTCTGATGCCACAAACCTCTGGAAACCTACTTGTCGAATCCAAAATTGTATTCGCAAGTACTTGACAACGGCAATATATGCAAGTGTGTCGATAATAAAGTTTAGCTATTACAAGTAGCTATTCGGGTGCATCTCTCTAATAATCGTATCGTTATCTGATTATCTGACATATATTACGCTCTTGGCCCTAAAGAAGAAAAATCAGGATAATTTGAGAAACCCATATTTCTTTGTTTTGTCCAAAAAAATTTCTAGCCCTAGATACTGGCCTCGAAAGATGACGCTCAAGCGATATTTTGCATATGTGATTTTCAGGAAAAATTTCAAAATGCTGTAATAGCTCAAAATATTACATTCTGCTCTTTATTTGAAAGATAATAAATTTATAATACCTTCAGTTTGGAAATATGTGTCAAAGTTCTCTTGATTAACCTTTTCGACTTTTTTTAAGTCAACGAAAAATTTTTTTTTAAATGACAGTCACAAGAATTTTGATTTTTTTTTTACTCCTAATTAATACCATGTAATATATACTCCCCAAGATAAGAACTTCCACTTTTCAGTTTATCAAGTTTTATAAATAACGTTCATGTTTTAAGTTCCATGCATAATATCCTTACTACAGTTATTTACTACTAATTTCTTTGTTGCAGTTGTTTACTTCTAATATCTTTATTGCTTTTGTATCTTGCCAATTTATTGTTGCATTTGCCAAAGGCAGATTTTTCATTACAGCTGTTCATAGCTAATTTCTTTATTTCAGAAGCTAGTAGGAAATCTGAGACCATCCAGACAATTCTATGTCCATAAATTTTTGTGTGGATTCTGCTCATTATCTGGGTTGTAGGGCGTTTAGTGGAAAGGACTGTGTTTGAAATTTCTTCCGACTAGGGATACAAAAGTGTGAAGTATGCCCACTCTTTACATATCCATAAAAGAATGGTATAATATAAAACTAGCAAAAAAAAAAAAAAAGAGACTTTCTTCAAGTTGACAATAAGTGTGTTCATTTCAAGGCCCTGTTTCGAAGTCAAAATGTTTACGGTAATGGTCATGTGTGTTCGAAAAGCTGTGACACAATATCAACCATGACAAACTTAAGGGGACATATGGTAAAGTAGTAAAGTACCAGTGGTAAAAAGTGACAGAATGATAGTTGTTTTAGGGTGGGAGGGGGGGGGGGGCAGAAAGAAAATAAGTTCAGAGGCTTCAGAGACTGCTCTAAAATGACATTAACATTGATAAAACAGGCAACCAGAGAGCAAATTTTAATATACATAATCCATGCAAACAGTCCCTAATTGAAACTGAAGATTTTAAGACACTGACAGAATAATTATGTCCACTCAGTTGTAATTCAACCTACGCACAAAATCACTTATCCTTATCACATCAGGATAGCCAAGAAGTGAGGGGTTAGTTTAATGAGGTGCTTATTTGTGTTGAAGAATTAGGGTCAAGCAAACCAGTTGACATAATCTGCCTCTCTGAACATCATGTGACCACTGGTATAGATTTGTTAAATGTTACAGGATGAAGTTAGCCTCTTACTTCTGCAGAGAAAATATGGAGAAAGAAGGAGCTGTCACATCTATCAGAAAATATTTTAATTTCAGTAATACTGATATTAATAAATTTTGCTAGAGCAGCACTTAGAAGCTTGTGCAACAGAAGTAGCATTTCATAATAAGTCCTTTATAATAATAAGTATATACAGATCACCTTTAGGAAACTTAAAACATCTTCATAAAAAATCTGGAAGTTCTGTTGTCCCATCTTGTACTAAAAGCAAGGAAATAATAGTTGAATGTAATTTTAATGTGAATTTATTGAAAACCCCAGTCACTGAACAATTATTGCAATCAGTAGTATTGCCATTCAATTTAATGCTACTGTGAACTAAGCAGTTAGGATATTTAAATGCTCCAAGACTGCTTTTGACATTATTGATATACACACTACACAGCTTTAGGGAGAAAGGTCGCATCACAAAACCAGTAGTAAATGGGCTACCTGATCATGAGATGCAACATCTTATCTTAAATGTTGAAAGTTATAAGGATATAAAATTTATTAATTCTGAGTAAAAGGAAGGTAATAAATCAGTCAAAAATTGAGAATTTTAGGATACTGTTCGAATATATGAACTGGATAGATGTTTACAATATTTCTGATTCAAATGTAAAATGCAAAGCATTCATTAATGAAGTTACTTCCTCATTTGGAAACTATTTTTCCCTAAAGGTAACTCTAAGCAAACAGAATTATAAAAATAAACCACAGATTACACAAGGAATAAAATTATCATGTAGGACAAATAGAGAACTGTATCTACTATCTAAGAGCGGCTGTGATGTTAGCAATGTGTGCATTACAAAGAATACTGCAAAATATTGAAACAAGTAATATAGAAATCTATGTAACTTTATTATGAGAAAAAGATAATTACACTAGGAAATAAAATAAAAACTGTATGGGATATAGTGATGAAAAAGATTGAGGGCCAGAAAGAAGAGGACAGATAGCTCTAAAAATAAATGAAACATTGATAACATATGCCCGTAGTTCTGTAAACCTCTTAAACAAGTACTTTATTTCTGATACTGATAGCTTGAAGTTATCAGGTTCAGTAAATAGTACAATGAAATATCGGAGACCAGTCTCTATACATAACTTCAGTAAAGTGGAAATGACACTCACTTCACCCAAAGAACTATCATCGATGTAAAAATCCTGAAAATCAAAGTACTCTAATGGATTAGATAACATATCAATGAAGTTAAAAAGAATATTCATGTGAGTTGAGTTCTGTCTTGAGTTATTTGTATAATCAATCTCATATCAGCAGAACATTTCCACACTGGCTAAAATATGCTGAAGTTAAGCCTGTTTATAAGAAGGAGGATAAAGAGATATTTAAACTATGGACCAGTTTCACTTGTGCCAACTTTTTCAAAAATATTTGAAAGACTGTTTTCAAGCATCTTCTTAAACATCTGACTGCAAATAATCAAGTCACAGTTTGGGTTCCTTAAGGGCTCCAATATAGAGAAGGCAATTTACACATATAGTGAGAATGTACTTAATTCATTAGATAATGAATTGGAGGCTACAGGCATTTTCTGTGGCCCTTCAAAATCCTTGGACTGTGTGAAGTCTCTTAACAAAATTAGAATATTATGGTGTTACTGGCAGCACTGCTAAATGGTTCAAGCCTTAGTAACTAACAGAAAACATAGGGTGTCATTGCAATATGCCTGTGGAATAAGCGATCAGACTTCATCTGACGGGGAATTAATAATATGTGGTACTCCTCAGGTTCCATTTTGGGTCCATTGCTTTTTCTTGTCTACCTTAATGACCTCTTGTCTGTTGCGTTGCCAGATGCTAAGTTTTTTATTGTTTGCAGATGATATGAACAGTGCAATAATCAGCAAGTCAACTACAGACTTTGAAATGGCTGCTCAAATTTTCACTGATATTGATAAATGGTTTAAAGCTAATTCACTGTTATTAACTCTGAAAAGGCCTACTGCATGTAATTTAGAACCTGTAGGAGATTTCCTTCCAGCATGTGTCTAACATATGGAGACATACAGAGAGAAGAGGTTGACAATGTAAAAGTTCTGGGATTACAGCTTTACAATAAATTGAGTTGGAAAGGGCATATCTACCACAGACCTGCTGAAGTACCTAAACAATGCAAATGATTTCAGATATAGGAGATATAAAAAAACTTGCATACTTTGTTTACTTTCATTCTATTATGCCATATGGGATCGTACTGTGGGGTAACTCATCAAACCAACCAAACTTTTTTGAGTGCAAAAGCATGTAATAAGACTCATTTGTGGTATAAATCCAAGAACATCATGTAGAAACCTGTTCAAGGAACTGGGTATTCTAACAACTGCTTCTCAGTATATTTATTCTGTAATGAAATTTGTTGCAAATAACATGACTCTATTTCCAACCAATAGCTCAATACAAAATATCAATACTAGGAATAAGAACAATCTACATAAAGATCTAAAATTACTTATCTGGGTCCAAAAAGGGTTTCAATATTCAGGAACACACATTTTCAATAAATTGCCAGCAACCATGTAAAATATGGTTTAATATAAAACACAGTTTAAACAGAGTTTGAAAAACTTTTTGGTAGGCAATTCCTTCTACACTATAGATGAATATCTTAACAGGGACTGTTAGACCAGTTTAAATAAAAAGTCTATTAGATTTCAGTTTTGGGAACACTTGATCACAACAGTCAAGATTAGGTATTCTGTGTGTGATAAATTTATTGAAAGTGGATATGCAGACAGTGTATCAATTCTGTTAACATTAGCAATTCCAGTCCATTCTAATGTATTCGCATATCTTGACAATCTTCTGAGAAATTATCAGGGAAGTGAGTATCATATTCAAATATTTTTTGTTTTTAATGTTATACTTTCTGACATGTTCCACATCCATGAGAATCATCTCATTTTTGGATATATGGAAAGAAAATTGAATGAAACCTAATTTAATTTCTAAAGTAATCAAGCAGGAGTCTCCTAAGGAGAGGAAGAACTACATTCCCAGAATCAGATAGCTACAGAAGTATGTGTTGTTCTTGTTAAGAGACTGTGGTCAGTGAAGTAAAAAAAAAAAAATGTTCAAATGTGTGTGAAATCTTATGGGACTTAACTGCTAAGGCCATCAGTCCCTACGCTTACACACATTATCCTAAGGACAAACACACTCACCCATCCCCAGGGGAGGACTCAAACCCCCACCGGGACCAGCTGCACAGTCCATGACTGCAGCGCCTCAGACCACTCGGCTAATCCTGCGTGGCTCAGTGAAGTCAAGTCACAAGTTGAATACGTCAAGGTAGTGCAGAAAAATTACTGAAGCTGATGGAGAGTACACAGAAGAAAAACTGAGAACACTCCTCAAAGTAAAAATTGCATCTTCAGAAAACTATTCTCAACTACAACAGTTGTAGGAAAGTTAAAAGACATGTGACCCACTGCATTAATGAAACTTTCGCCATATTATACAGTGGAAGATCAAAATTTTATGCACTATGATCTGAGGCCTACAAACCTAGAGAGGTCCGTTTGTGTGTGTATTGTGCAAATTTTGAACTTTGGTAACTTTAAAGAACTTAGTTGAAAACATGATGTATGAATCCTTGATTGGGCATGTGAAATCTTTAGTTGTGTGTGACGTAAAGCAAGAGACCTGTTTGTTTCAGGAATGTGTTGCTTACACTGCAAAGGGAGGGATTTATTTATACATTTAATCTGGGAAACAGCAGGTGACCCTTAGAAAGTTATGCATGCAGAATGGGAGCAAACTAAACTCATTCAGAAAACTATTGCCATGGACGCCTTCATTGACGATTTTGGAAAATGGACAGTGAAAAGAATAACACATCAACATCTGATGAAATTACAACAGTACATTGCAAAAATGAATGGACGAGGATTAAAAAATTACGTTTCATGCTTCACTGTGAGTCTGCCACAAGAAGTACAAGGGTATCACTAGAGTAATGACCAGGTTTTGATTTCTGTGGAAATGGCATATTTTCAGTACAAACCCACAAGTGCTGCTGTTGTAAGTGACAACACAGGAGATGACTCAGCACATGCATTGTTAGCAATCCGCAAAATTGTAATCACAGGCAGGAAAGATCATCAATATTTCAAATGATGCTCCTAGTCACTTCCAAAATTGTTACCAACCGCTTGAATTGACTGGGTCACTCCTGCCAATGGATTGCGTGTATGCCACTACTAGTTATGGGAAGTGGCCTTTGATGACGCAGAAGGCCTCCTGAAGCACCATGCCTCAAAAAATAATCTTTCCAGTCCAGGTGAAACAATTTAGGATGTCGAGGATTTCACAAGAGTGGTGAAAATAACATATTTACAGGTCTCATCCTGTTGCCCAAAGAAGAAATTAAAGAAGTCTGGCAGAAGAGAGGTCGTCCAACCAAACTATTCCTGTGAAAGGAATTCAGAAGATCCATTTCTGGACTCAAAGTGATGGGTGACCTTATATTGTATGAGCTTTGAAGAGCAAAACAGAAATTTGTCTAGCCAAGACCTCAGAAACAGCAGGAGAATATCCAGATTCACAACCTGCTATGAGGAATGTTTGTCGCCTGTGTATGATTCTGCCAGGTGGATTGCAGAGATTATAGACATCAGTTATGAGATAAATGAAATCGACGTGAACGTCAAGATACCAAATGGACCAGCTGTTGGATGTAGGTTTCCAGCTGAAGGGCAGTAAAACCATCACCAGTGCTCACTTGTGGGTCGACACGTTTTGAAGATTGTGGGTACTTCTGTTCCTATTGGTTCAACAGGAAGACATCCCTTAGTGTTAAAGGAAGAACTTACGCAGCTGAACACATGTTTAATTTTCTGAACAGCTAATTTCAGTCCTAAGCCGAATGCACAGAAGTTGTATGTCTTGAAACATATATGTTTTTGGAACGTCCACAGATATTTCGCAATCATGAAATATGTTTGAAAAATGTGTCTCTTAGTGACCACGCAAAATAAATACAATTCAATGTCTAATAAGACTAGCTTTTGATTTCATGAGACCAATATGTATAATGGGTTAACAGAAACTGGTTTAATTTATGGAAAGTTTTTAACTGTTTACAACACTTGTTAAACTGAAAAGTGTAAGTTCTTTTTAGGAAATGTCATATTATTTGGTACTAATCAACAGTAAAAAAACAAAAATTTTTCGATCTGACATTTTTTAAGAAAGATTTTTTTCTTCAATTAAAAAAAAATTAGAAGGGTACAGAAAGAGAACTTTGATATATACTTCCAAAACCGAGGGTATCGTTGTAATCATAAAATTATTTGAAATAAAAAAAATATCTGGAACTCTTCTAGAGGTGCAGCATTTTAAAGTTTTTCTCGAAAATCACAAGTCGAATGGTATTTGAAGCGTCCTGTACCTCGATCCAGGAATTTTTCTGGACAAAACAATAAAATATTGGTTTCTTACTTTGACCTGAATTATAATATCTGAGATTTTGAAGGTAAGATTTTTTTTTTCTTAGCCTGCCTGAACTTATATGGACAATGCCACTTACATACTTCGCAAGCCTCTGTACAACGAATAGCGCAAGGTACAACACACGAATAATATCGATTTTCTCTCGCTATGATAAAAGACAAAAACGATTGTCTCTATGTCTCTCAACGTGCCCTAATCTCTTTCATCTTATTATTATGATTGCTACGTTAGATATATGAAGACATCACAGTCTTCGTAGAATATAATTTTTTTAAACCCCCAATAGTGTTCCCTGGGAAATACGTCGTCTTCTTTCTGAACTTTTCTGCTACTTTTTTCGAATAGGGTATATCAGCTTCATGGATCTTCTGACACTATCCACTGCATCATTCATATTGATGCGGCTGCTTCATGGGTCAGCCACAACCAACCAAATCAATCACCTTGTATGATTAGAGATCGGTAATCAAATATCTGTAGCATGATAAACAACCTACATATGTTTTGTACTTATGTCGTCACTCCACCTAAAATACCTATCTAAGGGCGAAATTTCACGGTCTATATGTTTTAAAGAAGCACATCGTAGCTTGACAGGTATATTGCATTCTTGAATAGTAAAACGATACATACTCCATCTGTTTGCAACGTTAGGTATCATTGACTGACTGATGAAGTGCTGCTGCTACAAGGCGCATGCTGTGTGGAGTTCCGTGTTCTGGGCTATCTAATACATCTAAAACTTCGTTACGAGAATAGAAGTAAAACATTCTCTACTTATTATCATTTATAGAGCATTTCCACTAATTCCTTTGCAAATAAGGAGGGTGACGCTGACATTTGTCAAAAATAATTTGCTGTGTAGTTCGCATACGATATACAGAGACGCAATTGTAATTTTCAGCGGATGTAGTATTCTATTCAATAACCTCACGCTGTTCGAACCGAAATTTTACTGCTAGCAGAGTAGTTTGCCACAACTGTTTCTTGCTGTAACATAGCGATGTATGGAGTTACAAGTAACAGATTATTACAATGTTGTTTACACAATGTTATTTATTAAGGACGCTTTGTAACTTTGATAAGTGAGCTACCAAGTCGTACACAGTGTTGGAGTTTATGCACACTACGCAGTACTCCACGTTTAGTTACAATGTAACCATCCTATTTATGTAGATCCAAATATGAGGGAGGTTTATAAACAGATATTTCTTGCGTTATTTAATGTAGTGTACATGGCTGAATACATTATTTTATACAAGTACAGCAACATGTGATAATTTTCAATCGCTATTCACAGTAAACGATGATATTTTGTATATCCGAGTTATATTTAAGATTTTTCCATATCTGGTGTTTAAAATAATTTACAAGCCCAGCTTGCACACTGGCGGTGGCCTATAGTACTAGATCGCGTTATAGTCAGACACTTTATAGCATTGGTAAGTCAGCTACCAAATCAAACGAATGGCTATTTTCCAGGTACGCTACGCTACGGTACAAGCTTGTCGCATGGGGACATACTGTAAATGTGTATCTCGACCATGGAGATATAAACAGAAGCTTAATATTGTTTTCTTTTGTCAGTAAGACACATATGAGAGTATTTTATAAGATGACGAGCTACCTGCCCCAGCTTCGCATGGGTAGCACAAACTATATATGGTCTGGCGTAGCAGTAATATAGTTTAAGAGATTGTGTATGCGTGGGGGCAGAAGGTAGTAATACATAGAACTATGATAAAAAATCAGGGAAGAACTTTAGGTTAATCGTCATCAGGGAGTGTCCGCGATATTTACTTATACAAAACTGTCCTAACTCAGTCTTCAGATAGCTTCTCTTTATTTCCGCGTATTCAAGCCAGCTGCCCATATTCAGATAATTTATTACGGTTTTAGGGTAATTTGTCAAATGTGAATCTGAAAGATCATTGTCGTAGCCCATAACACGTTTTATGTAATTGAACTTTCAGTTCCATATTCGATAGGTTACCGTGTATCCTGAAGACGGGCATCTGGCCCGAAAATGGTTATTTGGAAATAAAGAAAAGGGACCGGTGACTGAATTTGCTTAACGAATATTGTCATTGTTACTTAAATTAAACGAATTAAGCGGCACACGCCACTTGCTGGTGTACTGCTGAATCTTAAGACGTAAGCGGACTGCCCAATCGCAACACGGTAGCAATGCGAGCCGTCCGTGAAAGCCGTCGCGCCTAAGCGGCTGCTTATTTTTCGATGGGGTTGGTCGCGCCAGACAGCCGCGGGTATCAAAATCCCTACAGTAGGTCCTGAGAGCGGCCTCCACATACAGAAAAGCACTGTGGAGGTCTGAAATTAATCATAGTTCGTCCACTTAGCACCAAATATTTATGAAATATACAGAATGTTCGGAAATTCCTGTGACGAACTTGTGGGATTTGTAGAGGAGAGCGAGTGTGTAATTTTTGAATAGGAGCTCATGTCTGGGAACGTACCGTTTCCGTTCTACGACGGCTTCAGTTCAGGTGCTAAACGCATCCACTTCTGCTTGGGGAAATGAATCAAGCGCGACGCAGTACAAGAATTAGGTAATAGTTCGAAAAAAAAACAAAAATGAACAGTCATTTATCACAGTTTATACAAAGTACAATTTACGAGCCTCTGGAGACAGAGGAAGATCTGCTGGCACGAGTTCTGGCAGCTGAACTAGAAACTGAAGACACACCAAGTGGGATGGAGAGTGTGCACTAGAACTTGCTTCGTAGGTACAATGTCTGTAACAACGTTGGTGGTCGCCACAGCGAGCCTTTGTTGTAATGCTTCTGTGCTGTTCTGGACGTACGGTACGGTGGGTTCTTTTTGTTTTGGCATAATGTAACACCATAATGCTCATAAGCGATAAATTGCTGTTTCGTTATGTTTTCTTTCGAACTGTTACCTAATAACTGTCCTGCTTCTCGCCTAATACAATTCCTTAAGCAGAAGTGGAGGAGTTACACATCTGAATCGAAACCGTTGTAGAACGGAAACGGTATATTTCCGGAAATGGGCTCCTTTTCAAAATATTATTTATTCACTTCTCTCTACAACCCTTAGAAATTTGTAACGGGAATTTCTGAACACTCTGCATACACAAACCCTCCTCGTGATTCAAATGTATGTATTGATGAAAACCTTATCAAAAGCTGTAGAGTAGTTCCCGAGTTTAGCCTCCATATAGGCAGAAAAAGGTGACGGGGGGCTTGATAACGCATATAGAAGGAGATAAATGTGTATAGAATCTGGTAATAATAATTTCATGTGGCTCAATGTCCTGGTGCAAGTTTGGCAGTTGGGTGTCAAGTTCGGCGATTTGCGTCTCCTTACCGTCTTATCCAATTAAGAAAAGACGACTGACCACAAGGAATGCAAAACACGTTTCATTTCTTGTGAATCTCCACATCATTAGGAGGTGATAGTTAAAAAAAAATCCTTTCCCCATCCGGGATTCGCTCCTATGACCTTAAAGTTACTGAACACATGCTTTACCGCTAGACCACCAAACCTAACTTTCAACCTACTTTCGAGAAAGTGAGACCCGCAGTTTTACATGGACTCCGAACCACGTTTCACTTCTGGCAAATGTCCACATAATTGAGAAGCGAATACTAGATTAAAAGAACAGTGAGAAATCCATGGTCCTACTGGGATCCGATCCTGCGACTTTTCTCCACTAGACCACCAGACTCGACTCAGGTTCTTCTCGAGCTTTGCTGCAGTCTGGGTTTCTGGCGGCTCTACGCTAGATGGCAATTCCTTCGTTTTTACAAAGGCGACGGACATTAATTCATCGTAGTTAACCAATTTCCACGAAATATTTGTAAATTATATGCACTAACGTTCCTCATGGATTAGTATATCGATTAGTCAAAATCGGATCTAAATCCCTACAGTTGTTCCTGAAATTAACTCTAAACACAGACATAAGCGAACAGGGAACTTCAGTTTCTATACACAGAGATCACCCAGTCTTAAATGTCTGTCACATCATTCTATTTAAAACATTTACATGGTTACCACTGCTCTGTGTAGCAGAATAGACAGTTTGGTTGACGTTTATTCTAGGACTGGGGAGTTGTTTTATTTATTTATTTAGTTACACAAACATCTACAGACTGTTAGGATATCCATAGTAGCTCACCCAATTGCTGCATCCTCCAAAACACCAGTTAAACACCATCACAGAGCAGCTGTTCTGTATGTAATTCGATATTTAAACCCGCATAGAGAGTGTTGGCAGAAAGTACAGTGGAACACATAGTAAATACTCTCTGTTGGTATTATATATATATATATAGGTTGGCTGAAGTATGGGATGCAAATATTATGTACGTAGCTCTTTCCGCCGTCGGTAGTACTACTATCTACGTAAAAACAGACTATCAGGGCAGCGGAGGCGATAGAAACAACACATGTAAAATTTGTATCCCGTACTTCGGTTGACCTATATTGTTTAACTCAACAACAGGATACTAATGATAACGAAAACGAAGAAATCGACGTACGTTAAATTTGTATCCCGTGCTGCAGTTAACCTATACAGCTCGGCTGAAGTTCGAGATACAACTCATTATATGTGACGTGAGGTATTCTATGCTATCGTTACTTCCATCCCTTTTTTCCCCCTTTATTTTCCCCAGAAGTACTAGGACACAAACAAGCGATATCCTTAACATTAAGGTCGAAATATTACTGCCCTTGATATATGTCTACCATATTATTTTCTCTCCTGTATTCCTTTGTTTCTGAACACTCCTCTCAGCTGTTACATCTGTGTAATAAATGACGTATGGCAAATTCTGACGTCATTGGTCAAAGCCGACGGGTTGTATCCCGTTCTTCAGTAGATCTGAACACCGGGCCCTTTGTCCTCATTCTCTCTCAGCCGCACTACCAGCACTGCAAAATACACTTCAGCTATAGAGTTCAAGTGAAGCTATAAAGTTCGAATGGAAACAGCGATACGAATATGTGTGCGTCTGTCATGATCTCATAGCTCACGCAACGGGAAACCATAACTTCCTTCCTTTCTATCTCTACTAAACGATAAGAGCGATTGCTGAAGAATTCTGAAGAATCTTAATGGTTACCAGAAGAAGAACTCTGACTATGTCAGACTACTATTCACTTCTCGTCTCAAATTATAGACGCTTATGATTCTCATGATTTCTCATACTTAATAGATTTAACAATCATTTTGCTTATAGATTCTTTTGTAAATACGCACTGTGTTCTCAAACATAGCAGATATTTAAAAAATATTGCTCTAGAAACCAACGAAAATATGACAACGAATAACACTATACTGAAATAAAATTCAAAACATGAAACAGAGTCTAAGACAAACAGTTGCGAAACTCTGTAGGGAAAAAAAAAAAAAAAAAAAAAAAAAAAAAAAAAAAAAAAGAAATGCAACAGTTTGACAGCTAGCAGGCATTAACAGAAGAAGTCATGATTTAAACTGAGAAATTGCTAATTTTAATTATGTTACTTTCATATTTCGCAGTCACTAAACATAATGGTGAATTTCATAGAAGAAATAGGAAAATATATTTATACCAATTTCCCCTCTCCGTTGACGTCAACATATTACAATAAAATCTCAGTGCAATGTAATACAGTATACATGGTTCACAGTAGCATAGTCGTAGTCGTTTCATCGAAAACCCTGTGAGACGAGAAGTGAATAGTAGTCTGACATGTTTCACTTAAAAAGGAACAGATTACGAATATATGCACATGCGTGGCACATGCTTTCTAATGTTTTGTACCGACTGTAATTCGTTTCAAGAGTTTATTTGCCGATTTCAGAGTCCGGAATCATTTTAAAACATTCACAACTAGGCACGATTTTTACTCTCCTGGAGATTAGCTGCTACATCTTAATAGCACCCTTTTGGCTTTATCCTTAGTTCTGTATCTTGCATGTACCTGTCATGCTTATTTATTCTATTTCCCAGATGTCAAAATGCGTATTCTGTATATTTTCATGATCCACTTTCCTCCAGCCTGTCTACCTGGGACGCATGTGCATATCTCAAACTACAGCTGGCACATGTTCCATTATGTGTAGCACAAACCGCAATCCCTGTTCACTTTCGGCTACCATTGCTGTATTATCAGTTAATCATACTGCACTAATTTTCTCTCACTGCTAAACAATAACAGTCCTTCACAGACGCCAAATGCAGCCGAAGCTGCTACAATTTAAAGTGACACAGTAAACCCCGAAACAGGACCTCATTTACATTTTAAATATGGTTCTCCACTGCATATACAAAAAAACCCAATCGTGTCGCAGTGAGTTTATACATGCCAGCCGCTTGGCGGCCTTGCACTGGCGAAGCTGCAGAAATACAGTGGGAATTTCGTGACTCATGTAGGGCGCTGTAGACACCAAGAAGTGACGTCACAGCAGCCATTACCATTATGTCATGGTCAAAGCCGACGGCTTGAATCATAAATTACTCTTGGTCTTAATATTTAAACTGTTGTCAATGTCCTATTTTTTTCTCTGTTTACTTTCGAATACACACGCGCAGCAAATAACGAATATAAGACTGTCTGTTCCAGTTCGCAAATATTCCGGAAGAACTGTTTTTAGGTAAGAGTTGTTCGCTTCCCTTCCGTCTAGCTTAAGAATTGAGTATTAGACTAGAGTCGAGGAAATTTAAATCTGGTAGGGATTGCAACTGCGACTTGATTACATATTACGATACTGATAACGTATCGATGATGTAAATGTGATTCAATTCTTTCATTCCGTCATTTTAAGTATTCAAACAGCTTGACTATTGTCAACTGCTATTTCGAATCTCCTACGTCTTTTTCAAAAAAATCATTGTTAACGTCTGACAAGCTAATTACATGATTTCAAGTAAGAAATAGGCACAGTAATACAAATTAACAAGTTAATAAACAGGAATCTATTCAGCTGTTAAAGAATCTATTATGATTTACAGTATATCGTAACTGTGATAAGAAGAAACTCTGCAAACGTTTATACGATTGGACAGTTCTAATCACTGCTGAAAGCACCGCGCATCACTGTTGTGTATGGAGAAAAATAATTGCATCGTGGCACTTACCTTCACGATGATTGAAGAATTTTCTTATAGTAGAGTTCTCTAGCTTTCACGTATGTTTGTTACTACGACATAAATTTATAACGGAATGATGATTAGAAAACCTTTGACCGCACTTCTTGACCACAGTACGCCTCCTTTCCCTGAAATGCACATACACAATAACGGTATAGAATGTGCTCTAAGATACGCATTATTGCTCTACGGCACTCTTGTATGTAATCACCGGCATTAGAAAAAAAAATATTAAAACTTTCTAAAAGTATAATTCGTCGCTGCCAAGCATTCATGCCAAAGCAGATAACAAAAGCCTTTCGGTCTTCAAAGAGTAAGCAACTGAACAATCGATTAGTGCTGAAATGCCGGCAGAAAACAAGCAACTGGACAACGAATCGATAAGTGTTCAAATGTTCAAATGCCTGAAGGAAACAACGCGGCGCGCGCGTGTGTTTGTGTGTGTGTGTGTGTGTGTGTTACACAATAAGTCCTCCTGCTACCCGCCAATATTATACTGAATATTGTCACCATTCTGTGTCGACTGCAGTTAGTTGGTAAATGGTAGAATCGGAAAGTAAAACCGCTCCTGCATAAAGCAGACGATGTCAACGAAAAAGTGAAGTCTAATACCATATCTGCTTGTCGCTTTCAATGTAATATTCATCCGCATTTTGGTAATTACGACAGCTTACTTAGTAAGAGCAGAACTTCATGCGTTCTGATTGCGTATGGTTCTACATAAGCCCTATGTTAGCACTCTCTTAAGAGAAGAACTAAATACTGAATTTTCTGTTTCTCTACTAATAAAATTATCTTCAATTCTCTTCTCTCTAAACTTCATAAATATGATTAATTGAGGAAATACCTCCAGCGTAAGTAATTTATGTTGCGCGTGATTTCTTACACGGAAAGGTTAAAGTAATTTCCATACTATCAAAGAGGATAACGCAACAGATTACAGTAATGAATGTGTAACATGGGTCTTCATTTTCAATACAGATCCAAAAATAATTGTAATACTGAATCAAAAAGTCAAAACAACTCGAAGTTATACGTCGATCTATGGTAGAGTACATATCCAAAACGAATGCTAACAATGCTCTCTGACTGCCGACAGTCTTCTCTTCAAGAGCGTTTCGCTAAATTCTTAAAAATATGGAACTTGTCTATTGCTTTATTGTCTGGCTCTCTTTCAACATACGTTTTCTTTTCATCTACAACAGCCTCTCTTACCAGCATTGATTTTTCGGTGACTAGCTTATTTTCATTCCTTACATGATAAGAGACATCATCTCAGTATCAGTGATATTTATTCACGTGTGCAATCTTGCTTTGTGTTTAACATTTGCAATGAATTGATAAACAAGCTGAAAATGAGGGTATTTTGGGCAATACCTTGATACTGATAAACATAGAGCTTTGGAACGGGTTAGTTTGATACCTTTATTTGTTTAATAATGCCTGCGAGAGATGTAAAGCATGGCTTGGAAAAATCTTCGGATTTTTATTTGTTAAAGATGCTAGATATAATTCAAAGTAACTGGAGAGTTAGTACACCAGTCAGGCGAATCAGACGACCTACTTCGCGACATTCAACGAGTCTTGTGCTATTAAACATTTGAGGACTGTTAAGTGTTTTCGAGGTTTTGCTATGGAGATCTTCACGATAGTATTGTGGAAGAGCCCCGTGAGTAATACAGATGACGATTCATTAGCTTTTTGTGTTTGATGTCATAGAACTCTAAATAAAACTACCGATGTAATTTGTGTTATTAACTGCAAGATACCTTTGTAGAAATTTCGAACATCGCAAAACAGCTTAACAGTTAAAGAAACAAGCCCCTGTCGAATAAATTTCGCCTCGAAATAATCTTGTAGCTTTTTGTAACCCTGAAAAGGTATGCCTACTGTCGGTCGTTGGTTTTTCTATCGGTTGCAACATATACTGTGCATGTAGGCATTAACAGACAAAACACCAAGCGGTGAAGTTTTTTTGATGTTTTTTACTACACTGACATCATCATCGTAAGTGGGCAACTGACGGATAAATTAAAATTTTTCAATCTTCAAGTCTCTGTACTTAGAAATAGACTGAGTTTCTTAAGTTCTGTGCATTGCACTAAAACATCTCTTACAGTATTATCGTAGCATAGCGTTTGTAATTCTACACTCATAGGCTGCACTGTTAGTACAGAGAGAGCACTAGTTGTAAACACCATGTACAGTAGCTTACATCATGGGTACATACAGAGCGCTTACGCCCCTATCTCTGCCGTGCTAAGCATTGAAGCCAACATAAAACTCACGTAGCGGATGGAATAAGACAAGAGTTCCTGGCACGCGCGTTGCGAAGTGGGGCCTGGGAGTCAGAGTTAATATACATCCAACACCACAGAGTATGTATATGCCGAACACTATCTTTTGCTGTTGTATGTAATAACTGCGACTGGCGGTAATGTTATTACAAAAATTCACAGCTGAACTAAAGAAATATTTTTACACTGGAGAGACCTTGCATATTAATAAGATACACGTGGCATTAAAATTAATGTACGCAGTTTCCACGAAATTTTCTAAATTAATGTGATGATTGTCATTTAAACATTGTCACGTAAAACTGTAGCAAACAATGTTTAGCACATCGTATTTCTACTTCTTTCGGTATTTAATGTACACAAACACTAGAATTCCCATTTCTTCGTTCGAGTTCTACTTTCTTTGTCACACTTGACTGAACTGGAAGACAAAGTATTTGCTTGGAAGTAAGCGTTTTGTTACATATTATACCTCAAAAATATGTATAAAATGTTATTCATGCTGTTATCAGAAATGACATCCTCTTTTACTCACTACGTCCTATTTGTACACAAGGAAGGCACTTATATTTTAAGGTTTTTGCTAAATATAGTGCAGTTCGTCAAACAATATTAAGACAAGAAGCGGAAAAGTTCGGAAAACACTGATTTACAAGAAATCTCTGGTAGTGAGTCAAATAATATTAAACTTTTATCGGTTTAAATCTGAGTAATATCTCCAGTTTTGTATATGAGTATCAACAAACATCCAGCTTTCAACACTGTTTACTAGCATAAATTAGCAAAATAATGGTCCTAACGTGCACAAGTATAGATACAATGAGGAGTTGCTGCTGAAGTTTTCCTCTCATTTTTGTCACCGTTCATGCTCTTATAATATCATCTTTTATTCAGCAACACTAGTCATGGTCCGCATCACAGGTTTTTATACAAAACAAACTAGCTAAATGTAGTTTCAGATGGAATGAGACTATACGTCTAAGTGCTTAAGCATTCTGCGTAACTATATTGGTCAGAGTTATATCGATAAAAGTATATAAAAACCATATTTTACATTTCACTTGTAATGCTTGCTAATACTAAGGGCCGTCCGGAGTGGCCAAGCGGTTCTAGGCGCTACAGTCTAGAACCGCGCCACCGCTACGGTCGCAGATTCGAATCCTGCCTCGGGCATGGATGTTTGTGATGTCCTTAGGTTAGTTAGGTTTAAGTATTTCTAAGTTCTAGGGGACTGATGACCTCGGAAGTTAAGTCCCGTAGCGCTCAGAGCCATTTGAACCATTCAATACTAAGGAAAATAGAAACTAGTGGACAGCTTCAAGCAGCTTTTTTCGGCGTATTATTTTTAAAATGTTTCCAAGGTAAGAATCTTTTCTTTCATACGCCATCAGCGGGCAAACCTGCAGCTACTGATGACTATGAAAATATAAGCTACGAATTGTTTGTTGGCTTACGTCTCTGGATTTTCGACCGTCGTTTGTTTAATGATTTTTTCTGCCTTTACAACAACACTAGTGGGTAACACTGTGGAAGGTTCAACCTCTATTACAGGTGGTGCACTGGAGTGTGAATCTTTGATAACACTAGCCACTCGTACGGGCGCAAAGTCCCGTAATCAGCCGGCCGACGTGGCCGAGCGGTTCTAGGCGCTTCAGTCTGGAACCGCGCAACCGCTACGGTCGCAAGTTCGAATCCTGCCTCGGGCATGGATGTGTGTGATGTCCTTAGGTTAGTTAGGTTTAAGTAGTTCTAAGTTCTAGGGGACTGATGACCTCAGAAGTTAAGTCCCAAAGTGCTCAGAGCCATTTGAAGCAATTAGTCCCGTAAGCCTGACACAATTTTAGCTTAGGCATGACGATAACAATTGCAGTAACGTTTATTGTGAAAAAAGTAGAAGATTGCGCCATTTATTTACGAGTTTAGACCAATTTAAAATAAGCTAATTCGTATACACATACATTTACAGACTCTTAGTTAGAGACAATCATTAGATTTACTCCTGGTATACAAAACTTTTTTACAAATAACTTATGAAATAATGTAATGCCACACTGTTCACTCATATCTCATTAACAGTCACACATTGTTTCATAAGTCCCCTCCGTAGCGTAGATGTAGCGTTACCGCTATCACGCAGGGGGCCCGGGTTCGATTCCTGGCAGAGGACTTGGGGTTGTGTGTCCTTCATCATCATTTTCATCATCATTGACTCGCAAATCGCCGAAGTGGCATCAACTAAAAATGATTTGCAATACGACGTCCAAACTCCCAGAATGGGGCCTCATGGCCAACAGTGCCGTGCGATTATTTCATTTCATTGTTTCATAACACTTCACTCACCACACACAGACAAACATACACACACTGGTGACCAATGGCGCCTCCCGCCGGAGGTTCATGTCCTCCCTCGGGCATGGGTGTGTGTGCTGTCTTTAGCATAAGTTAATTTAAGTAGTGTGTAAGTCTAGGGACCGGTGACCTTAGCTGTTTGGTCCCTTAGAAATTCACACATTTGTGATCCCTGGGCCATTTTCTGTACCGCAAATTTCCATTTATTGTCTTGAAAAACTGAGTCAGCATCCCTCTGTAATGAGTGAGATGTTGAGCCCAGAAAGAGGAAGCGGTGTTAGTATTGTGCTATGCGTAGATTGGGGGTAAGTTTTTCTAGAAAAGGAAAAAAAGAAGGAAAAAAATCATAGTGTGAAGGTGTTATATGGAATGTTGGATGTTTTATAATCATTATTATTATTTATTTGTATAACACATTTTTTACTAAACCTCTACCCCGTTTCATCAAAGTAATCCTTCAATGTATAAAATGTATTCCATAACAGGTACTTGTTAGCTGCCTTTTTAAATAAGTCTGTTTTTGTAATTTCTTTAATCTGTTTTGGTAATTTATTGTACAGTTTTACTCCTTGGTAGAAAATGCTGTTTTGAGCTGTATCTTTATTTTTTCTTGGTAAATGTAAGTTAGTCTAGCTGTTTGTGCATTACTTACCAATGTTGTTTTTGATCCGTACAGCTGACTGGTAAGTGTATTCACACAGAGCAGTTAAAATCCCAAGTGTTTTGAAAAGATCTTTACAATGAGCTCAGCTACTATTTTTGGTTATTATTCTTATGGCTCTTTTCTGGCGTTTAAAAATTGTGTTCATATGTAGTACATTTGTTCACAAAAAAGAATACCGTAGCTAAGAACTAAGGGTACAAATAAATACTATGTAACTAAAATATACTGCTTGTTGCACACTGATGATAGGATTCTAAGGGCATAACATGCTAATGACATTTTGTTTGCAAGTACCTTTGTGTGTTCACATCACTTCAACTGCAAGGAGTTGTCTTGTTTTCTCAGTGATTGTAATGTTGCTGTCATCAGCGAAGAAAATTTTTTCACCATGAATAACACTATTGGGAAAGTCATTGACGTATATCAGGAATAGTATTGGTCCTAATATGCGGAACCTCTATATTAATGTATTTTGATTCTGATAAGTGATTTACTAAATGTTTTGATCTGTTTGAAGTATGTGTTATCTCTACTCTTTGTACCCTAACTGCTACATATGATGGAAACCAGTCCTTGACTACCTCTCTTATTCGTAATGTTCCTACTTTATTTAATAGAATCTTGTAGTCGACTGTATCAAAGGCTTTAGAAATAGCCAAAAATATGCCTGTGACACATTCATCTTTGTCAAGAGCATCAAGTACAACTTTTGTGAATTCTGCTAGTGTTGACTGTATTTTTGCCACTTCCGAAACCAAACTATGATTCACTTAGAAGATTGTATTTATTCAGGTAATTCATTAATCTGTCTTTCATAATTACTTTATTATTTTTATATTTATTCAGGTAATTCATTAATCTGTCTTTCATAATTGCTTTATTATTTTTGAGACTGGTGACAGCAGGGAAATGGGCCGAAAATTTTCTATGTATTCGACATTACCTTTCTTAAGCAAAGGTACAACTCTTGTCTGTTTTAACTGCTCTGGAAATGTCCATGATGTGAAGGATTCATTTGTTATATTTGTTAAGAGACCTTGTATAATCTCTATGCATTGTTTCAGTACACATGTTGGTACTTCATCTAAGCCTACTTTTTATTTTTTAGTTTTTGAACAGTTTTATTGGCTTCATTCTCTGTGGTTGGAAGTAGATCATTGTATTTAGTGAAACAGTATTTACAGGTGTTATATTTGTTTTGGGGAATTGTTGCTCTAACTTCTCTACAATACTTGAAAAATGCTCATTTACATAGTTTGCTAAGTGTTGTGGATCATTTATTACCTTATCCTCCTCCCTTAGCAGTATGCTATTCTGCATTTGTTTGCCTCTCCCCATTTCCGTTGACTGCTTTATCTTTATTCTCTGCATTATATATTATTTTGTCATTAAATGACTTTTTTGCAGCAATCAGCACCTTCCTATAGATCTTTTTATATCTATGGTAGAAATTGAAGAATTCTGGATCATTGCGACTCTTTTTCATGGAACTGATGTATTTAAGTGTTTGGGAGGATTTCTTAATACCTGCTGTTATCCATCTGTCTTTGTGAGATGTTGATACAGACATGCATACTTTTGGAAAAGCCTTTTCAAAGTTCAATTTAAATACTGTGAACAATTTAGAGAATTTCATATTCACATTGGTTTCCATATACACTTCATCCCAGCTTTATTTTGCTAGTTCTTTTGAAAAATCTTTTATTTTGATTTCTGATGGATGTCATTTGTAGGCTTATAGTTTAGGGAATGATTCGATGCGTGGTTGTACTGTTGTTATTTACAGAGATGGTATGATAGTCAGAGACCTTTTACAGCTACATCACATTTTTCCCTGTCCATATTTGTGGCGACATGGTCAATTACTGATGCAGTCATTGTAATAACCTTTGTTGCACTATTGACCAATAGGGCCACGCCAAAACTTTGAAGGATATTTATGAGGGTGCTGCTGCAATCATTTATGATACTATTGATGATGCTAATGTCCCCACACAGAATTATGTTGACCTTTCTACTTGAGACTTTATCTAGAACTTCTGTTAATTTATTGAAAAAAGTGTCCACACCACCACAGGGAGATCTATACACACAAAATGCTTAATTCCTTGGTGATAGCAAGCCCTGTTAATTAAATAGCTGATATTTCAAAGTGTTTGTCTTCATTTACTGTACTGATATCATGTCTTGGTTTGAACTGTGTTCCTTTTCTGATATAAATGCATGATCCTCCACCCCTTGAAGCAGCTCTGCAGTAAGAGTTTGCCCTTTCATACAATGATAATGCTACATGTTGGCTTTCGGTGTCTCTACACCAGTGCTCAGTAACACAAACTACTGTGCAATTCAAAGATTGGAGCTCAACTTACGGTAGTTATATTTTATTTTTTATTGATTGCATGTTTTGATGGAGAATTCTTAAGTCTGTGAAATGTCCCACGTTACTCTTTCCAATGACTTGTTTATCTATGTATAATCTGATATGTGTGATATCTGGAGTGTTAAAATCTGTCTTGTAAGTGATTGTTTCAGTTATTTTTAAAGTGCTGGAGATACTCTTTAGGCAGGAAACTGTTGTCTGGATTTATCCTAAAAAAGACTTACTTTTCCTAATCATGACAACAGGTATTTGACCATGTGTGACACGAGATTCACCCCCTATACTTTCATGTTGCAGCTGTACCAATCTTCTCTTCCCAGTCCTGTTTAGGTGTAGGCCATGCCTAGTGAAACCCCATCTGTTGATAGTCCCTACAGGCAACAGAGAAACTTGAGTAAAGTTGGATGCCCTCAGAGCCATCCCTAACCCCACATTGATTCGCCTCACAGCTCCATCAAGGTGTGGTCGATCATGAAGCCGAACAGATCAATAAAGTGTACGTTGGTGCCATGAGTCAGAGAAGCTATCTTGTCCAGGTCATCATCTACGTCATATACCTCATCCCTGTCCAAAATGTTTCCCGCCCCTCCCACTATCACTACATGATCCTCTTTTGTAAAGTCTTTATATAAAGACTCTGAGTCCTCTAACACATGACTTAGTCCTGCATTTTGCTTGAAGGTACTGGTGGCCTCGTACGCTGCCCCTAAACTTCCTCA
The DNA here is from genome assembly GCF_021461385.2 of Schistocerca piceifrons. Lineage (NCBI taxonomy): Eukaryota > Metazoa > Arthropoda > Insecta > Orthoptera > Acrididae > Schistocerca > Schistocerca piceifrons. The sequence continues at coordinate 456,758,993 of NC_060140.1, read as the reverse complement.
TAACTGAGGGCCTACACTTTGCCCTACCTAGCAGCGGCACTTTCTTCTTCCTAACACTTTTTACATTCCTAGACTTCTTGGCCTCAGTTGAAGTGTGTTCCACATTTCCTGCTCCCCGTTGTACCTGAGGCTCTTCTCCACTTAGCTCTGGCAGTGGTAGATACCTGTTTTTGGTGTTGATGATAAAACTGTCGGATCGCGTTCTCTTTGTTCCTATCCTCCTACCAGCTGCCAGTTTCCAACTACCCTCCCCCAATCTCCCTTGATCATTATCAGTTCCTTCCTTGCTTCCTCCAACTGTACCTGAAGGGCACAGATTTTCCTTTCCTGTTCCCCAAACAAAATGTTCCTACTGCATACTCTGTAATTCCTGGAGAGAGCCTCTTCTGTTCTCTCAACATTCTCCCCACTGCACCCCCCCCCCTCCCAATGAAAATATTTCCTGCAAGACTGGTAATAAATCCCTCTACTCACTGCCCTATAACAGCTCTACATTTCTCACTCATGGTCAGTTTCGAAAGAATAGTTAAGTGTAAAGAATGTTTTAAACTTGTCAAGGACGCGAGATTGGCTGCATGTAAACAAAAAAACGACACAAAGGTCTTATGTGCGGTTGTTGTTGTTGTACTGATTTAGAGATACAATGACAGAAGAATGAATTAGTAATTACTTTACTTTTAGAAAATTTACGTTATCAAGCGTGTTTGGCCAGGTTTTTAAACGTTTATAACTCGAAAAATTTAAGCCTAGATCGCGTCTATCTAACTAGTAAACAATATGAAATGTGTTAGTTAAATACAATTTAGAAACGTTTAATTACACTTATATTGTGACAATAGACACTGATGAAACTAATAGTTGTCTTTTTTTAACGAATTTTGCACTATCTGGAAAACTTGAACAGAATTTTTTGTGTTTAAGTCACGAAAATTTCGGGTTCCGTCGCGATTATCGGGACTTCAGATAACACGAAGTTTTTTTCAAGAACAAGTTCTGCTGGGACGCTAATATTCTGTTGTGTGACAAGAAGGAACGCTACAAGTATACGAAACAAAGAAAATTTAAATTTGACACTATTTCCTCTTAAATAAGTTCTTTCAGCGCACGAAGAAAACACCTGCGATCGCACTCGGTGGCCATCCATTTTCAACAGTAAACAAAACGTCTTGGGTCCTGAGTTATAGCCTACCCTCTGTTTACATTTCGGAAAAAAATCAGCTGAAATGGTGGCTGAAGACTTCCGGTAAAAGAAGTCACCGTCGTTCAGGCAACGGCCTTGTGAAAGAGGGTAGTGGAGTGGAGAGAGGTTCAAAGCACGCTCTTGCCCTTGGCGTGTGAAACTGTCCCTAAAGAGCGGCTGAATTAGCAAAGATCAAGGACATGAGGATACAGAGGGTAACGGAAACCACTGTATAAAATCCGCTTAAAGCGTATCTACAAGTCGTCATGATGGTCCCTTCATTGGCTAAAAATTCCGGATTAGTTCCAAAAATATGAATGAAAGTCTTATCATTTGAAAACTGCATCATGTAAGAAATTTCTGCTTCTCGCTATGCACCAATCTATTGTCCACACGAAGCTTTCAAAACAGTAAAAACTGCTCTCTTAGTTCAGTGCTTGTCCATGTCGTTCAGTAATGCAAACATGGTAGCATCTGACCTAACGCATACGTAACTGTCATATAGTTTGAAGTAGGATTCGTCCGAATAATTTAATGTCTCCATACTTTCGTTCACTTCCATCAAAAAGTGTCGAAACTAACGATACAATAAAGCGTGCAACTTTAGACGATTACTGTTCATACTATCAATTTCTTCACATGTGCTATGCATGAAAATTTAATACAAAGTGTTTTTGATGTACAGAACAATGAATTACCTACAAATCATCTGTTGATCGTTTTGTTATTCTCTTTAGTAGTAGCTCTTTCATCTATATCTATACTAAAGTCAGATTTTGCCAGTGCGGCAATGAAGGAATCCACTGCAGTCGATGGAGTTTTTTTAATTCCGAACAATGGAAGCCGATGCAGTGAAATGTGTGTGCGATGTTTCTCTCATAGTGTCGCATTACGGCGCCAGAATGAGTTGACTGTTTTGATTCAGTTGTTACCACAGACTTACTACACGCAGAAGACGAATGAATAATCATTCAACCGTGCTCTAGTTCGTCTAGCATCCGTGTGTCGCTGTCTAAAAATCTTTTCTACTCAACGGTTCAACGCACTTCTCATTATCTTCTCAATACGAGATGTCATATTATGGGAAACTCATTTCGGGAAATAATTCAGCCCCGATCGAACTCAATTGCTGATATTGTGTCTTCACTCCGCTCCATGAAAGTTTTTTCGTTTTTTTGTCTAGTTGGTCTCAGTTTCTGTTACTGTTATGATGTTGACTGTTGTCATCTCAAACACAGCTTGTATTGAATTGTATTGTATGTTAACCGGGGACCTAGAAACGACGGAGAGGCTCCGTCCCCGCCGCAGCCGCAGTGGTCCACAACCCCACGACGACTACCGCAGTCCATTCCACGCCTCCGCCGCCCCACACCGAACCCAGGGTTATTGTGCGGTTCGGCCCCCGGTGGACCCCCCCAGGGAACGTCTCACACCAGAGGAGTGTAACCCCTTTGTTTGCGTGGAAGAGTAATGGTGGTGTATGCGTACGTGGAGAACTTGTTTGCGCAGCAATCACCAACAAGTGTAACTGAGGCGGGTTAAGGGGAACCAGCCCGCATTCGCCGAGGCAGATGGAAAACCGCCTAAAAACCATCCACAGACTGGCCGGTTCACCGGACCTCGACACAAATCCGCCGGGAGGATTCGTGCCGGGGACCAGGCGCTCCTTCCCGCCCGGAAAGCCGTGCGTTAGACCGCACGGCCAACCGGGCGGGCAAACTCAGCTTAGTTAGCGCTTCTCGAAGTCACTTTTCGTCGGAATGGTTACAGTGAAAGACAGAGCAAACGCGCGTTGTGCTATCCATCAACATTGCACTGGGTGACTGGTGACAACAGAAAGGCTCAGGAAAGTCTATAGCATTTTTGTCTTATGCAGGGTAGCATTTCCAACAGAACTGGTCGTATTTTGCGGTAATATGTGAAACGTGTTTTTCAACCGCCATCTAAGATTAGCGCCTATTTTAGGGCCCATAAAAAATGATCTTTGTTTGTGTAAGGCTGGTATCTGTTGTTTTCGTTGCAGTTGTGGCATTTCATATATTGTTCAGACCACCAGGACGTGGAAGACGTGTGTACTGAACATAAGCGGCACATACACTTACACCGAGTAAATCTGCTACTGCAGAACACGCCAATCGTAAAAGTACATTCGATGAAGTCGGTTGTTTTACAACAACCGACTTTTCTCTATTCCTCTAGACCTGTGGCATAAAGAATTGTCTACTTTTCCAATAAAATCTAAAATTCTTCTATCGAACTGTGAGACAGTTTACTAATTCCCACTGAAAATTCTCTGAAAATATTCTCTTTCGATTGGCAGTTTTAGTTAGTACGCTACGTATTTGCATCACATAAAAGAGTTCACTGTTGGGTTCATGTATATGACATATTTCTACATTCTTTACCAATAATTCTGTTTCTGTCAATTCTGAAGTGACGTGAACAGAAAGCATATAGGAAAAAATTCTCTACCAAGACGGGACTCATACAGCTAAAACTGTGATGAAATCTAAGCGATTTTTTTCTGGTGATACATTAAATCGAACGTGAACTTCAACAAATCACGTACACTGAGCGAATTGAAAGAGTCGATTCCCCAGGAAATATCTACTTTAACTCGTTAAGTGTTGGGACGCCTTTTTGGAGCAACCAACGAAAGGGTAATATTCTAAGAGTCGAAGCGTGGAGAGCCAAAGCTTGAATGTGGCAAGGAACCTAGAACATCTGAAAAGGAAAACAAAAATGCTCACTCTAGGTCTGTTGGGTGTCAGTGAAGTGAAACAGAAAGAAGACAAGGATTTCTGGTCAGACGAATACAAAGTAACATCAACTGCGGCAGAAAATGGTACAACGGGAGTAGGATTCGATATGAACAGGCAGGTAGGGCACAGGGGATACGACTGTTCTCGTCAGATTCGACAGCAAACCAACCCCAACAATAATAGTTCAGGTATAGATGCCGACGTCGCAAGCAGAAGGTGACGAAATAGAGAAATATATGAGCATATTGAGAGGTTAATCCAGTACATAAAGTTGGATGAAAATCTGATAATCCTGGGGGATTGGAATGTGGTTGTTGGGGAAGGAGTAGAAGAAGAGTGGACACCTCTAAACAGTAATCACAGATGCTGGACAGTCAGACATAGGTAATAGGCAGTTAACTTCGAAGAAACCTTGAGTAACAGAAAAAATACTTCAATTCATCGACGAGAGAGAGAAGTACAAAAATATTCAAGGAAATTCATGAATACAAAAATACAAGTCACTTGGGAATGAAATAAATAAGAAGTGCAGGGAAGCCAAGGCGAAATGACTGAATGAAAAAATTTAAAGAAATCGGAAAAGAAATGATTGTCGGAAGGACCGACTCAGCACACTGAAAAGGTAAAACAAGCAACAGCGGCGATATTAATAGTGCAATGGAAATACCATTGTTAAACGAAGAGTAGAGGGCGGGTAGATGGAAGGAGTTCACAGAAGGCCTCTCTGAGGGGTAGGAATCGTCTGATGACGTAATAAAATAAGAAATTGGAGTCGACGCGGAAGAGACAGAGGATGCAGTATTAGTCAGAATTTAAAACAGCTCTTGAAGACTTATGATCAAATGTAGCAGAAAGGATAGACAAAATTCCATCGGAATTTCTAATCATTGGAAACAGTGGCAGCAAAACGTATATTCTAATTGGTGTGTAGGATCTATGGGACGGCCACATACCATTATACTTTGGAAAAACATCAGCAACATTATTCCGAAATTGAATATACAGAAGAATGGAAAAAATTGAGGATCTGTTCGATGACGATCAGTATAGCTTTAGGAAAGGAAAATGGCTGCACAGAGACAGTTCTGGCGTTGCGTTTGATAATAGAAGCAAAACTAAAGAAAAATGAAGATATGTTCATAGGATTTGTCGATCTGGAAGAAGCCCTCGACAGTGAAATATGGTGCAAGATGTTCGAAATTCTGGAACAAATAGGAGTAATCTATAGGGAAAGACGGATGATAAACAATATGTATAAGAACCAAGAGGGAACAAATAAGATTGGAAGACGAAGAAAGAAGTGCTCGGATTAAAAAGAGGTGTACGATACTCAGGGTTAATAGTCTGAGACGTCTCCAACGAAATCCATTCGCAAAAGAGGAACTGAATTCAAGGAGCAGTCAACAATGCATAAACACAATAAAAATATTTTAAAGTAGTAGTATTTAGACCGAAGTTTGTAAATGAATTATCCGATAACGACATGGAGCAGGGAGTTGCAGCATGCTGTGCTTTGTTGGGACAATTTATAAATCGCCCATTTCGCTCATGAGCCTTATTACCTCATGAATGTGAGATATGTCGTTGTTAACACAAGACGAATGTGGTTTTCTTGTCCGTACAAAATTCCCAGTATGTGGAATAGCTGGAAAGGAACGTGCCTCATGTTATGATATGGACCGAGATGTCATCACAGTATCTGACCGAACTACATTCTTTTGAAGAGTAGGTGAATGGAAATTCTTATTTTGCAATGTAACAAACACGGTTAATATATCTGAAGACAGGGGAACCGTGTATCTGTGTTGTTGCAATAGGACAGAGTTCCAGCACACTTCCTTAGCGAACAGACAACTCATTACGGGGAATACTCAAGACCCATGTGGCTCAATGATGGGTCAAGACTAATGAAGAAGTGCATAAAAATGTCGAGGGAGCCTTTCAAGGCATAACTGCTGCAATGCTCCGCAAAATGTAAGTACTACAGTTTACAACATAGAGCGTAGCCCATACTTACGTATATGAATTTTGACTGACTGCACCTCAGATGTTAAGTCCCATAGTGCTCAGAGCCATTTGAACTGACTGCATTATTTGTTATCCTGGACCAAAAGAGTTACGATATGGCACCACTGTGTAGCTTGAGAGTGGAGATAAAACGGTCACTGGGCTTAGAACCGTTAGTGTATGCCAGAAAGCGTAGTATGTGGAGTTTCTCTGTAACAGCGTGTGCTACGTGTGCGTGTATATTCTGCAACAATCAAGCAGAGGTGAGACGGAAGATGGCAGTCTAGTTAGGAGGAAATAGACCTTCTGTAACAGTGGCAAGAATAAGCAAGAAATTTGACGCTGCTGGTAATGTTTTGCATGCGAAGGGAGCTGGTAGGTCCCGGATGTGCATACCGATTATAACAGAGCTCGTGTTTTGGAAGACGGTAACTCGTTCCTTGGGAAGCCGAAATCTTAAAGGCACATATGCAGAGAAATGAACCTTTCACACGCAATACTGTACAAAATACTAAAGGATCTAAAATTAAAGCCATATCATCCTCGTCTGATAAATGACCTTAACGACGATGACCTGGATAGGCTCTTCGAGTCGGCTAGAAAATGGCTGGGAATGCTGAAGGAAAATCCAGGTTTGGAAGAACACATAATGTGGATAGATGAGGCCAAATTTCATGTTTCGGGAAGCGTTAACCGACGCAACTGCCTTTGGTGGCGGGAAGAAAACGCTAATACAAACACCGGTGTGCATGAGTTAAGTTCTGGTGTGGGGGTGATGTCTCTCATGAAAGATTTGTTGGTCCATTACTTTTCAATGATTCCGTTACTGGAGAAAGTCATCTTAAATTGCTTACAGACACTGTGTACCCTTTACTGTCTGTACGAGAAACAGTAACGGCTTGTGGTGGCAGCAAGATGGAGCACCACCACACTATGTCACTCTAGTACGAGAATGGCTGAACAAAACATTCCTGAACCGCTGGACAGGTCGACGTGGGTATGTGGAGTGCCAGCTCGATCTCCCGATTTGACACCACCTGAATTTTTCTTATGGGGTGTTTTAAAGAACAAAGTGTATCAGCGTCACAGACGCAATTAGGAAAACTACGGGAAGCTATCACAGTGGATACCATTACGGGTCTGTCACGCTGCTTGTGACAATGTTTTTCATCGTCACCAGGCATTTATAGATTTGGACTGTGCATAGGTGGCCCATGCCATGGAGAACAGATTAAAATTCTTGTACGAGTAAGGAAAGGTATGAGAGGAAGTGTTTATATTCAACTTATGTTCAAGTTACTTTACAAGTTCCTTTATCACAGACTTTGACACATCATACAATGAGGTAACAAAAGTCATGGGATACCTCATAATACCGTGTCGGGCCTCCTTTTGCCCAGCGTAGTGCAGCAACTCGACATGGTTGGAAATTCTGTGAAGAAATACTGAATCATGCTGCCTTTATAGCTGTCCGTAATTACGAAAGTGGCGCCGATGAAGGATTTTGTGCACATACTGACCTCCCGATTATGTCCCGTAAATGTGCGATGGGATTCATCTCAGACGATCTGGCTGGCAACAGCTTTCGCTCTATTGGTCCAGAATATTCTTCAAACCAATTGTGGCCCAGTGACATAGCGCATTGTCATCCATAAAAGTTCCATCGTTGTTTGGGAACGTGAATCCATGAATGGCTGCAAATGATCTCTCAGTAACCGAATATAACCATATCCAGTCAATGATCGGTTCACTTGGACCAGAGGACCAAATCCATTCCACTTACAGACAGCCCACACCATTATGCATTCATCAGCTGCTTGCACAATGTCTTGTTGACAACTTGGGTCCATGGTTCAAATGGCTGTAAGCACTATGGGACTTAACATCTGAGGTCATCAGTCCCCTAGACTTAGAACTACTTAAACTAACCTAAGGACATCACACACATCCATACCCGAGGCAGGATTCGAACTTGCGACCGTAGCAGCAGCGCGGTTCCGAACTGAAGCGCCGAGAACCGCTCGATCACAGCGGCCGGCTTGGGTCCATGGATTCGTGCGGTCTGCACCGCAGTCGAACCATACTATCAGCTATTACCATCTGAAATCGGGACTCATCTGGCCAGGCAATGGTTTTCCAATCGTATAGGGTCCAACCGATATGGTCACGAAACCAGGAGAGGCGCTGCAGACGATGTCGTTCTGTTAGCAAAGTCTCTCGCGTCGAGTGTCGGCTGCCATTGCCCATTAACGCCACACTTAGCCGCACTGCTTAGCAGATACATTTGTCGTGCGTCATACATTGATTTCTGCGGTTATACCACGTGGTGTTGTTTGTCTGTTAGCACTGACAAACTCTGCTGTTCTCGGTCGTTAAGTGAAGGCCATCGGCCATTGCGTTGTCAATGATGAGAGGTAATGTCTGAAAGTTGGTATTCTCGGCACACTTTTGACACTGTGGATCTCGGAATATTAAATTCCGTGACGACTTCCCAAACTGAACGGCCCAAGCGTCTAGCTCGAACTCCCATTCCACGTTCAATCTGCTGATTCCTGTAGTGTGGCCATAACCAAGTCGGAAACCTGTTCCCGTGAATTACCTGAGTGCAAATGACAGCTCCGCCAATGCACTGTCCTTCTTTATCTTGTGTACGCAATGCTACTGCCGTCTGTATATGTGCATATCACTATCCCATGACTTTTGTCACCTCACTGTATTATGGCCACCCTGTACCTTCTTGAATCTGGGTTTACGGGCACTCCTTGGAGTCACTACACATATTTCGTGATGTTTCCATTCGAGGCACTGCTTGGACTTCATGATAGTGTCTGGGTGGGATAAGAAAATCGTATTCGACACTTTCCGCGAACCAGCCTTACAATCAACACGAGGAGCAGAGCTGCGTGCTCAGCGCAAAGTCTACCTGCACGACGCGGCAGCAGCATAGCAGCGGCGGTTTGTGTGTAAGGAGGACGCTGCTCGGCTGTTTCCGGAGGCGCCACCCCATTGAGAGTTTGCGGGGGCAGCCGCACAAGTGCTGATGAGCCGGCCCGTGCCGCCCCCGGGAAGCCAGGCAAGCGCCGCCACGCACCGCGCTCCGCTCCACTCCGCTCTATATTCAATTTCCGATAGCTGTGCGCCGCCACCAGCATGTCGCTACTCGCCGCCACCCTGGCAGGTCCGGAGCCCTCCCTCCGCGCGACGCCGCCTCCGCGAAAGAACAAGGACCGCAGCGCTACCTGCTGCGGCCAAAATTTTACCCAACACTGCTACAATGTAGTCACTGGAACGAGTTACATAAAACGTACACGGCCAGCCGGTGTGGCCGAGCGGTTCTAGGCGCTTCATTCTGGAACCGCGCGACCGCTACGGTCGCAGGTTCGAATCCTGCCTCGGGCACGGATGTGTGTGATGTCCTTAGTTTCGTTAGGTTTAAGTAGTTCTTAGTTCTAGGGGACTGATGACCACAGATGTTAAGTCCCATAGTGCTCAGAGCCATTTGAACCATTTTTTAAAACGTACACGGACCCTTCAGTGCTGTGCGAAGGGTGTATGATGAGCGCTCGGTGCGATACGCCGAAAAGGGTGCTAAAACCCGATATAATTTTCTACTTGATGAGCGATCACGGTTTATAATCGGACACAACCTGTCAAGTATTTAGGAGCATCTGTTCGGGAAATTTGAAGGTGAAACATTTACATAAGCAGAGGGTGCCCTAAGCCTTCATATCATAACTTTGTAACAAATAAAGCACGCTAAATTGACTATATTGAGATATGGATGTAACGGTGGCAAAATAGTTCTTAAAATTTTTGTTGAAACTTTGAAATACGTGACTGTAAACCAGTCATAAGAGACAGGCCCACAATCACTTAAATTGCAGAACCATAACAAAGACCCTGAAAAGCCCGGACATATAGGTCAAATCCTATTATTTTCCAGGACGTATGGAGTAAAACGCATAGTCTTGTACGTTTTATGCTTGCATGCACACAACTGTCTGGCGGGCGGGTCGGCGGCGCCGTGCTTGCTATCGTAGATTGTCGGCGGCTTCTCATTGTTCTCAACAAAGAAGTATGGAAAACAGGTCTATAGGAGTGTGTCTAAACGTACATGCAGTTGGTCTTTTGGTATAAAAAGAAAGAACTACGTACGCGCCAGTCCTCATTTAGTGAATTTGATCTAAAACCTTCTAAAATTGTTTACGAGAAGCGTTCAATAAGTAACGCAACACATTTTTTTCTGAAAGCGGATTCGGTTTATTTGGGATTCCAATAAACAACATTATTCCCAACTCTTTTTGCTACAAGACCCTATTTTTCATAATGATCTCCGTTGAGTGCAACGGCCTTACGCCACTTTACTGTATGCCCGCATGGTACCACTCTACTGGTCGACTTCGAAGCCAACGTCTTGCTGCATCAATAACCTCCAAATTATCCGTGTACTGCTTCCCGCGGGGTGCAGCCTTCATTAGGCCAACCAGATGGAACTAGGAAGGTGCGAGATCCGAGCTGTAAGCTGGATGAGGAAAAACAGTCCAATGAAGTTTTATGAGCTCCTCTCCGGTGCGCAGATTTCTGTGAGCGCTTGCGTTGTCATGGTGAAGCAGACGTTCGCTTGAATTTTTGTGGTGACGAATACGCTGAAGTCGTTTCTTCAGTTTCTTGAGGACAGCACAGCTGTGTACGCTGCACAGGATGCGGGAGATGGCGACCTTGTTGCGATGATGACAGGCACCTTGCCCAACGACTCACCGTGTTTTTGTTCTCTGCCAGGTCTCCGTAAATATTCTGGGAGCGCTTATCAGTATCTGCGATGCTCTGATCATCCGCAAAAAGAAATCCAGTGACATATCTCTACTTGGAAAGCACCTCTATTATAGACGTCATTTTGAGTGCTACATATACCGGTACCGCCACCACCTGTCGGAACTTCTATGAACTACAGGGGCCGAAGCGGAAATATTCCACTACGTCCCACAACAATTTCCGCATTTTTTTCGTCAGAAGTTGACCGAGGAAAAAATGTCTTGCATTATTTATTGGATGCTCCTCGTATTTTCAATCACTCCAGATACAGAAAATGACTATAAAAGCCCTCTAGGACGTTCCTAACGCCCTCAAAACTAGAACAAATCCAGGGACTCCTGGACGTATGGCAGCTCTAATCAGAGAAAAGGCGACTGGATATGTCGTACGCAGTAACTGGCTCCTCCTTGTCATATAAAAACAGAACACATCGAAGTGTCCATATTTTCCGTCGACACAGTTTTCTTAGCGCAAAAAGTGTCTAAAAATTAAAAAATCACAGCTGACAAACAATAATAATGTTTCCAAAATGAATCTTTGAAGCTTCCGCAGACCATGCGCTGTTTTGAAACTTCCTGGCCGATTATAACTACACTCCTGGAAATGGAAAAAAGAACACATTGACACCGGTGTGTCAGACCCACCATACTTGCTCCGGACACTGCGAGAGGGCTGTACAAGCAATGATCACACGCACGGCACAGCGGACACACCAGGAACCGCGGTGTTGGCCGTCGAATGGCGCTAGCTGCGCAGCATTTGTGCACCGCCGCCGTCAGTGTCAGCCAGTTTGCCGTGGCATACGGAGCTCCATCGCAGTCTTTAACACTGGTAGCATGCCGCGACAGCGTGGACGTGAACCGTATGTGCAGTTGACGGACTTTGAGCGAGGGCGTATAGTGGGCATGCGGGAGGCCGGGTGGACGTACCGCCGAATTGCTCAACACGTGGGGCGTGAGGCCTCCACAGTACATCGATGTTGTCGCCAGTGGTCGGCGGAAGGTGCACGTGCCCGTCGACCTGGGACCGGACCGCAGCGACACACGGATGCACGCCAAGACCGTAGGATCCTACGCAGTGCCGTAGGGGACCGCACCGCCACTTCCCAGCAAATTAGGGACACTGTTGCTCCTGGGGTATCGGCGAGGACCATTCGCAACCGTCTCCATGAAGCTGGGCTACGGTCCCGCACACCGTTAGGCCGTCTTCCGCTCACGCCCCAACATCGTGCAGCCCGCCTCCAGTGGTGTCGCGACAGGCGTGAATGGAGGGACGAATGGAGACGTGTCGTCTTCAGCGATGAGAGTCGCTTCTGCCTTGGTGCCAATGATGGTCGTATGCGTGTTTGGCGCCGTGCAGGTGAGCGCCACAATCAGGACTGCATACGACCGAGGCACACAGGGCCAACACCCGGCATCATGGTGTGGGGAGCGATCTCCTACACTGGCTGTACACCACTAGTGATCGTCGAGGGGACACTGAATAGTGCACGGTACATCCAAACCGTCATCGAACCCATCGTTCTACCATTCCTAGACCGGCAAGGGAACTTGCTGTTCCAACAGGACAACGCACGTCCGCATGTATCCCGTGCCACCCAACGTGCTCTAGAAGGTGTAAGTCAAGTACCCTGGCCAGCAAGATCTCCGGATCTGTCCCCCATTGAGCATGTTTGGAACTGGATGAAGCGTCGTCTCACGCGGTCTGCACGTCCAGCACGAACGCTGGTCCAACTGAGGCGCCAGGTGGAAATGGCATGGCAAGCCGTTCCACAGGACTACATCCAGCATCTCTACGATCGTCTCCATGGGAGAATAGCAGCCTGCATTGCTGCGAAAGGTGGATATACACTGTACTAGTGCCGACATTGTGCATGCTCTGTTGCCTGTGTCTATGTGCCTGTGGTTCTGTCAGTGTGATCATGTGATGTATCTGACCCCAGGAATGTGTCAATAAAGTTTCCCCTTCCTGGGACAATGAATTCACGGTGTTCTTATTTCAATTTCCAGGAGTGTATTTGCCGGAACAATCTCGAAACCGGGACCTTGCTTTCACTGCCAATCGTCTTAACATATTTTTGTTCTTTGTTATTTCCTTTTTTGTTATTATTCACGTCATCGCTAGGTACATGCTTTCGGTGATGTGCAACGAGAGGAGAAGTATACATTACGTAAGTAGGAAGTATAGCGAAATTGTGTTCATCTTCAAGAATCAATGTGGTGGAATACTTTTCGAAGCAATGCAAACTAAAATTTTCTATCCCTTACTGGCCAACAGAAGTCTCCTATCAAACTTAGGTCTCAATTTGAGGAATGATTTCTGAGAATGTAAGTTTGGAGTGGGAAAACTAGAACAGAAGAGAATTGAACCATTTGAGATGTGGTGGTAGAGAAGAATGTTGAAAATGGACTGATAAGGTAAGGAATGTAGAGATTCTCCGCAGAATCGGCGAGGAAAGAAACACTGACAAGAAGGAACAGGATGCTAGGACATCAAGGGGTAACTTCCATGACGCTAGAGGAAGCTGTAGAGGGTAAAAACTGTGGAGGAAGACGGAGATTGGAATACATCCAGCAAATAATTGAAGACATAGGTTGCAAGTGCTTCTCTGAGATGAAGAGGTTGGCACAGGTGAGGAATTCGTGGCGGGCTACATCAAACCTGTCAGAATACTGATCACTCAAATAAATAAATCTGTTCGGAGAGAGAGGGTCACTGATTCAATTTCCGCCGGAGGTATCAGGATTCTTTACAGCACGTCACTACTATGCTCTTCCTTCTAGACTGTCTAGGTTAGTGCTCCGTTTACACACAGTTGTTGACAAGACTGCTCCATCTTCCACATTTCCATCGCGCGTAGAACAGTGTCCTTGCCTTCGGTAGCAGTAAACCGAGAAAAGAACAGTTACTTTCAGCGTGATGAAGCTGATGTTCTAACCGAACGGTGCACTGTGTTCTCATCTCCAGTTTTCGCTTGTTGAAAGGGTGCATTCTTACCGCAAGTTTAATTTTATCAATTGCTATGGTACTTCGCAGTAATAAGTACGGGAATAAATTAATGAAAAATGTGCACACAGAACGGTTTACACTGCATTTTCCATAACTTCGCATCTCCACCTCAACTCATTTATCGAATGTAAATTACAATTACTGCACGGCGCACAGTCACCTCACTAATACAGTGCGCCGTCTTGATACTGACCATCCGAGCTATACACGCATGACTCATCGTACCCTATGACAGCTTTACTTCTTTCTGTCAACACCTGTCCTCTACCTTCCGAACTTCACAGAACTTCTCCTCAATGCATGCAGGAAAGATTTCAGTGAAATTTGGAAGGTCGGAAAGAGGTGCTGGCGAATTAAAGCAGTGATAATGAGTTGTGAGTCCTGTATGGGTAGCTTAGTCATTAGGAGCATTTCCTGCGAAAGGCAAGGGTTCGAGTCCCGGTCCAGCAACAATTTCTATCTCCCAAGAAGTTTCAATAATGATTTTTTTTTCAATTTATTGGTGTATCAATAATTCCAGCGAACTTTTGCGTCAATTTTATGGCGTGATTTTCTAAAACACATGCACGCTGGTAAAGCTGAATGTAAATGTTTTAGGACAATGTGACAATAATCTGAAACCGTTAGGACCCAGTACAGTCTGTAAAATTTTTCTTTATCGCTGTCTCTCTTGTTCTGAATCGACGAGGCACATGACAGGACACTAGTATTTTGTGTCTGGCCACCATTAACCTAAGCGAGCAAACATACTGCGTCCTTTAGCATTGTTGTAGCGATAACGGTATCAATTTCCTGTGCCATGTTATGTCTGTCTGTGCTGAAACGAGCGATCATGTAGCTGGTAGTCTATCGACTCTCTATTACACAACCTTCCTTCAAAGAAATATCCAGAGTCACTGTAAATGCTCGGAACGAAGCACAAAAAGTAGGTGTCGTTATTGAATTGTTGAGGGGGTTCATTTTCACAGCTCTGTTGTCCCTAGCAATAATTGTCCCAGGCGGAACTTGTTTCCCCCGCTGAAACCCTGTCCCCCTTCGTCTCTCGCTTTCTCGGTAGTGACCGAGGTTGAAACTTCTTTACACATTTATGATTTCGGAACCAAGGAATAGTCAAAGGAATGAAACTGCAGGGGTCCCCACGGCCAAAGAAATTCCGCATCCAGACAAAGAAGGTACTCGCTGCTCAGGTGTGTAGAGTAAGTGGAGAGTATAAGGCCAGACTCCTCGCCCAGATAGAGGGATGAATTAAAACGAAACGCCGTGGAGAGTTAATCAAAATGATACTTTTGTACGACAATGCACCTTCGCGCTTTGTATTTTCATCTCATCTTTTGAAGACTCTGAACTATCAACATCGTCAACTTTTGTAGTCCTAACGTCCTCAGCTGCGTATGTTGATAATTTTTGCTTTCATACCATCTGATCACAAATAAATAAAAAAAAATTTCTGTGCCATACGCGTTTCGCTTTTATTCTTAGCAAAGCATTTTCAATGACCTGGAATACGGCATGCAAACATTTTTGTTTATGCTATTTAGTTTACATTTATGACGGTGTACATATAGATTATAAACAGCTTTGGCTCTTTTTGCTTTTCAGTGATGTAATAATTTCAACTGCTACTTACAGATTTCGTGGATGTTGATCTATATCCTGTGTTCTTCTTACTTTGTTATAGCAGTTCTTGTGTCAACTGTCATTTGAAATTTCGTTTTCACACTTCACAGCAGTGGGAATTGATCACACATTTGAATGTTATGTTTTGGATGTTGTTGCCAGTTGTCGAATGTTATCACTAACTACTTACTTTTTTTTTTAATATGTGATCTCTTTGTGTGTGTGTGTGTGTGTGTGAAATGGAATTTGTTTTCGTATGACCCAGATCATGCAGGAGGGGTGGTTAGGACGTGCCCAGTTGTAACACAGTCAGATATCTCCTTTACTAATATCAACTTTTCACCTAGAACTTTTTTTTATGAGAGTGATCGTTTCGAGATATTTAGTGTCATGATGTATGTCTGGGATAAACTCCGAAACTACTAAACCGATCTTGATGAAATTTTGCAGCTATGTGTAATTTGGTCCAACTTAAATGATAGGATAGTTTTTAACTCTATTATTGCCTCAATATTTGTTATTGCAAATTACATGTTTATTATACGACAACAGTGTTCATTTGTTCGTAAGTTCTTTGATTCCTAACAGACGGAGGTGCAAGTTAATTCATCGACACAAGACACTTAACATCTTTTGACATTTACATTTTGTAGACATACAGTAGATGGCATCGTGTTTCGATTTCTAGATGCTGCTATCTATTTATTCCAAGTAATATTTTTTTATATTTACAACATAACTGTGCTATTTTAATTTTTCGTGTATCATTATTATAATTGTACTACGTATTGCATTATAATTGTACTGTGTGACGTTTAGATATTAGTAACATTTTTTACAGACTGCGTTCGAATTGCACCAGACATTGATTACTCTGCACATCCTAAAATTACAATGATGCGATGGGCAAAATATGCCAGTATTGTCAAGTTCATACATAATGTTTCCCCATTGATCTTCACACCACCTCGAAAATGTGTAAGTTTCTCTTTCTTGCTTTCTATTTTGTTATTTGCATTTTATGTTTATTTTTAATCTGTTAATTTTTAATTAATTAATTCATTAATTTAGATCTAATATATTTATTAAAATAAAAATATAATAATTTTTTCAGTTTCAGTATAATCCCGCGAAAAAAATCTTACCTTAATGACACATATAGCAGAGAAGCACGACGCAAACGTGTTGGGAGAGCTCATGAATCGGAAGAACAAATCGCGGCAAGGAACGCAGCTCAACGAACCAGACCAGCAGAAATTCGTAGACACAGATCTCGAGAACAGCGTGATGTACGTCTGCGACAAAATATATCGAGAACAGGCATTCTCTTTTCAGAGAATGCAAAAGAGAGAGGCAGCAAACCAGCCTTGCATTAACACGTGCATCATTCGATCGCCTGCGTTCGAATATGCACCAGACATTGATTGCTCTGCACATCCTAAAATTACAATGGTGCGATGCACAAAATATGCCAATATTGTCAAGCATTAAAATTCTGCAATGAAGCTGTCGTTAGTGTTGTGCATTAAGAAAAGTTGTACTGTCACTTGTTCCTATTCCGCCGGAACCTTTACAATCACTTCTTGCTGGCGAATCAGACGATTCGAAATTGTTTTTACGCGAGACACGCAAATTCAATTCTTGCTTTCAAATGACGTCCTTCATGGCAACTAAAACTTCGATTTCACATCTGATGGTCACAATTTTGAAATTTCATTCAAAATCCAAGGCCAGGTGTATAACAAAATTGGGTCGCTGATGCCGATGCCTAATGATGATCTGAAGTTTCTCCAAATTTAATTTATTTTATTTGCAGTTGTGCGAAACGCGTGACAAATCGGTGCCAGTGTAATTTCATCGAACAAGCAGAAGAGAGAGCAATTGCGGAATTGTCGTAAAATTTTTTGGGAAATTGTAAACAACTTATTCAGTTGTTTAAAAGAGTGTCTCCACAATTGAGAAATGACAACTATCAAATCGTCATTATAGCCGACAAAGTACAATCAGGAGAATACTCTGGCAGGTTCAACGC
This sequence comes from Schistocerca piceifrons, assembly GCF_021461385.2. Lineage (NCBI taxonomy): Eukaryota > Metazoa > Arthropoda > Insecta > Orthoptera > Acrididae > Schistocerca > Schistocerca piceifrons. Next base: position 456,741,574 of record NC_060140.1, on the reverse strand, counting down.
GCCAACCATAGATAAAGTTGCTGTTATTATGGTTGGTGATCCAGTCGACAACAGAAACATCAAAATCACGCGTCGAGACAGCACTGTTAGTACAATCTGAGATATTCGTATGATTCAGTTCAGTATCCTGGCAAGGGCAGGATGAGTATCACATCTACATCAAACAGTGTGATCCAGTTACTGGTACGTTTGATATCCAACTATTTACTTCCTTATTTTATTGATCTTAATTTCTTATTCTTAATTTTTCTAACTATTTTATTACTCATTTTTAGGTAGTAAAACTAATAAAAATGTTAGTTCAGTGAGCTACTACGCGCTTCGATTGACGATTAGACATATAATTATGTCCTTCGATATTGTCAGCAGTACCATCAATACGTTGTGGGTATGTATGCTGAGATCGAAACGGAAGGTTTACGATTTATTAGAAACAAACAGGCCAAATTACGATCGGAAGAATACACCAATTTACGAGATGCTATTATCGGAAACATCGATGAAAATTTAAATACCAATGACAGTGGTACTGCATTTATATTACCTTCAAGCTACATCGGCAATACACGGAGCATGTAGGAATACATACAAGATGCGATGACTTAACGTACGTCATTACGATGGTCCTGATTTGTTTATGACATTTACATCTAATCCGGATTGGGAGGAAATACAATCTTTCTTATAACTGGCCAACAATCAATACATCGTCATGATATCACTGCACGTGTGTTCAACCAAAAATTAAAAACATTAATTGATTTAATCGCAAAGCGATCGGTTTTCTGTAACATACGTAGTTGCCTGTATTCTATTGAGTAGTAAAAGCAAGATTTGCCCCATTCTCACGTTTTGATTCGACTTGAAGATAAATTCCGCCCAGAAGAAACTGATCAACTAATTTCTGCCGTAATTCCGGATCCAATAATTGATCCAGAATTGTCTGATATCGTTACCAGTAACATAATCCACGAACCGTGAGGTGCTTTTAACATGACATCACCCTGTATGGAAGATGGAAAATATAACAAGCGTTTCCCAAAATAATATACAAATGGTACTATTATGGATATCGACTGCTATCCACTGTATCGTCGCAGAAACGCTGAGGATGGTGGCCACACATTAACAATGCGATTGTCAAGTTCTACATCTCAAATTGAAAGTGACCATCAGTAGGATACTTACCATTGCTATCAAAAACGTATGAGGTTCATATTAATATCGAGATTTGCAGTTCCGTAAAATCCACTAAATACATATACAAATATGTTAATAAAGGTAGTGATTAGGTCGCATTTAAAGTACAAAATATAAACAAAAATGACGAAATAACACGATACCGCATGGGTAGGTATATCAACAGCAACGAAACTATCTGGCGTATTTTTAGTTTTCCGATATACGAAAGAGTTCCCATCCATCCGGCATCTTGCTGTACATCTTGAAAACGGCCAACGTGGTGTATGTTACCGAAGAAAATATTCTCCAAAGGACACTTGAGCCATCAAAAACGATACTAACTAAATTTTTCATACTGCGTCAAAAATCTGATGTGTTCGGCCGATTCGCAAAAAACATTATTATATGTCGATGTTCCACGCTATTTTTCATGGAATAAATTAGGGGGAAAGTGGGAACTACGTAAACAAGAAAACCCACATCCATGAATCCCATGCACATTTAAATCCAAGACATTGGGACGACTTTACGCAGTACATCGAAAACCAAGTGAATGCTTTCTTTGCGTTTATTGTTGGTGAATATTAGTGGACCAACATCTTTTGAATTTTAGCGAACTGTTAATAGTCGAGGGTTCAATGCATATCAAGGTACGAAGGTACGTGTTGTGAGTTGCAATTATTGGAAGAAGACAATCATTGGGACTTGACACTTGCTGATGCAGCGTTGACATTCACGTCGAATAGTATCCGTCATCTGTTTGTAATTATTTTGACGGTATGTTATCCAACACAGTCATCGACTTTGTGGGAAAAATATAAAAACTATATGACAGAAGGCATATTGCACCGAGTTAAACAAACAAACCAATCTCTAAATCTAGATTTCATGCTAGAAATGTATAATGAAGCATTTGAGTGGATCGAAGATTTATGTATTTTAATTTAAAATTTGCCACTTAGTAATTATGGTATACCATGACCTGATCGCCTGGCCGCCTACTTAGTTAATAGCGATTTGCAACGAGAAAAACAGCATAACGACGTTGACTTACCTACCATTATTGTGAATATTGAGCCATTACTGACAGCTGAACAAAAATATTTATAATCGAATTTTGCTCACCATTGATGCTGAAGAAGGCGGTTTTTTTTTCTTAGACGCACCAGATGGAACAGATAAAACATTTTTAATATTATTAATACTCACGAAGATTCGGTCGCAACAGAAAACTATATTGGCAGTTACATCGTCACATTGTTAGATGGTGGACGAACAGCATATTCAGCATTTAAGTTGCTATTAGACATTCATAACAAACCAAACGCAATGTGTAACATTACAAAAAGAGCGGAATGGCTGCAGTGTTGCTAAAGAGTTCAATTATAATTTGGGATGAGTGTATTATGACTCATAAACGTTCACTCGAAGCATTTACTTGAACTATGCAAGATTTGAAAGGCAACAATAAACGTTTCGGTGGCACTGTCGCATTCCTGTCTGGTAACTTCGGCAGACATTACCAGTCACTCCTCGCTCTACTTTTGCCGATGAGATTAACTCAAGTTTGAAACAATCGTTTTTATGGTGAATTCTCGAGACACTTCGATCGACCATGAACATGCGAGTATAATTGCAAAATGATCCATCGGCACAAGTAGTTTCTAGGAAATTGCTGATGTTGGAAACGGTGAAATTGAACTGCATCGAAGTACACAATACTTCAGATTGCCAGACAATTTCTGCACTGTTGTTGAGTCAAAAAGTGAAGTAATTGAGAGTTTCTTCCCGGATATATTAAATTATGACTTAGGTCATAATTATCTCAGTAATCGTAGTATTTTGGCAGTAAGAAATATTGATGTTGCAGATACAACAGTTGTTGCTCGGTGATTTGATGTCTATGAAATCAATCGACACAATAGTTAATAAAAACAAAGCCGTAAATTTTCTAACTGAATTTTGAAATTCTCTGGAATACCAGGAACCCCACCACACACTCTTCGGTTGAAAATTGGTTCACCGTTTGTTCTTCTTCGTAATTTAAACCCGCCTAGATTATGCAACGGTACAGTTTAGGTCATCAATAGGATCACCGGAAAAGTTCTCGAAGCAACCATTTTGACGGGAAAGTTTAAAGGAGAAATCGTCCTGTTGCCACGTATTCCAATGATACCGTGAGAATCTCCAATACCATTTAGAAGTCTTCAATTTCCGACTCGTTTGGCCTTCGTGATGGCTATCAATAAGTCTCAAGCCCAAACAATGTCTATTTGCGGTTTGGCCTTGAAAAATGTGCTATTGTCCCATGGGCAACTGTATGTCGCCTGCTCACGTTTGGGAAAACCATCAAATCTATTCGTGTTAGCAAAAGACAAGTTAACCAAAAATGTTGTGCACCAATTAGCGCTTAAGTAACTGAAAATTTTAAATTGCAGTAATTTAAAAAATAGAAATAATAGTTAAAAAACAATGTTATCTACCTCTTTTATAAAATTCAGTTTTTATATGTTATTAATTTATTAAGGGGAGTATGTATGGCGGAATTGGTCAAAAAGTGACATTTTCGGATTACTATCTCTTATTAATATTTGATTTCTCCTAAATAATTTGATGCATTATTTGTAGAAAAATTTCAATTGGAAGTGTAGTTTTTATCATTTCAAAGTTAATAGTGCGTGTGTAAAATTATCTGGTCATTCTGCACTGACTTGCCTAAGCATATCTCTTGAACTATTCAATCTAGAAGGCTGTGGTTTTCAGCTATTTATTCCTTGAAATCATGTTAATGTTCGTGTCAAGAGGTTGGATGCACTGTGTAAACAGAAATGGCGGTATAGCACATGCATTTTGTTTATTTACTTTGTGGTTGTCGTGTTTCATAAGTTTTGAACTGAAAACATAGTGGTTTGGTGTGTTATTATATGCTCTTATACCTCTTTTCAACATGACGAAAAGAAAGGGTTGTTTTAAGAAGCGACGTTTCCATGGAAATCAGCATATCACAATATCTGAATCCAATGTTGATCCTGAAATAGATTTTTCACAGACTCGTGATAAGGACACGCCTACTAGTGCTTCAAAGAGGAAACCTGGAGACCATGAGAATTTATTTATTGGCAAAGATCAAAATAGTTTAGGTTATGTTCTTTTAGATTTGAGTGTGTTAGGACAGGTTTTGCAAGATGCTGTGTCATATAAGGTTTGTGGTGGGCAAATTAACATCTCTGTGGACTCATCTTCAAGGACTGGACTGGCTAACAAACTTGATATTCAGTGCGAAGTTTGCAGGCTCTCGACATCATTTTGGACTTCTGAAAAGTGCAAGAACGACTTGTTTGAGAGCAATTTTAGATTCCTGTATGGAATGAGGTGCATTGGGAAAGGATTGACTGCAGCTGAAGTATTATGTGCAACGCTGAATTTGCCAAACCCACCAACCAGATCAAGTAAGTACACAGAAGTAATTGGTGAATGTGTCAAATCTGTTGTTGTTGCTTCTATGAAAGCTGCTGCTAAAGAAGCAGTAGAATTAATTAACACAACGGACTTACATGTGGCAGTTGATGGCACATGGCAGAAGAGAGGTCACACATCAAAAAATGCAGTTGCAATTGTCACTAATGTTGACACAGGTAAAGTTTTAGACATTGAAGTGCTAACTAAATACTGTCATCAGTGTAAATCAGTTGATGAAACAAGTGAAAGCCATAAAACAAATTGTGCTAAGAATAATGAGGGAACTAGTGGGGGTATGGAGGCTACTGCAGATGTTTCCATGTTCAGACGTTCACAACAGGAGAGGGATGTGTGTTACACTGAGTACTTGGGGGATGGTGATTCAGAGGCTTACAGATCAGTAGTGAAAAGCCAACCTTATGGTAATAAGCAGATTGTTAAGATTGAATGCGAATTGAATGATGGGAACACGTCTCCAACAGTTGAAGCAGACAAAAGGAAAAGAGAAGTTATCAGATGGAAAGACTGTAAATAATAAAGGAAGACTTACAGACAAAAACATTGATGAACTCCAGCATTATTATGGATTGGCAATACACATGGAATGACAATACACATGACCTACAAGGGATGAAACGAGCAGTGTGGGCTACATTCTTCCACAAATCTTCCACTGATGATACACCTATACATGGTCTTTGTCCACCTGGTGCTGATTCATGGTGCAAGCACCGCAAAGCTCAGGCAGCGAGTAGCGGGGAACAATTTAGGCACAAAAATAGCATACCATCTGCAGTGATGGAAGCTATTAAAGCAACATATAGAGAATTAGCTCATCCTGACCTTCTTTCCAAATATCTCCATGGTCGAACACAAAACCCGAATGAGTCTTTCAATAATGTAATTTGGACCTGAAAACAAAAAAATGTCTTTGTAGGAAGGAAAACTCTATGCTTGGGTGTTTGTGATGCTGTGATAACGTTTAATGATGGTATAAAGGGAAGAATTGGGGTACTAGAGGAACTTGGTATCACTCCAGGTGCCAACACACTGCAAGCCTTTCAGCGAATGGATCGACTTAGTGTGCGGCTGGTCCCGGCAGAGGTTCGAGTCCTCCCTCGGGCATGGGTGTGTGTGTTAGTCCTTAGGATAATTTAGGTTAAGTAGTGTGTAAGCTTAGTGACTGATGACCTTAGCAGTTAAGTCCCATAAGATTTCACACACATTTGAACCTTTTTTTGATCGGTTTAGGATCATGAAAGCCCAGCGTGCAGCAGAGGAAATGACTAAAGAAGCAAGAGGCAGGAAAAGAAGGAAGCATCTAGGTTTGCAGGATAGTCAAGAACAGGATACAGATAATGCTGATTATGAGCCTGGCTGTTTCTAGAAGCTGGCATGCCTCCATGTGTAAGTTAATATGAAATAAAATGTTTGAACTTGATTTGCCGGAAATGACATTTTTAAAATTATTTGACCCATTATCTCAGGAACTATTACAGATACATATCTTTAATTTTACACTATGTTACCACTTAGTATACTGCAGCTACTGAACCTCCCAAAACATCTCTACCTCTAACGGTTTTTTACTTACTGAAGAAATAGTGGACTTTTAAAAGAAAATATTGAACAACATTTTTTTAAAATAATAACTATCTAATTATTTCTCTGTACATTTTGATTCTGGTGCAGTAATCAGAAAAGGAGTGATACTATACATCCCAAAAACTTCAGATCTCTATCTGTCACAGGTTCTGAGATAATGGGTCATCGGTACTGCAAATTTAACACTGTGGGTATAGGACGTACGTACTCCCCTTAAGTCTTTCGTAAATAAGTCATTGATTACAAATCATAGTTGAATATGAGATGAATAAAATGTAAATTTAAAAATTGTGTAATGGTTTGTGGTTAATTTCAATATTCTGATACTTTACCAGTCACTTTCAAATTAGTGAATATTGAATTGATTGTATTAGAAAAATGTCTCTCCTAACAGTTTTGTGTTATTTCGACAGATATCTGCAATTTTGTGTTTGTAATGTATAACTGGAGTAAGCCCAAACAAACACCACTTATTATAACATTCATTCGAATCCCAGTGTCGACAGAAAGTGTCGGTTTGTTTCCCGTTACAAACAAAATGACTTAAAGCGGAATTTAAATGACAATTCGGTGAGCGGTCCCAAATTAGTGTTGTGTGATATTCGTTTTATCCGTGTATATTAACAGACAGTAAATGACGAATAAGGAATACTGCAGCAGCGAGTGAGCTGCGCTTCTGCATGTCGGTAGCAATCAGTGCGTGACAGGGTGGTGCTGTCGCTGCTGGGTAATGCTTATTCATTGCCTCTTACTGTGCCTCTTAGTACAGATCGATACAACATTTATGGCACTAGACTCATATGGGAATGCTCTGTGGAATGAGCATGTAAAATTCGGCTTTAAAAATCATTTTGTTTGTTGGTTGGTGGTAGGCAGGTGAGAGCACATCTGCAGGCAACCTTTCTGGGCGTATTACCCTCCTGAACCCACCGATTCCATATTCTGCTAGCAGTCATTGGATCTCGACCAACGCGAGCAGCAATGTCGTGATACGATAAACCGCAATCGCGATAGGCTACAATCCGACCTTTATCAAAGTCGGAAACGTGATGGTACGCATTTCTCCTCCTTACACGAGGCATCACAACAACGTTTCACCAGGCAACGCTGGTCAACTTCTGTTTGTGTATGAGAAATCGGTTGGAAACTTTCCTCATGTCAGCACGTTGTAGGTGTCACCACCGGCGCCAACTTTGTGTGAATGCTCTGAAAAGCTAATCATTTGCATATCACAGCATCTTCTTCCGGTCAGTTAAATTTCGCGTCTGTAGTACGTCATCTTCGTGGTGCAGCAATTTTAATGGCCAGTAGTGTAAATGAAGAGTTTTAATATATTTTGTAAAGGCTGGCAGTGAGCTTCCAAACTCATAACATGCGCTTACTGAAAGGATTGCCTCGTTATACAAGTAGCATTAATCTGATTCAATAACTGAATTACTTTAGTTCTTAGCACAATGGATAATACGATTTGACACGAGCCAGTCAGGGAAGGCAACGTCTCGCAAGTCGTTCCAGGTCTTATCATATTACACATTCCTCTTTCCTTTCATTACTCCGCTACTTACCAGTCTCAGCATTCGAGTTAAAGAATTTGATGTAAACAGGCAAAAGCTTGGATAATGCAAAAATCATTTACACAACCAAAGGGATTTACGACATACATTTACTTTCATAAAGCCAAAGAGATGGGGAGAACGATTTGGAACATACTTTATACATTCGTCACTCACACAGTCGCATTAAATTACGATAGATACATAGTTAATATCCGACAGGAATATAGTAACTATATACACAAGCTCTGAACATTAGTACTAATGCGGGAATGACACACACACACACACACACACACACACACACACACACACATGCAGTTAATTAATAGCTCGCAACCTTAACAAGTCCTGGCTACTACGAGCAAACTGAGCAAAGTGGTGGAAGAAGCTCGTGCCAAAGACTTATGCACATCGACAAAGAAAGTGCAGTACAGAATTTATTCGAGATGGCAGACTCTCACCCCACCCCCGCCCCCTCATCAATTAATTACATTGTAGGGTTCCTCCCCTCCCCCTTCTGAGAAATTCCCAAATCTCCATACTCCCACTCTCACCACTCCATTTCCCTCCCCTCCCCCACCCTACCACGACCTGGAAATTGGGGGGGAAAATCGACCAGTCTGATCTGAGCTTTTTGTGTGGAGAGAGATACAGTAGTTTATTTTATTTACAGTAGTTTGTTTTCTTTATTTTGGAGTGCTATCCTGTTGGAAAGTGCTTCATAAAATTTAGTATTGAATTTGTGCTCACCTTGCCATGGAGACCGACTGATGAAGTCCACATTACTGTCACCAGAGGACACTCGAAATTGTGACGTCATGGGGGAAAAAAAGGAGGGAATCAATAGTAATGCTTATACAGAGGGAAAAGCCTGGTCAACAGATTCAGACACATCAGGTGCTGTTGTCCCACAGAATGTAGGTAAGACAGCAAACAGTTCTTCTTCCTCCAGGATTGTCTTTGAAAGTGTTCTCAATCCTCCCCAGGAAAACTGTTGTCAGCTACATCAAAACTGGTGTAAAATCCTATCGGACAGCTGTTGTTGACAAGATCAACGTTCCAGGAATGCCTTTGTCGGCCATCACCAGACCACCTCGGAAAACCGGTAGTTGGCTAATCGAAGGCAAGATCAGCATCCTGTTGTTTGTCGTACTTTCCCGTATGTCTCTGATGCAAGTGCATGTTTGTTGAGACAAGAAGTGCCCCATTCTTTGTCAGTCTTTCTAGGAAGGTCTTTGAAGCTGCTGGTACAGGTTTGGTGGCTCAAACATAATGGGGAGTGTGGTGGTTCATCCGTGTCCTTCAGACAGAACACAGGAAGTTTACTGTTAAGTGAACACTCCTTCCAGGAAATGTCTTTGATGCAACTGCTACAAGTCAACAGACAGCGTCAAAGTGAGACCGATACCGTGGCCACTAGCTGTCACTTCCGGTCTGCCAGCTATCAGGGCAAAAAAAAAAAAAAAAAAGAGGTCCACATAGACTAGTCGGGGCCATTGGACAAAGAGCGACATTTGTCTTTCTAGTAAGGCCTTTGAAGCATTTAAAGCACCTGACAATTGAACAAACATTTTATTCTAGGAAATGTACATAACTAACAAAGTAGATATCTGCCAGTGCATGTGTCTAGAATATAACAACTGTTTGTGCCGCCGAGACACACTGGAATGAAAGATATACCTATTTTCGAGTCACAAGTCGCCTCCTAGCCAACAGAAATTTGGGAAATATAATGCATGGTACTTTTTACAAGTGTACTGCTCATTATGTTACATGAACATGGCATCTCAAGACGAAAAAATCGGGCCTGTCACCTGCAGTCTAGCTCAGTGCTATCTACGGAACGTATTGTGTACCTGAATAGCCGACCAGCTGGAGCCTTTCTTTGTACCTGCCCGGTCATGACATGCTAAGCTTCCGGTCGGCCGAGCACTCGTGATCACATCTGCCGCTGGCTGCGAACCGGCATCATTAACTCCTAGCACACTGCGAGGCAAGCAGAAACGACTTGATGTATAGTCTTGATGAGAGTCCCATGGGATGGCGAGTAATTTTTTTCCTGCAATCGAATTACACTCACTAGGTAGCATGGAGGGAGGAGGGTGATGTTCTTTTCGAGGAACACCATTGATAAAATTTAGGGAATAACATTTGAAGCTGGCTGCAGAAGGCGTCTGTTGTCTCCAGCATAGTTTAGTGTAAGAAGCACACGCGAGAAATTTGCGTTCATACGGAGGGATGCAGACAGTCTTTTCCTCCCTCGCTCTATTTGCAAGTGGAATGGGAAAAAAAGTGACCAATAGCTGTACAGGGTACCCTCCACCATGCACCGTACGATAGCTTGCGAAGTACGCGTATACATGTAAAAGTAAATTTACTCTATCTACTAAGGTGTCAGTCCATCCATTTATAGGCACCCAATACTTACTGAAAAATGGTGTCTCTTATTTATCGAGAACACAAAGACGGAACTTCTTCTGTCAATAAAAACCTTCAAATTAGCCTCTAATTTTCTCATTTCAGTCACTTCGCGAGGCGTATGTGGGAAGGAATAACATTTTTGCTGACAACGATTAGAAGAAGTGGTAAAGAGCCCACCTCTCAGACTCCCTTTTGTCAGAGTATCGCTTACCCTCCATATTCAGACGTATCTCCCAGTCTTCGATATACAGCGATATATCTCCCCAGCCAGGTCACAGACCACTGCTAATTCTCTCGGAACTCCGTGAAGCTGCGACAGCACTGTTTCATTAGTTAGAAGGCTGTATAGCCCATCACGCCATATACATCCACATAGAACCTCTCCTGATAGCGAAATGCAGTTTGCTTAGGAAGGGAAAGATACCCAGTAATCCAGCGGTGCAATGGAATGAGACGTGTCTAACTTAATCTCCAGACGTCTGTCAGAGCTATTAAAAGTACAGTGAATGCTGTGGGTGGTACTCCCTCCCACTGTTAACAAATGTTCCATTAAAACAACAGTCTTCCACGCCCTATACATGCCATTGATTTTTGAAATGTTCTCCCTTATCACTAGTACTTAGATAGGCCCAAACTGAAACAGTCCATCTCGTGAGTTATAAATCAGAGCTTAAAAACCTGGTCCTTCGTAGCGGAGGGAGATGTAAAAGTTTCTCCCAGTTACGTACTCGCACATATCCATTCTAACAAAAAATATCTAGTGTTTTATGCGGTTCTAGACACTATAGTCTGTAGCCGAGCGACCGCTACGGTCGCAGGTTCGAATCCTGCCTCGGGCATGGATGTGTGTGATGTCCTTAGGTTAGTTAGGTTTAATTAGTTCTAAGTTCTAGGCGACTGCTGACCTCGGAAGTTAAGTCGCATAGTGCTCAGAGCCATTTGAACCATAAGCTAATTGTCATCTGTAGACGGCCATTGCAATAGCACAGGTTGTTTGGTCCAATTCAACGTCAACCAGTTCTGCTTTCAATAGAGTTTTTATATTCCCGCTGTATCCACATCAATTTCTCCTAACATACACCCTGCTCTTGGCTATGGAACGTGGTACAATGTCTTGAAAGTGCATAGACTTCTCCCTATTAGAGTACTAATACACTCCTGGAAATGGAAAAAACACATTGACACCGGTGTGTCAGACCCACCATACTTGCTCCGGACACTGCGAGAGGGCTGTACAAGCAATGATCACACGCACGGCACAGCGGACACACCAGGAACCGCGGTGTTGGCCGTCGAATGGCGCTAGCTGCGCAGCATTTGTGCACCGCCGCCGTCAGTGTCAGCCAGTTTGCCGTGGCATACGGAGCTCCATCGCAGTCTTTAACACTGGTAGCATGCCGCGACAGCGTGGACGTGAACCGTATGTGCAGTTGACGGACTTTGAGCGAGGGCGTATAGTGGGCATGCGGGAGGCCGGGTGGACGTACCGCCGAATTGCTCAACACGTGGGGCGTGAGGTCTCCACAGTACATCGATGTTGTCGCCAGTGGTCGGCGGAAGGTGCACGTGCCCGTCGACCTGGGACTGGACCGCAGCGACGCACGGATGCACGCTAAGACCGTAGGATCCTACGCAGTGCCGTAGGGGACCGCACCGCCACTTCCCAGCAAATTAGGGACACTGTTGCTCCTGGGGTATCGGCGAGGACCATTCGCAACCGTCTCCATGAAGCTGGGCTACGGTCCCGCACACCGTTAGGCCGTCTTCCGCTCACGCCCCAACATCGTGCAGCCCGCCTCCAGTGGTGTCGCGACAGGCGTGAATGGAGAGACGAATGGAGACGTGTCGTCTTCAGCGATGAGAGTCGCTTCTGCCTTGGTGCCAATGATGGTCGTATGCGTGTTTGGCGCCGTGCAGGTGAGCGCCACAATCAGGACTGCATACGACCGAGGCGCACAGGGCCAACACCCGGCATCATGGTGTGGGGAGCGATCTCCTACACTGGCCGTACACCACTGGTGATCGTCGAGGGGACACTGAATAGTGCACGGTACATCCAAACCGTCATCGAACCCATCGTTCTACCATTCCTAGACCGGCAAGGGAACTTGCTGTTCCAACAGGACGATGCACGTCCGCATGTATCCCGTGCCACCCAACGTGCTCCAGAAGGTGTAAGTCAACTACCCTGGCCAGTAAGATCTCCGGATCTGTCCCCCATTGAGCATGTTTGGGACTGGATGAAGCGTTGTCTCACGCGGTCTGCACGTCCAGCACGAACGCTGGTCCAACTGAGGCGCCAGGTGGAAATAGCATGGCAAGCCGTTCCACAGGACTACATCCAGCATCTCTACGATCGTCTCCATGGGAGAATAGCAGCCTGCATTGCTGCGAAAGGTGGATATACATTGTACTAGTGCCGACATTGTGCATGCTCTGTTGCCTGTGTCTATGTGCCTGTGGTTCTGTCAGTGTGATCATGTGATGTATCTGACCACAGGAATGTGTCAATAAAGTTTCCCCTTCCTGGGACAATGAATTCACGGTGTTCTTATTTCAATTTCCAGGAGTGTATATATGACATTATCCTTCATCCAAAGCGTAGTGCATACATTAAGGAACCAAGCACTTTCAGCAGCCAGGTCCGATTACATGTACTGTGTGATGCTTTGTACGTAAGCAATATGATGCATGCCCGTAGGTAGCACTCACATTTTCTTTTTCTCCCTGCTATTCACCTCAATACAGAATCTAGTCGGTACTGGCTTTGCAGGGTGTATGTGACGCAAAACATTTGCTACAGGATCGTATGGAACTGTGTAGCACAGATCTTAACAATAGTATCTTACTGCGGGACGAAATAATGTTTCTTAACGCTGTGGGAGACTGCTACATTTACAGAACGGTGGTATTGTATAGCAGTTCTATGCCTAGACACTAAAAAATCGCTATTCTTCAACACAGATCACAGTGCTATCATATTAACAGCATACCTTAGTTGACTGATGTAGGAAAAGCATGAGAAGAACGTATTTTAACGATGACGTTTTATTCTTCACAATATATATCAACAAAGTATAAAAAACATCTCTTACAACATCATAGCCTTCATCAGAAATGCTGTTACTGTAGCTAAAACATATCTCTAACACACAGCACACGAGGAAAGGCTAGTTGCACATTTAAAGCAAGCAGAAATATGTCTGCAGGGAAAGAGTAGCACTCTTATTCTTTCTGGGAGCAGATTTTACAAAGGTGAGTATTGTGAGAAGCTCTCATGTGGAGGGTTGAAATATTGGGATGAAACGAATAATCCATGGGTTGAACAAGCTGTTGTTTGTGCTTCTTGTGAGCAATACTTATCAGAGCAGAGATGCAAAAATTAAAAAAAACGTTACAGCTGATTTTAAATCTCCATCAAACCTTCTGAAAGTAGCATCAGAACACCATGTGATGATGAGAGATACTCACAATGATCACCTGTGTAACATCTGCTTCCAGGAAGAATTAGGAGTACTATTATTTCCCTGCAGACATATTGTTGCTTGTGTTAAATGTGGACCTATCCTTTCGTCGTGTGCAGTGTGTCAGAGACCTGTTTTAGCTACAGTAAGAGCATTTTTGACGAAGGCGATGATGTTGTAAGAGAAACTATTATTTTATGTTTTTTTATACATGTTTAATACACATTGCGAAGGATGAAGTATTAGCACTAAAATGTGTTCTTTTCGTGTTTATTCCTACATCAGTCAACTTAGGCCTGTTAATATTATAACTATGATTACACTATGGTCTGCATTGAAAAATCGTGATTTCTTAGTTTCTAAGAGCAGAATTGCCATAAAATACCACCATTCTGTTAATGCATGGTGTCTTCAATGGGGTTAAAAAACATCATTTCGAGATATTGTACCGCTTTCCATAGTCAGGAGCAGGGTGTATATTAGGAGAAATTGGTATTGATTAGACAGGAATATAAAAACCCTATTTAAAGCAGAAATGGTTATCGTTGGAATGGACCACCACCCTCTGCTATCTGATTTATAACTAAGGGGATGGACTGTCTGGCTTCGGTCCTGTCCAAATGCTAGCGATATGGAAGTACATTTCAAACATCAATATGGGATGCTGTGGAAGACTGTAGTTTTAATGGAACACTTGTTACTGGTGGGTGGGAATACCACACACAGCATCAATGTACTTAAATATCTATGACAGATGTTTGAAGAGTAAGTTAGATGCGTCTCTTTCCATTGCACCACTGGGTTACTGAGCATTTTTTTCTTCCTAAGCAATTTGTATAGGGTGTCCCGAAATGAAGTATGTATTTTGTAGAAATAGTGATGGGACTTGCAATGTTTGCTACGGTATCGGTTTATTAGTGATTACTTTTAACATGTTGACCATAGTTATTACGACACAGTTTCCATTATTCAGCAGTGGTGCGAAACACATTCTGAAGCAATACTCGGGCTCGCGCAGTGTGATAATGCGTTGGGTGAACTCACGTCCTTTGATAAATCCCCACACAAAAAAGCCCATCGGCGTAAGGTCTGCACATCCAACAACGGATCTCCCAGGGTACTGTGAATTCAGAAACTTGCAAACATCTAAGGCATACCGACACAGTGACCCATCTTGCTGAAAGTAAATACTATCCCGCCGGTCGCTGTGGCCGAGCTGTTCTAGACACTTCAGTGGAGAACCGCGCTGCTTCTACGGTCGCAGGTTCGAATCCTGCCTCGGGAATGGATGTGTGTAATGTCCTTAGGTTAGCTAGGCTTAAGCAGGGGACTGATGACCTCAGATTAAGTCCATAGTGCTCAGAGCCATTTGAACCACTTTTTGAACCAGTCAAACACTATCCCGACGCCCATCCTGGATAAGTTGAGACAACAGAAAATTTGTGAGCATGTCTGAGTACACTGCTCAATGTATGGTTTTTTCAGCAAAGAAAAACAATCCGTAAACTTGTCACACGTGGAGCCCATCGAAACATAAACTTTGGGAGAGTCTCACATGACTTCAACATGTTCCACTGTGTCAGGCCAGATAATGCAGTTATGCCCGGTCACCTTTCCACAAACGTGGAAGGCCACTTCATTGATGAATAAGAAGTGATTCAGGATGTCGCACTCTTCATGTGTAACTAGCAGAATGATGCACATGGCTATTTGCTCTGCAAAATCTTCTTCATGTAGATGGTGGAGAACTTGCGGTCTGAATGTCATCGTGTGACGTATGACGACCTCTGTAGCCTCCACGTCGCAATAGCCACCTTCTCTTCTAATAAACGTCAGGCACATTCAGTTCATAAACAACGAAGCACATGTTTAATTGTTTGCATGAGAGTAATCATGATATCAGGTAACGAAGTACACACAAAATATATTAAATGTACCAACAATCTGCTCATAAAGAATGTATTTCTAAAAATAAGATAATTTCTGACACTCTGTATTTCTATATCAGGAGGTGTTCTGAATGGATGTATATGGCACTGAAGACTGTAGTTTTAATGAAACATTTGTAAATGGTGGGAAAAAGTATCACACACGGAATCACTGTAGTTACGTAGCATTGACTTACGTTTGGAAATTATGTGATTGTATGTCACAAATAATTGTTTTTTGTATGCTTTGAAGTCTGTATTTGTTGCATACAAAATCTGTTGGATTGATCTTTCGTTGATCTTTGAATCATTCAGTGACCGAAAACACAAACAGTATATCCCTATCTCAACACTCCCGCTATCTCAAGACAAAACCACAGATCTACTCTCGCTTCACTGCAGCACGTACTGCTTCCTGCAGGCCACGAATGTGCATGACACTTTGGTACTTTACGAATATGCTCTGCACTCTCTCGAACTGTTAATTTTAACTTAGCAACACCAAGCACAATGATTAATGATGCATTAATCTAAATGATTTTTAAGGCGATGTAAGCCACCCACTAAGAAGCGACAGTGTAGTATGCGAGTGGACGCAATTCCCGTCTGTGTGTCACCTGGAGACTGTGACACTACAATTGGGATCAAAGTGTGAGAGGCACTAAAGACTGCTGTTGCTGATGGAAACATCGACATTGATTTGGACTGGCTTGTACTTGTTCGTTAATCGGTTCTCAATGTACGATAGCCGAATATGGGTGTAGGTACTGGTTTGCTTCTAATAAATAACTACACCACGCTTGTGCGTACTACAATGTGGATATACCCTGTTCTAGATGGAATACGATATCATGGTCAGTCTACTCTTGAAGAGCATATAGGGGCAAAATGAACAATGCTATAATTAGACCCGACTCTTTCCATACTCTTACAATAGCTCTGATATGGGGGTGGAGGGGCGAGACTGTTGCAACAATGTAAATGATTCAGTGGATAGTGTGCTCTGTGGTACTGTTAGAATTGTGTTATGGAGATAGATACCAACTGAAAAACTGGTGATATAGGTCTCATGAAACGTTATGCTGTCAACGAAGACTCTGATACTATTAAGCCGTCGCATATCTAGCGTAGTGATCATTGGAATATGATAAAGGAGATTAGGACACTTACAGGGACATATTTACAGACAATCATTCGATATTGATGAATTGCAGGAATACCAATTCTTCTTTCTGCCGTTGTTGTATAGTAACAGTGCAGCAGTAAGGCTTCCTTGGCCATTAAATAAAACCTATATATGGCGTAGTGATCGAAGAAGAGTATATACAGAGGCACACAGACATTCATTTTTATTCGATCATTATGCATGTGAGTGTAAAAGGAACGAAGAAATCGATAACACAGCTACGACATAGCCCACACTGTGCAGTGATTTGTGGAATAAGTATTTAGATGCAGACTCCTGTCTACGACAGGGTTGTGATAATAGCCTGGCAACTAGCAGAGGGCTGAGGAATAATCGGTGTGGAAGATGACTGTAATTGAATGTAGCTATTAAATCTGCAATAGCCAAAGACACCTGCTACTATTCTATTACGTCATTAACTATAAATCACTAGAAGCAGTACCAGTCATAAAAAATATCTGCGCCCAAGCATTCGCATGGTGGTGAAATTCTCCCTGAACGTTAATGCGTAATTTTTTCTCGTTTTGATAGCACTCTACATTGTCAGTGACGTTGGATTGAACTTTCATTGAGTTTAGAATCACTCAGTGACCCAAGTCACAAACAGCACGTCCCTATCTCAATATTCCCGCTATCTTAAGCAAGACAATACCACAGATATACTCTCTTTTAATTGCAGCACATACTGCTTCCTGCAGGCAGTGTATGTGCATGACACTTTGCTGCTTTACGAATATTCTCTACAATGACTCTCGAGCTTTTAATTTTAACACAACAACACCTACCGCAATGAGTAAAGTTGCATTAACACTGTTGCTGTCAGAGACGGGAATGTCGAGACAGAATGTATTTACTTAACCATCAACTGCCCATCGATATCTATGTCAGTTTGTCACACAGCTCCTCCTACTATTTGAATGAGCCTCACATTCGTATACTCACCATACGTTTTCAACTTCCACTTTAACTTTGAGGTCATTGACAGCTGCTATGCCGACATTTACACACATGGACCCACTTGTGGCTAAAGATGTGTACTGACGAAGAGTAACATCGATTCAACAGTTCAACAGTACATAGTTGCTGTTCACCAATCATGCGGAGCCCACATCAGTTCATGTCACATGGCTGACCCACCAAGCAAAAGCATCATGTGGATACTGCTAGGATCGCACAGATTGCCATAATCCATTCGATCATGTAACGAAAAAAGAAATCTCAGGGAAAGACAACTTGTTTCTTCTGAAAACTTTTCGGGGGAACTAGGGTAAGCATGGAAATATATAGACAGTAATTTATTTACACGATCAGCGTGTGAGAGTAGGGTGGGGGGAGGGTAATCGAAAATACTGGTGGGATGTATCCCCCAACATGCACTGTACAGTGGCTTGGGGGGGTATTTGTTTTAAATTTAGGGTGTTTGCAGGTGATGGAGATGTCAGCAGTCAGGTGGGAGGACCTGTGGTAGGGCTGGTCGTTGACTCGAACACAACTAAATTCATTGCACGTTAATAAGACTAGAAATCCCGTACACTGTCCTCGGAAGCGTTAACCGCAGTAAAATGTATAGTAGAAACCACCTGGTGCGAGCTGAAGAAGAATGCATCCGACGGGGTCAGATTCGTTTGCTGTAATCTTAAATGAAGCTACGCGAATACTGAGGACTGACAGATGAGTGAGGCAAAGCAAAAGAATGTGTCAAACTCAAATTAAATTGCATGATTTTTAACGGGGTGTAATCCACAGACTAAGAAGTGACAGTGTACAACGCTAGTCTCCACAATTCCCATCGGCGTGTCACCTGGAGACTGTGGCATTACAATTCGGACCGAAGTGTAAGAGGCACTAAGGTGACTGCGGTTGCTGAAGGAAACATCGACACTGGTTTGAGCTGGCTTGTACTTGTTGGTTAATCGGCTCTCGATGTACGATATCAGATATCGATGTAGGTATTGGTTTTGCGTCTAAATAAATAACTACACCGTGCATATGCACTACAATGTGGGTATACTCTGTTCTAGATGGAATATGGTATCGTGGTCGGTCCACTACCGAAGAGCACATAGGAGGAAATGAACAATGCTATAATTAGACCTGTATCTTTCCTTACTCTTGCAATAGCTCTGCAATGGGCGTGGAGGTGCGATCTGTTGCAGCAATGTAAATGGTTCAGTGGCTTGTGTGATCTGTAATACTGTTAGAATTGTATTATAGAGATACATCCGAATGTTGACGCAGGCTCATGCCTACAACAGGGCTGTAAGTTAAGGCGATTTGTGGAGGATTGAGGAACGATGGACATTGCAGCTGAATGTAGATAAATTTAACCGAAGAGATCTGTTGCGATTCTATTTGGTAATTGACTATAAATCACTAGAAGCAGTACCAGTCGTAAAAAGTACCTGGACATGAGCATCCGCCATGGTGGTGAATCTCTCCCTGAACGTTAGTATGCTACTTTTTCTCGTTGTGATAGCTCTCTACATAGACAGTGATGAGTGGAGGGCTAGAGAGCCTTCTAACTAATGGAAGAACGCCGTCGCAAAGTGATGGGGTTTTGAGAGAATAAGAAGGAGTCTGTAGCTTGGCTGGGAATATACACACATTAAAAAACTTTTGCATCACCTCGGTTCCGGAACCTGTGCAGAAAATTGGAATAGAGATCAACATAAACATCATTTCCGCCCTGATCAACATAAACATCATTTCCGCCCTTTTTATTGCTCATGAAAACACACATTGCATCTTGTACCACCATACAGCGAGACGTTCAGAGATGATGGTCCTGCTGTACACACCGGTACCTTTAACACCCAGTAGCATGTTCTCATGCATTGATGTATGCGTCTATTCGTCGTTGTATACTATCCACGGGTTCCTCAAGGCGCTGTTGATCCAGATTGCCCCACTCCTCAACGGCAATTCGGCGTAGATCCCTCAGAGTGGTTGGTGGGTCACGTAGTCTGTAAACAGCTCTTTTCAATCTATCCCAGGCATGTTCGATAGGGTTCATGTCTGGAGAACATGCTGGCCACTCTAGTTGAGCGATGTCGTTATCCCGAAGGAAGTCATTCACAAGATGTGCACGATGGGGGCCCGCTATTTGTCGTCCATGAAGACGAACTCCTCGCCAATATGGTTGCACTATCGGTCGGACGATGGCTTTCACGCATCGTACAGCCGTTATGGGGTCTTCCATTACGACCAGCAGCGTACGTCGGCCCCACATAATGCCACCCCAAAACAGCAGCACATGCTGCACTCGCCGGACAGTGTGTCTAAGACGTTCAGCCTGACCAGGTTGCCTCCAGACACGTCTCCGATGATTGTCTGGTTGAAGGTAAATGCGACACTCATCGGTGAAGAGAACGTGATGTCAATCCTGAGCGGTCTATTCGCCATGTTGTTGGGCCCATCTGTACCGCGCTGCATGGTGTCGTGGTTGCAAAGATGGACCTCACCATGGACGTCGGGAGTGAAATTGCGCATCGTGCAGCCTATTGCGCACAGTTTGAGTCGTAACACGACGTCCTGTATCTGCACGAAAAGCATTATTCAACATGATGGCGTTGCTGTCAGGGTTACTCCGAGCCATAATCGGTAGGTAGCGGTCATCCACGGCAGTAGTAGCCTTTGGGCGGCCTGAGCGAGGTATGTCATAGACAGTTCGTGTCTCTCTGTATCTCTTCCATGTCAGAACAACATCGCTTTGGTTCACTCCGAGACGCCTGGACACTTCCCTTGTTGAGAGCCCTTCGTGGCACAAAGTAACAAGGCGGACGCGATCGAACAGCGATATTGACCGTCTAGGCATGCTTGAACTACAGACAACACGAGCCGTGTACCTCCTTCCTGGTGGAATGACTAGAACTGGTCAGCTGTCCGACCACCTCCATCTACGAGGCGCTGCCCATGCAGGGTTGTTTACATCTTTGGCCGTGTTGAGTGACATCTCTGAATTGTCAAAAGGACTGTGTCTGTGATACAGTATCCACAGTCAACGTCTATCTTCAGTATTTCTGGGAACTGGGGTGATGCAAAACTTTTTTTGATGTATGTATTTCACTGTACATCAAAGACTGGGAGATTCGTGTGAATATGGGGGGTAAGCGATACTCTGACGAAAGGGAGTCTGAGAGGTGGGCTCTTTACCACTTCTTCTAATCGTTGTGAGCAAACATATTACTCCCTCCGACATACGTCTCGAGAAGTGACTGCAGTGAGAAAATTAACGATTATACCTCAACTAATCGCCGAACTGACAGAGGAAGAATGAAAATATTCATCGAAAGTCAGTAATACGACTATATAAATACCTTGGGAAAGAGATGAACAGGAAGTGCTGGGCAGACATGGCGATTTGGCTGCAGTTAAAAGAATTTCGTGTGCTATTTTTCTCATTGTGATAGCTCTCTACCTAGTTAGTGACGAGTGGGGGACTAGGCAGCCTTCTAACAATGAAACAGTGCTGTCAGAGTGTGATTTCGAGAGAATTAGCAGGTGCCTGTAACTTGGATAGAGACATCTCTTACTCGTAAAAATGGGGTATATTGATTTGCTATATATCACGAACTAGAAAATTCATGAGTATATGTGGGTAAGTGAAACTCTGACAAAAGGGGAGTTGAAAAGTGAGCTCTATTGCGCTTCTTCGAAGTTGTGGACAAGCATATTACAGCTTCTCAGATACGTCTCGCGAAATGACTGCAATGAGAAAATTAGAAGTTAATATGAAAGTTTTTACTGACAGACAAGCAGCAGCAGAAGATCCGACTTTTTTCTCGGTAAATAGGAGACAACATTTTTCTGTAATTCTTTTATGTCTATAATGAAAGTTTTCTTTAGAATAATAAAAAATGTAATATATTGTGAGAGTTCTCTTTTAAATAATTAAAAATATAACTTAAGTACTGTTTCTGATTGTAAGGTCTAAGCTGAAAAATAATTGCTCTGTAATAATAATTAATTATTGTAATAAAAACGAAGTCTTATACTGTAAAAGTTAGCAATCTGACTTTAAGAATTTTTACTGTATAAACTGCCTGAATAATGAATTTTGACATGAAACCTAGAGTAACTGGTTTTGCAAAATTGATTACAAAAACTGTCTCTGAATAATGTAAGTTGCCCACCCCCCACCACCCAAAAAAAAATCAAACTATTTGGTCCTTACCTCTATTCTGCGCAAATCTGGATAACGCTTTGCTCGTCGCTATGTTAAAGCTGCAAATTACTGTATCGACACAAGAGACACTCGAGAGGTGCAATGAGTTCTCTGTTAGTTGCAAAACTAAGTATTTTTGGAACATCCATGATTAATTAAAAATTGTAGGTGAGAGGCTGGTAAAAAAAAGAAATATGCACATAAATGACGAAACTTAGTTTTTTGTATACTGTAAAAAAGTGCTCATGGCAGATTTTAAATTTAATGAACGTCTCAACATCCAAACAATACACTTTCCTATCTCTAAAATCTAGGAAGTTTCAGTACAGCAACCAAGTTAGTCCGATGACGCAAAATAGTGAAAAAAAGTAACATCATTATAATATTTATCTTTGACATTCCATTAGACTTTCCCCTTCGCAAAACAGTTTACGTTACAATCTTAATATAATCATTTTGACTGAACAAATTGATAAATTGAGACATTAAATTTGAAACATAATACTGCCATTGCTTCCTCACTGTAACACAGCTTAACACTGACTCTCCACTGCACCCTCGCGCACATCAGAGGTAGTAACTTAATTTCTGCGATACAACTTTACAACACCCCTGATCGCTCACAATCGGTTCAGATACCAAAACTAAACATGACACCTATCAATACCCCGCGGTCCGACGGACCAAAATTTCACAGGCGAGGTGATGTCTGTGACATTGTGGAGACTGGGAAATTTTACTTTACAAACATAATATTCTGATAGAAATATGTCGAAAGGTGAGTACACAGTTTAAAGATACAATACGTAATAATGAAACTATACTTGACAGAAAACAAGTACAAACTATTGCTGGACATCAACAGTTGCATACTGAAAATAGGCACAAATCTTTGCTGGACATAAACATATTGTAACAAGTATAGTATTTGCTAAATATTAGGTTACACTCACAGTAGTGCAGACTACATTACATGTGTAGACTGTTAGCACAGAGAGCCGATAGAATACATATATGCACTGCACATAGTAGTGTCCTAAGTACGAAGAAAATGTTTAGCACAACCCTAGGCTGCGGCACAAAAAGTATCCTCACAGCAGTAAAACTTGTAAATAATTGTCAACCATAAGTGCATAGGCAAATTATATGACGCACTGAGGGAAAATCTTGCAATCCCACAGACAATGACAGTATAAATATTATTTTAAAAGTCAGTGAGGCAATCTTGCAGACTCACTGGCACTGTCATCAAAAGTATTTGGTAGAACTGACCAGTGCAGGACAATCTTGCAGTCCCACTGGCACTGACATCAGTAGTAGCTGATATAGCTGACCAGTGAAAGGCAATCTTGTGGAGTCCCACTGGCACCGACGGAAGTATTTGGTATTGGCAGTATTGAAGAGGTAGCACGCTCAGTATGTGCTAAAAGAAATGGTCCATCCACACTGTATCAAGAACCTAACCACTCATTACAAACATGTCTTCACGAGACATCCACAGTAAGTATAATCTTAGTGTAGTACAGGCTAATCACAAGCCAGGGTATAAAAGTCTACGGCCTCTGATAAAACAAAATGTGGGAGCCAACAGTGGATCCCAATGAAAATATTTCAGTATCTGTGTAGAGTGCAAATAAAGTACAAATGCGTCATACAAAACAAGAGAGAATGTCCAGGCAATAAAATACAATGGTGAATTAGTATACATATTACATCGAGAAACAAAATGAGAAAGATATTACCTTAAAGAGCAAAAAGAAAAATACCAGAACACAGCACACCTTACCACTGACGAAATGAATTAAAACTAAGCAAATAATCAGTTTTTCAAAAGTATTTACGAAGTCCACATGTCTGAGTAATGTGCAAACTTAGTTGCTGTGTGACAAGAATTTTTGACCTTAAAGAGGAAAAATATCAGAATACAGTACATCTTAACACTAAAGAAGTGGCTTAAAATTAAGAAAATTATAAATGTAGCAATATCAGCAAGAAAAGAGTATACATAAAATCCAATATTTCATAGTACATACAGATGGCATGGGAACACTCTGTTTCATTCAACGTAATATGCAGACCTAGTTGGAGTAGGACCAGAATCGTTGCATACAAAGTTATAGTGGTGGCATGTGAAAAATAGTTATCAATAGCAAAGTATGTCACATTTGGTAACATGAGTAACACAGTTGTATAAAATAGTTGTTGTATACATTCAGAGAAGTGTGCAAGCATAGTTGCTTTATGACATGATACTTTCCATATGATTGCAGGAACACCTCTATGATAACATAAAAACATTTATGCTAATATCTGGACTAATTATCTCTGCATAGTAAACACACACAAGGGAAAAATAGGAGCTCCACTAACTACTGGAACAAACAGGACATGAGGAGGAAAAAGGAAGGTTTGCATAGTGCTGTAGGCCTATTGTACCTGTGGAAAGAGATAATTTAGTCATTCGTCGTGCGTCAGTCAACATAGCAACAAGAAGAATTTGGCCAAAATAATGAATATATGTCAGACTTGACAAGATGAATATCATCACATAGCAGAAAAAGAGTAATAATCAGGCAACAAAAATTTAGATATCCATCCACAAATCACCACAGAGAAAAATAAATCGAGTCTAGCAAACCAGCAAATCACTTAAAAAGTAACCCTAATCTCACACCTTCTGTACTAGGAAAACAAAAATATGAAATCGGAAGGAAATATCATCATCTACGCAAAGTATCTCCTTAACATAGTGTCTTCAAAAGAAATACATCATAAAGACTCACTGTAATACCAGAAATACGTACAGAATGTCATAAACATTATATTATTTGCTCACAAAGGCAGAATCTGATCTATTCTCAATTCAGTAACACCTGTTGAAAACTGGATTAGGACAAACTCTGAAAATTCACCACATGCAAAAACACGGTACATAGTCCGCCAACGTGTCAGTCACGTGACCATTACCTGAACGCTTACCATTTACTTCTAAATGTAAAAGCAGACTGTACTAAGCTGCTGAAGTATATACACTTGCCACTCCTTAAAGATATTATGGTAAGACGATGGTAAAAAAAGGAAACATTTAGAAGCACAAGGTGGGTCTGTAACAGTTAAGTGCATAGGATTAAAACGTGGTAATGGTAAAAAATTTGCAAGACTAATGTTCACCGTAAACATCAACGAAATATATGCAATAGTCTATAATGTAACTGCCTAAAGGTAATAAACCAATTGCTAAGCACTCTACAATATATCCAAAATATAAGACAAATAAAGCATAGTATGACCTGCATACAACATTCTTGAAAATACAAAGCACGAGTATGGAAAATGACAACACACAAATTAGGTAGAGTTGTGTGAGGATGTTGTCTATCAAGCTGTGTGTGTGTTTCCTAATTCATTCAGTACGTATGAGAAAATCTTAGCTTCCAGAAGAACAAATAGTCAAGATAATGCAGTACGGTTTATTAGAAAAAATGTCACAGTATACAGTAGTAATTAGACCAGAAATGTACATTACTGCAAGATGTACCATGGCTGTAGCCTGTTGTGTTGCTCTCATAGAGGAAAAAAATTACCAAGTATATCAGGGGCTGCATAAAAATCTCACGAAAGTGTCAAGTCCATATCAAATAAAAGAAACTTCAGTGCAGTAGCAAATAGCTGTAGAACAGTTACTATTGTCAACCTGTCATGACTGTTCCAAACTCATCTTTTATACTTATAAACCAGAAATATCATCATGTGAAATAACATCGACTTCAACGAAATCATTGTCACTATTCCCTCATCATTACCTGAATATTATTTATCACTATCATTATCATTATCTCGTCAGTAACTTCACATAACACATTATATACGTAAGCCACATAAATCATAATCATATACCACATTAAATATCAGCAGTCATCACCATCATCAAATACACAAATATGGAGTAAACATCATAATACAACTCATTCGAAATGCACCAAAATAAAATTCCCTGTTCTGTCTAAATCAGTTGTCTCTCATACGTAAAAACGTCTCAGGGCCATAATTATAAAACATCCAATACCGTACACAAAACACTTGCAATGACAGCCGGCCGGTGTGGCTGAGCGGTTCTAGGCGCTTCAGTCTGGAACCTCGCGACCGCTACGGTCGCAGGTTCGAATCCTGCCTCGGGCATGAATGTGTGTGATGTCCTTAGGTTAGCTAGGTTTAAGTAGTTCTCCGTTCTAGGGGACTGATAACCTCAGATGTTAAGTACCATAGTGCTCAGAGCCATTTGAACCATTTTAAGCCTTGCAATGACAACATGATCCTGAGAAAAAGAAATTGTAGCTCTGATCAAATATTCCTTCTGACAGTAGACAAAAATGTATGAAAGCATCACGCTGTAGATAGCATCAGGTAAATGGTAGAAAGTGACAGCAAAGTAAATCCAAATATAAGTGCACGTCCAAAGTTATAAGATAAGAAAAGACAAATAGGCTGTAGTGATATCATTCAGGTAGTAATCCAGATTACAGTGTAGATGTGTTGTCTGCAAAGCTGTGTATGTGTGTCCTGTTTTGGGGGTGACAAAATCAGGGAAAATAGAACACTATAAAACAAAAAATAACGAAGTTGGTTGTAGTCATACCAATCCGATAGTAAACAAATTCTGTGTAGGTATGCCGTTGGAAAAGCTGTGTGTGTCCTATTCGTGAAATTCTTTGGCATTCGTAATATCGTGTACACCCATACTACGTTTAATTCTCAAACTTTCCACTTCCGAAGCAGTCGGATGACAAATACGACGTATGCTGTATTGTCCGTTAAGGCAAAGAAAGAGTAAGATTTCCTGTAATTGCTGTGTATGAAAATCAGCGGTGGCATTAAAACTGTCAGCTTCGTTCTGAATCGTGTCAAAAACCTCAATCACAGTGCCGTCATCGTTGTACTCACAGTACGGGTCGGCAGAATTAAATTGTGTGGTGCATCAGTCGATATTTCTGTTTGAAGAAGGAAAATACAGGCGATTGATATCTTGTTCCTCGCTAGAGAGGCTCTGTTCAGTTTCAGGTGGCAGTAAATCCCTGATGTCTTCTAAGCTGATCGTATGCTCTACAATGTGTGCAGAATGCGATGTATCTCTGTGTTGGCTGCGGCGTCTGCATCATCTGACGCCTGGTCCGCTAGTCACTGTTGCGTAACGTCTGTACCGTTCGCTATGTAGGCAGATGCGGCTTCAATGATTTGAACAGTGCGCTGTGGTTCTGACTGATTTCGATTACCTTGTCGCGGATGAAAATGTGAATGCGGTTAATTTGAGCATAGAGACTGGTTGTTATAAAAGTGCCTTTTAATCCTATAATTATGACTAAAATTTCTATTTCACTGCTTATTCCCATTGTGGCCTTGGAAAAAGTTTTGTTGGTACGGCTGTTGTCTACAGTACGGAAAGTGTTCCTGTGTACAGAATTATTACAGAACCAGTTTGCGCCTTTGGTTCTGATGAAAATGCGTTGCTGGTTACCATTAAAGTTCTGGTTGTTGATGTCAAAATTTCTTGTGTCTTTCATTCCCAAAATAGTTATTCTTATTGTGATTGAAAAACGTGCCAGAATGACCACCGCTGTGTTTGTAGTGAAAATTGTGGTTGTTAGAAAGGTTATTATTATTCGCCTGCTGAGAAAGCGACTGACCAATTTCAAGTAACTGTAAAACGCCACGAAAAGTAAGTTAAATGTTTGTTGACCTCCTCTTAATGCACATTTCAAATTTCCTGGAAGTTTTGAAATACAGAGGTGGATCAAACCGGACGGGCTGAATGGCTCAAGTAAATGCTGGTTCTGTTGTCTGTAACATCCACGAGATAAATTTTAGCTACAGTGCGACGAGAGGAAATTATGCCTCTAACAATTATAAACATTATCTATTCAACATATGAAAAACAGTGAAAACGATGATAAATATTAATTATTTATATAATATTTTATGATGTAATGGGACATATCGATGTGTATCATACAAAGACAATGATAACTGTAAATTCCTTTTATGATCTGCGTTTGTCTTCCTTTGTTTTTACCTTTTGTTGGATGGCTTTTGTAGGTTACGGACGCATATCAAACTGAGCTCTGTTAAGAAATTGTAATTATTTGTTAATTATTACTTGAGAATAGAGTTCATTATTATTATAAATATGAGTGAATAATTATTTGTAACTTTAATTCCTCTCTCAATAAGAATTATCTGTGTTAATGATTTCTTTCCGCTGCAAGGAGCGCAGCCATTGATGATAGCGATTTGTATCGCGTTTTTGTCTGTGTTTTCCTCAGAAAAAAATCAAATCTTGCTTGATGAAGTCTAAAAAGTGCACAATACGAAAGCAGAGTTTAATAAGCATTTCAAATACTTATCTTATTTGCTCTAACAATAGAAAGTCTCTAACAATTGTCTGCCGCCATCTTAACAATTATCTCAGCGGCAAATTCAAATTACGCAACTCTGCAGACATAAATGCCGAACGTAATAAAAATGTGTAAAAATAAATGTGCACCGGTGGTCCCGAACTCATTTTAACGAAAATGATTCGAATCAGATTGGTTCTTTAAAAACAGTGCTCATAGCACGATCCTTATAACAAACTTTTCTAGCTGATGTATGGAGCCGAAATTAATTATGCACGAGTTGCGAAGAATATTGTTTCAGGTAACATACGTCAGTGTTGTACGCGGCTGATATTCGGTGGTTTTAATGATCATTTTGCTGAAGATAACTATTTCCATCATAATCAATAGTTGTATAGAATCTGTTCTATGAACTGTGATTTAGTGACACTTACACAACTTACAGACAACACTTTAACACAACGTTAACTTGGAGTTCTTTAGCAACTTGACCAAATCTTTAGCCGGGAGAAAATTTATTTAGTAATTACTCAATGTAATGAAATAAGATTGTCATTTTCATTTACAAATTAGTTAAATACCAAACCACTGAATAACACAGCGAACGCCACATGTTCCATGTATTTGTATTGTGTTAACGTTTCAAAATTCGAGTTGTTGAAATTCGATACATTTATCAATTTGTCTTTTACAGCACGGTATGTCATCTCAGACGAGTACGCTGGGAGGAAAGCGCTTTGGAATTCTACAGATAAGAACAATGGCGAGCAATAGGTTACATTCTCGTCTACGGTTCCCCTTCCAAAAAGCTATAAATTCTAATTTATAAGAGACAAGCCAGTTTGGCGGCAAACAAAACGTAAATTGCTGAATCCAGTCCAAGGGCTGTAGACAGTTAGGACCATTACGAAATACTTTGAATTTCGTGACAAATTAAAGTTGCTTGTAGTCAAATCCATCGGTTCGAAAATCGTCAAAGGAATCCTGTCAGCAGAAAAACATGGAAGAGTTGTCATGTGATTGAAAAACGTCTCATTCTCTGACCCATTTAGTAAGCTGAGGTTGCGGAGAATGTTCTGTATGCTGATCGATAAAATGCGTGGCAAAGTTATGTGAGAGTCCTGAGAAATGATATCGTTCTTATTGTCAGATAAGCGAGCGTTAAGTCTATTAAGTTCCTGTTTGATTTCTCCGTTAATTTGCACCTGTCCCTGTCTAAAGTTTTCAAGAGACTGAAATCTTCAGTGTCAGTGAAGTGTACCGGTTGTGTACCTTCAGTTTTATTGTCATGATTTAATTTTAATTGTGCTACTGTGTCGGCGAGTTCATCATATTCAGCTTTCAGACTGCCATATTGGACGTGAATTTTGGTAGTACTATCTTTAAGCGACTGTAACTCTACAGTATGAGTACGCGTTTTCTTTTGCAGAGTATCAGCAATTTCACTGGATGGGTACCGACTTTCTGTTGAGAAATGGTATTAAGTTGTTCATCAACGGCTACTTTTCTATATGACACACGTTGATTAAGGTTGTCATGAGCTGTAGTTAGTTCGCTTAAAAGAGATATGACATTGGTTACCACGGTCGAAACATCGTTTATACGGTCTGTTAAAGTTTTGTGGATGTCTTTTAATTCGTCAGAGGGTGCTTTCTGGTTGTCACGGAGCGCATCTAAAGATTTTTTATGCTCTTCCAATTTGTGATTAAGCTCCTCCAAATGAGTAACCTGTGCATCAAAAGGTTCTGTAAGAGATTCATGATTTTTAGAACATTTATCATTAAGTTCTTGAAATTGCTTTGTAAGAGACTCGTTACCGTCTTTTAAGTTCGTCAAAACGAATGGATTGTTCATTATAACGTTTCCAAATGCCTTCTTGTTTTCTTTAAGTTCCTCAGCAAAATGAGTGGATTGTCCTTCAAAACGTTTATTTTCGTATGTTTTTATAGCTTGCAACAGGCGTTCAAAAACTTGATTGAAAAAAAAAGAAGCTGAATTGTTGATTGTCAGAGAACGCTGTTGCATAACAGAATTGTCAGAAAAATTTTGTTTAG
The DNA here is from genome assembly GCF_021461385.2 of Schistocerca piceifrons. NCBI lineage: Eukaryota > Metazoa > Arthropoda > Insecta > Orthoptera > Acrididae > Schistocerca > Schistocerca piceifrons. Next base: position 456,711,166 of record NC_060140.1, on the reverse strand, counting down.
GTTGTGTGTCGGATTTTGTCAAAGGGAGTGAATCTTCCATATTTGCCTGTGTGCAGTTACTATACTCAGAAAATGAAAGAACAATTTTACGACAAATATTGATATCGGAATGTTGAGTTACATCAGAATTATGAGTGTCTACAATGTTCGTGCATTGACTATCCCGTTGCAAAGACACAGCATCTGGGATTATTACGTCAGAAATATGGTTAGTATTAGTAGCAACAGAATGATCAGCTAAGATATTGTTGCAGTCGATTGCTTTTCGCAAATTAGATTTTTGCGAATTCATCGTAGTGCGCGATTTGTTGACAAACGTTCTACGCAGCATGATGACAGAGATATAAAAAAGCAAATCACAGATGTAAAAGAAAACGTCGAAAACAGTAGGTGTCAAATCTGAAAAGAGAGGTACAATGTTAGTAGACAAATTCGTGTTGCGCCAAAATTATAATAATAAGTAAGGCGGAAAAGTACACTATTCCTGACTGTTTCTCAAAATAATCCTACGTCGCCTATACTGTACAAGGTCATTGCCATGTGAATGTTCTCTTTAAATAATTAAAAATAATATATAGTGAAAGTTTTCTTTTAAATAATTAATAATGTAGCTGAAGTACTGTTTTTGATTCTAAGGTCTAAGCTGTAATTATAAATGAACTGTCATAATGAAACTTGTACTGTCATAATGTGTAAGAAAAACTGCACTTTAATAATAATAATCAATTATCGTAATAAAAATGGAAGGCTTTCATAGTGTAAAGGTTAGCAATCTGACTGCAATAATTTTGAACAGTATAAACTGCCTGAATAATGAACTTTGACGTGAAACCTAGAGAAACTAGTTTTGCAAAATTCATCACAAAAACTGAGTCTAAATAATTCGCCCCCCAAAAAAATCAAAATTTTTGTCCTTACCTCTATTCTGCGCAAATCTGGATAACGCATTGCAGTACTGCTCTGTCTTGCTCGCCGCTATGTTAAAGCTGCAAATTACTGTATCTGCGCAGAGAGACTCGAAAGGTGCAATGAGTTCTATGTTAGTTGCAAATCGAACTGTTTTTCGAACACGCCTGGTTCCATGACCCATAAAAAATTGTAAGAACAAGGTTGGCAAAAGAATAAAGTATGCACATAAATGACAAAACTGTTTTTTTTGTGTACTGTGAAAAAGTGCTCATGGAAGATTTTAAATTTAATGAACGTCTCAACATCCAAACAATACACTTTCCTACCTCTCAAATCTTGCAAGTCTCAGTACAACAACCAAGTTAGTCCGATGACGCAGCAATAGTGAAGAAAAGCAATATCATTATAATATTTACCTTTGACATTCCATTAGACTTCCTTCTTCGCAAAACATTTCCCGTTACAATCTTAATATAATTATGTTGACTGAACAAATTGATAAATTGAGACATTAAATCTGAAACTTAATACAGCCATTGCTTCCTAACTCTAATACAGCTTAACATTCTCTCTTCTCTGTGCGCTCGTGAACATCAGAGATATTGGCTTAACATCAGCGATACAGCTTTACAACATCGCTGCTCACTCCCAGTCGGTTCAGCTACCAAAATTATGCATGACACCTATCTATAAATGGATGGATTGGCATCGTAATAGGTAGACTAAATTTACATTTACATCTATATGTATACTTTGCAAGCCATCGCACGGTACTTGGCGGAGGATATCCTGTACCTCTACTAACCATTCCTTTTCCACTCGCAAACAGAGCGAGGGGAAAAAAAAGAGAATGTGTATGCCTCTATGTGAACGCTACTTGCTCATATCTTATCTTCGTGGTCCTGATGCGAAATGTGTGTTGGCGGCAGTACAACCCTTCTGCAGCCAGCTTCACCTGTCCTCTAAATTTTGGCAATAGGATTCCTGGTTAGTGTAATCCGATTGTAGGTAAAGAATTACTTACCACGCAAAGGGATTTTCACGATAAATTTAATTAATTAGTCAATCAATTTGGTATCAACGATGTGCCGCAGGGCGGGTGGAAACGAGAGCGAGAATGCCAGAAATATGATTTGTGATTTGGAGCGGTAATCAGGTGTTTTTTCCTTGCGGTTTGGTCTTTTAACGAAATTTCAGTTTCCCGCCTACGCAGGGAGAGATGGTCAGCATAATAAAATCAGCTATACTATCAAATTAGTAAGGTTATACTCAGCATTAACCTAATATTTACTGCTCCTCTGTGTCGCTGTTTGGTTGCTTTAAGACACTTTACAGTTGATGGGGCATTTGACTACCTTAAGAGCGTTCGATAGCGAGGAGGCATCCTGTGACCGAGGTACGCCATCATGAACCAAAGATGAGTTTAATATTCCAGTCCTGTGATGCAAGATGTAACAGATATTAAGCTGATACGAACATGTCTTTTTACCGCATGAGAGAATACTTAGAGAAAATATAGCCGATGCTATACTGTTGTACAGGATTTTCACACTATAACGATACTAGAGCAACGTGAAAACGCATGTATGCTCTGACTACTTCTGTCTTCGAAAATAACACACGTAAATGGGAGGCATCTACATTTCGCCTGAGAAATTCGTAGTGTATGGAGAACAACATTCCTATCTCGGATTGGTTCAAATGGCTCTAAGTACTATGGGACTTAACAGCTGAGGTCATCAGTTCCCTAGACTTAGAACTACTTAAATCTAACTAACCTAAGGCCACATATCCATGCCCGAGCTAGGATTCGAACCTGCGGCCGCAGTAGCCGCGTGGTTCCGGACTGAAGCGCCTAGAACCGCTCGGCCACAGCGGCCGTCATCTCGGATTGGGTAAAGTGGATTTTTTAGACTTTGAATTCTATGTTGGGGTTGGAACTGCAGTTGGAACTCTACATCCAAGCCGCACCTGCTTATCTCACAGTGTGCTAGGAGTTAATAACGCCGGTCCTTAGCCTGCGGCAGTTGTGGTGACGAGGGTTCAGCTGACTGGAAGCCATGGCTTAGCTTGTTGCGACTGGGGTGGCTTGTCGGCTCTGGAGGTGACTGGCCAACTTTTTCGTCTTGAGATGCCATGTTCAAGTAAGAATATAAGCACTAAACTCGCAAACCATACGTTATTTTCCAGAATGAGATTTAAACTCTGCAGCGGAGTGTGCGCTGATATGAAACTTACTGGCACATTAAGTTTGGAAGGTAGGAGACGAGGTACTGGCAGAAGTAAAGCTGTTAGGACGGGGCATGAGTCGTGCTTGGGTAACTCAGTTGGTAGAGCACTTGCCCGCGAAAGGCAAAGGTCCCGACTTCGAGTCTCGGTCCGGCACACAGTTTTAATCTGCCAGTAAGTTTCATTCGTTATATTTCCCACATTCCTGTTGGCTAGGATGCAACTTGGGATCGTTTCCAGTGCCCCTCGGTGGCCCTCTCAGGTCCGTGAACAGCTGTAATCCTATATGGAGATGCGCTGACAGCTCTCGTCTTTGTCGATGGTCGATCATCTGCATATCGTTATGCGTATTTTCCAGAACGAAACGTTGGCTCAGTCTGTCTCTTCTTCAAAGGCCTTCCTAGAAATACGATGTCGCCTGTGTGCATCGTCTCTTCCAGTCTTTGCAGACCTTTTTTTTTCTCGCTCCGACAACCCAAGGATTGGAAGCAGAAACGTATTGACTTTTGTATCTGTCAGACTTTGATGCAGTCTGTCAACCTGTAGCGGCTGCATCTAAGACCTTTCCTATAAGAAATGCTCACTTAACAATATACTTCGAGTGCTCGCTTAACAATGTACTTTCTGTGTTCTGCCTGAAGGACGCTCTTCCCTTGTGAACCTCACTATCCCCCCAGTGTGTCTGAGCCAGCAGACCTCTAGCGGCAGCTTCAAAGACCCTCCTAGAAAGACCAACATAGAACAGGGCGTTTCCTGTTTTCACAGACAAACGCTTCCTTCAAAGACATCTGGGAAAGTTATATGGCAAACACCAGGATGCTGAACTTGGCTCTGAAGAAGGTGACAACTATTTATTTTGGGTCACATTGATGAACGCCATCAAAGACATTCCTTGAATGTTGACCTTGTGAACAACATCTGACCCAAAGGATTTTACACCAGCTTTGACACAATCGACCACAGATTTCCTCGGGAGGACTGGTGAACACTGAAAAGGTATTCCTGGAGGAAGAAGAACTGGTTGTTGTGTCACCTACATTCTGTGGGACAATATTCAACGTATCTGAATCTGCTGACTAGGTTTGTCCCTCTGTATAAAGCATTTCTGTCGGTTCCTGTCATCTTTTTTCACCTGTGACATCATAATTTCAAGTTGCCTCTGATGGTGATAATGTGAACTAGGTCAGTTGGACTCCAGATGTCAAGGTGAGCACATGAAAAAAATTAACAAAAAAAATCTTCCAGCAGGATAACACTCCAAAATAAAGAAAATGAACTACCTTATGTCCTTCCACACAAACAGCTCAGGACTGAGTGAGCAATTTTTCCTGCCAATTTGCAGCTGGGGGATGATGGAGAGAGGGGGGGGGGGGGGAGAGATGGGGGTTGGAGGGAGAGGGTTTGCAATTTCTCATATGGGGGATGACAGAAGGACCAACTGACAGGCTGGGGATTTCCTCGAGGGGAGGGGGTAATTAAATGATCAGGGCGCAGTGGGGCAGGGATGAATAAATTGAAAGTATCGTCATTCTCTCTTTATTCTCCTACGGATGGTTATTGAGTAATTATTCAGATGAGTACCGAGTAACAACTTGAGCAGCATGTTGGAAGCTGTAATCATTTAAAAAGTCCCAAAGTGTTACACAAATTTCCTTTAGTGAACCAAACGAAATAGTAAACATGGTGTGTGGTGAGTGAAGCCCACACCAGAGACACGGTATTGTCAATGAAAGTCTCGAATAACAAAAAGGTAATCACCAGTTAATAATTCACGTGGAATATGGGTAGCCGCCGTTCTATGTAAATTTTAATGTGCTACACAATGCAACATAGCATGCTTTACCAGCTATGAAATCATAAACACGTGGGGGTGGTGATGAACAATGGTCTTCATACTGGTCGCAAAGAAACAATCATTAAACTGGGATAGAATTTATAAGTGAGCTATGAACAAAATATTAAATAGATATGAACGCATAATGGTTAAGGCATAAGATACTTTGGCACATATCCACGATTCAGTCTCAAACAAAGCGATCACCATCAGACAACACTCTTGCAGCAAAATTTAATAGAGGATCCAAATTAGAGGACCCAGATTCATTTCTTGAACGAAAATAATGCTGAAAGAAAACGAATTAAGTTATTCTACAACTAAATAACGCCTTCTGATAGCTGTGTCCACAGCATAAACGAGACCGTCTCATAGAGTGTGTCCGTCGACTTATTACGGCGGAACCTGAGTGCCTATCATAGCGGACGCAGAGAACCGGCTCCACTTTCAAAAGAGTGGTGTGGGGAAAAGAAGCCGTTGGTCCTGGCCAACCAATGTAAACCAAAGTTCTAACTTTACGGATATCTTTGACTCATCTCTTACCTGTCGTTCATTGCTGAACTTGTTCCCGAAGTTAGGTTGACAATGCATCTGTTGTACTCATTCCTCTATGTTTACCCGCATAAGCATTCAGACTTACGATACTCTCATTTTCATTCACTCATGAGCACAGAAAGGGAAAACCAACGTCGGAAAGGATGTGTACCAATAACTAAATGAACAAGTCGGCGCATCCTTTTTCCATAGGCTACTGGTCTCCAGGATAAATAAATACGCCACAAGAAAATCAGCATGACAGACATGCAACTTGCATCAAATAATGCAATCATAATGAAACAATACTTACGGACCTGTTTCATCCTTAGTTGTAGGTCTAGGGAACAGCCGCCAATAACCGTGTACGGACGAAGAGGTGGCTAAAATCACGTACAAGATGAAAAATTCCGGAGCTCCTGGCTCCTATCGCATACCAGGAAAGGTGATACAATCATTATTAAATCTTTACGTAACTCCTCACATGAGTAGTTTATTCAATTAATGAATGATCAAGGGGCTTTAAAAAGATTCTGGAAAACGGCAGAAGCAGTCATTATAAAAAACGGAGAAAATAAGAATCCCTTATTCCCCAAGTCACACCGGCCTGTCTGCCCGACAAATGTGCTGATGAAAGCACTAATCAATTGATTAAAATGTGACAGGATTCTAACAGGATTAAGTAATGCTCAGTAAAGGTTTAGGAAGGGTATGTATACGTAGAATACTGAGTACAAAGAAATAGAGAGAAAATATGTAATACGTATAAAATGATAGACATATCTGGAACGTTCGGCAACATACGGAATCTAGAAGGGAAACGGGCAGCCCAAGAATGTTACACGGATTTCTATTACACTGAAGCGTCAAAGAAACTGATATAGGCTTGTGTATTCAAAGATATGTAAACAGGCACAATATGACGCTGCGGCCGGCATCGCCTATATAAGACAAGTGTATGGCACAGTTGTTAGATTGGTTACTGCTGCTACAATGGCACGTTATCAAGATTTAAGTGAGTTTGAACGTAGTGTATAGCCGACGCACGAGCGATGGGACACAGCATTTCCGACGTAGCGATGGAGTGGGGATTTTCCAGTACGACCATTTCCAGAATGTACCGTGAATATCAGGAATCCGGTAGAACATCAAATCTCCGACATCGCTGCCGCCAGAAAAAGAGCCTGCAAAAACGGGACCAACGACGACTGAAGAGAATCGTTCAACGTGACAGAAGGGCAACCCTTCGGCAAATTGCTGCAGATTTCAATGCTGGGTCATAAACAAGTGTCAGTGTGCGAACCATTCAGCGAAACATCATCGATATGGGCTTTCGGAGCCGAAGGCCCACTTGTGTACCCTTGATGGCTGCACGACACAAAGCTTTACGCCTCGCCTGGGACCGTTGACTTTTGATGACTGAAAATATGTTGCCTGGTCGGACGGGTCTCGCTTCAAATTGCATAGAGAGGATCGACGTGTGCGAGTGTAGAGACAACCTCATGAATCCATTGACTCTGCATGTCAGCAAGAGGCTGTTGAAGCTGGTGGAGGCTCTGTAATGGTGTGAGGCGTGTGCAGCTGGATTGATATGGGACCCCTGATACGTCTAGATACGAATCTGACAGGTGACACTTGGGCAATTCCAGCAGGACAATGCGACACCCCTAACGTCCAGAATTGCTATAGAGTGGCTACAGGAACACTCTTCTGAGTTTAAACACTTCCACTGGCCACCAAACTCCCCAGACATTAATATTATTGAGCATATTTGGGATGCCTTGTAACGTGCTATTCAGAAGAGATCTCCGCCCCCTCGTACTCTTACGGGCCTATGGAGAGCCTTGCAGGATTCATGATGTCAGTTCCCTCCAGTACTTCATCAGACATGGGAGAGTCCATGCCACGTCGTGTTGCGGCACTTCTGCGCGCTCGCATGGCCCTACACGATGTTAGGCAGCTGGAGCAGTTTCTTTGAGTCTTCAGTGTAGATTACTGCAGAGGCCGATAGATGACATGGTCAAGTCCCTCAACAACAGTTCAAAACGTGTTACGAGAGAATGTCCTCAGGGATCCGTTTGCGGTCCGTAATTCTGGGATGTTAACTTAGAACTACTTCTGTATAGATTACAAAACAGTGAGAAATTGTTACGAGTTGCAGCATATGCTGATGGCTTTTTACTTGTAGTGCAACACAACAGTCGACATTCGCTAGAAAAGAATCGCAGCTAATTTCTTGGAGTCATGAATGAGTGGTGCTCGCAGGTGCGACTGAAGGTAGCACCACAAAAACTGACATATGTATGACTTAAAGGAAGGCTTATTAGGGATCCACTGATTAAAATAAATCAGTTTACAATTCGAGGGAATACCGTCAACAGGTAATTAGATACGTATCCAGTTGGACACCGGACATCTAATATCCACGTAGAATATGCAACAAGGAAAAGCTGTTGTATGATAAATAAAATTATTAATATGGGACAAAGGAGGTCACGTATGCACGTGAAGGAAAGTCGATTGTACCAGGAGTATATATTAATTGCAGATTTCGGTCCCCTGTTTGGGCGCACAGGTCACGGTTGGCCAAATTTGCTGCTGTAATGAGAAAAATGCAGCGAGGAATTTTGTTATGATGCTGTCGAGCCTTCAACACCAGATCTACAGACGTCCTAACGGTATTGAGGAACAACTAAGGATGAAACAGACCCATAAGTACTGTTTCATTATGATTACATTCTTTGATGCCAGTTGCATATGTATCATGCTGATTCTCTTGTGGCGTATTTGTTTTGTAATATTCAGTGTCATTTTTTGTCGTTATCTGTAAGAAGAACTCGAAGAACTTCAGTGAACCCTTTCCAGTTTTTTGTCACCCAGCCTCACGTCTGGGTTGTGGAAAGTACATTAGAGGATCTTATTTTCTCAGTTACAGTTTTATAAGACAAGCTCCAGGAATTTAGTGCCAGATTTTCGCAAACCTTTCTCGGCTGACTCGTCTACATACATTATCTCAAATTTGTACCTCTCTTTTAGTTATCTGTGGTGCATATGACTAAAACAGCCTGAAGGTGCTCTGCAACACTTACACAAGCGTTTATAAGCTGGCCCAGATTTCTGACGAAGAATCGTTCACACATTTCAAGAGATTGTTTTGCGTGGGTACATTTAGCTATAAGAGCCTTTCAAGTTCGTGTGGAATGCCCACTTAGAAAAACACAGTGCGGAGAGTTAACTGTGGTAGCAGTTACACCCATATCGTACCCAACGTGTGTAAGCAATGGAGCCAGATGATTTTTTTGGATCCAGAGCTCATCTCTGTTAAACGACTTTTAGCCTATTCTGGAGTGTAGTACTTCCTGCAGTTTGTACTCGCACTGTTTGCAGAAGAAGCCCCTTACCATCATGATAGTAGTTTTGAACTTCCACAGTAGCCAAGTCTGCAGTGGTGAAAACTCTTACCCTGTGCTTGTCTCAGATCAATAAGAAAAGTTTTGTTCAGCTTGAAACCACGTTTGATTGGTTACAGTACATAGTACCGTCTCATGGAACTTCGACCTTTGAATAGGACCATACTCTCATTTAAACTTATACACCTTGTGGGACTAGATATTTTTGAAATGAGTTGTCGATGAAAGAACGCAGTATGTAGAGCTTATCTTTCCAGTCTTTGCGTTTGGCTTGGGTGTCATTTACTTGCAACAAGGAGAGAATACTTCCAAACGGTACCTGCTCATTCATTCCGTTACTAATGGATGACACAAATAAGAAGGTGATTACTAGTAATCATTCCAGGAGAGCTGTAATCCGTGAAAAAAAAATTGAAGTAAAAATTAATATTTCGTTATCCTGTAATTTCAGTCTTATTCTTCTACACTCCATAAACGCCTGACTGGAATCTTACGTCACTTATCATCGATCCTTATCAGGACTGGCTATAGAAGGGAGATTTTTAGGTCCGTTCCATACCAGGCGATGAAGTTAACGAAAGGATTTTTAAAAAATATGTAAGTAGAGTGAGAAATTGGGATGAGCCAATCTCGAAATATATTGTCGATTCTAAAGGCTAAGTTCTTATAGAAATCAGTGAAAAATTAATAAATATTTCTAAAGCTAACTTGGAGGAATTTATGGCAGTCCTAGATGCGACTGATTTGATCAACGAGGCTGCCAAAGTCACCTAAAGCCATTTTGTAAATCAGTCAACAACAAACGGAACTGGACAGTGCAAGAATGGAAGTAGAAGCATTACAGATCTGCCCATATCCCGACACTGATCGTAGCCCTTGCTGTACCTAATCAATAGGGCGAATCGTTCACGGTAATGAGAATTCATCTGCTAGTTGCCAGCCGGGGTGGCCGAGCGGTTCTATGCGCTACAGTCTGGAACCGTGCGACCGCTACGGTCGCAGGTTCGAATCCTGCCTCGGGCATGGATGTATGAGATGTCCTTAGATTAGTTAGATTTAAGTAGTTCTAAGTTCTAGGGGACTGATGACCTCAGAAGTTAAGTCCCATTGTGCTCAGAACCATTTGAACATTTTCATCTTCTAGTTCTAAACAGAGGCGCCACGAACACAGGCACTACTCAACCGAGATATTATTGCTCTTGGCTGTTACTGGAAACAAGCATTGACGTTACGGTAAACAAGTACTATGGTACTCAAGGAAAACGCATCAGTTGTGCATGTACTATCAACCTTGATTGCGTGCTGACGCAGGGACCTTCACTCCCACGTGCAATAATAAAGGGCTACTATAAATGGTCCATTCATTTTGAAAAGTTCTGTACTTTCCAAAGCAGTGCACGTAAAAATATGAATGATGCACGAACAGAACTATCAACTGTGTCCACTAGTTTGGTTACGAATCTAGTGCATTGATAAAATGGCGTCAAAATAAAAAAAAGAGTGTGTTGGAATATGCGTGATGTCCTGTTATAACAGTCCAGCTTGTATTCAAAAGGAATAACTGAAAAGAACTACCACGTGAACAGATCACTCTGCGTTGGTATCGACAATTTAGGGACAGCGGTTGTTTCTGCAAACAGAAAAGAGTACCGATTGACATGGCGCCACATTCAACACAGGAGAGGGCGAGGGAAAGTTTCGCATGAAGTAAAAGAAAGAAAAAAAAACGCACTTTAAGTTTTGCATCACAATGCAGAAAGCACTTTTGGATGAACATTTCGCTCCCAAGCTGATATTCAGCAACAAAGTAACCTTCAATTTACCTGGAGATATTAATTGCCATAATATGTGAGTGTGGGGCATTGAAAATCCTCATGAAATTGTCCGCACATGAACGAGACCCGCCGAAGGTTAATGTTTTCTGAGTTATGTCACAGACGAAGCTGCATGGACTGTTTCTCTTCTGTGAGAAGACCCACCTTGATCTGTTGCAATTGTGGTTGTTTCCACAACTGACTACTGATAGCGAGAATTTCATTTTCCAACAAGACGGTATACCTTTCATCAGAGTATCGATGTTCATCACTAACTAAACATTTTCCGCATAGCCGGATTGGACGTAGTGGTAACGCTGTGGCTCTGTCCACTTGGCTCCCTCAGTTCGACTGACCTAACGTCTCGTGACACTTTTTTTGGGAGTACCTTAAGGAACAAAGCCAAGAACACTGGAACGGCTAAGAGAACGTATCAGTGGTGCTCTGATGAGCATCGACAGGATGTTGTTACATACGGTACGGAACGAACTTCACAATCGCTTGGACGTGTGTTGTGTAACCAGAAGATGCGTAGAATACAAAACGCGAACTGGTCACTTTACGGTTCTATTCTTGCATCAGTCATATTTGTACATGTAATAGTTCGGAAAGCCAACGGCCTTGCCACCGTGGTGACGCCGGTTTCCGTCAGATCACCGCAGTGAAGGCGATGTCGGACTTGGCTAACACTTGGGTGGGTGACCATCCGGTCTGCCGAGCAAGCGGGGTGCAGTCAGCACTTGTGAGGCGAATTGAGGAGCTACTGACTGAGAAGTAGTGGCTCCGAAACGAAAACTGACAACGGCCGGAAGAGCAGTGTCCTGACCTCACGCTCCACCATATGCGCATCCAGTGATCCCTTTAGGCTGATGATGACACGGCGGTCGGTCAGTACCGTTAGGGTCTTACGAGACCTGTTCGGAGGGAGTTTACTTTTAAATAGTTCGGAAAATATAGAGCTTTCTAACGAATGAATATTTATTTTGGCCCCTTACTGTGGTCGGGTAAAACAATCTTGGCTGCCGAAATAAAAAGCACCATTGGCGATCTGATCATCCACGTGAGCGAGCACTAGTACATGGCTAAGACAGTTTACTTGCATGCAAGGTAATGTGGCGGACGAAGGTAACCGACTACCTACAACGAAATCGGAAAACAATTGTCCGTTTCATAATGATTTACCCCGTATTGTAACTAATATTACGGTTACGTGACGAACATCGTACCTTGCTGCATTTTAGTTGGAAAGGGGGCGACATACGCGATAATACATTGACGGAAAAAAATCGCAGCACCTAAAAATAATTAATGTGGAGTATGAAATTTCGGAAATATATTTGTGCAGGTACCATACGTAGGTGATTAGCTGTGCAAGATCACAGGTTAACGCATGCGTGAGGTAAGCGTTGTAAATGTGAAATACTGATACCTTAAGGACCGGTGTAACCACCAGAAGGTTGAATGCAAGCATGCAAATGTGCATGCTTTGTGTTGTATATGTTCCGGATGTCAGTTTGTGGGATGGAGCTCTATGCCTGTTGCACTTGTTCGGTCAGTACAGGGACGGTTGATGCTTTTGGTGGATGATCCTGGAGTTGTCGTCCAATGATGTCCCATAAGCAGTTGATTGGAAAAGATCGGGTGATCGAGCATGCCAAGGCAACATGTCGACACCCTGTACAGCAGGTTGGGTTACAACAGTGATATGTTGCGAGCGTTATCCTGTTGGAAAACACTTTCTACAACGCTGTTCATGAATGGAAACACAACAGGTCGAATCACCAGACTGACGTGCAGTTTTGCTGTCAGGGTGTCTGAGATAACCACAAGAGGCTCCTACCGTCATTCGAATTCGCAACCCAGGTCATAGCTCCAGGTGTAGGTCCACTTTGACTAACACGCAAACAGATTGGTTGCAGGCTCTCAGTTGGCTTCCTTCTCGATAGCGCTATGTGGCCGTCCGGAGCCCGGTCTTTCATGGCCACGACAATTGCTGCCAGCAATCATGTACCTACATGCCTGCCAAGTTTTTCTGTAATAACGCAGAAGGGACGTCCAGCTTCTCCTGGCTCTATTACACGGCATTGTTCAAACTGAGTAACATGTTGATAAAGGCGTCTTTGTCCCATTAAACGCATTCTTGGCTAACATCAACTCACCATGTCCAATCTGAAAGGTAGCTAGAGCTCAAGACCGTTACAGCGTGTATATAAAACAAGCCTGAGTTTCAGCACTCTTATGATACTGGCGCGAAATCTGAATAGATGTCATCTTACAGACGCCCACCAACTTTCGTTTTGTCGCACAAGTACTACTCAGTGTTGTAATTTTTTTCCGTCAGTGTATTTAAGAGAAGGAGTGATTTCTCGAGCATTTTTCGGTGTCAACTTTGAGGAATAAAAGAAACCAGACTGGATTAGCAGACAAATTTTCTTTCAGTATTTGCCTACGTTTTTTCGTTGTTTTTTGATTGGTCGTTTCATCGCTAATGTCAAACGCAAGACGCTGCGATTGAGCTTACAGTAGTGGCTACTGCAGCGGAGAAAGCACGGATGTAGAGCTTGAAGTTTAGTTGGTAACATCATAAGCCATTACTAATGAATATTCCCCGAGATCCACAATTAAGAGTTTGTAAAGCAGTTGTGCTAGTATTTGTAGTGTACATCAGGTTGTGGTGGCGCGTAGTTGTCATACCAGCGTGCTGACACTTTTGTAAGAAGAATGACTACTTTGTATTCCCATTCCAATACAGCATGCCGCATTCAGTTGTTGCGAGTAGAGAGCAATGAAAAGAGAAATTGCAAATTAATGCACGATATACAAGCAGCTCTCCATAAATGAAGAGTGAACTATACTGCACAAAGTAAATGAAAAATCAATTACTTAGAATAAATTTTGCAGGAAAAAAACGATGATAGAAATGAAACTACTGTAATCGCTTTCACTGCTGGCTCAGGCCTCGGTGCTGCTATTTCAGTCATCTAGTTAGACCAGCTATGATTCTATTTCTGTGTCAAGACGATGGGCTGTTTGGGCATAAATAACTTCAAAATGTTCAGATGTATGTGAATTCGTAAGGGACCAAACTGCTGAGGTCAACAGTCCCTGGCCTAGACTTACACACTAATTAAACCACCTTATGCTAAGAACAACACACCCACCCACCCACCCATGCCCGAGCCGAGACAGTACTGGAACCTCCGGCGGCGGGAGGGGGGGGGGGGGGGGGGCAATCCCTTACATTGCGCCTCAAACCGCGCGGCAACCTGAAGATCATTCACATGACTCGCTGAATCCCTCCAGACACTTTGGAGAACACTTTACAGAGTGTAGCAATAGAACTGATAGAAATATAAAGTACCATATATTTCAAAATTCTTGTTGTCTTTTGTTACCTTGTTCTTGACAAGGCCACAAGTGCACTAAACTACATTGAATTCGCATTCGCATTGCACCATAGGCAACCAGAGAAGTTGAACTTCCTTTTCCACTCAACGTAGAACACTTTCCGAAACGTATTGTTGTGACCTGAAGGGTAGTCGCACGTTCCAGTAAGCCAGCTCTAGTACATTCTTTATATTATGATGTGGCATCAGAGGGGAGCTCTACAGCATAGCTTTCCATCCTTTGAATAATACGTGGGTGTGCTGAAAAGTAAAGCCTCAAAATTTTTTATGCTAAAAACATAAATATTTTTAATTGAAACAAACATTATTGACATTCTACATCTATATTCTTCACGCCTACATATTTATTTACTCTGGCGACGAACATATTTCTCCCAATAAGAAGTCAGTTTCTTGATATCATCACAGTAGAATATCTGATTTCATTGACGAAGCCACAATGTCACCGCACAGCATCATCCCTATCGAAGAAAAGTCCGTGAAGGAGTTCTTTAAGTTTCTCAGATGAAAGTCGGATGGGGCCAAGCCAAGACTGTATGGAGGATGATCGATGACAGTCAATACAAGGACCCGGATTACTACAGACGCTCATATGTGGTCTTGCATTTTAATGCTGAAGGAGATTGCTCCATATGTGGTCGAACCCTTCGAATTCGTCGTTTCAGTTTTCTGCACCGCAGTTGATGTCCTTTACACACTCTTTTCATTCGCCATACTTATCTGAGAGCGTTGTCTGTGTATCCAACGATTTTCTGTTATGAGTCATCAACCCGATTCCGATGAGTCTCGTCGGTAACCGTCCGCGGTCGTCCACTCCGAGCACTGACACACACGTTGAGATTAGCACCACCGTTTCTGTCATTACGAGCACGAACAACCTCACGTCGCACACTATCGATATCGACATAATCTGCAACATACAAAGCTCTCATTCTTCTATGGATTTCAATTAGAGGCAGAAACTCGATTACAACACAGTTTCTCAGGCACCGACATGTCTACGTTACACGCCGCCATGTTGCACGCTACAATTTGGGGCCCTCTAGCAACAGAGGATTACAGCTTGCGTCAGCGAAGCGGGAAAGTCGACCGAGTGATTTGCGTGACATGTAATAACTCATGCGGTACTGAGAATAGAATAAAAATTCGGAGGCATTACTTTTCAGCTCGGCCTCTTAGAATCCTTTCTCCATAGATACACAGCCAAAGCTTTCAGGTAAGTGCAGAATATCATTAGAGTGTGTACAGGACTTCATTGCAGAGCTGCGGTACAGAAAACTGAAACGTCGAATGATAAATCCAGACTCATGGAGTTTGGATTTATTTTCGTGTGATGTGGAGCCTGATCTGTAACAATCGCAAATCTGTTCAGTAATTTTTCGAAAATACCCTCTTCGTTGTCACACAAGTGCTTACGATGTCACGATGCAAAATATTAGATTAATTACAGCACGTACGGAAGCTTTTAAACAATCATTCTTCCCCCTCTCCATATGCGAAAGTCACGGAGGAAACCTCCGCGACTTTCGCGTACGGAGAACGGGAAGAATGATTGTATAAATGCTAGTACCTGATACAATGGGGCATACTTTCTGTCATGTACGTCACAGTGGTTTGCAGAGTATAGATTTACATGTAGGTGGATACACCTGAAGATGGTATTTTTATGGCTATAACTGGTTGCGTAGTACATTAGTAAATAAAGCTGTTGGTAACCATGATTTTTCAGCACTTTACAGAGTCGAATTTTATGTAAATGGCTCAATATTTTCACACTGACGTTTGTCTGAGTAGCTACATCCCCTAATTCACTTCACGTTAATGATTGCATGTTTCATTTAAACACGTAATTTTCTCCACGATTCTCCTCTTGCTGATTTATGTTTGGTCTTTATTTTAACACGATGTTAACTGAAATAAAATGTCGTTCTGCTGCTACTTAATTTAGTTGTTGCTATGTCTAGTTCAGTTTTTCGAAAGTTGTTCCGTGATCGCTAATGCTAATATCGCAGAGCATAATTTCATCTCGTTTTCATGCACACTTTTTAAGGGGTAGACCGGGGTACAAACTTTTTTGAGCCACTTTTTTTTATTTGCTTAAAATGTTTCTTAGGGAGTCTACTTTTAGGTTTCGTTCATATAAAGTGCGATTTGGCGTACAGTAGAAATTTTTTAGACTCTTTTTTTTGGCTTGAACTATTTCTTAGAGAGTCTGTTTTTAAGTTTCATTCATATAAAGTGTGCCATAATTGTTACAGAATGTTAAAACCGCGATTTACTTCATGGTGGTCAGCCGCATCCGACAGCTCGAATGCAACCGATGTAAAACTATAATACGAGTTACCGACGGAACATGAGTCCTTGAAGTTTCGGATAGTATCACAGAGATCATTAGCATCAACTAAAATACGATCTTCAACTTCGTAACATAGTTCGTTTATGGTAGTCTGAAAACTCGTGCTTGTCTCGCTTCTGCTTAATTCGTCATTTCTCTTGCTTTTCATACGAAGTAAAACGTGAATGCATGAAAAAGGCTAAAAGGCGTATTTGTACAGACAGAAAAGGTTGGGAAAGTAACATCAGTCGTGCAAAAAACGCACGATTGATAAGCGGAAGCTAGTTAATCGATATAATTTTGTCAGAATGAGACTGTTTCGACACGGTTGAGAGAAAAGCAAACTGTACGGTGCTGGCATTACCGATTAAAGGTTTGTTCAGTTTCATTATTACAAAACACAAGTTGGAACTTTAAGCGCTTGTTTTTTCTAAGCACCATTTTACATGTCGGCGGGAGCTATAACTTATGAAGTACTGTATACATGAAATTACGTTGTATCTTTTTGTAACTTGTGAGTCGGCTTTTTTTCTGATGTAGTATGTAGGATTTTTGCGGTATAATTTCGAATTTTGGTGCACGTTTTCATAACGACTTTTTTGTCGAATACATTGACTTTTATGTCAGAGTACGGCCATTTTCCTACAACCATTTTTTAAAAAAAATATCCCTACGTATTACGTTGGACAATATCATTGGTTTCAAAACAGTTTTCGAAATTTTGCTCTAGGTCGAAAACAACGGCTCTCAGATCTCCTCGCACTCGGTGAAGGCCTTCCGTCGATGTCGTGTACTGTCCTCTGGGTGCAAGTTCCTTACTTAAAAAAAATGAATATACAGTCTTAAGGGTGTACAATATGAAGCCGGTTTTGTAATTTTTTGTTATTTTATTAAAAAAATAATAAATATCCGGTTCAGAATCGAGCATCACCCTGATCTAGCCTGTTTAAGCTACCTGTTGAACACTGAACATTATACATTTTTCTTGTGTTGCGCATGGCATCGATGCTTGGAAACATTTCGTTAGGTGTCTATAGTTGATACTGAAGTTTATGGTTGTGGTCAGCTGAAACGTGGAAAATACTGTTTAATGTTTACACAGTTATCAAAAACATAAAATCAAACTTTTTTTCAAAAACTACTTTCGACAAAAAAAGAAATCATCGTAGAAGGACGCTATGTTGAGTGTGTTTTCTTGAACGGATGCGAACGTCTGCTTTAATATCCTTTAACGATCCCCCCAATAGTAAGTCTTTGTGATCCCACGCCGTTGCAGAGCTGTTGGCCATTGGCGTGTGGTGCGCATGCGCTCTGAGCGGAATTCCATTGGCCGGAGCGCGGTCTGCCGAGTCAATATCAGCTCTGCAATCCGCTCTGCCTTTGTGGCGCCCTTTATGCGCTGAAATTGGATCAACAGATGACAGCTCGTTTTGAATTGCAAATCTGTGATGCATACTGATGGGTGCAGCAAGCATGTGTAAGAGACGTCTTCGGATTGGTGCTGAAGCTCAGTGTAATAACGAAGTGGTTTAGAAACATACCCGGAATTGCTAACAGTAACTCTCGCAGGAACCCGTTCTGCGTTTCCCATGATGTCTTTAATCATTTGCTGTCTATTGAAATACTATCTTCATTATTTAAATCTGAAACTTCTTGTAATCTTAAACCATACCGGATGTAGTCATTCACGGTCAACTATTGAAACTTTCTTAAAACATTACGTTTTGTGAGGTAGGCTTCTGAAATCCGATGACCCAAATTCTACGCTCCATTAGTGTTTACCCATATTGATCGATATAATAGGATATATCGTTCAGTAAGAAAGTGACGCAGAAAAATTACTAACGATTATTTCTACAAATTACAGGTGGTGTGCGGAATGTCACCCAATTTCATTTGACTTTTAAAGCTCTGCTATATGGGAAGTTAGACCAATGTCGCTAGTTGTACAATTTCGGGACGGATCCAGGAAGAGCTAACTGAGTAATAGGCTACCTGTGATATAACGTGGAGTGTACATTGTGCGCATCATTTTATTCTCCGGGTTAATTACTCCTGGAATAGCGTTCCCGTCCAGTAAAGTTGGCAACAAAACGGTACGTAGAGCATGCTGGATATTTTCGCTCACATTTCATATTAATTTAGTTGTCTGCATAAATAGCGTGTTGAACATGAGCGATAAGTATACCAGATCGCAGAACTCTTCGGTTGAGAATACGAGGATACTTTGAGGCTGGTCGATGCTGTGAACGAGTTCAAGAGCATAGTAGAAATCGTTAAAACTGATCCAGTCTCATGCAATGAAATGATTAGTGAAAAACGTTTAACTAAGCTTGTACGGTACTTCTCTGCATAACAACGATATATCTTGAAATTAATTAAAGGATGAGGCACTTGTTGTTTGACCAGTAAAATATCTTCCTAAATTTGCAAACAAAGCGTGGGAAAAAATATTCAGCAGTTTCAGTTAAGAAACAACTTTATATATTTGGACAGAGCAGCTGCAACAGATGTACGATTTATTACTAAGAAAGAAACACATAAATATTTTGCCCAGAAAAGGTAGCAGAGTCTCAAACGTGGAGCGTAAGTTCCAAATTACGTGCAATGAAATACACGATTTTATAAAATGGCAACTGAAGGACGCCATAGGCAATTCCACTAAGATGCAAATTTTCTACGAAAAATAACGTTCCATCAAATGTACTGTAGGTATTGGTAGACTATGAATTGTAAGTAAACGCCTAATGTAGTAGGAGTTGTGCAGTGTGGTCTGTTTAGTTGGTCTTTTCAGAGACTCCAACGAACTGTGAGAACACAGACCTCACGGAGATTGATTTGACTGACAATTCTGAGAGGTGTTACTGGCCGGCTTGCAGTTGTGTTTGTATCTTCGCATGATTAATTCATTACAGAAGCAATGGGTGTTCTACAAAAAGTTCTTTTGCTGAATTATTGAACACTGTGTTTAAGATGCCAACATTAACGGTGAACATTCATCATCCATTCATATTATAAAAATCTTCCACATTCCTTCCTAAATCGCTGGACCAGTTTCAACCAAACTAGCTACACATATCACTTACTGGCTGGAAAGAATCGCTGTTGGTGGCGGAGGGGAAGAGTAGTGGTAAGAACCACCTACCGGTCAAAGGGATGGGGGTGGGGGGTGAAAAAGAAGTCTAACCCAGACACGTGATTACCCAGAGTGTATTCATCGAATATTTGACAGTGAGAACACTTAGTGAGTTGTAACAAACTTTAATACAGTTTCAAACCATTATGAAACATTTTCTCGCTGACAATCTCCACAAAATGATGAAACGAAAAATTTTATTGCTTACTACATTTTTGCTGCTCGTACATTAAAACTGCCGCATCAGGCATGATCTTCTAATTTAATACATCTTAGTAGTTAGTAATAAACTGTATTCGTGACATTTTGCAGACAGTATTCACACACACTACTGGATATACCTGCAAAATTATATCATTGCACGTCACATAGGTCAGGAGATATGGCGTCATGAACACTGAGATGCGTGAAAAAATGCCGCATCGTGCATGATGTTGAAATTGTATTACTTCGTTCCTATTAACTCTATTCGCAACAAATTTCTCAGGAAATATCTAAATACGCACTGAATGTACCTACAAAATTAAATCATTGTACGATGCAGAGTTCAGGAGCTACGACGTCGTGAACATTGAATTACAGGCCGATATTCGCTAGAAATACAGGTGAAATACGTGTACAAGAATGTGTGAAATATGTTAAATAGATGCGAAGTGTATCTGACGTGTGTATATAGGCGAATCTGCTGGTAAAGAACTCCTCCTAATACCGTTGGTCGATTTCAGCATTAATTGATTCACGTATTTCCTACTATCCAGAAATAAATACTGTGGGGGTAAGTACCTGCAACCTCGTACTGAGGTGAGGGTGATAACGTGGAGAGAGAAGCGAGGAGGATGAGATGGACAGACAGAGAGGGGGCAGGAGGACATGGACACAGATATGAGGGAGGAAGAGATGGATTGAGTGAGTGGGGGAGGAAAATGGCAGAGAAAGTTTAAAGGAGAAGGACAGTGAGAGAGGGCAGGAGGAAAAGGCGAGGGCAGGAGGAAAAGGCGAGGGCAAAGGAGATGGAGTAGTAGAACTGGAACAAATAAATACCTGGGCAAAGCTCAGCTAGCCCCTTTTATGTTGCTGGGGTAGAAATGTACTAATGGGACATCTCCAAACTGGAGGCAGTTGTTTTTGTATCTCACCTAGATGTCTGAGGAACAGTATAGTAAATATTTCCCTACAATTCTGGCTTGTGCATTCATCTCTGGCAGGTATACTGCAAGTAATCTTGGAGGGACAAGGAAGTAACTGGACACGTGACAGTGTTTTTCCATGTATCCTGCAAACATCTCGGCTTAAAACTGTCAAAATAAAAATACATATTCTCAAATGTGAAAGAATTATCATATTAGCATACGGTGCTGTTTCAAAAGTCGCATAGCAAAAACGAGAGAAGAGAAGAAGAACTGCATCCGTTAAAACAAAAGAGCACAAAGCTCAAACTGGGGATTAGATAAGAAACATTAAAACAAATTATTTCAGGATAGCAATGTATGAACTCAAATACATTTGTTTATTTTATTTTTATTTCATTACAACAGAGAACTGAAATAATGAGTAAAACTGCCTCTTGTGGTTGTTGTCTATTGTCATACACATTCTTTAATAATCCTGTTGACTCTCCGGTTATCAATACCAATCAAATCTCCAACGGACAGAAGAAAATTACCAGTCAGTACCAAAGGAACCTGTAGGAGAAAATCACCACAGTCAAAATATCAGAGTGTAAGAAGTAGTTGGTTCATTGGTGGAACAGAGTCATTTCTGAAAAAAAGAAAAGAATTACATGAGAAAATATGTGTGTCAATTAAAGATAAATTTAAAAGCATAGCTTGCCAGCCACTCCTTCCACATTTTATGATTATGTGGATCAATAAGTAAAGCTTCCTTTTGGCTGAAAGACAAGTACCAAAGGTCTTATAACATACAGACAACTATTATTTTATGATAAGTATGGTTTTGCGTATGTGGATAGTAACAATAACTGAGAAACACAACAGCTGTATTCCGTAGCTGTGGGAACATCATTTGTCTCCATTTTTTTAAAAGGAAAAGTACTGACTTCCTGTCAATGGTAATATGTTAAACTTAGCTTGAATAAGTACAGATAGTATACTTGCTTACGGAATTGACGCTAGACGGAGACAATTTTGTTGCTCTGCAGCATTAATGGACCTGTGGGTCTAATATTTTCACTAAAAGAAGGAAGATATGGTCCCACTGGAAGAAAGAGTGAACTCGGGATGTTAGATTTCTGTCAAACTTTTTTTCACATGAAAAATCATAATTTTGTTTAACACTGGAAAGAAATGTTAATACAAATAGGGCCCAAGACTGGTGTGGTTTTTTGATTTGATTAACTCTATTTTGGCACTTTCTGCTAGACAAAACGAAGTAGTTCTTTCTAATACTGCAACAGTAGTAACATAAGCCTGATAAACAATACTATTTTGGCAGGAACTACCATTTTAATGCACCTAATTTATATAAATAATACGTCAGTATATCAATTACGAAGTCCTGATGTCAAATGCCTGTTTTTGCAAATAACCAATATATGTTAGGAAACATTAATAGACTCATTTGTCAGTCATGAGATCTTGAGATGAAAAACGGCTTCCTTCGGTTGAGGAAATCAAGATACACAGGGTGTTTCAAATTAGCACGTCTATATTTCTGAAACTAATAAACATATACAATGAATTTTGTTTTTTGATGAATATGAAACTCAAAAAGCTTTCTTTCATACCTTTTCATAGGTGTACAGTACGCCCTCTTGAGATGCACGGCATATGTCAGCGCGCTATTCAGATTGTTCCCATTGTTCCCATACTGCAGCGAATGTGTCTTGAGTTACAGCTTCCACAGCTGCTGCTGTGTGATGTCTCAGTTCATTCATTGTTGTTGGTAGCGGAGGCACACAAACAGAGTCTTTTACAACTCCCACAAGAAATAATCACAGGACTGGTTACCTTGGAGGCCAGTAATGTAAGGCTGAAGCATTTGGTCCAGTGCGACCGATCTATCGATCAGTAATCCTTTGATTAAAAAATTCCCGCACTTCCAAATTTCAGAGTGGTGGTGCCCAATCTTGTTGGTAAATGAAGTCGTTCGAATCAGTCTCCAACTGAGGGAAAAGAAAGTTCTCAAGCATATCGAGATATGCGCTTCCCGTAGCAATGTTTTCAGCAAAGCAAAATGGACCATACACCTTTCCCCACGAAACTGCACAAAACACAATAAGCTTTGGAGAGTCCCTCTCATGTTGTACAATTTCATGTGATTGTTCCGCACCCCACAGTCTAACGTTATGATGGTTCACCTGTCCATTTAAATGGCATGTTACCTCGTCAGTAAACACTAAGCGTGGAAGAAAACTGTCATCCTCCATCTAGCCAAGAATGAAACTACAGAACTCCACACATTGTTGTTTGTCACCTTCACGAAGAGCTTGTAGTAGACGATTTTTGTATGGTTTCATGTGTAAACGTCGACCCAACACACGCTAGACGGACATCGGGGGCATGTTGAGCTGTCGAGCTGCATGGCGAACGGATTTCTGCTGACTCCTTGTGAAACAATGGTGGATGCGTTCGACGTCTTTGTCAGACACTCGGGGACGGCGCGGTGGTTTGCCTTGACACAAACAACCTTTTTATTGGAATTGTTCATGCCACCGTCTAATACGAGGATCCATATCATACTTAGTACGAAAGTCACTCTGAACAGTTATTACTGGCCCGCACTACGCAAAACGTAGAACACAAAATGGTTTCTGTTGACCCGACACCATTTTTCCTAAAAATGAAGTAGGCGCACACTGCTGCTACCTAGCGAGAACCATGTAAAACTCGATAGTTTGCTCTTTCCAACAGCACATTACTCATTCACATATCTCAAATCACATAATAGTTATGATTTTTTAAAATCGGATGATTCTTTTGGATACACCCTGCATATTCGGAATCATTGTATTCTTCAAAATAATTAGAATGACGTCTCACTTTCTGATTCTATTACTATTCCTGCCATTTTCTGAAATTATTAAGCCGGCCGGCCGTCGGTTCTAGGTGCTTCAGTCTGGAACCGCGCGACCACTAAGGTCGCAGATTCGAATCCTGCCTCGGGTAAGGATGTGTGTGGTGTCCTTAGGTTAGTTAGGTTTAAGTAGTTCTAAGTTCTAGGGGACTGATGAGCTCAGATGTTGAGTTCCATAGTGCTCAGAGCCATTTGAATCATTTTGAAATTATTCAACTGAAACTCGTTAATTCGGCACGATATCTCCGGTTAAGATATCTTTAATTTATCCTCCGGTTAGGCGTTTTTCCTGGTGGGTACAACGCATTTCCCGCACTATTCTGAGAACAGAGCTTAACCGGCTGTTAACCGGAGTTCGTACAATCGGCGAATAGGGATACTAGGCACCAACATTTTACTTGATAATAACGATGTATAAGTCAAGCGGACAGGACACCAGTAAAAAGAAACCTTTGAAATAAAGCCGATTTCGTCGTGGACTGCAAATATCGTTTATGTTCTGCTATTTACCAATTCTGTCAGTGATGTCACTGTCAAGTGATACCTGACATGCGTGAAGGCCGGCCGCGGTGGCCGTGCGGTTCTAGGCGCTTCAGTCCGGAACCGCGGGACTGCTACGGTCGCAGGTTCGAATCCTGCCTCGGGCATGGATGTGTATGAAGTCTGTAGGTTAGTTAGGTTTAAGTAGTTCTTAGTTCTAGGGGACTGATGACCTAAGATGTTAAGTCCCATAGTGCTCATAGCCATTTGAACCATGCGTGAAGACAGTGCACCAACCTGTTATTTACTTATTGTATGGCTTTTAGGTACATTTCAGTATTGTATCACGTTTTTCTACGTGACATAACATTACATATATTCACAGACAAACATCTAGTCCTTGTATATATTCAATAGATTTTTGGTATGTCACGAGGAATTCTTCTAAGTCTCTACTGAAAGCTTAGGCGCGCCGCAGTCACATGCTGGGGAAGACAGCAGTCCCCATTTGAAGAGTGAGTCAGCACATCTTCCATGCCCAGTTCTTAGTCGGTTCAGAGTTGACCAGATCTTGCGGGGCTGATCAAACCCAGGAACTGCCTCAGTAATACAAGGTATTAGGTGGCAAGTTGTTGGAGCATTTTGGAGACATTCTCTTCTCCAAGAGTTGATGTCAGTCCCAGTGAGGCTGTCGAGAGCAAGAGGAGGATGTCTTGAACGAAGCCTCTTGATACTCAGATCAGGTATATCGATGTGTACCGTTGATCCCGAGGTGGTTCCGCAGGGTTTATGGATGAGTTTGTTTCTTGTTCTCACCTTGGCAGCTGCTTTTGTAAGGTGTGATTTAAATGACAAGGTTCTGTCTAACGTGACCCCTAGGTACCTTGGCTCCTTGTTGTGGTTGAGGCCCATTTCGTCAAGTTATACTTCCAGAGCTCTGTCAGCTTCTCTGTTATTGAGGTGGAAGCAAGTTACTTCTATCTTCATGGCGTTAGGCCTAAGATTCCATTTACGGAAGTATGCTGCCAGAGCGGACAGATCGGATGATAGGGTTTCTTTAATTATATAAAAATCGGTGTGCCTTGTTGTAATATCCCAGTCATTAGCGTAGTCAAATTTCCTACAAGATGTTTCTGACATGTCTGCAATGGATAGGCTGAAAAACAGTGGGGCTAATACCTAGCCTTGAGGTAAACCATTTTGAAGGAATTTCTGGCTACTGACTGTTTCCGATGACGACCTGGAATCCTCTGTTACCAATCATGTTTCCAATAAGCTTTGTCACTTTTTGACAGGGAATTATTTTCATCAGTTTACTGAGTAGGCCTTGTCTCCAGACGGTATCATAGATTGCTGACAAGTCAATACAGGCCACATATGTTTTTAATTTCTTTTTGAATCCTGCTTCAATGTGTATTGTAAGGGCCAGGACTTGGTCTGCACAGCTTCGGTTGGGACGAAAGCCGACTTGTTCTACTGGGATGGCTGTGAGCATTTTCTGAC
Organism: Schistocerca piceifrons; assembly: GCF_021461385.2. Lineage (NCBI taxonomy): Eukaryota > Metazoa > Arthropoda > Insecta > Orthoptera > Acrididae > Schistocerca > Schistocerca piceifrons. The sequence goes on along the minus strand of NC_060140.1, from coordinate 456,685,543 downwards.
CGATCTTGTTAGGTAGTATTCGTTCCACAAGTTTGTACACCATGCTGAGCAGTGCTATGGTGCAGTAGTTTCGCGGAATGTTTCCTGGTTTTCCTGGCTTTAGGAGGGCAATTATCTTGGCACTTTTAAGTTCCTGGGGTATGCTTCCTGTCTGCGGTATTGATGTGAAGTACTTTGCTAACCATATTTTCGCATGAATATTTAGTATCAACACTGCCGTTGCTTTTAGCTTTCTAAGTTAACGTTTAATACGTATTGTTGACTCTCTGTGGTTTACCCCTTTACCTGTTAATCCTCCAGCATATGGCTGGCGGGTTCTATGTTCGCCTGCTTTATGCTGATGGCTGTACAGCGTGACTGCATTTCCGAAATGACGAAATTTACCGATAGTTAAAAATAAACAACAATTACAGTGAATGGCGGCTATGTTGCCATTTCAGAAATACTGCTTAAATGTGATACCTGCCCAAAGAAAAGCGACAATTACAAACACTGTGAGTTGGTCGTGTTAGCTTCGGTACACGACTGACTCGCTGTCCACAAACTGTACTGAGATTATCTGTACTCTATGAACGAGTGCGATTCGAAAGGTAAGCGACTCACGTGACTCAAAGTTCATGTAAATCAGCGGAAAGAGCCAGTGCTGAGACGTACATTAATCGTTCCGGACTGTGTCTCACTGTAGATTTCAGTGGCGCGTAAATGCACGGCAAAAGATGTGAACAAACCGAAACAGAGACTATGTTACACAACAGATTGTTTTCCGATGACATTCTCTTTCATACGAGTCGTGGTATTAACAATCAGGACATTCAATTGTGGGCGAAGGGACAATCATAATAGGTCTACCACTACGAACACAGTGGTTCATACTGGAGGGAGCTAGTTCGTACACACGACAGACGTGACCTAATGTTGAGGAAATTTCTAGAACATTTTGAAGGCGGACTAATGTGGACACCAATCCACGTGATAATTTCGTATCGACTTTTCTCAAACAAAAAACTTAGTAGCAGTGATTGACTGTCCCGTCATTCACTGGTAAAATATTTTATACATTATGAACGATAACACACGCAGCACTGGTCTAATATTCTACAATATTTATCATTAATTTCACAAACTGGTTTTCGGCTGTGAGGCCATCATCAGGTACAAAGATAAACACGTTGGTTAGGCGAAATTTTGTAGGACCCAAGATTTTAAACTAGTGGATCTACAGAGTGTCTGCATTTCCACAGATGAAAAATGTTTATGTTAGATTTAGAAATAAAACGAAAGAAACTGTTTCAGTGTAAATGAGATGTAAGATTATTTAATTATGACAAAATATGTGAGATATTAACTATTGAACTGTATTTGATACTGTTTCTGCATTACAGAGTTCACAAAGTAGGGTCGTAGCTATTGTTTGATGCTGTTGGTTTGATTGCATTTAATTCCATTAGGAACTTGTCTTCTCTCATGGAAATGGATATTGAGTGAAGTATCATTGTATAAAAGGCGGCATATTTATGGGTCACTGGGTGTTGAGGATTGGCAGATATTGCATTATCTGCGGGTTTCCTATAAATCTTGGAAGTATCAATATGATCACTGATGTCTATGGTAGATCTAAATAATTTATGCAACTACCCCAGACTCCATTGTGAATTTAGCTGCTTGAGGAATTTTAGACTTTGAGGGTAACTACATAAATTATTTAACCCAACAATAGACATCAGTGATCATATTCATACTTTCAAGATTACGCTGAAATAATTCATATCGTTTAGTTCCTAAATTTAAGACTTTTCATCTCTGGAAATGGAGATGCTCTGTGGATGCGCTAGTTCAAAATCTCTGATCCTACAAAATGTCACTGCACCGTGTGTTTTGTGTACGTGATGATGGTGTAACAGCCAAAAACCGCTTTGTGAAATAAATAATAAATATTGTAGACTATTATAGGAGTGTTGTCTGTGTTTTCATTCATGAAGTGAAAGATTTGCACTAATGAGGCAAACATTTTGACAGCCACTTGTTGGTCCACTTTAAGCGATTCTGCCTGGCACTGATTCGACAAGTCCTTGGTAGCAGAACGAAAAACCAGTCAAACTTGCAAATTTTTACATTTTATTTATTCGATGGCTAGTTTCAGGCAGAGAACCATTTTCAAATCATCAAATGGCATTTCCGAAGATGTCAAAAATGTGCAACGTTCCTTGCACATTTTTGACATCTTTATCTGACAGACACACTGCTTGTATTCTTTAAAGATGCTTCTCGAAGTAATTTAGAACTTCTAGCTGTCAAATGTTATTCTTACGTAGTATGTGTTTCTACACTACGTTCATGCCCACTAGTGACAGATTGGGTTGCCAGGCAAATGGAGCAATGTTGTTAGCAAGTTAGTAATGTGTCAGTCATACATGAAAGTGCAATGTGTTTTGAGATTTTTCTCGAAACAGTAAAATTATGTGCTGCATTCCACACGGAAGTTTGCTATGCGTGATACACTTACGGTGACGTTATTATATGTGTTTATCTCATGGGTCTTTGTGCCATGACAATTATTAAATGTACATATACTGATTTTTAGACTTCTCATTTTATATCAGACACGCGATTGTTGTGTCACAGCAGGACATGTTGCAAGAATTCTTGGCAATTTTCACCATGGGGTAGTTTATATCTACTCTATATTAGGGCATGGAACGAACGTTTCGGCAAGCATGAGCATAACTTGTAGTAACTTGGTTGTGCCACCATCACCTCGGTTGCTTGGTCTCATTATTTCCCGTAGTTTTTGTTGGATGTATGGTCATAATTCCCATTACATATTCTCCAACTGATGTTTTAGATTTGAAAACAACGACTTAGTTCGTTGAAACCGGTAATGTAACCCCTTCCTTTTAAAGAAAAATTTATGTTCTGTGACTATGGCTTCAATATTGTTGTGTCAAATAAATATTTAAGTCATATTTTGGTCACACTCCTTACGACAATTATATCGGAGTATAGAATAAAAGGAAGGTAAGAAATAACCGGGAGAGGTATGTTTTCTCCTACACCTCGTGTTTCTGTCTTCCGCCTATGAGACTTTTCCTCGACCCGTGACTGTAAACGCACGCTGTTGTCATAGTGACATTTCTGCAGTGTGATTTAGTCCAAGCAACGTCATACGTACACTGCTACTAAATGGACGAAAGGTCGGCGAGCGGATGCTGTAGTAAATATGATGTTTCGTCGAATGCTTGTTATTCTTGCCGATTTTTGCCGACTGAGAACAAGAGAAATACTATAAGCTGGAGGAGATGTGCTATTTACTTCTTCCTCCACGTAGTACTTATGCCGCTTCGAAGTTTCGGTTGTTAGGTTGTGCCTTGTAAATAAAAAATAAATCAAGAAGAAGCCTTCTGTGGTTCCTTAATAATGTTATGGAAGTCGTTAGAAATTGTGCTTATTAAAAGCTGAATTCCGGTCGTCGAAGTTGAACCCTCGTGTAATTAAATGTGTGATCTGCCATTGCTCGTCGGCTATATTGCTCATGCATTTCATGTTTTATGACCACTGGAAGTATGGCTTATTTATGAATAAGGGACAGTCAGATCAAAACAAGGCAGATGGGAAGAAAGTGAACTGTTTATTATTTCGAAAATAATCGGCGTAACTATGAATACATAATCCCACTGTGAGAGAAGGCGGTCAACGATTTCATGGAAAGATGTTTGCGGTTGTCTACGGAAACATGATTGTAAGCAGGCGTGCACCTCTTCATCCAGAGTAAATCGACGGCCACGAATGTCTTCCTTCAGGGCTACAAAATTGTGGCAGTCACGTGAGAAGATATGGAGACTGTATGGAGGCCGTGTAAAGGCTTCCCAATGAAACATCCTTAGTGTAATCAACACAACTCTGGCAACATGTCGGAGAGCATTGTAAAGTTGTTGCTTTAATTTGTTCTGAATGCGGTGCTGATATTCAAGACCATAAAAGCGGTTTAAAAGCTGTGAGCTGTCTGGGGAAGTTAACCTTGCATTACTGCGCAACTGTTTCACCAGGTATCCAGTCTAGCTTACCAAATTCCCAACCAGACTAACATTAATTATAATCTTTTAATAGTCGTACGACAACCGCTGATATATATATATATATATATAAGAGAATTTAAATAAAAAGAAATAAATCAGTTTATATTTGGAAATTTATTTTAACATTGATCATTGAAATTTCAGCATATTAAACGTGAGTCATAACTAAGCTGGTGCCTTATTTAGGACTGTGAAAATGTGAGTTTGTAATCTTACGGAACACATCAAATATGGAGCCATGATTGGGAGACTGCATACAACACTGAATTCATAAAATAACACATGAAGAACGTTGAAACATATGCAAGAAGAAATTAACCACAACCAACCGATTCAATTTTCACCCAAAGAAGTTACGTTCGTAGCACAATCCTGTCCGTAATGTAATTACCACACACTGGTATACTAAATTCATACTAACTCTCTGTGAAATCTTCCCGAAAAGAATAGCTGAGGGCTACTTTGATGATTACACCACATGCTTCACGTGGTCAACTTGGTTTACACAAAGAGTGTAACTCCACAATAATTTTGATAATTAAAATAAATTAGATCGAAAAGCAATTTACAAAAGAAAAACCTCGAACTGGTTACTAACGTCTTACTATTAACCTGATGGGTCAAACAATTGTATAAGCACGTGGTACTGGTCTCACAAAGTACACCCCACGTGGGTTGAACATAAAGAAAAGTTGCTATATTGCAAAATATTGTCAAGACGAGACGTTATAATCTCACGCACATTCGCATTTAAGATTGATGATCTTAGTTAGAGTTACTGATCAACACGTGGTTCCACTTTACTCACAAAGTAGTGACAAAGCAACTACCGGAAAATAATCTGAACTTCAGTGTTGCAATTTAAGATAACATTAGATATTTTAGAGCTAAACCTGAAATAAAAGAGATTAAATTTTCAGTTAGGCTGAACTTAAGAAATCCATTGTCCTATGGACTTAGCAGACACGCGCTTAGCCGGAGATCTTACCACTTCAGACGCTCTCCACGGACAGACTGCCCTGGTCCCTTTCTGAGGGTGCCTCACAAATACAAACGGAAGTGGCCAGAGGGGCAGCTTCCTATACCAACATGACAAGAGACGGACAGGACCATACTAAGGATAGAAACCTCTCTGCTTTTAGAAAGCGTAGCTACCTGTTCCGACGTTGGTCCTACTGTTCTCTAGCAGACAGACTTGTCTCTACCCTCAAGCATGCAACTAGAAATACATTTGCTCATTCATCCTCTCACACAGACGGGAAGGGGGATGACAGTATCTTATCATATACAGTATATAAAAGAAAGCTGATGTAGGTTCCGTATGAGACTGTGTGACATGAATTACATATAAACTGTGTTTTAAAGTGTAGTAGTGTGACAGATCGGTCTTGTTTATGTGTAAAAGTAACATGTTCCACTACTCAGTCTCCTCCCAGATAGAAACGCCACAGTAAATTTAGAAGAGGAATTTATGCCGTAAATGACAACAGATTTAAGAAATCAAACATGAAAGGAATCCAACAGAGACCTTTCAGCATTATCGTGCAACTGAATAATGCAGTCCAGTCTGAAACGCCCGCTGGGCAGAACGGGTAATTAGGATTGTGGAAAGAGCCAAATAGGTTGGAATCAGTTTCATATTCTAATTGTAATTTATTGTAATTTAATAACACATTTACAACCAAAGCGGCACTTAGCCGGACCTTTACCGAATGCAACTCTTTCACGGCGGAAGGCCTCCAAACAAGAAATCTTAAGAAATCAACAAGATAAAAATCCAGTTAAGAAAGCAATAAAATAATTAAAAAACAAACATCGCCGCAAAGTAGATAGAACAAACATATCCAAGGTGCAATACAAATGGCTGAAGGCCACAAAAAATGGTTCAAATGGCTCTGAGCACTATGGGACTTAACTTCTGTGGTCATCAGTCCCCTAGAACTTAGAACTACTTAAACCTAACTAACCTAAGGACGTCACACACATCCATGCCCGAGGCAGGATTCGAACCTGCGACCGTAGCAGTCGCGCGGTTCCGGACTGAGCGTCTTAACCGCGAGACCACCGCGGCCGGCGGAATTAAGTTTAAAAATGTTAGAATATAATACCATAGACTTTTAAAGGCAGAAAGCCACAATGCTTAAAAACAAGAAATCTTAAAAATCAACAAGATAAAAATGCAATTAAAAGGAAAATAAATAAATTAAAAAAATATACCACCGCTAAGTGGAAAACCTCAAGGCAAAGCACATGGAACAACAATTGTAAGGCGCAATACCAATGGCTGAAGGCCACAATTCAGTTTCAAAATTTTAAAATATATTACCATAATCTTTTGAAAATAGAAGGCTGCAATGTTTAAACTTGAAAGATAAATTTAAGAATTATTTTTGCAAAATTTTTAAGGAAAACGAAAAATAACCATAAACCTTCAATTTTAAGTAGCTGAAAACAGATAATTAAACACCGGTGGCACTCAGAAGCCTCCAGGGAGGTCGGTCTGCCCTCGTTCACTTAGGCGAGACAGGTGGTGAGTCCAACTATACTTGATCCGTCGGAACCAACCAAGGGACAGCCACGGACCGACCGACACAACGACTTGCTTGCCATCAATCAGTACATGAGAACTCAAACAAAAAATGTTACGGACGTAATTAACCAGAATCAGATATGTACAAACACTCGGTGTTGCTCACAGGAAAACCTCCCCAACAGCGAACGACCGAAACGAACCACAAAATGAATGGACGAGTCTTGGGTACTTGAAACCACACTCAACTTTGACGTCCTGGGTCGGTGAATCACGAAGCTCGTTGCGATCGGACAGCTCTAAACACGCTCCGACACTGCGCAGGGACCGGCAGCGGACCCAGCGACTGCACCGCGCGGAGATATCTTCCCTGGTCCGCAGCAACCGATCGACTGCCTGCTTGTACGTCGTGACTGCACTACTGGTGCGTCTCTCACTCACTTCCAGACACACGACGGCGGAAATACTGGCTCGGACCCAACCATGGAGAGGAAACACGCCCACTTGCTAAACGACATCCCTGCACCAGGAAAGGACCTACCCGAGTTCCACACGATGGTAATTGAAGGGGCCCAGAAGCACCCGGAGAACCAGTTACACGTCGCCCGATGAGACGACTGATCTCTCAGAGTCAGTATTCCGACAACATTTAAAATAACTTATCAAAGGAAATAACGCCTACTACACACACAACCTGACAACACTTGCACGAAGACCTGAACGACACCCAACAGTAACTAAGCACGCACGAAGACAAATCGGGAGTCGATGCACGCACACACACACAGCCGACTCATGGACGATTGGCGAGCCAAAACGCGTCATCCGGTAGGACGACCGACCGACGGTCCACCAAGACCGTGGCCCGGCTGAAGTGATGCTTCGCGGCAATGGTCGGGCGAGCCATGTCGGCGCAGACTTCACACCTCCAACCCGACTGCACTAGTGCCGCATTACAATTCCCTGACTGGCAGGTCCGGACTGCGCTCCAGACGCGTTTCAACCGACTGGCCGACCCGAACTTGCAACCCGAACTCGCTATCCGAACTGGCTTACGACAGACAAGACCGGGAAGTAATAGCAGTCGAGCAAAGATACTACGAGAGGGGATATATCGATACATGGTGCTAGCGCCGCTCATGGTCAGGCAAAGCAGCAACTCAGTGACAGTAGCATTTTAATTAACGTAGTACTTTAAAAACAGGGTGTAAAATACGTGATGGTGGGAACACGAGCCACGCACGGCTCACCGACATTCCGCTGCTTATTCGCTTTCTGGAACACAGCGTCGCAGTTAACGTACAGCGGTTGGTGTGCTTTCTGGAACACAGCGCCGCAATTAACGTACAGTGGTTGGTGGGCACTTAGGAAAACTGAAGCGCGTCGTCAAGCCCAAACGCTGAGGAAAGTTGCCGGACTGCATCATTCAGCTGCAGGATAATGCCAGCCCACATGTTACCAAGGTTGTTTCGGATACACTACGGATGTTTCGCTCGGAACCCCTTGCAGATCCTCCACACAGTCCCTATCTCTCCCCACACGATATCCACATTTTTGGAATCGTTATAATCGATTTGCTTCGGACGAAGAGGTGCACGCCTAGGTATAGCGCAGGTTCCGTTTGGAACCGCAAACATTTTTCCGTGAGGACATTGACGGTGTTATCTCACTTACGGAAAAATTTATTAACAGTCAAGGCGATTATTTTTGAAATAGAAAACAGGTTACTTACTTTTCAGGGTTTCTGCACCACAGTCAGTAAAAACGGATCCCTTACAGGGTCTATTCGACTGTTAAAAACCCTTTTCCTTAGATGAGTCAAGTTGAGCTTAATCCCACATACTATGGTCTAGGGTCCCGTGGTGGTCAATGCAGTCAGCGGTTTTGGCCATTTATGTCACATATTTTGAAACAAACTCACTCGTTAAAACTTGCAGGGTACAACCATTAAATTTGGCAAGAAGCGAGATTCCACAGTACAAGTAAAGGAAAAGAAATCACGAAATTGTTAATTTGTAAATGTATCACACGAAAAAAGCTTTTTCTGTCATTTTTTTACTGACGTCAAAATTAAAATTAAAACGCTCCCGAAAGTCTTCTCGTTACCCATATCTTGCCATTATCAGCGTCGATGACGGGCAAAAATCATCGAAATTCTGGATTACTGGAATGGACGGGCTGTCTATGTACATAATTATGTTTGTACGGAACCCTCAGACCGCCAGTCTTACTTGCACCTGGCCAATACTTTGCCCTCTGTGTCGGTCTCATTGGAGCGCCTTTTATGTAACGTATTTTGTTATCTACATCTACATTTATACTCCGCAAGCCACCCAACGATGTGTGGCGGAGGTCACTGTACGTGCCATTGTCATTACCTCCCTTTCCTGTTTCAGTCGCGTATGGTTCGCGGGAAGAACGACTGCCGGAAAGCCTCCGTGCGCGCTCGAATCTCTCTAATTTTACATTCGTGATCTCCTCGGGAGGTATAAGTAGGGGGAAGCAATATATTCGATATCTCATCCAGAAACGCACCCTCTCGAAACCTGGACAGCAAGCTAAACCGCGATGCAGAGCGCCTCTCTTGCAGAGACTGCCACTTGAGTTTGCTAAACATCTTCGTAACGCTATCACGCTTACCAGATAGCCCTGTGACGAAACGCGCCGCTCTTCTTTGGATCTTCTCTATCTCCTCTGTCAACCCGACGTGGTACGGATGCCACACTGGTGAGAAATACTCAAGTATAGGTCGAACGAGTGTTTTGTAAGCTACCTCCTTTGTTCAAATGGTTCAAATGGCTCTGAGCACTATGGGACTTAACTTCTGAGGTCCTCAGTCCCCTAGAGCTTAGAACTACTTAAACCTAACTAACCTAAGGACATCAGACACATCCATTTTCGAGGCAAGATTCGAAACTGCGACCGTAGCGGTGGCGCGGTTCCAGACTGTAGCGCCTAGAACCGCTCGGACACCCCGGCCGGCGCCTCCTTTGTTGATGGACTACGTTTTCTAAGGACTCTCCCAATGAATCTCAACCTGGCACCCGCGTTACCAACAATTAATTTTATATGATCATTCCACTTCAAATCGTTCAGTAAGCATACTCCCAGATATTTTACAGAAGTAACGACTACTAGTGTTTGTTCCGCTATCATATAATCATACAATAAAGGATCCTTCTTTCTATGTATTCGCAATACATTACATTTTTCTATGTTAAGGGTCAGTTGCCACTCCCTGAACCAAGTGCCTATCCACTGCAGATCTTCCTGCATTTCGCTGCAATTTTCTAATGCTGCAACTTCTCTGTATACTAGAGCATCATCCGCGAAAAGCCGCATGGAACTTCCGACACTATCTACTAGGTCATTTATATATATTGTGAAAAGCAATGGTCCCATAACACTCCCCTGTGGCACGCCAGAGGTTACTGTAACGTCTGTAGACGTCTCTCCATTGAGAACAACATGCTGTGTTCTGTTTGCTAAAAACTCTTCAATCCAGCCATACAGCTGGTCTGATATTCCGTAGGCTCTTACTTTATTTATCAGGCGACAGTGCGGAAATGTATCGAACGCCTTTCGGAAGTCAAGGGCAATAGCATCTACCTGGGAGCCTGTATCTAATATTTTCTGGGTCTCAAGAACGAACAAAGCGAGTTGCGTCTCACACGATCGCTGTTTCCGGAATCCATGTTGATTCCTACAGAGCAGATTCTGGGTTTCCAGAAATGACATGATACACGAGCAAAAAATATGTTCTAAAATTCTACAACAGATCGATATCAGAGATATAGGCCTATAGTTTTGCGCATCTGCTCGACGACCCTTCTTGAAAACTGGAACTACCTGTGCTCTTTTCCAATCATTTGGAACCTTGCGTTCCTCTAGAGACTTGCGGTACACGGCTGTTGATTCTGGCGCTAATGACCCGCCCAGATAGCTGCGCTTAGCAGGCCGCTTCCGTATTCGGGGAGCCGCGCAAGCACCACATCGGATTTTCCCGGCAGATTAACGACGAGAGCCTGTGGAGTGTCCACCATGGATCTGGTTTCTAGGCGGCTTTCCACATCAGACTATGAGAGTGCCGGTCTGCTACTCACACCCCTCCTCAGTTGCACGATTCGGAACATTCGAAAAACTTCGTCACTCTTGTGCGTAGGGTGATGGGGGGCAAACATTTCGTCCTGGGTGAGGGGAGGGGGGAGGGAGCGGGGTTAGAAGAGGTGGAAGGACGGGTGGCGCCGGGAAGGGCATCCGGCGAGCCTCTACCACTGAATTCCGTAATAACATGCCGATCCCCGTGATGGTCGGAAAAAATCGAGGAAAATGATGAAAGTAAATTAAGTAAATTGTTGCTGTGATGAAACTAGGACACACGTTAAAACGTCTAAGGTCTGAATATTCAAATGGTAAAATGGCTCTGAGCACTATGGGACTTAACTTCTGAGGTCATCAGTCCCCTAGAACTTAGAACTACTTAAACCTAACTAACCTATGGACATCACACACATCCTTGCCCGAGGCAGGATTCGAACCTGCGACCGTAGTGGTCGCGCGGTTCCAGACTGTAGTGCCTAGAACTGCTCGGCCACTCCGGCCGTCGGTCTGAATATTCTTTGATAATCACTGTACTAAACGTGTTACCCATGTAGCTCTTGTCTCTTGCATCAAATATCACTCGACACTTGGTTTAACTATGCTTCATCTTTATTAAATCTACTTACAAAATTTTCGAAGCCTTCGTGGAAAAAACTGTAGTAATATACGAGGGCTATTCGAAAGTAAGATCCGATCGTGCGCGAAATGAAAACCACAGTGAAAACACAATCCCGGCCGCTGTGGCTGAGCGGTTCTAGGCGCCTCAGTCCGGAACCGCGCTGCTGCTACGGTCGCAGGTTCGAATCCTGCCTCGGGCATGGATGTGTATGATGTCCTTAGGTTAGTTAGGTTTAAGTTGTTCTAAGTCTAGGGGACTGATGACCTCAGATGATAAGTCCCATAGTGCTTAGAGCCATTTGAACCATTTGAAAACACGAACGAAGCTTTGCACAGATGTGTCGGGCAGTGTTCTCTGGTATGCCTGTAGATCGCGTGACGTCGCAATTTCCACTTCTGAGCGCTCAGTGAGCACTTAAAGACGCCTTGAAAATAGTGTCTCTCGCCAAATATGAGATCCTGATGAGTGAAACTACGAAACACGTTAAAACGTCGAAGGTCTGAATCTTCTTTGATAATTACTGCACTAAACGTGTTCCCCATGTAGCTCTTGTCTCTTGTATCAAATATCACTCGACATCACTGTGATGTCTTGCAGCTCACATAACTGTCATGCGTTTCCTTCATGACAATTTTCGGCCGCACAGTGCAAAGCCAATGAAGGTACTCCTGCAGTGTTTTCGATGGGAGGCGTCTGATCACACACAAAATAGCTGTCAATTGCCACCCCTCCCCCCTCTCCCCCCTCAGCATGAACAGCTGGCTATGAAGACATTTTGTCACAGAGAACGAGCTGCAGAGTAACGTGGCTGGTTTCTATGACCGAGTATTGGACAGTTGGTACAACGCTAGACAAACTTCTTAGTCGGAGCGGAGACTATGTGGAGAAGTAGCTCGAAGGAGTAGCTAACGTTTACAAACAAAATATTTTGATTTTCGCAGTGGTTTTTATTTCACGACCGATCGGACCTAAGGTTCCGAGTAGGCCTCTCAGTTACGCAGGAGGCTGGTCGGGGGTGGAAGCAGTCTTAGGAGAGGGCTCTGGCTGTTATATCGGGCCTAGACTCGCGACGTACTCCGCATGTTGCCGCAACATTCGGGCACTGTACATGGAACATCATCATCAAATTGCACGTCACTTCCCGCGACGTTAGGCCAATCACTTTAAAGAACGGGTGCTAATAATATACTTGACCGTCCCCTTCAAACTAGTCGATCGGTGCGCAGTAACCAGTGGCGTCGCGTCTTCGGTTACTAAGGCCCTTTCGCTCCCAGGAAGCTTTCCGCTTTGAGACGGGTTAGGCAAACACAGGTGGAGATTATATCCCCCGCGATCATCCGGGCCGCGTGCGCCGACTTCAAAGCCGGCCGGTAGGTCGGCACCGAAGTGAGACGATACGATACGATACTATGCGGCAAATTAGAAACTCTGCGGAAAGTAAATACTGGGCGACGGCGGCGGCGACAGCGGCAGAGCCGCCCGTAATCTGCGGGCACGCGCCGCGGCTTACCGCGGCGGCTGAGGATCGCCGACACCCGATACGGCTGCCGCTGGGAGCCGGCGCGGCTATCTGTCGGCGCATCTCGGGACCGGCGCGCCCCGCCCACGCAGGCACGCGACCGCCGCCGTAATGGGTCGGCCAGCGGGGGACCGCTTGCTGGCGGTGACACCGTCTCCTGCGTGATCCGGCGAACGGAGCGCTCGTTGTGGAGAGCAGAGCCCAGACTGCGGATCGCTGGAAGATGGTTGCACGGCGGGTTATGGCCTTTCCTGCACGGTCGAAATTTGCAAAGAAGTGCGTCTTATCGATATGCATGCGACAGCATACGAACCTAATGTTTTCCAAAACGCCGTGAATAAAAATGGTATTTTCCGGTGCTGATACCTTAGGTTCTAAATGGAAGGGTTAAGTGTTTTAGGCAGACCTTGGGCAAGGGATCATTTCCATACAGAACAAAGGCATCGTCTTAGTTGGGTTGTTTAGGGGAAGAGACCAAACAGCGAGGTCATCAGTCTCATCGGAGTAGCGAAGGATGGGGAAGGAAGTCGGCCGTGCCCTTTCAAAGGATCCATCCCGGAATTTGCCTGGAGCGATTTAGGGAAATCACGAAAACCTAAATCGGGATGACCGGACATGGGGTTGAACCGTCGTCCTCCCGAATGCGAGTCCAGTATGCTAACCACTGCGCCATCTCGCTCGGCATCGTCTTGGTGTCACTATCCTACAGTACGGGATCAACGTATGCACATACCACACTTCCTCCTGTTTAGGCAAATGACGCAAATCAGTTGGTTCTTTTTGCATTCGATGTGGTCTGTGGTGGACTCTACGCGATTTACGGAGTCACCATTAGTTCATGGACGGTTCCTCGGAAAACACCACAAAAAAGGATCTTTTCACAGTATCTTCGTCGTCACCAGCGGACCAAAACACAATCGAGGATTCCAAGAGGACTATGCACAGCAAATGCCTGAAATTTTTACGATATATTCCTACGATTCCTATCTCGAACAAGATAGAACATTTTCTTGATATCTTTATCCGTTGCCAAGATACAGAGGTTCGGAGTTACCCTACTGCCACACATAAAATTCGATAAGAAACGAAATTAAAATAAACGTAACAAGTTGTTCAAAATTCAACCGTATGTTCTCTGGGGATTTATCTAGGGAACCCATCTCCCCTTGTCAAACATCTTTGTCCGTTATCGAGAAAAACATCAAAAACTTGTGTTTTCGAGTACCATAACATAGCAGCGAATTGTGAGACGGCTATGCACAGAAAATGGCTGTAACATTTACGATGTATTCCTAAAATCCCAATCTCCGATAATCTTGAAAATTTTTTCATATTCTGCTTCCGAGGTACAGAGGTTCAAACTTATCCTAATTGTAGACTTACAATATGCACGTAAAATCTGGAGTCAAGTGAAAATGTAGCTTATGTACTATCTTAGAATGGAGAAATGTGCTGTAAAGTGTTTTCGTTATCGTCTAGGAACGCCATGTTGTAGTACTGAAACACATGCAAAACCTTTTTGCACGTAAATTTCGTTCTGAAATGTATAATTAGTTTTACGTTATTTCGATTTCCGTAAGTAAATCATTCTAATTTTGCTGACCAATACATTTCCTTTCATATGAATTACATGCCCTACTGCAGCGGGGGCAAGAAGGGAACCAGCGGGAAAATTCTTTCATCGGAGCACAAAAAAATGCGAATATGCTCCTGTTTATTTAAAAGGCTCCGACTGAAAAGTTTGGTATCAGCTGTCTCATTCTACCTTCTCCAGCAGCTTTAAAAAAGTCCCAAAAATTTTAACATCGAATAAATTCGTGCCGTTTTATACTGAGAGAGAAGAGACAGTGGCAGAGGCGGAAAAGTAATAAATACTGGAAGACAGAAGACAGTGGTTGCATTATAGATAGAGCGAAGGAGACAGTGGCAGTGTGAGAGAAAGAGAGGAACACAGTAACAGTGGAATACACTTGACAGTGTCGTAACAGTGCTAGGAAAAGCTTGGAGGGCAGTGCCGTGGGGGTGGGGGGTTGGGGAGAATAAAGAGAAAGTGGGTGAAAGCCAGTGTTAATGAGAGACTTAGTATAGCACAATGACAACGAGGAAGAGAGAGGTAGTGACAGCAAGACAATTCAGCAGCAGTAGGAAAGAATGAGTGAGATAATAGCATCAAGAGAGCAAGAAAGAGACAGTGGCAATGAGAGGAGACTGTAGTAGTAGGACAGAACGAAGGGGACTATGGCTGTGACATAGGAGACAATGACAGATAGAGAGATAATAATGAGTTGGGCTGAATGAATGCGTGAGAAAGGGCAACTGGAAGTGGATGCGTATGGGTATGAGGGACCTAGTGGGTGTGAGTGAGTGACAGGAGAGCTTGAAGTTTGCGGTCAGTAGTGAGTTAAAAAAAAGTGCGAATATGTTCGTATGCCAAAATTTTTGGGAAAATTTTTGAAGGTGCTGAGGAAGGTAGAATGAGGCAGCTGGTTCCCGATTTTTCAGTCAGGGTCTTTTAAATAAACAGAAACATCTTCGCATTTTTTTTTTCGTCCGATAGGGACATTTTTCTGCTGGTTACTTTTCTCCCGTGCTTTTCTATTTGTTGTTTTACTTCATTTGCAGTCGATTTCGAAGCAACTTATAGCAGATTACTATCCTATGGACGCTGACTATACTTGAGCTTGTGATGTAAGATACAACAGTTAGCACACCAGAACCTGAAAGAACCTAGTCGGAATTATTGATTCAGCGAGATACAATGCTAAGTGAGCTTAAATGGAAGCCCCGAATATTTGCTGTCTTGTAACAGCTAACCGAGCTCTGAATTATGTTGTTACGTGATTAGTGTGCAGAAAAATTCGCAACAACCTCTTTCAATACAAAACGTCACATTCAAAATACATCTTACTTCCAAGGAATAAACGGTATGTCGTGTTCGTAATTAATTCTGCACACCGAATTACATAAAATTCTTCTAATTAATGGTCACTGCGAATACTACCACTTCAGTGCACAAAATTATTTTCATTTCGCCACTGGTGCACTCGGAGTATTTACTAAAGAACCGTCTTGTAATAACTGCTCCGCCGGATGCTTGATTCCAGTGGTCAAGTGGCCATCACCACTAGCGGCATACCGTTAAGGTATTCACAGTATTATGTTCAAAATGTTCAAATGTGTGTGAAATCTTATGGGACTTAACTGCTAAGGTCATCAGTCCCTAAGCTTACACACTACTTAATCCAAATTATCCTAAGGACAAACACACACACCCATGCCCGAGGGAGGACTCGAACCTCCGCCGGGACCAGCCGCACAGTCCATGACTGCAGCGCCTTAGAGTGCGCGGCTAATCCCGCGCGGCCACAGTATTATGAAAAGGATAGTTCGATACTAACCATAAGCAGGAGATGTGTTGCATACAAGTACTTCAAAAATACTGCTGAACATGTGAGCTTTCGGCCAAAAGCCCTTCTTCTGAAGTTGACAACACACACACACATTCACGCAAGAACAACTCATACAGATGACCATTGTCTCTGGCCACAGAGGGGAGACCGCCAATCCGTTTTTCAGTATTTTGAAAGACTTCGTTACAGAATTCGTACTTTTTTGCTTGGTAGTGTTGTGCACTGAAGTGATAGGATCTTCAATGATTATTAATTTGAAGATAGCACTGAAGAGTTTTATTTAACTCAGCACAGAGAGTTAACTCCGAACAGGATATAATGGCTGTTTCTCGAAAGTGAGACGTTCTTAGAGATTGAGAATTTTTCTGCTATTCGTGGTTGTGACGAGTTTCCTCGACCATGACGACAGGGTTAGACAGTACAGGGATTCATTAGCTATTACAAGATAGCAAAGATTCGGAGATTTTACGCAGACCCCTTTTGTGTAGCGGTTTCCTGAGTCGATAAATCCGACTGGGTGCTCTCGGGTTCGGGGGCGCCAGTTTCTGATGTTACATCATAAACCAAAATACAGTCAGCACTCGTAGGTAGCAGAACCGCTACAGACTGCGGTTTCCACTCCGGGCATTTCAGCTTTGATGTCGATGTGATATACCAAGGAAATTAACTCCCTACTGGAAATTGTTTATAAAAAATATCAGGGACGATCAAAATGTTTCCCTTTGACGTTGCTGCTGCAGCGTATGTGCAACGTAGTGAGCCTCCGATGTGGGAATAAAAGCAAGGGACGGGCGAAGGACTAGTGTGGCATTCGTGTCTTTCAAACGTGCGTGCGGTGAACGCGGAAACGAACTATGGCGACGTTATTACCAAATGCGACCAAACAGGACCAACACGCTGTTATTCTTTTCTTGGCTGCCAAAGGACAATCCTCGGTATATATCCATCGGAGAATGAAGAGCGTGTACGGGACAGCACGTTCATCGAAAACCACCCTTGTGGAATGGTGCCCCAAGTTCCTTGCTGGTTTGCTGCTGCTTCATGATATCGCACATCCTCATATCGCGAATATCGTAATGCAGAAGTTTCATCAACTCAATCGATCAGTCACCCGATAGTCCTGACCGATACGACCTTCAGTCCCTTAAAAAAAAGCCTTGAACAGTCGACGATTCCTGTTGCATGTGGATGTGCAGCAGGCAGTTATGGACTTTTTCACGCAGCAGGACACGTTGTTTTACCAAACGAGTATCTTCAACCTGGAGTGTCGATAGAATGATTTCCTCAATGCTCTTGTCAATTTTACCTGATTGGCATACCTATTTTGGACTGTACAGATTTCGAACAGAAAATTTTTGATAACCACTTATGACATTTCTGGCTCTGGGAACCACGATATTCGATCCAGGGATTGACTAATTGGTTGCGAGTAAAAGCATTAGCTCAAGTAGAACGTAAGGAAGTCGAGTGAGGTGCAGACGGCCTATGGTTCATCGAGTACCAGTTGCTTGAGAAATCGCGGCACCTTATTAATTGTATGATCCGATTTACTGTCACCAAAGAAGATGGAAGGATTAGACTCAGTCCAGCGCGTCATATCTCACTTTTCCAATTATTAATTTTTTTACATGTCAAGTTAGATATCGTTGGTAAAATAGTCCCACGAGGTCTTTCTCTGTCAAGCTTACGGCGCCTGGAACTGTGCTGAACCCCTGCGTTCGATACATCTGTGACGTTCGAGTCTCTGCACCAAGTCTTTGTTTATGTTTTGCCGTCTTACACACAGCTCTCGTGGCTACGGACAGATAAGCGCAGAGATTTCCATACTCTCAGTCTCCTCTACTGTCTTATCAACGTACACCGTCCCTCAGTCCCTGATATCCCTCCTCAACCTTAACGCTCTTGTCTTAACAACATGGCAGAAACACTCGTTCCCATGAGAAGTAAATCCTTTCTGTCCGACTCCATCACCCAGCCGCTTACCCCAACATACTTTTCAGTAGCAAGAACCAGACTGTTGAATGACCTTGCTGCTTATATTAGAGAACTGAATAATAACTACAGCTTCGACAGGCATGTCTATTGAAGCAACAATGATGACTACCATTGTACCCCTACGGACTCGTTACTTTATTATATCCTTTTTTATCAGATCGTCCTCATTTCACAGTGCTTTCAGCTGGTCCAGTCCATCTAAATTTCTTTCCCTCAGTACTCGCTTTGTCGGAGAGTTTGTATACCCATAACTACATGTTGTATGTGCCATCATCATCATCATTATCATCATCATCATCATACATAATCATCATTATTATTTAACTACTGTTACGGCGACAACACTAGAGACAGCAATAGTAGTGCTGCTAGTGTTTACTTTATTGGTTCTTAGTCAGTCCTGTTGATTCACAGTCTTTACAGAGGTTTAAATTATTTTATTTACATTAATAATATGCTATTACTGTCTAGGATATTAAAATTATCGTTATTTATTAGGAAACTACGATGTAAAAAAAGTGTCACATGTGTCAACCCCTGGTAAGATGTAAGAGAGCCTGAACGCTCTTATCTGTTCAGGTTAAATAATAGATAAATGAATACATAAGCCCAACAAATTATAAGGAAAAACTTCCCAACAAAAGGCTATCATCCACTCAGCTCAGATTTCATTTTTATAACCACTTGTAATGATCAGTCTGAAACCTTCCGGTGTCTCCAGGTCTCTTTCACGTATACAACCTTCTTTCATGATGCTTATACCAAGTGTTAGTGATAATTAAATTACGATCTGCACAAAATTCTAGCAGGTGGCTTCCTCTTTCACCTTTTTCTTCCAGTCCTTATTCACCAACTATTTTTCCTTCTCAACCTTTTCCCGCTATCGCATCACAATGCTCCATCAAATTTTGGTTTCCCTTAACTCTCCCTTTTATTTCAACATACATTTCTTCAATCTCATCATCTGAAGTGCTAACTGGCTTATAAACTTGTACTACTGTGTTGGGTGCAGGTTTCGTGTCTAACTTGGCCACGATAATTCGTCCACTATGCTGTTCATAGCAGCTTATCCGCATTACTATTTTCTTGTTCATTGTTATCCCCTTTTTATTTTGTAGTTATAACCATGTACACACCTGAGTAGAAGTCCTGTTCCTCCTGCAACCGAACTTCACCAGTTCCCATTATATCTAAACTCAACCTAGCCATTTCTCCTTTTTAAATTTTCGAGCCTACCTACCCGATTAAGGGATATAACATTCCACGTTCCGAACCATGAAACGCCAGTTTTGTTTCTCCTGATGACGACATGCTCCTGAGTAGTCTCTGCCCAGAGATCCTAATCGGGGACTATTTTACCCCCGGCATATTTTACCCAAGAGGAAGCCATCATCATTTAACCGTACATTAGATTATATAAGTTTTAAGAAATAGATGTTCTTGAGAGTTTCTGAGGGAACGTTAGGCAATGGTTGACTAGACTAGGAGAAAGCAACACAGTAGAAAACGAATGGACAAGTTTAAGAGATTTTATAGTGGAGGCAGCAGAGGATCAAATAGTGAAAAAGACAAGGCGTGGTACAAATCCTTGGAAAACACAAGAGATACTGAATTTAATTTATGAAAGGAGGAAATATAAACATGCAGCAAATGAAACAAGCGAAAGGGAATAGGAACGTCTAAAAATGAGCTAAGCAGGAGGGGAGAATTGTAAGGAGTTAGAAATATGTATACCACTAGGGCAAAGATAGATATCGTGTACAAGAAAATTACAGATGCCTTTGGAGGAAACAAAAACAGATATATGAATATCAAGAGCTCAGGTGGTAAACCAGTCCCAAGCAAAGAAGGGAAAGCTGAAAGGTGGGAACAATATATTTTTGGTCTATAGAAGGTATATGTACTTGAAGGCAGTGTTATAGAAATGGAAGAGAACGCAGATGAACATAAGATGGGAGATATAACAAATGCAGATGATCATGAGATGGGAGATATAACACTGCGAGAAGAATTGGACAGAGCGCTGAAAGCTCCAAAACCGAAATAAGCTCCCGGGAATAGACGACTATCCGTCAGAACTACTGATAGCCTTGACAAAGCCAGTCATGACAAAACTCTTCCATCTGGTTAGCAAGATGTACGAGACTGGTGAAATACCCTCAGACTTCAAGATGAAGGTGATAATTCCAGTTCCAAAGAAAGTAGACGCTGAGTGGCGTTAATATTACTACCAGTTTAATAAGTCATGCTTGCGAAATACTAACACAACTTCCTTATAGAAGAATGGAAAAATTGGTTGAAGTCGACCCTTGGGGAAGCTCAGCTTGGATTCAGGAGAAATATAGGAACTTACATTTCACGTTCAAACATATGAAAAGCGTATTGCTCAGAATCCGGATGGCGCTGCCGTGGATTGCGAAGGTTCACCTCTCTCCAAAGACAGCAGAACACTGCTTCCGTCTGTCTTGGTCAGCGTCTGCGTCACTTGAACCTCTGTCCCCGACCCGCCGACCCCCATCCCCAAAAAAAACCTACTTCCTCCTGCTCAACTTTCAACCTCTCGAACATGACAGACCGACGGGCTAACTCTATACTATTGGCAACATGACGGCCGAGAGATTCCAAATATTTTCTAAAAATCGGGTCAAGGAAGACAAAATTCGTTCTCTCTGCGTACATTTAACCTTCAAAAAGTTGGTATATAAATTTCAACGTGACACGTCTACTCATTACTAAGAGAAAGGTGCCTTAACAGACGTTCAGACACCCAGAGGGATAACAAATAATATTTTTTTCGTATTATATGAGTAGAAATTAACAGTTTCTGGATTTTTTCCTTCGTTTATACTGTGAAACCTTGCTTCTTGCCCAATTTCCTGATTATACGTCAAGGCAAGGTACCCTATGGGTACTGACGAGTGAGTTTGCGAGTATCAAAATATGTCTCATACCTGGCGGTATCTTTTGATTGCATTGATTTAGAAATAATTTTTTTTTTTTTTTTTTTTACCGCAAACGGACCGTAGACTTCGGTATGTGGCATGAATTTCAGCTTGATAAGTTTACTCGTTTCTGAGAAAAAGAGGTTTTAACAGTCAAACAGTCAGACAGGCGGACAATCCTATAAGGGTTCGCTTTTTACCATTTGAGGTACGAAACCGTAAAAACGAATCGAACTGTTATGAATTCCGGTTCTTTACACCAAGAAAGGTGACGTAGTTTATATGTACAGAAAAGGATGCCAATGGTTCCTGTGATGCAAAAAGTAATCTTCGGATTGATTACCGTGGAAAGAATAACACAAAAACACTCGAATACTGAGCAAGTCGATTAGACTTGCTGGATGAACAAAAGGAAGTACATCAAAAGAAAACCGGATTGCAGAAAAGAAAACTCACGTTATTTCATTACAATGCACACCTGATAACTAAGGTCTTTTGTCAAGAAAGAAACTGATGGTCCTGAAATGTGAATTGCTGGAACACCACCAAATTTGGTACACTATGAATTCCATCTAAGCCTGTATCTAAAGAATCGAACCCCATTTAAACTTTGGTGGTATTATACTGGAATGTGTCAGATCTTTCTGAATGACACTTCATGAATGGAATGTTTTCAGTGAAATGACGTTAAACGAAAGAAGCTTAGCTTAAACTGCTCAACAACGGAGAAGTATTATTAAGACAAGAACAACATTTCAGTGTGAAATTCATCTGTTATAAACGTCTTTCATGTTTGTCTCTATGCGTGAGTCGCGAACCACTTGCATTACTCAAAGATTAGATAGCCAATGTTCTTGTCTGCTAGAGAAGCCTTATACCTTTGGTTGAGTAGTGAAAAAGCATGTCTCGAAGCCGCACTTTGAGCACAGAGGCGTGTCAGCCAATGAAAGTGCTTCGCGCAGAGTTTAAAATTCGGTTGGACAGCATGATCTGCAGCACCTTTTCTGCTACTCTTCATCTTCGCCCGGTCTTCACCGGACGCTGCCTGATGATTTGTAAAGTTCACACTTTTGTCTCGAGGATTGCATTACTGAAGTGCAGCGTCTTGGATTACTGCTGAGATCTTTGCTTGTTTGCCGTAACTCATATTACGTGAATTTCAGGTTCTACATCTACATCTACATCCATACTCCGCAATCCACCATACGGTGCGTGGCGGAGGGTACCTCGTACCACAACTAGCATCTTCTCTCCCTGTTCCACTCCCAAAGAAAACGAGGGAAAAATGACTGCCTATATGCCTCTGTACAAACCCTAATCTCTCTTATCTTATCTTTGGGGTCTTTCCGCGAAATGTAAGTTGGCGACAGTAAAATTGTACTGCAGTCAGCCTCAAATGCTGGTTCTCTAAATTTTCTCAGTAGCGATTCACGAAAAGACGCCTCTTTTCCTCTAGAGACTCCCACCCGAATTCCTGAAGCATTTCCGTAACACTCGCGTGATGATCAAACCTACCAGTAACAAATCTAGCAGCCCGCCTCTGAATTGCTTCTATGTCCTCCCTCAATTCGACTTGATAGGGATCCCAAACGCTCGAGCAGTACTCATGAATAGGTCGTATCAGTGTTTTATAAGCGGTGTCCTTTACAGATGAACCACATCTTCCCAAAATTCTACCAATGAACCGCAGACGACTATCCGCCTTCCCACAACTGCCATTACATGCTTGTCCCACTTCATATCGCTCTGCAATGTTACGCCCAAATATGTAATCGATGTGACTGTGTCAAGCGCTACACTACTAATGGAGTATTCAAACATTACAGGATTCTTTTTCCTATCCATCTGCATTAATTTACATTTATCTATATTTAGAGTTAGCTGCCATTATTTACACCAATCACAAATCCTGTCCAAGTCATCTTGTATCCTCCTACAGTCACTCAACGACGACACCTTCCCGTACACCACAGCATCATCAGCAAACAGCCACACATTGCTATCCAACCTATCCAAAAGATCATTTATGTAGATAGAAAACAACAGCGGACCTACCACACTTCCCTGGGGCACTCCAGATGATACCCTCACCTCCAATGAACACTCACCATAGAGGACAACGTACTGGGTTCTATTACTTAAGAAGTCTTCGAGCCACTCACGTACTTGGGAACCAATCCCACATGCTCGTACCTTAGTTAGGAGTCTGCAGTGGGTCACCGAGTCAAACGCTTTCCGGAAGTCAAGGAATATGGCATCCGTCTGATACCCTGCATCCATGGTTCGCAAGATATCATGTGAAAAAAGGGCGAATTGCGTTTCGCAGGAGCGATGCTTTCTAAAGCCGTGCTGATGCATGGACAGCAACTTCTCTGTCTCAAGGAAATTCATTATATCCGAACTGAGAATATGTTCGAGAATCCTGCCAATCCGATGTTAAGTATATTGGTCTGAAATTTTGAGAATCCTTACTTCTACCCTTCTTATATACAGGCGTCACCTGCGCTTTTATTCAGTCGCTCGAGACTTTACGTTGGGCAAGAGATTCGCGATAAATGCAAGCTAAGTAAGGAGCCAATGCAGTAGAGTACTCTCTGTAAAACCGAATTGGAATCCCATCAGGACCTAGCGATTTGTTTATTTTCAACCCATTCAGCTGCTTCACAACCCCAGGGATGTCTATCACTATGTCCTCCATACGGGAATCTGTACGAGACTCAAACGGCGGTATGTTTGTACGATCCTGCTGCGAAAAAGATTTCTCAAATGCTAAATTTAAAATTTCAGCTTTCGTTTTGCTGTCTTCCGTTGCCAGGCCAGACTGATCAGTGAGTGACTGGATGGAAGCCTTCGACCCGCTTACCGATTTTACGTAAGACCAGAATTTCCTTCGGTTTTCAGCAAGATCTTTTGTTAAAGTATGACGGTGGTAGTGGTTGAATGCTTCGCGCATCGCTCTTTTTACCGCAGCACGGATCTCTACTAACTTTTGCCTGTCCTCATTCTCCCGACCTTTCTTGTACCGCGAGTGCAACTGCCTTTGCTTCCTGACCATTCTGCAAATTGCGCTGTTAAACCACGGGGGGTCTTTTTCGTCCGTAACCCACTTTTTCGTCACATACTTGTCCAATGCGTGATTTACAATGCGTTTAAAATTTGCCCATAAGTCTTCCACGTCCATCGTACCGGAAGTAAATGAAGTCGATTCATTTACTAAGTGGGAAGCTAACAACTGCTTATCTGCTCTTTCTAGTAAGAATACTCTCCTAGCCTTCTTGACCGACTTTTTAACTTTCGTAACCATAGTCGTAATGACAACATCATGATCACTAATCCCTGTCTCAACACTGACACCGTCGATGAGGTCGATAAGAGCAAGATTTTGCGTTTGTTTGCATAGCGTTCTTGCCTGACAATGCAATGATCAATATCTGTTTTTCTTTGAGTTATCCGAGGATATAGGTAGTCTTAATTGTTACTTTCCGACGCTTATTTTTCTGCTTTCTGTGAATACGTCTCATTGTACAATTACGTGGTCTACTAGAGGACATTTATGTTGTTCGTTAACACTAGTATTTTTTCTGAATAATGACAAAAAATTTCCCTTCTGGAGTTATTTTCCAGGCCTAGTAATTTTCAGCACGCAGCTCGTGGTCTCGCGGTAGCGTCCCGGGATCGATTCCCGGCGGGATCAGGGATTTTCACCTGCCTCGAGATAACTGGGTGTTGTTGTGTCGTCTCATAATCATCAATCATCCCCATTACGGTCGGAAGAAGGCAACGGCAAACCACCTCCACTAGGACCTTGCCTAGTGCGGCGGTGCGGGTCTTCCGCATCGTTCCCCTACGCTCTGTCAAGAAGCATGGGACTTCATTTCCATTTCTAGTAAATTTCATGTACAATGCCATAGGTGCGTACTTCACCATTGTTAATAGGAGCAGTAGGTGTGAGCGCAACGTGCTTAGGCTCCCTTCAGCAGACATAGTATTTTCTGCCTTTATACGCAATTTCTAAGCAAACAAGGTAAGTGCGAGTATCAGAGAACTTCAGGATGTGTGCCACAGCAATGATTCCATGAAGACACGTCAGTGGATCATTAGGACATAGAAAGTGCAGTTACTTCTTCGTGGCACGTGTTTTCATAAAAGGAGAGATGTATGTACACTTACACGTTGTATTAGGGGTGTTCAAGATCTTGGTTGCAATTTATCTTCCTTTAATTTTAATTAAAGTTCTTTTATTCTACCCTTTGCACTATTAACGTTTGCTTACTACCTCATATTTCATTAAGGGCAGTCAGATCGCACTTTTGTTGATTCATGGGTCAAATTTCACACAAAGAGGAATAGTTTCGTGACGTTAATAGCGGAGTCATCACTTGCTATACAGTCGTGTTAAATTATAACAGGCAGTAGCGGCTTTCATGAGTTCGATCAAACACTTTTCGGTTCATACTCATGGCGCCGCATGTCTGAAGTAGCGTCAGTTTACCAGCGTATTGGTTCAAATGGTTCAAATGGCTCTGAGCACTATGGGACTTAACATCAGAGGTCATCAGTCCCCTAGAACTTAGAACTACTTAAACCTAACTAACCTAAGAACATCACACACATCCATGCCCGAGGCAGGATTCCAACCTGCGACCGTAGCGGTCGCGCGGTTCCAGACTGAAGCGCCTAGAACCGCTCGGCCACTCCGGCCGGCATTACCAGCGTATTAATAGGTGACTCAAGTGTAAAGTTTGTGCAAGTATTACGTTACTGATGGTTCTCAGTGTTGACTTACCTCAATGGGTTCAACGTGATCCCCAAACAAAACACTACCTTTGTCTTTGAGCTTTAGAAATTACGATGATAGGAGGAATATTGATTTTAGAAAGTGGAGGAATTTCCTTCATCTCTTACCATAATGAAGGAAAGTAGTTTCAAAGGGCGTGGTGATGTTATGAGTAGCACTGAGCAGTCGAAGTCAACGAGTCAGGAGGAATTTTGCATCGTGGACGTCAAAGTAATCAATGACTTCACAGTAAGACTTGAACGCCCTAACTGTTAACCATCATGACGACATTGACTGTCGGAGGCAGACGAAACTATGGCGATAATCACTACCACTATCACTATCACGGGTCAGTTTGAGGAAAGTTGGAGAAAAAGAAAATAAACATGGAAGAAGCACGGCGATAACAGATTTCCTACGTCTTAGCACCAAAGGAATAGAATCTGTTTGTAGCATTTTCATATTTCCACAAGAGAGCACGCTTTGGACATACCCATAAAATAAATAAACCTCGTTTCATAAAAGCAATGAAAGTACTGCAATAATTTTTATTTTTTCACACTCCGGATTTCGGCTGCTTAGTCCTCCCTCGGGTGAGGACTAACCCACTCTCCTGCAGGTAAAATTTAGCATAGGCTGAAATATTAGATAATACACAAGATTCATTTACAAATGCAAAGTAGGACTTACACACAGTATTAGCTGTCACATGCGACAAAGAAAATTAATTTTACTGTTTTCGTTTTTCAGGTTTCTTATATAGCTGTAAGTACTGAGTCATGTCTGCTCAAGTTACATGCTAGCAAAATCAAAATTGCAATTTAACCACAGCTACTCAAAGGAGATAGGATGCTATGGATCTTTGATGATGGACAAACTTGTGGTTAGCATATAATTTTAATTTCCACTAAAGAACAAATTTCATTATTACAGAGTTACAAAATTGGAATAACAGCATAAATTTAATTCGGACCTTTGTCATCTTAAGATAATATATAACTGACTTCAACCGTCTGCTATGAATTAATATAACAAACAATATTTTAAAGATAATAATTAGAACTGTTAAGTTCATTGCTTACGTAACCGAAATTTACACAGCACTAATGATTCACCTTGAGTTATTTATGAAAAGATATCTTCCGTCCCGGTGAACAGGCCGGATACTTATCTAAAGGACGGGGGCACGGCTTATACACGTTGGCACTCGGAACAAACGAGTAGAAAGTAGCCGCCTAGCAATTTCTAAGATGATCAGGCTGCAAACTAGTGCAGAAAACACGCCGCACACACACACACACACACACGATCTCAGCCTGCCCGCCAAGGCGACGAACCCCATCTGCCCCAGATACCAGACCATTTCTGCAACAGCAAATAATTCACGCGGCAGACAAATTCAACTCGTGATTCAGCTTTTTCAAGACCATACAAGGCTTACTAACTACGCGACTACCTGTAACATAACTGACAACCAGACATTTACCGAATAAAAGAACAGTTAAAATCAGACTGACTTACAAAGCTCTGCCCTTCATATTAAAAGAAAGTCTAAAACCAAAACTGGGCGAAGAGTACACTAATTAATAGACTCCATCAAATTAACACTGCAAGGAACCTTTAAAAAACAAGCAGTAAACAACACTTGGAAGCCTTAGACTTCGTAAGTTCAGTATAACACTTTTTTATTCAGAAGCATCCTTAGCTGATCTCCGGCAGATACAACATGCCATCTTAAGTTTCACAAATCTTCACAGATTAACAGTAGCATATAAATCATACGTAACTTAATGCTTCCAGTTACGCGATGAGAAGATGTCCAGCATGAGATGACGGACGCGCCACCGTGTCGCACGCAAACGCGTCGACTAATCAGCACCGTACACCCGGCTCATGGTAAAACGACAAGTACGACGGGGCCCAGGCACAGCGGATTGAGACGAGGGCCTGTCTTCAAAATATGTTGGCTCGTTGAACGCCAACC
This sequence comes from Schistocerca piceifrons, assembly GCF_021461385.2. Lineage (NCBI taxonomy): Eukaryota > Metazoa > Arthropoda > Insecta > Orthoptera > Acrididae > Schistocerca > Schistocerca piceifrons. The sequence goes on along the minus strand of NC_060140.1, from coordinate 456,657,593 downwards.
ACCGAGAGAGAGCTCGGCCACGCGCCAAGCCAGAAAACCAAAGGCGGAACAGTCAGAAATATAAGACGAGTCTCGATATCAGCGACGCAAGTGTAGCACAACCAGCGCCAGTCGCCACGGCTCAAGTACATTTACTATGAGGGAAATTTTAGGAATCGAGCGTATCGTCCAGTACTGCAGTTTACTTTTAATGGAAAAGTTTCCTCAACCACCGATTTTAAATTAAATTCACTGTCATTCTCTGGCATCATAAGGCGATCAAAACACTCAGAAGAATTTTAATAAAATAAATTTCGAAAGGTTGTGGTTATATACTAGGGTTATGAACCTTCAGTGTGCTGTCTTGTTAACCGAGAAAGCTGCGTAGTAATGACATAAAAAGAGAAAACAGAAATATACACAACACAGTTAAAGGACCACTTTTTCGTAATTATGAATCAGAAGTTTAAAATTTGGCATAAAGGTGCTTTCGTCGTCCTCGACACCGCTTCAAACAGCAAGTGTTGACACATGCGAAGAAGAGGCCAGAAGGACAACCTGAGTAGTAGTGCTGCGTGCCTGCAGGCAGGCATCTGGAGCCTGAGGGCGCCAAGGAATTGGGCGTAGGACTGATTTATAGATTGTCTCTGTAAATGCCCATTTGAAATTCTCATTAAAAATGGGCGTCTGTCACCGAGGGTGTTGTAGAATTGTGGGGTCTTAGAAAGACCATTTCCCCCCCCCCCCCTTTCCCTCGAACCCATCCCATGATCACGCCGCAGGAGGGCTGAAAATGCATAACCACCGTCTGCTGCTTTGCATCCGGTTAAAATTTCGTTGAATGGTTTTCAATGGCCCCTAGTGCTTCCATCATGCGCACGAGACCAAAAATTGTGGTCACGCTGAACTCCGAAGGGGTGCGATAACGCACAATGGGGATGCAGCGTCACAATGTACTTACAGAAAGGTTGAAACGTCTGCTGGTATCAGCAGTGTCTGGGGTTGACAAGAACGTCGTCCCGTTCCTTATCGCACTGCGAACTCTAGTTTTCGACCGCGAAATGTGTGGGAATCAACGCCTCAAGGAAAGGGGTGGTTTCATTGACGCCCTGTATGCAATCGCCCGAGGCGTTTTTGTGTCGATTCTGGGCGGCGGTGTTTCTGAAATGTTTTCGTCGGCCAGGCATAAGAAAATGACGTGAGAGTCGCGACTGTGACCTGCATCGCAGACGCATCGAAAGTGGGGGTGAAGTGATGCTAAGTGGAGAGGTGTGCGATCGCCTTCCCATCGGCCACAGTAGCGCTGGGCAGAACTGTGATGAAGTTTGGTGCCAATGTGACATAATTAGCCCTCGTTACACGTCATATATCTTCTGAGCCCTGGCTTTTCTTTCGCAGTTGTTAACACCTTGCTGTTTGAAGCGTCATCGAGCCCGAGACTGACGTCCCAGGACCCCACACTTTGGCACAATCACAAAGGGAGGTTGTAGGCACAATTGAGCCAAATTCTGAAACTTCTGCATCGCAGTGGAATACAATTGCTGGGTTTAGATGTGTTGCGCAGTGTATTTTATATATAATAAAGTCTTGTTTTGACTCAACTGTTGGGAAGAGAGTGGAACATCCGGCACAGTTTTAACTGGAAAGAACTTTCTGCGCACACTCGGATGCAGAGTGAAAAATTCATTCTGAAAACATTTTGAAACTATCTTTATCCGCTCTGTTTGCCCGTTTAATAATTAGTTTATGATTTCTATTTCAGACAACTATCGATCTCCATAGCTGATGGTCAACGTGTATCGCTTCGATACCTAGTACTGCGAAGTGTATTTCCTTATTGGGCGAAATGGTTCAAATGGCTCTGAGCACTATGGGACTCAACTGCTGAGGTCATAAGTCCCCTAGAACTTAGAACTACTTAAACCTAACTAACCGAAGAACATCACACACATCCATGCCCGAGGCAGGATTCGAACCTGCGACCGTAGCGGTCGCGCGGTTCCAGACTGTAGCACCTCGAGCCGCTCGGCCACTACGGCCGGATTGGGCGAAATGGAAGTGGGTTATCTCATTATTATGCCAATTGAAATGATGGAGCTAGTTTTAATGATAGGAAGTCTGGTGCTCGAATCGAATGTCCTTACAGTCTTTAGGTTACCTAACAAAACGCTAGTCACCTCTAATAGAAGCACATAAGTCCCCCTGAAGCATTACACATGGTGTAGAACTAGTACAGGGCGTTCATGCGAGCCTCCATTGTAGATGTAAGTCACAGGCAGTACAGTGATGTGTGTTTGCCATTTGTTTGAATGGACCAGCTCAGTAATATGGATCGACGTGACAGAATATCAGAATAGAAGATGGTGACGTTTGGACATGCCGTTGACTACACCCGTGAATGAAGTTGCCGTTTTTATCGGTGTGTCGACTCGGAGTCCAATTTGTCTACAAGAACTGACGTAAACATCCTAAGCAAAAGGGACTTGACACCAGTCACGTCAATGATAAACGGTTTCAATCCCGACAAGAGTCGCTGCTCTCAGTGGATGGAGGTTAATCTTGTCCTGTTTCCGAGCTAACATTGTGAAGGGAACTGTATGCGACAGACATCTGGAGCTAGGTAAGCGCAAAAGATGAATAAACACACGGGCTCACGAAACTCCACGTCTTCGTTGGACCAAACAACACACAAACTACACAGTAGATTGTTGGAGGCTTGTTATGTGTTCCGACGAGTTCAGATTTTTCTTCTTTTCAAATGATGTAGGGTGCTGGTTGCAACAGCGGGCCGATTTGGCATTTCACTCGCTGGGTGTGGAGGGTACCATTATGGCCAGTTGTTCTGTGATGTTTTTGGTAGTAGTAGTAGTAGAGGGGTTTTTTGGGCGCACGACAGCAAGGTCTTCAGCGCACGTTCAGTAACATAATGAGACGGGTGTCAAGAAAAATCCCAGAACAGGAATATTAAACGGAACATAAAACACGGGTAACAATCGTTGAAAAATATGTGCCCACTCACACCGAAGCGTGGGATGAAGCAGGGTGTCAGCAGTAAAACATGGACAACACCGGAAGAAAATGAGAGAGGGAGCTAAAACAATGTAGCAGATGGAAGTGGCTGGCTGACCGCCAGGAAAAAAGGGGAGGAGTCAGCCACTCTGCAATACACTAAAACCTCCAGCCTAAAAGTTTAGGCCAGAGTCCAGACACATCACAAAACTTAAAAACCCTAGACACACACGTCTCATCATTAGCTAAAACAGAAGGCAGATCCCCATCAACTTGTGCTTCTGCCCTTGCATCACAGTATAAAATGCAGTCTGTTAAAATGTGCTGGACAGAGATGTGCACACCACAAGCATCACGAAACGGAGGATCCTCCCTCCGTAATAAATAGCTATGCGTCAGAGGACAGTGCCCGATCCGAAGACGTGTGAGGGCCACCTCTTCCCGCCTGAGCAACCGGCAGGAGGAACGCCACGACCGAGTGGTTGACTTTACCGACCGCAGTTTATTGGCCGTCACCGCCAGCCATTCGTCCTCCCACAACTCCATGCACTTCCTGTGGAGTGCAGCGATGACTGACTGCAAGGAGATAGGACACTGGACCACATCCTGCTCTCTGCAGGCCTCCTTGGCAGCCCGATCGGCCTGTTCATTGCCCCATATTCCGACATGACCAGGCACCCAGCAGAAGGACACCTCTTTACCCCGCCGTTGGGGCAAGTACAGTTGGTCATATATCAGCTGGACCATCTCCTCAGTCGGGTATAGGTTCTGCAGTGATTGTAAGGCACTAAGAGAATCGGATCAGAGAAGAAATCGATCGCCCCGAACGTGATGCATCTGCTCCAGTGCCTTCAGGATCGCGTGGAGCTCCGCTACGAAAACGGTATTTTCAGCAGGGAGGCGAATCCGGGTATCATGATCAGGGAACACTACAGAACAGCCAAGGAAATTCTCTTGTTTGGAGCCATCAGTGTAAACGACAGTGAAACCGTGATGCACATCTAAAATGTTAAAAAACAGAGATTGGAATGTAAAATCTGGTGTGACATCTTTCTTAAAATTATTCAAGTCTAAAATAAGTTTGGGTCTTCGGAGGAGCCAAGGTGGAGATCTGCTCCAACCGCGACGTAAAACACGAAGACCAGCCATAGACATCGCAGCGAGGCAATCCTGTGCGCGAATCCCATAGGGCTGCGCCGCACGTTGCCGGTTATGAAATAATCGTGCCAGAGGAGGCTGAGCAGCGGTATGGTATGCAGGGGTGTATGGTGTGGACAAAGTTTTATATGTCTGGCGTACTGTAAGTAGCCGTCGCCGCATATGAAGTGGCGGTTCACCAGCCTCTGCACAGAGGCTTGGTATGGGGCTAGTTCGGAATGCCCAGTGGCCAACCGAAGCCCTTCATGGTGCACAACGTCTAACATCTTTAAGTAAGAAGGCCTCGCAGACCCATACACCGTGCACCCATAATCGACCTGAGATCGCACAAACGCCCTGTAAAAATGGAGCAGACAAGTCCTGTCAGCTCCCCATGTACTGTGGCTAAGACATTTTAAAATACTTGAAGCCTTAAGTGACCGTCGTTTCAGGTCTTTAAGATACCTCATCTTAAGCCACGTAAGCTGCGAGTAAAAAATGAGCCCCAGGAAACGTGTCTTTAAAAGTAAGAAAAGTGTCCCTCATCTTCAACTCGGGAAAGGTTAAAATCGAACGAGAACGGTTAAAAAGAACACAAACAGACTTCTCGGCGGAAAACTTAAAACCACTCTTCTGCGCCCAGTCGTCCAAACGTCTAAGAGTAAGTTGCAACTGACGCGTTGTCGTTGCAGGGCTTGAAGACGAGAAAAACAAAGAGAAATCATCCACAAACAAGGAACACTGGACAGGACTTTTCACTATGGACGTAATGATATTAATAGCAATGGCAAAGAGAGTCACACTTAAAACGCTACCCTAAGGGACACCGTTCTCCTGCTCAAAGAGATCAGACAGGACGTCACCAATTCGGTATCTAAAATATCGTGGCGAGGGGAAAGACTGAATAAAAAGAGGAAGACAACCACGAAAACCCCATTCGTGAAGCTGCTCCAGGATGAGACGCCTCCAAGTGGTATCGTAGGCCTTCTCGATGTCGAAAAATACACCTAGAAGGTGATGACGGCGTAGGAAAGCTTGTTGTATAGCCGCCTCCAGGAGAGCAAGGTTATCGAAGGTGGAACGAAACCTCCTCAACCTACACTGAAAGCGACTAAGGAGTTGCCAGGATTCCAACATCCAGACAACGCGGTGGTTGACCATCCTCTCCAAGGTCTTCCCCATGCAACTAGTGAGGGCAACACTACGGTAGCCACTTAGGCTCGTGCGTTCTTTCCCAGGTTTTAAAAAAGGAATTAAAACTGCCTCACGCCACGCGTCAGGAAAGTGACCCGACGCCCAAATGGTATTAAAAAGTGCGAGGAGGATTTCTTTGTTGCGCAATGTGAGGTGCCATAGCATACTGTAATGGATCCTGTCGTGACCATGGGATGTGTCACGAGCTCCAGACAATGCAGAATCCAGCTCCCACATAGAAAATTGACAGTTGTAAACTTCATGAGAGGTGGACTGGAAGTCCAGACTACATCTCTCAGCAACGACTCTATGGCGCTGGAAACCTGGATCCTGACTGGTTGTTGCAGTAACTGTCGCAAAATACGCTGCCATAGTCTGGGCAATGTCTCGCGGATCCGTGTGGAGAGTGCCGTTATTCATTACAGCAGCCATGGGGCACCTCCCTCCTCTGCCAGAAATTCTCCTGATGGTCTCCCACACAATGGAACTTTTAGTGGAACGATTAATGGTGTTCAGGAACTGTTGCCATGGCCTTTTCTTGCTCTCACGAATAATGCGGCGACATCTTGCCCTCGCCAACCGAAAGGCTGCAAGATTCTCAGCAGTCGGCCGACACTTGAACCGACGCAGAGCTGCACGCCTGGTCCTGATTGCAGAGCGGCATTCGGCACTCCACCAAGGCACAGGTGGCCTCTTCCGGTGGCCTGTGGACAGTGGAATGGATGCTGCAGCGGCGTGGTGGACCATTTTGGTAATATGATCCACCCACACCTCAACATTCGCACAGTGTTAGAATTGGGCCAACTGGCTATAAAGTGTCCAGTCAGCTCCACTGAGCACCCATCATGGTGGTCTACTTTCGGGGCCCACGCCATCTCGCAGGTGAATCCAGATTGGGAAATAATCACTGCCGTGCAAGTCAGCAACCACTTCCCAGTGAGCACTGGTGGCAAGAGCTGGAGAGCAAAGCGAGAGATCAATGGCAGAGGACGACCCAGTCGCTGTGCAGAAATGAGTACTCTGTCCTCCATTGAGCAAGTAGGCACAGGATGACAGGAGAAGCCTCTCAATTGCTCTACCCCTGGGGCAGGTATGTGCAGAACCCCAAAGCACATTGTGGGCATTAAAATCACCACAAATAATGAATGGCCGGGGGAGCTGTGTAAGAAGGTCGGTGAGGGCCACTTCATCAAGTGCGTCATGTGGAGGCAAGTAAAATGAACAGACAGTCAATGGATGACGCACGTGCACGGACACAGCGACGGCCTGTAAAGTTGTCGTAAGCGAGAGAGGCGAGGAGTGATAGTCCGTCCTGACGAAAATACCTACGTCGTCCTTTTTGTGGAGTGTATAGCCGCGTAGCTCAGGGGAGTAAGAGGGATAGAAATAAGTCTCCTGGAGACATAGACACAGTGGTCTACCCTGAGATAGTAGACGAAGTTCCTCCACATGCGTCCTGAACCCTTGCAAGTTCCACTGAAGTATGGGAGCCATCTATGATGGGGGTAGCACCTTCATCCTGTCTCTCCGACGGGGAGGAGGCAGTGCAGCAGGTGGAGGGGCAGGCGTGGTGCGAGATGATTGCCCCACACACACATCGTATTCCATCAACTCTGAGGAAGAGTCAGATGAAGCCTCACGTAAAACAACATCTGCATGGTCAGACGGTTTACCACGGGATTTGACCCGCTGTTGCTGCTGTACAGGAGCTTTCTGCGGTTTGGTGGGCTTTGGGGGAGCTGATGTGGGAGTGGTAATGGCTGTACTGGGCTTCGGAACATCCTCAGCTGTTGGAGGCGCCAGGGGCTGGCCAAAGTTCGCCACTGTACCTTTGAATGCCGTTCGAATAGGGGCTACTGGCTCTGAAACACTGGCTGCATTGCAAGTGCACTGACAGCTGCATGTATTAGTGCCAACACTCACCACCTCTGTCTGCGTTGAGGCATCGACTTTTGGAATAGGCTTCTGAACCAGGGATGCAAAAGACGTAGCAAATGTGGGAGGTTGTATCGACTTATAGATCTTCTTGGCCTCACCATAGGGGATACGCTTGGTTGTTTTTATTTCCTGGACTTTGCGTCCCTCTAAAAATATTCGGCAGTCCCTACTCCAAACAGGGTGGTTCCCAGAGCAATTGATACATTTGGCTGGAGAGGAGCAACCAACTCCTTCATGAGCAGCTTTACCACAGTTGCCACAAGTCGCTTCGCCTTTGCATCCTAAGGTGGTATGCCCAAAACGCTGGCATTTGAAACAGCGCATTGGGGTCGGGAAATAAGGCCTCACACTAAGGCGAAGGAAACCAGCTTTAACATGTTCAGGAAGTTTCGTGCTACTGAAGGTTAGAATAAAGGAGTCGGATTAGACAAGATTGCCATCAATCCTCCTCATGATATGTTGGACATCAATGATACTTTCCGGAGCCCACTCACGTTGCAGTTCTTCCTTGGGAATGTCAACTAGATCCCGGCACGTTACAACACCTTTGCTGTAGTTCAAGGTGCTGTGCAGTTCAGTGTATATGGCATACTCTCCAAGGCATTTAGCAGACTGGAGGTTAGTTGCTTGCTGAGAAGTGGAAGTTTCCACTAGCAAGGTCCCATTACGTAAGCGCTTCACCGATTTTAAGGAGCCACAGATTCCCACCAAACCCTTTTGTATATAGAAGGGCGAAACCTTCTCGAAACTACCCTCCTTCCGTTTCACAATGAGAAACACATTCGGGTTACCAGAACGCATTCTGTTACTTAAGATTCGACTTGTCAAAGAAGTGCCGGAGTCAGGGGGACTGACTGCACGAGCCCTCTTAAGAGACTGGGTGTTAGAATCTTCCAGCGGCCCACCCTTTCCGCTGGGAGAAAGAAAAGAGGATTTCGAAGGATCCATCTCGGTCCCACGAGCAGCCAGGGAACTAGAAGTCCACCTAGACAGAGCCCCGCGTGCCTAGGTAAGCCTTATACAACTGGGGTGCGGCAGGTGCCCCAGAGGTTTCCCGCTTGCAACTGTTCCACCCCAACAGCCATGCATCTTATAGGCGCGAAGCACACCGTAAGATTGAGGGGTTTTTATAGAGGTTTACCTTCCTCGCAATCCAGGCGGTCAAGCCAAGATTACCACTCCCCGCAGCACACAACATTCCACCGCCGCACCATACGGTGGTCGCTGAAGCATGTCCAGGGGTTACGGTGACAGGAGACTGGCGGCGCTGACCAGTCCCCAGCTCAGGACCCCGGGATCGCCAAGCCCGTACTCAGCAAATGAATGCTGAGCCCCTGGGGGCTGTGGTGTATTTGGGTGTTTGTCGTACCATAACTTGGATTCACTCATACAGGTTACCGTGTACGTCAGCTAGGATGCTTATTTCAACATTCTTGGTCACCAAATGTCGTATTTTCTTCTACATTGTCATGGTGAGTATGCTGTCGACATATCCGTCTTCCAAGACAACAGCTGAGTTCTCAAGGAAACGGGCATACGTCCTGATTTGACAGGGTTGGAAAATTTGTACGGAGTAACATTTGGGCAGAGTGACGCTTCTGCGGAGTCTGGGGCTTTTGCTGGGATTAGCGGCTTTTCACAGATACAGGCACACTAACGTACCAAAGCATGATGTAGTGCACGACACAATTTCTGACGGAGGGAAAAAGAATGGATGTATTTGGATTTAATTTGCTGCGTTTCCGGTGTATTTATTTTGTGTTCGGTGTCCACCCATTAAGATTTTATTAATAAAAACTTGCAATGAGGGTGCCGCGATGATTCCTTAGAAGGGGCATCACCTTTGAGGTAGTCTTTTACTTACGGAAAGAGACATTTAGTCGACTTTATGTCGTTTCCAAGGAAAGCCTCGAGAAAGTAACCTGATTTCGTCTCCTACTAAACTTTTTTACAACATTGCCGTTGGTTATGAGGCGTATTAAATTACTTTTCAATATTTAAATAATCTAGAATGGTTGTGAGACTACATTCCTCACTGTAATTTGTGTGTGTGGCTCGTATAAGTCAGAAATGATTTTAAGTTGCCGTCAATTTAAAGTCTTTTCAAAGCCTTTGCAGTATTCTCGTCGGTCTTTATTGCTGACATCCTTCTTCTTTTCCATCGAAATTTAACATTAATCTGGCAAACTGGCGGCCGTGCTACTGTTTGTCTTCTCGAAGGTTTTGTATTCGTGAGTAAATATTTGGGTGAACTGTATGTACTCTTTGACTCCATTCTTCAGAGACATTGTAAGTGCGATATCGCATTCCTACTGCAGTTGCACATATCTCATGGCGTACGCTCGTTATCAAGCCACTGGTCCAGAAATAGTCGTGACGCTTTTGGTTTTCATACGTGGTGTCCTGAATAGATAGCCAACCAACATGCATCCTTTCCAGGGAAATACGTGCTCTAGCGTATTTCTTCGTTTTCTTCATGGGCAGGACAACGGCCTCAACACTGAATTCGTTTCTACAAACACTGATTGTAATGAAGACCTACTTCTTCAACACAGATTGATGAAGTTGTAGTACCTGTTTCTTTTGCACTCTTTTCTTCACTTACAAAATGTTTCCGCACTTCATTTGCTGTTGCGTCTGGAATACAAACATGGCTACCTTCCCGTAAAACTGTGTTATTTATGGTTATAGTCTCCCTTTTCATTTATTCTTTGTAACGGTTACATAGAGCCGTTTTTTTGGTTGTATAGTTCACTGTATACTGATAACTTTTGTAAATCAATGAAGGCTCACTTTTTTGGCCTCGATGAGCTGTATCTTCAAAATAATCAGAACACGGAGCACTACTTTCCAGCCATAGACCAGTACTGAATTCTGGGAGAAAAACCCGCAGCACAGCCGTTTGTCAGTGAACCGGTGTGCAGACAGGTTCTTAACGCAGAAAATGACCTTTGCCAGTAGTATGGCCCAGGTAGCGATGAACAGTCTGGTGTATCTTTCTTCTGGAACTGTCTACACAGTGCATATTCGAACAAGTGTTACAAACTTGTTTTGACACTCAAGACGTCGAATCGCACTACAGGTGGACTGCAAAACCATGTTATCTTAATCTCACAGCAAATGTCTGGGACCTCTTGAAACAATGGGTGAAACACGGCTTTCAAAATGCCCGTAGTTTGGCACCTCAATGAGAGTAATCATTGAACAGTGGCTTCAGAAACTTTCAGACCCTCTACCTCAGGCAACTGGGACAGTATTAGCGTGCTGCCTCCTGGGGTGATTAATTTTTTTCGGTACATTTTTGAGTGACGCCTCACGAATGCGGATGAATCATTGGAAGACACTACGCTGTCTCCTAGATCTGATCGTGGAGTTAAAGATGTTTCCTTCCACCGTTGGTGAAGTTAGTCAAGTTCGGCCCCAGGACGTGATTGGGAACTGCGAAGGTGGGATCGCTTTCTACCGATCTTTCCAGCATCCGTGAGACAGGTGGGCGCTGTTGGTGGTGGCTCCGGCGGCGAGTAATTCCCATGGCGGCGGGCAGTGGGCGACCCTTCCTGTTTCCTGCTGATCCGGAAGCGTGAAAGGATACACCGCGCGGTCGCCGGCAGGTAGCAGCAGCGGCGGCTGCGCGGCCCGCCGCCAGCTGCGCAGCGGCACACGACACTCGACACGGCGCAGCGGCCAGCCAGCAGCGGGGCACAAGCGCGGCACGGCGCGGCAGCCTGTCGCCAATATTTCCCTTACACGGCGCCTCTTCCTGTGTTATGGAATGCGTTTTGTAAACACGTCATCCGCATCCTATTTTGAAAGGTTTCGATCCTATGTGGGATGTAACTGGCGACTTATGTAGCTAACAAGCGCGGGTGAAATATGAGGGAGGTCATGCCCTCCTCTTCTCCCCCGCCCCAAATTAATAAAATCCCTTCTATTTAATTTTTAGTCTCAAAAATTTTCAGCTTTTGGTGAATAAAGCAGTACGAAAACTGACAGTATCGCAAATGGTAAAGAATCGTACACGTATAAATAACCCCTTGAACTTTCCCCCCAAATCTTATGTACGAGGGCTATCCACAAAGTACATTACGTTTTGGAATTAAACATAAATAAAGTATTGGAAATTTTTTTTATTACATACAGATGAAAGCCACACTTAAATACTACTTTTATACATAGTTGCCATTTAAATTAAGGCACTTATCGTAGCGACGGACGAGCTTGGAAATTCCTTCGTCGTAAAATTCGACCGCCTGCGCCTTCAACCAGTAAGATACTAAGGGAGAATCACATTGACTAGCCCGGATAACAGCAATAACACCATTGTCTTGCCATTCTTTAACTTCATTTGCAACTTTGTGCATGAGGGACCAGACGCCCCCAGAAACAACTTAGGTTGCACACTATCCTTCGTTGTTACATGCGCCACAAAATTATTATTTCTGTTAAGTCCATCAGAAAATTAATCAAAAAACAGCTCAATCGTTTGAGTAACAATGTCTTTTGGATTGAAAGTAGACACAGAAAGTACATTTTCCTATATACGAAGGCCAAACAAATCAAATGAATCTAACCAAAAATATTTTCACAGTCCTGCGAACGGAAAATTCAAAATATCACTGTTATGGTGTGAGACTGGAATGTGGCAGGCTTACTACATGTACCAAGCACTGGAATGTCCTGACGGTTATACACAAGTTCCATGCAAGATTTTGACAACTGTCCGTCCCGCGTCCGGCCATCCTGATTTAGGTTTTCCGTGATTTCCCTAAATCACTCCAGGCAAATGCCGAGATGGTTCCTCTCAAAGGGCACGGCCGACTTCCTACCCCATCCTTCCCTAATCCGATGATCAGATGACCTCGCTGTCTGGTCTCCTTCCCCAAAAACAACCCAACAACTGTCCGCCAATGAGTAAGTTCACAAACAGTTTTTTTGGCTGTCATTGCACAGCACTTACGTGGGGTGAAGGCACATCCTGAATTTGGTAGTTACTGGTACCTGTAACCGGTTTAGAAGAAGCTGCATTCTTAAGTGGGAAAGTGCTTCGTGCTTACGAGAGCGAACATGGGTCTCTCTGTTGCAAGCACACTGACCGTATGCGACGTGGCTTCCCACAGGCAAAGCAAGTTGCGTTCTGCAATGGACAATACTCATGGAAAAGTAACGGGGACTTGATTCCATAGCAGACACGCACTGGCACTTGTTTACTCTGTCCACGGCATGGTGGTCGGTTTGCGTTCGGTGGTCGGTCTCAAGGCTGTACATGTTTGTCACTGTGCATTATACTGCAAATGGGAGCTACCTCAAAGTTTTCCACGGGACTTTCACACGAGTTCTGATGTTAAATCATTGGTAACACTTGTTTCAGAGTAGGATCTGAATGTTTGAGAATTTATTCAAGAATCCTATTGTCTGGCACACTTTACGTGATTGCATCTCGAATCATTGTGTCACTAAGGTACTCTCCGCAGCTACATTGAAAACGATGCTGTCGTGTTAAACCCTGAAGTTCGTTGACCCACTGGCAGTATGTCTGTTCTGGCATTTTCCACAATCGAAAGAACTTGTAACAAGCTGCAGCAATCTGTACCTGATCCTCATAATACTTATCAGGGCGGAAACTAAATCTTCAGAAACCAGCAACTGTTGCCTACTAGTCGGGAATAACTTCTGAGTAAGGCGGAAAACTCCTGTGCTGGTCATTAACAAGAAGGAAGTTTCACAGTACTTTGCACTTGATGCGTAGCACAATGAGCATTGAATTGAGCGTACCATTCTTCCATACTTCTAGTTGTACATCGAAAGCTCAAAAGGATGTAATGCACATAAGCGGTGCCGTTGATGTGGCTGGCTGTTGTGGTGTTGATGCAGCAGTGGCTTGTGCAGTATTGAGCTGCTGGACTGCGACATTTGGTGGTTCTGAAACTGAATGAACTGCATCACATCAAAGGCAGCAGCAACCAGAGGGGCATGCTCGGTTGGTGTAGGAGGCAGGTTAGAGGCCATATTAATGAGAGGAGCGCCGCAACAAAATGTAAGCAAAGAAAATACACAATACCGGAAGTGTTGCGGCTAGTGTGCAGGAAAGAACACAGTTAGTGGCAATGTTTTTTTGAAAGAAAAGAGAGAAATATTAGTGACACGCTGTAATGAAGCGAGGAAGAGCGAAGGCAGCGTTGATTCTGGAATTCTCGTTGCCAGACGTTGTGTCGGATACTGTGGGAATCAGCACCGACACAAACAAGGAAGGGCAGAAGTTGCTGTGGCCGTCGGCAGGAATGTAATATGTTCTGTACATACACTTTCAAATCAATAGAACTCTTTATTTATAAAAATAAAAGAAACATAACTTCTTGTTATGAGGCGGCTTGATGTCCTTCCTATAGCTTCTACGTGCAATTGCTTTACACACTATTACTACTCGCAAAATGCGTGCTAAGTATCGTCTCCCTATTACTCAGTGCTGATGCTATGCGTCTGCTTAGCTGGGTGGTAATGTGCCTGCCGCCGATGCAAGCTGGCTCGGCTTCGATTCCGACCGGGTTGGGGTTTTTCTCCACTCTTGGACTGGGTGTTGTGTTGTCATCACCATTTCATCCTTGTCAACGGCTTGCAAGTTGCCCAATGTAGGGTCGACTGAAATAAAACTTGCCGCACTGTTGTCGTGTTGGGAGACGGAGGAGGAGATTAGTGTTTTAACGTCCCGTCGACAACGAGGTCATTAGAGACGGAGCGCAAGCTCGGGTGAGGGAAGGATGGGGAAGGAAATCGGCCGTGCCCTTTCAAAGGAACCATCCCGGCATTTGCCTGAAGCGACTTAGGGAAATCACGGAAAACCTAAATCAGGATGGCCGGAGACGGGATTGAACCGTCGTCCTCCCGAATGCGAGTCCAGTGTGCTAACCACTGCGCCACCTCGCTCGGTGTTGGGAGACGTCTTACGACATTAGGGGGGAGGGTACCTATTGTAAAAATTCCGGCAGTCGTCTCTTGAGAATTGTAATCTCTATTAACATTTCCAGTGAACGATTTATATGGGTCACAAAAATCCTGCATCTAGCGATTTCCGTGTTCGAAGCTTAGTCCGGCTAGGAACTCATTCGATTCACTCCAGCATTTGTTCAGGAAACAACTCTCAGACACTTCGTAGGTAGAAAATGAAGCACTCACTCATTTGAAACTTCCTGGCAGATTAAAACTGTATGCCGGACCGAGACTCAAACTTGGGACCTTTCGAGTGTCGGTCCAGCACACAGTTTTAATCTGCCAGGAAGTTTCATGTCAGCGCACACTCCGCTGCAGAGTGAAAATCTCATTCTGGAAACTCACTCAATTTTCCCACGTCTGTGTGTTACCTGTAAGATGTCTTTTGTCCAACTTAGTTTTTTCCTCTTCTCACATTCCTCTCTCAAAACTATCTCTACATGCAGGAAGAAAATCAACTCGATGGTATTTTCTATCATTTCTAAAACACTTTGCCATTCCTCATTTAATCCATGGAACACACATCACAGCAGTACCTTGATTCGCTGTTAAAGAACTTAATAGTTCCTGTAAGTATTTAATCTGCTGTTCATGTTCCACAACTTCTTTAATTAATACAGCTTTCAAATGTTCTCTATTCTTAAGCAACTCTTTCTCACATTTAACTACTCTATTTGTCAAACTGTTAACCGATGTAGTAGTCACTTCCTCAATCGTATTTTGCCTCAACGTACGGATTGGAAATTTGTGGTAAGGTCTTATGGGACCAAACTGCTGAGGTCATCGGTCTCCAAGCTTACTCACTACTTAAACTAACTTACACGAAGGACAACACACACACCCAGGACGAAAAGCCGTGCGGACCGTGACAAGGTGCCTCAGACCACCCAACGTACAGTTCTTGACATCACTACCCAGCTCAACTTATATCTTTTCCAACTTTTTCCTGAAATCTTTTTCTACTGTATCTACTCTGGTTTTTCCTCAGAAATTTTTCCCATGTCTGCTCTTACATCTTTTGATATTGAATCAATAGCCTCTTCAATATCTAATTTAATTTTTTCCCACTTCAGCTTTTAAATTTCAACACCTGAACTGAGATCGCCATTTCCTTGATCCAATTTTGAAGTCAGACTGGGTGATTGCTTTGTCGTTGTAGGCTCCGTCACTGTCAATAACCCTGCTGGTCCACGCGTAATAACGCTGTTGGCCCAAGTTCTTGTCTTGTTGGTCATGCTGGCTGCTTCTGCTGTACTGCTGATGCCGAACATGAAGAAGCTGGCGGTGTGGACGCTGATAAACGAAATCGCTGCTGATGGCTCGTATTAGCTCTCTTACAGGGCCAGGTTCACATTTATTTAGAATGTCTTGAGAAGACAGTTCAGATGTTTTGTCCTTTTGCTCGCTAAGTGGTGAGCTAAGTTTTGCACATACTAGTACACTCACTGTGCATACACAAAAAGTGCGGATGCTGACAAATGGCGACTCTGCCAGGATGCGAAATTACAGCATCCTGATAGATTGAGGTACGAAACACATAATCCTCCCAAACAATAAGCTGACGCAAATTGGAGAAAAAAATGTAAATGTAAATGTGTCTCAACTGTGTAGTATGTGTAGATAGAATTTTATTCTTGTATTTGTTATTTGCTGGCGCAACACATCGTTGAATTGGGTTGTGTTGAGTTCTGACTCAACTCCAGTAACCAAAAGTCTATATAAAAGACGAGGAAACGGGTTGAAATATTGAATATGGGACCGTGGATGATATTTTGGGGTAGAATCAAGTCTTATGATCAGATGTTAACGCTTAGTCAGGTTCGAAAATTCACGAGCAGCAACGCTTAGTGGAACGCTCTAAAATAACAGAACATAATAGATTAAGACAAAGAGAAGTCATGGAAGATCTTGATAGGATCAATTTGGTCACGCAACCGGTAGGTCAGCGTGAACAACAGGACACAGAACACGTAGAAATACCGAATGAGACTGAAAAGGCAACACATGATGTTCAATATATTCCAAAGAATGGTCATTTGTAATGAATCTGACGATGAGTCTGTAAATAGTGATTTTCAGCATATTGAACCAATTGCAATCATATTTAGTCAGGCAGGTTTGCAATTGCATGAAAGAATGAGTGTTAGTGCTCCTACTCTATGTTCGGAAGTGAAGGAAACTGTTCAAGAAAAACGAGATACTGAACGGTTGCATCAGATGGCAACAGGCGAACCAGGAGAGCTTCTGTAAAGTTTGGAAGGTGGGAGACGAGATACTGGCAGAAGTAAGGCTGTGAGACCGGGCGTGAATCGTGCTTCGGTAGCTCAGATGGTAGAGCACTTACCCGCGAAAGGCAAAGGTCCCGAGTTCGAGTCTCGGTCGGGCACACAGTTTGAATCTGCCAGGAAGTTTCATATCAGCGCACACTCCGCTGCAGAGTGAAAATCTCATTCTGGAAACATCCCCCAGGCTGTGGCTAAGCCATGTCTCCGCAATATTCTTTCTTTCAGGTTCGCAGGAGAGCTTCTGTAAAGTTTGGAAGGTGGGAGACGAGATACTGGCAGAAGTAAGGCTGTGAGACAGGGCGTGAGTCGTGCTTCGGTAGGTCAGATGGTAGAGCACTTGCCCGCGAAAGGCAAAGGTCCCGAGTTCGAGTCTCGGTCGGGCACACAGTTTTAATCTGCCAGGAAGTTTCACAACTGAAGTGTTGGAGCGAGATAAATTGGACTGACACTGACGATGAGGTTGAACTCCCACCATTACCTAGTAATGAAACACTTGATTATGACGAAGCTTTAATGTATATGGTGCAGATGTTTGATTCTGCTCAGACGAAAAATGGTTTTCAGCAGGATAGTACATATCCTACTGTAGCCTGTAACGCTACCATTGATCAAGACGATAGGATTAAACGACAAAATACGGCTAATACAGGTCATAGAAAAATAGAGGGAAGTACGGATAAGTACACCCGATCAAAAGTTCGACACCCTACAAGATCTACTACAATCCTTCCACAAAACTTTGGGAGAAAATCAGAAAGAGTCTGACGCGTTGTGGGTAGTGGGGATCGAACAAAATCGGGAAGAACAAGTCGATAATAGAGAGGAAAATGAGAAGGAAAATATCCCGTCTGGATCGGAAAATGAACCAGATTGTAAAGTATGTGGACAGTCTGATAAATCATATACGAAGGTATACAGGTTTGGCACTACGGGGACATAGTACGGCATTATTACCGAGACTATGTAACCATCACACAAGACACAGAAAACAACGTCGTAATAAATGACGACACAGCTGAAAATTTGAATCTGCAATTCTCAGTGGTCTATAACAAATATGATAACGATTGAGTGAGGGTGCGAGTACAGACACACTTAACGTAAAATCTGACGACTCCCCAGAATCCAAGTGAGAAGTACTGTCACATTTAAAGAATACTTGCCACGCTCTAAAATCCAAATTAAACACGATTACACAGATGTGTGACGAGGAGACAAACTAGAAGGAAGTGGCAAAGTGTGAGAATAAGGGTTTAAAATCTAGACTGATTACTTTAGAAGCTGATCTAGAAGCAGCTAGACTACATACAGTTGGACAATTTAAAAAAGGGAATCACATCTCCCCAAACTCTCGATGAAGACCATCAAATGTTGATGGAAAATAACGCAACTATGGATGTCCATAAACATCCAGTTGTGACGGAACAAACACACATACATCGGTTAAATTACGAAGTAATTGAGGACATGCTAATTGAGGAAGTCGAAGACGAGAGTACTGCAGAGATAAATCCGATACTTTGTGTAACAGTCAAGGCTATTGTCGTTAACGCAGTAATAGATAGTGGGAGTGATATAACGGCGATATCAGAGCCGTTATTCAATCGTTGAAATAGTGAAAAAAGACTCATTAATATTAAAAGCACGAAAGGTCAAAGTACACGGACCAATTATGGGACGTTCGTCGAACGTCACAAGGCAGACAAGACTTGCATTTGACTGCCAGGGCCGTGTAATAGAAATAAATTTTGTCATAGTACCAAAGATGTCCGTCGATATGATTATCGGAGCTGACTTCCTCAATCAACATAAAGTTGTGTTGGATATCGGCAGAGGAAGTGCCACTTTAGGAGCAATCGCCTTAAAATTCTAGGAGAATCTAAGACATGAAGACATGTGTGGAAATTATATACAGTTACAAATGTAAGCAGATGGAGATATTGCTTGTCAGAATAATCCGCGATATCTAAGGATGAACGAATCAGTGCCTGTGAATTTGGGAATACTTGAAGAGATTTACACAGATATCCAAAAAGAAATATGAAGTCTAGGGGTTAACAGATCGGCAATGGTTGGAATTATATGGAATATTATGCAAGCATGCGATTATATTTGAACCGAAACCTGGAGAAATTAATGATCTACAATACAGATTAGAGGTTAAGGACCATAAGCCTTTTAGAGCAGCTCCATATAACATCCCATTAAGTTACTGACATGGTGTTAAATAATATGGAACAACATGGTGTTACTGAACAGGTACCGTCAACTTATAAGAGCCCATTACGTGTTGTGGTAAAGAAGGATGGAATGGGTCGGATCCGAGGTATATTTCGTATAGTGTCTTCAAATAAATCTAAGAACCAGTTCCTACTGAAAAACTCTTGCTCATTAAGTAACCGATGAAACTGACAGATACGATGTGTACATATTCCAAATTCTTCTAAAATGTCTAACAGACGAATACGAGAAGCAACATGCAAACCCTCAAGTCCTTCGGCTATCCGCAACAAGCCATGTTTCTTCGTTTTTAAATGAGCACTGGAATTACTAGGACATGGCTGCTACCTGTATCGAGTACTAAAATCTCTCCCTGTCATCCCAATGTAGAAATTATCGCAATCTCTACATTGTACACTCCTGGAAATTGAAATAAGAACACCGTGAATTCATTGTCCCAGGAAGGGGAAACTTTATTGACACATTCCTGGGGTCAGATACATCACATGATCACACTGACGGAACCACAGGCACATAGACACAGGCAACAGAGCATGCACAATGTCGGCACTAGTACAGTGTACATCCACCTTTCGCAGCAATGCAGGCTGCTATTCTCCCATGGAGACGATCGTAGAGATGCTGGATGTAGTCCTGTGGAACGGCTTGCCATGCCATTTCCACCTGGCGCCTCAGTTGGACCAGCGTTCGTGCTGGACGTGCAGACCGCGTGAGACGACGCTTCATCCAGTCCCAAACATGCTCAATGGGGGACAGATCCGGAGATCTTGCTGGCCAGGGTAGTTGACTTACACCTTCTAGAGCACGTTGGGTGGCACGGGATACATGTGGACGTGCATTGTCCTGTTGGAACAGCAAGTTCCCTTGCCGGTCTAGGAATGGTAGAACGATGGGTTCGATGACGGTTTGGATGTACCGTGCACTATTCAGTGTCCCCTCGACGATCACCAGTGGTGTACGGCCAGTGTAGGAGATCGCTCCCCACACCATGATGCCGGGTGTTGGCCCTGTGTGCCTCGGTCGTATGCAGTCCTGATTGTGGCGCTCACCTGCACGGCGCCAAACACGCATACGACCATCATTGGCACCAAGGCAGAAGCGACTCTCATCGCTGAAGACGACACGTCTCCATTCGTCCCTCCATTCACGCCTGTCGCGACACCACTGGAGGCGGGCTGCACGATGTTGGGGCGTGAGCAGAAGACGGCCTAACGGTGTGCGGGACCGTAGCCCAGCTTCATGGAGACGGTTGTGAATGGTCCTCGCCGATACCCCAGGAGCAACAGTGTCCCTAATTTGCTGGGAAGTGGCGGTGCGGTCCCCTACGGCACTGCGTAGGATCCTACGGTCTTGGCGTGCATCCGTGCGTCGCTGCGGTCCGGTCCCAGGTCGACGGGCACGTGCACCTTCCGTCGACCACTGGCGACAACATCGATGTACTGTGGAGACCTCACGCCCCACGTGTTGAGCAATTCGGCGGTACGTCCACCCGGCCTCCCGCATGCCCACTATACGCCCTCGCTCAAAGTCCGTCAACTGCACATACGGTTCACGTCCACGCTATCGCGGCATGCTACCAGTGTTAAAGACTGCGATGGAGCTCCGTATGCCACGGCAAACTGGCTGACACTGACGGCGGCGGTGCACAAATGCTGCGCAGCTAGCGCCATTCGACGGCCAACACCGCGGTTCCTGGTGTGTCCGCTGTGCCGTGCGTGTGATCATTGCTTGTACAGCCCTCTCGCAGTGTCCGGAGCAAGTATGGTGGGTCTGACACACCGGTGTCAATGTGTTCTTTTTTCCATTTCCAGGAGTGTATCTTATATACACCTGGTTTACTAAAAATACTTCTTGGTTTCTGAATACTTCATGGTTTCTGTACTACGTCATCCCTTAGTCACATGAGTAAATTACCCTTCGTTTTAAACGAGACATTAATATCGCCCTGTTTCAGAACCTCCCCAATTTTGTCACAATGGGGGATGTTGTAGGTTAGACTAACAAAACGATCGTTTTTATCCTCTTTTTTTGACTACCTTTGATTTCTTCTTCTGTATAGAGTAAAACAGTTTACGAATACTTTTATCTTTATAACCATTTGCTACACCAACTTTAATAATCGTCTGCAGTTCCTTATACCTTGCTTTCTGGTTTGTATCTAAATTCAAAATTCTGTGTATAATGGAGGTGTTCGGATGACATGAATATTAATTATGATATCAGTGCATGTGATCTTGTCTTTTCTGGTAATAGAGAGATTTAAGTAATTTAGTGAATCATTCACTTCCACTTCGAGAGTGAATTTAATATTAGGGTGCAAAGAATTGAAATGGGCACATAAATTAGAAATGTTATCATCACATCCATCATCTAATAGTAATATATCATCCCCATAACGATGTTACGATTTCATTTGTGGTACAAACTCTGAACAGCATCAAAAATGTGCATCCTAGGTGTGTGACAAAAATATCTGCCAGGGCAACAGCAAGTGAATTACCCATGGCTAAGCCATTTGATTGTGAGTAGAATTTGTCATTGAAGGCAAAGGCGTTGAAAGGCAAGGACAGTTCTAGTAACAATTAATTCCACAACCTCACCGTGGGAGAGCACATTATGGGTCAATAAATTCTTTCTAATTATATTAAGGGTTTCATTATCTGGTATATGTGAGTATGAGTTAGCAGTATCCAGTGAAGCTAAGCGGGTACCATCGGGTACTTGAAAAATTTTGAGTTTGTCCATTAATTCAAAGGAAATCTTTACGCTGAACGTGTTTGGAAAAATATAGGCAACTTTTAATTTTTGTTCAAAAATCTATCAATTTCATAATTAGGGCTGGCACAATTATTAACAATAGGGCTTATAAGCAAAACCTCCTTTTGTAACTTCGTTTGAGATATAAGACTTCTGTATTTTTGGGTTCATCATAATAAGACTTTTCTCGAAATCAGTTTGAAATAAGAAGTTACTGTTTTTGACAAATACCTTTATGACATGGCGAAACTTATTTGTCGGATTGCGTTTGATCTCAACTATTCCTGTGTCGTTTAAGATATCTTCAATTTTTGTCATGTAATCTGCGTCAGATAAAAGAACCACAGACTTACCTTTATCTGATTTTGTAACAACGACAGCCTCATCAAGGAGCTTTGTAATAACCTGTTTAAAATGCGATTACAGTCCACAGAATTCTTGAGAAAGTTTTAAAATCTCCGATTGACTTATTTGTCGCTACCGCAATTTCGGCTTCTTGGCATTTAGAAAGCTTAGCATATTGACACACTGCTTTAAACTCCGCAATTGAAATTTTTACAAGGAGAGAGGTTATACTTGAGACCCTTGCTCAAAATTTTTAATTCATCTGGAATCACAAGGCTCACTTTTGACAGGAGCCAATTTAGACTTATGTATTACCTCACGAAAATTTGTTCAACGATTTTTGCACTTAATGTTTGCATTGTTAGATGTGACACTGTAAGATAAACATCCTATTAAAACGCACTTCCAGGAATACCTTCATTGCCTTCAACTTAAAAAGATATCACCACTTCACTTCATTCACAGCCCAACGAAACATAATTTCCATTACTTGATGGAGAAATACAACCATGGTAGAGGCAGGCGATCATTCAGATTTGGCACAACTTTGAAATATAATAAAGGTATTGATCGCACAGTTCTTAATTAAGCGTTACGCGTTTCAAAATTTAATCATCATACTGAAGCTGCAAAATGAAGTGTACAAGACAATTATTGACAGAAAGTATATAAATGAGTACACATCTAGGTATTCCAGTATACAGAAATTTCAATTAGTGTCGTACTTACATTAAAATCAAACTTTAGTAGAAAGCTTACGAAAGTGATCACATAAACTGAAGACAATACAAATCTCATTTCATGTAGGCATATTTGACAGTGCCGTTGTATGTTGGAATAGAACCAGCGCCAAACTGCGTTAGGCTATTAAACTATCAAAGAGGTAAACAAAGGCAAGAAGGTGGCGCTATCACTAACCATAGACTAGTGTAATGTTTGCAGTTGGTCATACTCATTTGTTTTTGTGATGGTTGTAAACTGATAACAGCTGGACATTTATACGGTCTAACGCTAAGTTAGAGTGTAAAAAATTTGGAAATTTGTGGTAAGGCCTTATGGGACCAAACTTCTGAGATCATGGCTCCCTAAGCTTACACGTTGCTTAATCTAACTTACGCTAACGACAACACGCACACCCATACCCGAAGGAGGACTCGAACCTTCGACGGGGGGAGCCGCGCGGATCGTGAGAAGGCTACCCCACGCGGCTTAGAGTGTAAAAGAAATTAGTTTTTATTTTCTAACTGTTCTGTCATTGCAAGTTGTTGCTACCAATCTGTGCTCACCTAAATGATTCTGTTATGTCATTCATTACATGTTTGTCTATTATAGTATGAATACATTTAGTGATACTTGTGTAATATTTTATTTAGTGATGATTGTTGACTTATTCCCTCATACTTACATTTTATTTATTACCTATGCTACCTCTTGTTTATATTGTACTACACCATTTATTGGTTGCAATTGATTTCTGTTTTGCTTATTGATTGAAGACTATCTCTGTAACGTTGTTTACGTTGTTACCTAACGACGCACTATTCATGCTTCCATAAAAGTAGCATAAATGTATTTTGTCAAATTGTTCACGGGGTGCTGACAAGTACTTAATCGCAGGGCATAGATGTTCGTAAACTCACTCTTTGCTTCCTATGGTAAATGCCAGCACCACCTACTGGCCTTAGTTTACCCCTTTGATAGTTTAATCGCCACACTGCTTGGCACAGGTTTTATTCGTGCAGACAACGGCACTGTCAACTATACCTACATGAGGTGAGATTAGTATTGTCTTCAGTCTATGTGCTCACTTTTATGAGCTTTGTGCTAAAATTTGACTTTAATATAAGTACGATACTATTTGAAATTTCCGTACATTGGAATACTTAGATGAATACTTATGTATGTATTTTCTATCATTAATTTCCTTGTACACTTCATTCCACAGCTTCAAATTGATGATGAAATTTTGACACGCGTAACGCTTAATAAAGTATTGTGCGGTCAAGACCTTTCTACATTTTAAAGATGTGCCAAAATCTTAACCTTCTCCCCCCACTCCTTCCCCTTGTCAGAGCACCTCTCCTACTCCAGTCTTCCCCTTCCTCCGCTGGACCGATGGCCTCGCTGTTTGGTCCCCTATCCCAAATTAGTCTGCCAGCCTTCCTCCGTTTTCAAAGACTTCGTTTGGTGTCCTCCTCCGCAGCTTATCCGTTTTACAGCCTTTCCCAAAGACTTCCATCAACCATCGTCACTTACAGTTCATATTCTGTAACACCAGAGAAAGAAAATGCCTTCTTTGTATAAAGATCGTCGTTAACCGACTGTATTTTAAAAATACTGCAATATTTTATTTAGTGATGATGATGGTAATGATGCTGATGTGGTTCCAGTGATGAGGGTGCATGTCACTGGGCGCACGTCATGGTCTTTGCTCCTAACCTAAGAGCTTAAGGTGGCGATTAGAAAGTTTACAAAATTTTAAAACGTGGGCTACTCTCGTGTCACCCTCTGGTAAAATGGCAGATCTTCACATGAACCTACTACTGCCCTCTCGTCTGAACATAAAACCCACTTCTTTAAAATGTACACTGATAAAGCAGAACATTGTGAACATCGGCCTACTATCGATATAAACCCACCCAGGAGATAGCTGCGCCAACCTGTCGAGGAATGGCTGCTAGTCAGGCACGCTCACGGTGCATGTAATATCAGTGAGCGTGCTGTCCGTGTGTAGAATGGGGAAGGCACGCGATCTGTCTGGGTTTGACCGAAAGCTGATTGTGTTGGTCCGAAGTCCCAGCAAAACATTTCGGAATCTGCACTACTTGTCTGGAATTCGAAGATTACTGTGGGGAGAGTCTTCAACACTTGGTGAAACCAAAGTGAAACCACGTCCAGGTATCGAGGGGTTGAGCTGCCAGCCGTCATTATAACTGTCGGACGTCGTAGTCTGGGCAGACGGGTAAAACAAGACAGGCAGCAGAATGTGGCAGAAAACAAATGTGTCTGAACATACAGTGCACAGAACTCTCCTAAGGATGACCCTCCGCAGCCGATGACCCATGTATGTGCCAATGTTAACACGATGCCATTGGCAATTATATCTGAAATGGGCTGCTGATCATCGGCACTGGACGTTGGTGCATTGGTAGAGTGTTGGATGGTCTGATGAATCCCGATACCTTCTTCTTCGAGCTGATGGGAGGGCGCGAATCCGTCGTCTTCCAGGGGAGCAGCTACTTGACATCTGTACTGCAGGACGGAGACAAGGTGGTGGCGGTTCCACTACGCTCTGGGTAACATTCACTAGGGCATCCGCGGGTCCAGTGGAACTGTGTAAGGTGCTATGAAGGACGAGTAATATCGTTCACCATTTCATAACCATCATGTCTCCCGACGCCAGTGGCATTTTTCAACAAGATGATGGGCCAGGTCTCAAGGCACAGGGTGTGATGGAGTGGTTCGAGAAACGCAATGGCGAGTTCCAGTTGATGTGCTGGTCCCCCAACTCGCCAGGTCTTAACCCGATCGAACATATCTGGGATGTGATTGAACGTGGCGTCATAGAACATCGCCCCCCTCCGTGGAATTTACGGGAATTAGATGACTTGTGAGAGCAGATTTGGCACCAACTGCCTCCAGCGATCTACCAGGGCCTCATTGCTTTCATGCCACGACGCATCGCCGCTGTTATCCGTGCCAAAGGTGGACATACCGGCTATTAGTTATTAGGCAGGTATCATAACGTTCTGGTTGATCTGTGTACACGCTGCAGGCATTACAGACGGAGGGGTCCTTAGGCTATACGGACGTGAATGAGTAGACTTCGTCCCGTCTGTGTGCGTGGAAAGGAGGAACTCCACGGATATACAATGGGTGTGGCAATCTGCTGCTCATTGTCCCACATCTCCCTCCCGTTCAGCAGCGAGTTGACAGCCTATAGCGAAACGACGCATTATTCAGCTCTTTTACCCGTACTGCCCTCCTTGGCTGCTATGTCAGCTTGCACATTTCGCTGTATTCACGTGTGTCCAGGTACCACCACCACTCCCCCCCCCCTCCCCCTGTGTTTCCAGTGTAAGAAAAATGCCTTGTATATTCTACAAAACAATTTCCTTTGCGTTTGTTGAAGGATTTGTAGAGCGCTAAGGGAATCAGAGATGAGAACATATAACACTTCGACTGCTGGCCACATAAACGTTGCTGTTTCTTCTTGTTTTTTTCCTTTAGATTTTTAATAAATATTAAGTTTCGAAAACTATTATAAAAGTTTACGAAAGTAAAAACACTTTTCATTTACCAATCTAGTCCATTATTTCAATACTCGGAAACTTAGAATCTAAAACAATAATTCTAAATTGTTACACTTTTTTTCACAGAATATATCTTTGTTTGTGTGATACACTTTGAAGCAAGTCTCTTCGCACATGGCGATTTTGCACTAGTTGCACGGGTATGTAGTGTATTTACTTCCAGCACGCTTTTAATAAAGAAAAAATTGTTTCATGGTTCAGAAAATGAAGAAATTGTAGGAAAGGACGCAACGTTTCAACCAACGTTTAACGAAATCAAACTCGGAAATACTCAATTGATGGCTGGCTCAGGTTACCTCACACGAAGTCAGGATCATTATCTGAATCGTTATTACGTCATTTTTACTGCCTTCCGAACAAAATGTTGCTCCAATTAAAAAAAATGTCGTCTGCAAGAAAACACGAAATCTTGTCTTTCCTTTCTTTACGTACTGAGCTGTAGCGTAACGATCACATATGGGCATATTAGTGTGAGCCTGAGCAGTGTACTGCAGCAGCGCTGACGGTGAGCTAGTGCGGGATGTTGTCACTGTAATAATTCAACAAGGCCAGCGCAATGTTGCGAGGCAGGTTGGTTTGCTGGGACAGCGAACTCAGCGGTTCTGTACCGACTAGTGCAGCAAGGGGCAAGGCAGACTTCACACAGACATTGGCAGTAGTGTTATAAGTGACTGGTTGTGGCGCATGTACACAACAGGCGCCCCGCTGCCAGCTAAAAGTGCTGGTCCTTTTTGTAATAGGATTATTCTAACTGTCACAGTCCAGGTAGGACGATGGTGCTGCACCAGCCGAGGACGTCATATGGATCTGGCAGCGGAAGTCACTGAGGCCACAGCAGAGCAACAGTCCCTCACCGTACTTACAAGGGAACCTCCCCATCGCACCCCCCTCAGATTTAGTTATAAGTTGGCACAGTGGATAGGCCTTGAAAAACTGAACACAGATCAATCGAGAAAACAGGAAGAAGTTGTGTGGAACTATGAAAAAAATAAGCAAAATATACAAACTGAGTAGTCCATGTGCAAGATAGGCAACATCAAGGAGAGTGTGAGCACAGGAGCACCGTGGTATCGTGGTTAGCGTGAATAGCTGCGGAATGATAGGTCCTTGGTTCAAGTCTTTGCTCGAGTGAAAAGTTTACATTTTTAATTATCGTAAAGTTATGATCTGTCCTTTCGTTCATTGACCTCTCTGTTCACTGTAATAAGTTTAGTGTCTGTGTTTTGCGACCGCACCGCAACACCGTGCGGTTAGTAGATGGAAGGACGTGCCTCTTCAATGGGAACCGAAAACATTTGATCGCAAGGTCATAGATCAACCGATTCCTCCACAGGAAAACACGTCTGATATATTCTATAGGACACTGGTGACGGCATGTGCGTCACATGACAGGAATATGTTGTCGACCCACCTAACTTGTACACTTGGCGAATGGGTAAAAAGATTCTTCTACCTTTCCCGATTTAGGTTTTCTTGTGGATGTGATAACCACTCTCAAAAAAGTGATGTAAACATAAGAGTTTGTCACATAAACTGCAACAAATCAATGCAACAGTTTCACAGTCGCACAGTTTTCCCTGTGCTCTGCCAAAACATATGTTTTTAACGTTTTCCAATCTTTCCGTTTAGGTGTAGCGTCCCCATACTACGGCGCAGTTACCTCGCATCGGACGGACGGACGGACAGATAATAATTGTCTGAAAATAAAAAATTAAAATTTTCACACGATGGGAGAATAGAATGAAGGACTTCTCGTTCCGCAGCTGCTCGCGCTAATCACGGGACCACGGCGCTCCTGAGTTCACATTATCCTTAATGTTGCCTATCTTGCGCATGGGCTACTCAGTTTGTATATATTGCTTATTTTTTTCATAGTTCCACACAACTTATTCCTGTTTTCTCGATTAATCTGTATTCAATTTTTCAAGGCCTATCCACTGTGCCAACTTATAACTAAATCTGAGGGGGGTGCGATGGGGAGGTTCCCTTGTTAGTGCCACGGTGCGGGTGGCCACACAGGATCATCTCCAGCATTACGGCCGACGCCTGCCAGAGGGCTGCAGGTCGCTCTCTGTGCGCACCAGCTGCCATCGGCCACAGCCGGGCGGGCGTCTCAGCGTGTGGGCATCCCCCACGGCGAAGCTACCAGACGGCCCCAGTGGCCATAGTGGCCACAGACGCTTCGAGATTACACACTGCTGCCGCGTGTTCCGCATGCCTGGCTTGCGCGATGAGACTGTTGGAGGGGTGTAGTACCGTGTCAGCAATGCGGAGTGTGCAGGCAGCCAGCCCAGCAAATTCAGCGGCCAGCAGGCTACAGATCCACTGCTTCAAGCAGTGCAGTTGCGTTAATGAAAGAAATTGTTATCTTTGTGAGCCGTGCGTGGCTCGTGTTAGTGCCATATCTCATTTGAAATCCTGTTTTTACTGTATTACCACCTCGATATGTTACTTTCAATTACTGGTGTCATTTAGTTGCCGCCTTGCCTGCCCGTGAGCGGCAGCAGCGGCTCTTATCGATGTAAGCCCTGGCCCATTATCGTTGCTCACTGCTGTTACTTCCCGGTTGTCGTGTGTTCGGAGTTGGTTCGGATCTGCAAGTGAGTTGGAAGGCGCTATCAGTGCAGTTCGGACCTGGCAGTTTGACTTAGGACGCGGTAGAAGTGAAGCTGGGGCGCGACTACAGTGAGGTCCGGACAGCCATGACACGCCCCACGGTTGCCGACACATATCACTTGAGTGCGGACCACCTTGGTTGGTCGTCGTTCGGTCGTCCTGTCGGGCGACGTGTATGTTGGCCGGCGATCGCTTATGGGTTGCCTGCGTGTGCCGCCTCGTGATTCGTCCTTGTTATTGCACAGTCGCTGCCGTTAGTATTGTCTAGTCCTTCCTGCAAGTGTTCGTGAAACCATGTGTAGCTTGTGATGTCGACTGCTCAGTTATTTTAGTGCTGTCTCTGTGCTGCTGTGTGGCAGTCAATTGGTTTGCGTGGAGCAGCGAGAAAATCTCCGTGGGGCATGGTTTGGCCAGGCCCGCTGGCGGTCTCTACGCATTGTCGGAGCGTATGGGACTGTTCCCATTGCTACAAGGTCCGTGGCTCATCGACCCTGGATACGAAAGTTGAGTTTGGATTTAATTTACTGTTCACATTGTGCCGTTTGGTTCTCTTTGTTGGCTATTGGGACATTCCCACGAGCAACAAAGTGTGTGTTCGAGTTGGCGAAGGTTTAGCCACCGTCTGGTGGAGTCTAACTGTATTTGGTTATTTGCGATTGAAGTGGGCCAGCGGAATTTTCTTCCTTGTGGCCGTTAACGTTCCGGTTACCTATCCTGGCCGTTGACGTAAATTTAGGCAGTGTCCTTTCCTCACCGTGTTGTCGCTGTCCAGCACGGTGTGTAAAAAATGGTTCAAATGGCTCTGAGCACTATGGGACTTAACTTGTGAGGTCATCAGTCCCCTAGAGCTTAGAACTACTTAAACCTAACTAACCTAAGGACATCACACACATGCATGCCAGAGGCAGTATTCGGACCTGCGACCTTATCGGTCGCGCGGTTCCAGACTGTAGCGCCTAGACCCGCTCGGCCACCCTGGCCGGCCGCACGGTGTGTAGTTCGACAGCTTAATGTGTGCTTGGTTGTTGGCATCCATGACTTTAACGTTTGCATTGAACTCCCGGTTGTGTACTGGTCAAGTGTAGCGCAAGTTACCTTGCCCGTGGATCCGTTGACTGTCTGTTGGTTGGGTTGTCGTCGGATCGAGAATGGTTGTGCCGACTGCCTATGTCACCTAAGTGAATGTTAGTATTTCAAGTGCTGGTCAACCCCCGAAACTTCTGAGAGCTGTTACCTGCACTGCCTTTTCTTATTTTCTGTTGTGTGTATTTGTATGGTTCATAGCCGATGGTTTTGAATTAAAGTTGAATTAATTTTAGTGGTGTTTTAGGTCATGGGCCTTCAGCCACTTTAAGGTTAAATTTCCTTGCTTGTCAAGTGTTAGATTGTTTGGTCCTTCAGCCGGATTACTATATTGTTTAAAGATAAAGCCTTGGGCCTTCTGCCAACTAAAAATTATTTTAGTTGTGTTTTAAGCCACGAGCCTTTAGCCGTTTTTTTTTTAAAAAAAGGATCTTTGCCTTTCGAGCATCAGACGTTTGGGGCCTTCAGCCTAATTATAGATAAGGCCTTATGCCTTGTGTTTTTTTATTTAATTTTACCTTGAGTTTTAAATCATCAGCCTTCTGCCGTCTTTAAATTAAGATTGTTGCTTTTCAAGTGTTAGATATTTGGGCCTCCGGCCAAATTATAGAACATACTTAACGTGAGGCCTTCTGCCTTATAAATATTCTTTTTGGAGTCTGAATTTTGAGTTAATGGCTTTTAGCCGTTTTTTTCTTTTTAAATTAAAGTGGTTGTGCCCTAAATGCATAAGATAGTGCGCGTATTCAACCGATAACTAAGTTCAAGAATTTGTACCGTAATCTTTGGTCAAATAAATAAAGTTATATGTGTTCGAATGTAACTGTCAGCAGCTCGTTTTGGCCCCTTTCCACAATTCCAACTACCAGTGCTGTCCTGCTGGTTTAGCAGGGCGTATCACCTCGCGCCCGCCACCTGCCCGCGCCATCCTGTCTGATGGCTGCCCCACCCTGCAGCAGAAGGTACTGTAGAGCGAACAGCTGCCGCCCCCGTTCAGCTTTACTTCATACAATAAACGGCAGTTTTAAAAACTACATTTATCTCGCAACTCAATTAAGATGATCGAAGCCGTCACTATACGGGATTTCGTATTGAAAGGGGGGAGATGTCTTGCCCCGAAAAATAACGGAATCGGCAGTCTACCGAAATTCTCGCATCCCTTCAATTGGCAGATTGGTAATCAGATCGGTAAAATCCTCAACTTACAACTGCTTGTCCACATAGCTTTAAAGACATATAAGCAAAATACATATTTTATATTTTCTGATGCTGCTCTTTTATTTTTTATGCTGTCGCCTAAATAGCGGCAATACATCGCTTTCCAGCTCACTCTCTCCATCAGGGCTACGGAATCAAATAATAGTAAGGAGAAAAAAGTTATAGTTGCAGGTCTGACAGATGCTATTCAGAACACACCTGGAAGCTGCAGCTATTGCTGCGGAATTCTGCACATATTGGACATTGGTTATTGCAGGACCATAAGAGACAAACTTCACTATCATTTGCACTCTTCGTTTTATCTATACATATGCGAGACGTAATTGTTTCTTTGCACGGACTTTTTTCTATACTTACTTCCGAGAGAGTCCTAATAGGAATCTCAGCACTTCTAAGCTCATGCGGCGATTGAATTACGGTTGATGTCCTTCTCGACTATCACTTAGTAGGCAGCGGCTAAACGCGGTCTTTTTTAGTGATTAATGCTGCGTGCCCTGGGCTTCCGACGCAGACCCTCGCCACCCTTTGACGCGGCGCGTGCGCTCCATCGTAATTGTCATCGTGGGAGCACAGAGTGGAGGGGAGAGGGCGGCGATGCGCCCCATACGCTAACCGTGACATCCCCCGGTGTGCAGACGTGGTCCGCTAAGTCAACAACCCGCTTTGTGCGCATGCGCGCTGCCGCTACCGCGCCGTCGGGCCGGAAACCTGTAATTTTATTAAGCCGTAAGCCGCCGCGGCTGTGGACACCTGCGTTCTCACCCTGCTACTGCTCTCAGACACGGGGGAGGCGACGTACTGGCTTCAGCTACCTCCACGCACTATACTTCTCAACCTTTGTTCATTCTTCGTCATCCAACACAGCCCTGCTCAGAAACACGAGACTCGCGACTACAGTTCCCTGTAAACGTGAAGATCTAACTCACAGACCGTCGTGTGAGTGTTCAAATCGTTACTCAGCAAGGTAAGTTTAGGAAGTGATATTAATTCCGCGCACCCACACACACACATACATCACAACAATCGTGTCCTGCAGTGAGCTGGCTCACTGATACTACGTGACAGTTTATAAGTAATTGCACAGCTCAGATAGATATAAGAGTTCATCCCTTCGTAATTACAACTGATATTGGAAATTTAAGTTATTGCGATGCGATAGTAAATGCTTATATTTAACCAAATATGTTCAGTATTTTACGACCACCCATAGTAAATTTTCAACTTAATGTCCTTTAGTAAATTCACTTTGTTTGAAGTGATATACCGATACACTCACTGTTACAATATAATAGAAAATAATCCTCACACAGACATCTAAATCTACATCTACATCCATACTCCGCAATCAACCGTACAGATCGTGGCGGACGGTACGTTGTAGCACTTGTGGTGTCACAAGACTTAGGCCTGTCCCACCCCTCATTAAATCGACCAAGACTTATACGAATAATTGTAAGAACAGTTATTATTATTATGTTATTTACGTTTGTTTTTGGGTTTTCAGAAATACTGTGGGAAGAAAGTTTATTTATGTTTCAGATAACGTGGAAGCCGTTGCCCAGCGATCACCACGAAAGTTCGACGTAGCGGCAATTGGGCAAGGAATAAAACGAATGCTGCAAACTACCGCGAGCCATGGAAGAGCCTGGGCCGCGAGTGCGTCGAGCTTCCTAGGTCGTTGTTGGACAACGTCAAAGGAAAAGATATTTTGCTATCTCTTTGTAAACAGATCGAGCGAGTCTTGAAAGGTTCATGTAAAACGTATCGGCGGGTGACACATTAGGTGGGACCCAATGCCTGTAATACTTCCACAGTTATTAAAAAGTTGTTAAACGGCAAAACCAATAGTTCATCATTTATATAGGTAAAAAGTAGTAAATGTATAGGAAAGAAAGAGTTACGGCGTCAGAACGAAAAGTGATACATCGCTCAGCAACGAAGAAGGACGTAAACAACGGGCGTTACGTGGTGAAAACAAATCAACTGATAAAATAGTAAGTCTGTAATTAAGCATAAAGCCACGTAACACTGCACACTACTAACCATTTCCTTCCCTGTTCCACTAGCAAATAGAACGAGAGGAAAACGGCAGTCTATATGCCTCCGTACGAGGCACTAGTGTTCTATACGTGGTATCCTTTACAAATGACCCACATTGTCCTAAAACTCGCCCAATAAACTGAAGTCGACCGTTCCATTTCATATCACTTTCCTGAGATACGTTTGGATATATAATCGACCACCTACCTGTGTCAAAGCGCACTACTAATGCTCTACTCGGATATTACAGGATTGTTTTTTCTACTCATCTCCATTAAATTACATTTTTCTACGTTTAGAGTTAGCTGCGTTTCATCACACCTCCTGCAAATTTTGTCTACATCTTCTTTTAGCCCGCTAGAGTTACTCATTGAAGACACCTGCCTGTACACCACAGCGTCATCATCAAACATCCACAAATTGCTGCTCGTCCCGTCCGTCAGATGATCTACGAACATAAAGAACAATAGCGGTCCTTTCACACTTTTCTGGGGCACTCCTGAAGATGCCCTACTCTCTGGAACACGCTCCGTCGAAGACAATGTACTGGGTCCTACTACGTAAGAAGTCTTCGAGCCGCCCACATGTTTGGAAACCTATTCTGTATGCTCGTACCTCCGTTAACAGTATGCAGGGCACCGTGTCAAACGCCGGCCGGAGTGGCCGTGCGGTTCTAGACGCTACGGTCGCAGGTTCGAATCCTGCCTCGGGCATGGATGTGTGTGATGTCCTTAGGTTAGTTAGGTTTAATTAGTTCTAAGTCCTAGGCAACTGATGACCTCAGCTGTTGAGTCCCATAGTGCTCAGAGCTATTTGAATTTTGAAACGTTTTTAGGAAATTTAGGAATGAGGAATATGCCTGTTGACCTTCACACATAGTTCGCACAATATAATGTAAAAGAACGGAAGCTGAGTTTTGCACGAGTGGTGCTTCCTAAAACCGTGTTGGTTTGTGGACAGAAGCTCTGCCGTGTCAAGAAACTTCATTATATTTGAACTGAGAACATGTTCAAGAATTCTGCATCATACCGACATTGGTCTGTAATTTTGCGGGTCAGTTCTTTGACCTTTCTTATATATAGGATTCACCTGTGCTTTTTTCCAGTCGCTTGAAACTTTGTGCTGGGAGAGAGGCTCGCGATAAACACAAGCTAAGTAAGGCGACAAGGCCGTAGAGTACGTTTTGTAAAACCGAACTGGGATTCTACCCACATCTGGCGTCTTATTTGTTTTCAACCCTTTAAGTGCTTCTCTTCGCCAGGGATGCTTATTACAACGTCATCCTTACGGGCGTGCTTGCGATTCTCAAATTAATCGTTTCAATAGCTTCGTCCTAAGAGGGCCAAGCGATATGATTGTCACGCGATAGAAATATTATCTGATAACTCAATATTATATTCCACCTAATTTCGTTGTCAACACGTCCGGGTATCCCGAACATACTCTTATTTGTTCTTGCATCTCAGGATCCAAATGCTACAGCTGTATACCTAAATTCTCCTCTTCTTTGCTTTCCCTCCTATGACTTGTCCACTGCTTACTACCACAATTGTATCCTGCCTGGTCCGTATGATTACAAAAGGAACAACTTTCCTGTGGTTTGAACTTGAACGAATATCTTCTGCCCCCCACCCTCTGCGAATCAGATAGCAGATCAGTCCCACAAGTAATTGCTATCCCTAAAATACAAGTAGTAGCTAACTTGCCAATAACCCGCATTCTCACCTTCCAAATGAAATCTTTTGTTCTAAGCTATACGAACACTATCTCTTTTACCAAAACATTAAATTGAGTAGCAACATTGTAATCTACGCTATCTTCTCTCAGTTATCCTGTTTACAAATTCTCTTATTTGCACAGAATCAATCGAAATGTACCGCTAAAATGATAATCCCTGAAACTAGCAAAACACAAAGAGATTCCTCGTTAATAGAGCAAAACACAAATGGTAAGTTTCGGAGCTGATGTGTCCTCGCCGCACAAGTGGCCGCAGGCTCCTCCCTTCTTCCATACAGCAATTGTCAGGAGCCCTGCACCTCTTTCCATTTCTTGCAATTCTTACTAATATGTCCCACTTAGCTACAATACATACACCTCCTCACCCACATTACCAAATCTTTAAATCTATTTTTCTTTCACCCCATTTTTTTCTCTATCCCTTGCATCTTCCATTCTTCGTTGCCCCGTTTCTTTCGCCCTCCCCGAATCCCCGTGTTTGACAGCCTGAATACAGCACACTGACTCCTTCAGTTGTAAAAACGTTGTAGGTATTTCATAAAAGAGCGCTCTTTGTCTGTCTACAGACCACAATCCGTGGATTATGTGCTGGACTATTCCTCCTTCGGCGCACTATTTCTCACTCTTTTCACATATTTAATACCAGATTCCTGATCACTCTGTTCCTGTTCGTTATAAATTAGTTCCTTGCTAGCCTTTCCTTTATAGCGTGCAGCGTACGTTCCAACACATCATCCTTAACCTTTCACAGTAGTAACCTTAAGGTCTCCACATCCGTCATATCAACCGCTCTGGTTTCTGTTGGATTTCCACAACGAAAAACAGAAATCTAATCACTTCCTCAACCGAGTCTAGAGATAAATCCCCGCACTCTGTTCAACGTCATTGCAATGGTTTTGGTAACTTAGCAGATGTTTAACTGGAATCGCACGTTCCCTCCGCAGACACTGCTCACCTTGTCTACTACGTTTCCATTCTCACTCCCTGCCCAGCCTCCGTTAGCGAGCCAGACAGAAACCCCTTTTACGAAGTGTTTTATTTGCTCTTCTTTTCTTGCTCCATGCCCACCAAGTCCTCCAAACAATCAAGGTAATGTGCATATCTAGTTTATAGTCCCCTTATCTGCCTAATCCTTAAATGTTTTCCAACATTTCTTCCGAAGCGGCGAAAAGAGCAGCGGCGACCAAACTTCATGATCTTTGGTACTATCCGGAGATGTATGTTTTGTCTCAACTGAATTCCGTTACGTTTCCTTTGGGTTACATGCCTCTTCTCTGAAGTTCGTAAGTCAGCTCTTCTCTCCTCAAATAGGCCAGATTCCTAACACTTCCAGAAGAAGCAACATAATAATACCAGATTTCAATACATACGGCTAATGTTTTAATGATACTTTTATATTGGTTGTACGTCTCTCCACTTAATCTACTTCGCTCTCTCCTACCAACATTGTGATGAGACTGGTACCATACACTATTGGCAGCGGCTGATTGGTGGAAACGACAGACACGCAAACAAAGATTCCAACAATTTTTTTAACAATCATAAAAATTTCTGCTATTTCCTTACAATACAACAATGGTTGGAAAAATTACACTACTGGCCATTAAAATTGCTACACCACGAAGATGACGTGCTACACACGCGAAATTTAACCGACAAGAAGAAGATACAGAGATGTGCAAATGATTATCATTCACACAACGTTGGCGCCGGTGGCGACACCTACAACGTGCTGATATGAGGAAAGTTTCCAACCGATTTCTCATACACAAACAACAGCAGTCCGGCGTTGCCTGGTGAAACGTTGTTGTGATGCCTCGTGTGAGGGGGAGAAATGCGTACCATCACGTTTCCGACTTTCATAAAGGTCAGATTGTAGCCTATCGCGATTGCGGATTATCGTATCGCGACATTGCTGCTCGCGTTGATCGAGATCGAATGACTGTTCAGGAGGGTAATACGGAACGCCGTGCTGGATCCCAACGGCCTCGTATCACTAGCAGTCGAGATGACAGGCATCTTATCCGCATGGGTGTAACGGATCGTGCAGCCACGTCTCGACCCCTGAGTCAACAGATGGCGACGTTTGCAAGACAACAACCAACTGCACGAACAGTTCGACGACGTTTGCAGCAGCATGGACTATCAGCTCGGAGACCATGGCTGCGGGTACCCTTGACGCTGCATGACAGACAGGAGCGTCTGCGATGGTGTACTCAACGACGAACCTGGGTGCACGAATGGCAAAACGTCATTTTTTCGGATGAATCCAGGTTCCAGGTTCTGTTTACAGCATCATGATGGTCGCATCCGTGTTTGGCGACATCACGGTGAACGCACATTGGAAGCGTATATTCGTCATCGCCATACTGGCGTATCACCCCGCGTGCTGGTATGGGGTGCCATTGGTTACACGTCTCGGTCACCTCTTGTTCGCATTGACGGCACTTTGAACAGTGGACGTTACATTTCAGACGAGTTACGACCCGTGGCTCTACTCTTCATTCGATCCCTGCGAAACCCTACATTTCAGCAGGATAATGCACGACCGCATGTTGCAAGTCCTGTACGGGCCTTTCTAGATACAGAAAATGTTCGACTGCTGCCCTGGACAGCACATTCTCCAGATCTCTCACCAATTGAAAACGTCTGGTCAATGGCGGCCGAGCAACCGGCTCGTCACAAAACGCCAGTCACTACTCTTGATGAACTGTGGTATCGTGTTGAAGCTGCATGGGCAGCTGTACCTGTGCACGCCATCCAAGCTCTGTTTGACTCAATGCCCAGGCGTATCAAGGCCGTTATTACGGCCACAGGTGGTTGTTCTGGGTACTGATTTCTCAGGATCTATGCACATAAATTGCATGAAAATGAAATCACATGTCAGTTCTAGTATAATATATCTGCCCAATGAATACCCGCTTATCATCTGCATTTCTTCTTAGTGTAGCAATTTTAATGGCCAGTGGTGTACTATTCTTCATTTACTGTAAAACATTAACGATGCCTTTCGCTATCGTAGATTCTCTAAAAGAAGTTGAAACATCCTCTTAGAAAAATTAATGAATTACTGTGCTGATAATCCTCTTACGTTATTTGATTTTCAAACATCTGAGCAAAACTGGACGTACTCAGACATTTCTCTCTTTACTTATTCTGATCATCACTAAACTGACACACAATATTTTTGTTAGTGCAACGCACTCTGACTTTCAATAGTCCCTACAAAAGAATGACACTGACTAACAATGACATATACATTTCATGAATCACTTACCTCACAAAAGTCTTCGTTACTCAAACTACTGCAATGCAGCGTGCGCCAATACTGCCAGCTGAATAAAAGATTCTAACTCCTGAAGGCACTAACTACTGATAGGCATAGTTAGCAAACGAAAGATTTTGATAGAGATCAAACAATGTATTTACGTTAATAATGTTCAAAAGTCATCATATATATATATATCAGTTAATGATATCCAATATTAGATCACTGGCTGTGCTGTGTGCAGTCTGTGGCTGGTTTGCATTGTTGGAATATTCGCCATTGTAGTGTTGGGCAGTTGGATGTGAACAGCGCGTAGCGTTGCGCAGTTGGAGGTGAGCAGCGCAGTCACAGTTTCCTTCTTAACAAAACAAGTTAAGTCAGTCTTATACAGTTTTCAATGGAGGTACTTACGCTGATAACAATCTTTAATTAAACCTCTTAATAAAAGCAATCCTCCACAGGAAGTTTAATAATCACAATATTTAAAACACAATAAATAAAGCACTAAACCACATCAGTATCCAGTCCGTCGAAGTAGCGTCTTACTGAAATTTATTCCGAGCTTTGGTTTGGCAGGTTGGCATGTATTAATCTCAGTTATCCGCCAACAAGGAATCAGGATCATAGGCATGCCCCTAATGCACATCGACAAGATTATTTGCGTACTTAAATCTAGAGTTCCCCTGAAGAAAAAGTAGTTTAGTTTCAGTTTAGAATAATCAGTTTATATCCGACCTCTTGACAGCTTTCACAATAAATGCCTTCAGCAATAATCAGAAGCCACTATTGATCGCCACTGCTAAACCAAACCAGAACAAGTCATGATACAGTCACATCTAAAAATGATAATTCCAGTCTTACAAGGTGGCATCCGTGCAGGAAAAGAACCCCACACTCCAATTGACCGACATACACATATTTAATGCCACTAATACTTAAGATACGGAACGTACCAATGAAATATGGAGTAACGTTGATTCAACGCGCGTCTGTCTGGAGTGAGCCAACCGTCACACGACGCTAAACCCACCCTTCATGTTTGACGGAGGCTGCCAGAGTTCCGCTCAGTGGCAAACATGCTCAGCACTCTCACCGTCATGTGCGGCTATCATTCCGTTTGGTGCCAGAAGAACTCGAACTCTGTGCCACACTTACTTCTGGAGCGTAGGCGTTTCCTGGAAAGAATTGCCAGGCTGCCACAGTCGAGCACGTCCTCCGCACCGTCCAAATGGCCAGCCATAACTCTTTCTCAGAGACAAGAATTATGACTCTGTTCTTTCTTCCGAACTTAGGCAACTCACGCATCATTACTAAACCTGTCGTAGTAGAGTGACGCAACCGCATCGTTCGACTGCCCAGAAGTAACTAACTCTCTCCTCAGCAGACACACACCTGCTCCCGTCACATGACCGTTAGACATCTCTGCTTCTGCGACACTATGGCTCAGTGGTTCCAACCCTTGACACAATAAATTGTGATCTGTTTATATCACTCTCGATTATGCCTTATTAGTCAATATCTGGTTTCAAAATCTCTACCTGACAATGATGTAATCAAACTTGAATCTTCCTGTATTTCCGTAACTTTCCTAACTTTATCTCCTCCTCTTCTGATTTCTGAGAAGTGTAATTTCATCTCCCTTTTACATACTGAATTGGCCAGCGGCCTTGCCGCATTGGTAACGCCAGTTCCCGTCAGATCACTTATGTACGAGTAAGCGTCGTCAGCCGTTGATTAGGTGACCATATGGGTCTGCCGAGCACTGTTGGCAAGCGGAATGCACTCAGCCCTTGTGAGGCCAATTGAGGAGCTACATAACAAAGAATTAGCGGCTCCACTTACGAAAACTGACAACGGCTGGGAGAGTGGTGTGCTGAATACATAAAAAAAAAAAATTCAAATGTTTGTGAAATCTTATGGGACTTAACTGCTAAGATCATCGGTCTCTAAGCTTACACACTACTTAACCTAAATTATCCTAAGGACAAACACACACACCCATGCCCGAGGGAGGACTCGAAACTCCGCCGGGACCAGCATCACAGTCTATGACTGCAGCGCCTTGGACCGCTCGGCTAATCCCGCGCGGCAACACATACCCCTCCACGTTCACATCCAGTGCTGATTATCTTCTGAGGATGACGCGGTTGTCGGTCGGTAGCGTTGGGCCTTTCAATCCCTTTTCGGAAAGAGTTTTTTTTACATACTGAATTACCCATTCAATATCCTCATATACAATCTTTATCACTTCATCTTCTGCTATGTGTACCTGAACTATTATTGTCGGTGTTGTTTTACTGTCGACCCTGGCAAGAACTTTCCTATCTCTGAACTGTTCACAGTAACTCACTCTCTTCTCTACTTTTATATTCATAACGAATCCTACTCCCGTTATACCATTTTCTGCTTATGTTGATCTTATCCTATATTCGTCGGACCAGAAATATTTATCTTCGTTCCATTTCAGTTTAATCAATCCTACTATGTCTTGAATGAGCTTTTGCATTTCCCTTTTCAGATTTTATAGCTTCCCTGCCTCGTTCAAACTTCTGACATTCCACGCTCCGACTTGTAGAATATTACCGTTTCATTGGTTATACCATCATTTACTCTCCCTCTCCCTTGGCAGTTCTCTTCCGGAGATCCGAATGTTGGACTAGTTCGGAATCTTTTGCCAATGAAGAAGTCATCACGACAGTGTTTTGTTACGGGCCACATGTCCTGCGTATAAGCCTTATGTTTATTTATTGCTGTGGTTACTGTTGCTTTCTGCATCCTTATTCTTTTGATCATTGCTGAGACTTCCGCATTTTAGGGCCAGTTTTCCACCTCCAAGGGCAAGAGACAGCCTTGGGCAACTCTCCGCTCTTCCTCACTCTTTAACAAGGCCGTTGACCGATGGAGAACGACTTCTTATGCCGGAAGTATTCGATTGACATAGCTGATGATAGTCATTTAAACAATGGCGAGTTTCGAACTCTGGACACAGGACGTTTTGATAGTAGTGAAAGACGCTACTCCTAGACCACGTGTTCATCTTCAAAATGCATCAAATCAAAATCTGGAGCTCAATTTCAATTCCATCTTGCTGCATCCCCTGCATTGTAACACTTCTGACTCCTCTTTGACCTTCTGTCCTCAAGTTGGTCGAGAAGCTGCTGCTCGAGCCTATCCGTCTTCGGCGGCAGCCATGCTGGAATGTTGCAGTGTGTCAGGAGTTTTCCTCCGTGCCGCTCTGCAAGCCTCACCTACTCCCAAGAATTGTCATATGCTCATTCGGTTTCAGAATGTCGAAGCAAAACACCTCTCAGCCGTCTAAATTTCCTATTTTTATTTTATTGGTTTACCAGTTTCGACGAAGTATTCGGATTCATGTCAGCAAATGCTGCAGACATTTTCATTCTATTGATTCTTGGCTCCTCGAGGATGATGTTAATACTCTTGAATTTTTGTCATGAAGTATGAACCCATCATTTTGGACGATCCACTCTCGCTACTGTACAGCCCTGAAATTACCCTCGATGACAATGACTGCCGTCCGACATTCGTACATCAGACCTAAACATGACTGACGCAACATGAGGTGTGCATTTATACATGGCTGCCTACACAATTTCCTACGACCATCAGCAGGCTACAGACAAATATTGAATCGGTGAAGAGAAGCGGACGACACTGGTCCTGGTTACGTAAAAGGTGTCCCTACATTCTGCGCTAACAACGGTGCCGAAGAATTGTGCAAATGTCTGTAATAGGTACCTAGAAGCCAAAATGATTCTCAGGAGACAATTACGTACTGTCTGGCCCCATACAGCTTTCCCATTTTCTTCCAAAAATACAGTGCGCTATTTTGTTGCGAGCTCCTCGCTGCAAACTCCTCACGGAATCTCCGATCCGTACATTATTGACCACGGCTATCAGCTAATTTTGTTGACCATGGGTGATGTCACAAGCATGCCTTCGATGTTTATCTCAAGTGAGTGGCTAAATCTTGCATCATATCGTTCGTGAGTTACTTATACGATAGACTTTGTTAAGGAACAAGAGTGGTAGGATGTTTAAAGTGCCGATAACGTAGATGACAAGCATAATGTTTTCCATTTCTCATGCTCTTTGAGATCTGCTTTCCATTAGAACGTTCTAAATGGCGTACTAGTAATAAAGGGCAGTCTGGGTGGCTGACTAGTGGGATAAGGATAAAATGTAGAACAAAGCGCGAATTATATCAAAATGTTATAAGTAGTCACAATCAGGCTTCAGTAGCCCATTATAAACAGCGTTGTAAGGTGCTTAAAACGTTATTAGGAAAGTAAAGAATATTTGGTACGGAAATAAAATAGCTAATTCATAGTATAAAACTAAAACCATATGGGCAGTTGTAAAGGAAGTGCCTGGTCAGCAGCGAAGGGTCGACGATATAAAGTCAGTTCGTAGCAAAAATATTTTTTTTTTTGACTGATAAGTGCCCGCATCTCGTGGTCGTGCGGTAGCGTTCTCGCTTCCCACGCCCGGGTTCCTGGGTTCGATTCCCAGCGGAGTCAGGGATTTTCTCTGCCTCGTGATGGCTGGGTGTTGTGTGATGTCCTTAGGTTAGTTAGGTTTAAGTAGTTCTAAGTTCCAGGGGACTGATGACCATAGATGTTAAGTCCCATAGTGCTCAGAGCCATTTTGACTGATAAGTCACATTTATGTACAGTATTTAACAATCATTTTCTAAGCAGAATTAAATAAAAACTTAGTTTCTACAGGGAATTATATAACTCTCTTGGAAAATGCCTTTCCCAGACTGAAGTCTGAAATACCCCTCTGTAATAGTAGCAAGGGGGAGACTGAGTCAATAATTAAATCACTGAAGACTAAGGGCTCTCATGGATATGATGCAGTGCCTAGCAAGATATTGAAGCACTGTGCTGCAGATATTAGTCCTATACTTAGCCATGTTCACTAGTCTGTGTATCCTGACATTGGCCTTTCAATACATTTATATTCTTTACTGTCGTTTCTTGTTAACAATATCAGCTAATTCCCATAGTTAGCGGCTTTCGCTAAGTTAATACTAGGCATAAATTCAATTTGTATTTGGATCGCACTTCCTTAACTCAAGTGCAGAAAGCTGTGTAGTATACTGCTGCATCCATTTTCAGTAAACCATCACAAGAAATTAAAAATGTTAGCAGTAATCCATGCGCTTTCAAATTGAAACTGAAGAGATGCCTCATGGATCACTCCTATTCTGTTGAGGGGTTCCTTGAAAAATTAAGCTGACTCCTATGCCGCCCGGGTTCCCGGGTTCGATTTCCGGCGGGGTCAGGGATTTTCTCTGCCTCGTGATGACTGGGTGTTGTGTGATGTCCTTAGGTTAGTTAGGTTTAAGTAGTTCTAAGTTCTAGGGGACTGATGACCATAGATGTTAAGTGCCATAGTGCTCAGAACCATTTGAACTATTTTTTTTTTACTCCTATGTTATATTGTTGGTTGGGTTTACTTAAACTTATGGCTTGGCTTTTTGGGTTCATAAACATTTTATTTTATCTGTTATTACTTCTGTGTTGTACTTTCATGTACCGACACGTTCCATGACCTTGGCGATATGCTCCACAATTTGGTCCTAGGGAACTAGACGTGTAAATAATAAAATAAATTTTTCGTTTGTGATCACAGGTACGCCACCAAAAGCACTCGCCTGTAGGTTGCCTGCTGCTCACAACGGTTCACACCAAGGAAATCTGAAAAGCCAAACATATTAATACGTGGCAACACCAGTGGATAACCACCAGACTCCATCTGGATATCTAATCAACATTAATAAGGCTGGGTAGGGAGGCACTTGTGGTTTAGGAGGTCATCGGTCCCTAAGCCTACGCAGTACTTAATCTAACTTGTTTCAAATCGAAACTGAAGAGATGCCTCATGGATCACTCCTATTCTGTTGAGAGGTTCCTTGAAAAATTAAGCTGAGTCCTATCTTATATTGTTGATTGGGTTTACTTAAACTTACGCTATGGACGACACACACACCCATGCCCGATGGAGGACTCGAACCTCCGACGGGGGGAGCCGCACCGATCGTGACAAGGCGCCTAGACCTCGCGGCTGTGGTTTGGGGCTAGCAACTTTGATTGGTAATCAAAACGTTCTCGGTCCTGGGTTCGAACCCCACCAGAGCTCAAAATCATCAGCAATGGTGGCCGAAGATTTCCGGCATAAGATGTAACCCTCGTTCTGCCAACGATCTTGTCAAGAAGGACGCAGGAGCGGACAGAGATACAGGGCACTACCTTGCCCTTGAGGTGAGAAACTCGTTCAAAAGGTGGAAGAATCAGCAATGATCAACGGAATGAGAATGGAGAAAGCAATGGAAACCACTGAATTAAATACATATGATGTGTACCCACAGGATACGTGGTATCTAATTGAACATGTGTCGTTATATTGTCTCCATTGGCAAAAGATTCCGAACTAGTACCCCATTCGAATCTTCGAGAGGGGACTGCCAAGGGGAAGGTGAACATGAGAAAAAGTTTGAATAACCAACGAAGGATAACGTTCTACGAGTTAGGGCGTCCAATGTCAGGAACAGGAACGTGGTAGGGAAGCTAGACAACCTGAAAAGGGAAGTGTTAAATCTCACCCTAGATGAAGTAGGGGCCAGTGAAGTGAAATGGAAAAAAGACAA
Organism: Schistocerca piceifrons; assembly: GCF_021461385.2. Lineage (NCBI taxonomy): Eukaryota > Metazoa > Arthropoda > Insecta > Orthoptera > Acrididae > Schistocerca > Schistocerca piceifrons. The sequence continues at coordinate 456,612,773 of NC_060140.1, read as the reverse complement.
GATTATAGGGTAATGTCAACAATAGCAGAAAACGGTATAATGGAAGTAGGATTCGTTAAGAATAGGAAGTTAAGGCAGAGAGTGAGTTACTGTGAACAGTTCTGTGACAGCGTTGCTCTCATTAGGATCTACAGAAAACCAAGACCGACAAAGATTGTTCAGGTATACTAGTCGGCGTCGCAATCCGAACGTGAGTAGAGAATGTATATGAGAATACTGAACAGATAATTCAATACGTAACGGAAGATGTAAATCTAATAGTCATGGGGGAATGGAATGTGGTTGGTGGGAAGGACTAAAAGACACGGTTACGGGAGAATGTGGGCTTAGTAGTAGGAATGAGAGAGGAGAAAGACTAATTGAGTTCTGCAATAAATTTCAGCTTGTAAAAGCCAATGCTCTGTTCAAGAATTACAAGAGGAGGTGGTATCCTTGTAGAACGGCTTGGAGATACGGGAAGATTTCAATAAGATTACATTACGGTGAGACAGAGATTCAGAAATCAGATACTGGAGATGTTTCATCAACCTGAATCGAAATGAAATTGCAGTTCTGAATTTCAGATTTTATTTTCTCATTAACTGCTTGAGTTATCATTTCCATTACTTCATTCTGTATATCTGGAGAAGTTCCTTTAAAGGTTGAAGATTATGACAGATGGTCTCGGATTAACTGATCTCCTTGAGCTTGTCTTTGAATGGCAACTTATCATTCTGTGACAGTCAAAAGACATCTCTCAGGGCACTAACTTATGAGATACTGGATTTGCAAATTGTTAAGATGGGAAGAAGGTTTCAAGACTTTCTCCAAATTCAGTTTGTTGAACTTTTGAACTAAAACTGATTCGCTACCTATCAAAAAGAATTCCCAAAATTGAAACTGCTTCAATTATTAGAACAGTACCCTTTCTTCAAACAAGAACAACTTGAAAATGAACTGGCGCACAAAAGCTATTGGCATGTTTCATGCACGTCAACGGACGGACTTCTTTGGTCCAGCAACAATTGCAGATAGTTAACTTTGTTGCTGGAGGATTCGTCTTCTCGATGGCCGCGAAAGGCTAGTTCTTGCTTACAAAGAAATACAATTGCCTGAATAAGACGAGCCAATACTCTCGTGTTGGATGTAACTTGTTCGTTGTATTTTATTGCTGTCAGACGAGCGGCTTCAGAAAGTCTCGAAGTCTCCCCTCACGCTACGCCACTGGTGAACAGTGACTGCTGAAGATTATTCACAAATACTGTATATGGTTATACAGTAGTTCTGAACTGACTGAGTGTAACATGAAAATCCATTTGTCTGAGAGGAAGAAATTTATAAAGATAAGCTTTTCTGACAGAAGCAGCCATCCTGCATCTTCTGACGTCCTGAACACAGGTGACGTAGCCTTGCATCGGCTAACCTCGGCTCACTTTCTTTGTTCACTCTCGATCGAGCTTTTTAGTTAAGCGTTGACAGCAAATGATTCTAGCTAGCCACCCTCCATCGAAACGTATGCTTGCATCAGACACTAAAAAACAGGAATCCCAGCGGCGATATGCAGACAACGGTTACTATACGTGCAGAGAGAAGTACCCTTACGAATATACATTGTGTTTCACATAATTTAGAGTACATAATTTCACTGAAACATTTTTCTAATTTTTAGTGACTGCAGAGCCGAATGAGATGCAGGCGGCCATAGCTGTAATGTATATAAGCGAAACTCAGTTGACGATAGACACGCTGGCCATCCATACGCCTCTCCCTGTATACTGAACTAATGTAGTCTGTGGTCTCAACAGTTTAGGGTCATTTTCCAGCAGAATTAAATTTGACACACAGGAATAGAAGCGACGATTATGCGTGCTTCCCAGCAGACTTACCTGCAAAATTGTGAACATCAGTATCATATACTTCATGCCAAACATTTGTGCGGTTCAACTTCAACAATATAACGAGTTCTTGTCCATGGCTACTTCGCAACGTAACACGTCCTCTCGCCTACATGTTGTCAAGGATATCAGTAGGCAGAACGGTCACATGTGCAATATGATTGGCTTGTAATCGATGTGTTAGCTTCCGTGTTCGATAAGTACCAATCGACTGGACCAAATAAGTCCGTCCGTTGACGTGCATGAAACATGCCAATAGCTTTTGTGCGGCGTTACATGTACATAGCTTCGGGCATACTGATTATGTGGTTTTTAATTCGTAATATTGATTTACAACTCCAATCGTTAGTTTCCAATACTACGAATTATTTTTTGTGAGCTGTTCATCACAGGGACGCTTCATCTTAAAATTCGTAGGCCACAAACCTCATGACGAAATAAAAAGAAAGAATCTTTTTACCTGTCCCCACAGAAAGTTCACGCAATGTGCTTACTGATAAAACTAGAGAGGTTCAGGTTCATGCGGGGACGTTGCGAAAATCGTTCTTCGAGCATATTCGGCACAAGCGGAGAAGGACGGGAGTACAAATAAGAATGGTACGCTAAGCTACCTTTGCGATGTTATGAAGCACAGCGGCAGACTGAAATATACAGGATGAGGAAGTCTGTATGATTATAAATTTGTTGCAGCCGAAACGGCAGATTCTTCCGATGACTCTAACTGAAGGAATCTTCTAATTTTATCACACGAGGAAGCGTCGTATTGTTACAGTGTTTAAACTAGTTTCCTTCTCGACATTTTCAGGTGAATGTGTTGAAACTTTGTATCAAGACGGTGTTGTCCCTAGGCTATTACTGCTGAACAGCGCATACGCAACCGCGGGCCTCCAGCAAGAAGCGTCACGCGGGATAACATTCACTACTGGCCATTAAAACTTTAGCACCATGAAGTCAGCATACAACAAACATCATACTGACAGGAAGTGTACTACCTGCTATGATATGCGAATGATTAGCATTTCAGCATAAACGAGGTAGGAGTAATGATATTACATTACGTATACAAGGGAAGATTAAGCAAGGGTTTGTCAAACAGAAACCGCTTGTCGTGTTATTCGTTAGGTAAGAAAATCGTTTTGCTCTTGCTGGAGGAAGGAGAAACATCTACCAATACGAGATGGAATTTCACAGAAGCAAGGTCGTGGCACACAGAGACTGCGGCTTGTTTTTCCGTGAATGTTGCTGCTCGCGCTGGGCAGGATCCCAAGACTGTCACACAAATATGGAGTTGATGGGTTCGGTTCACGACATCCATGCTCGACACCATGCAGGGTCTTTCTGCCACAAGAGACTAATGCCATTCAGACTCGTACAGTCGTGTCACGTTAAACACGTCACATAAATTCGCTCAGGAGGCATATGAATAATTCAACACGTCTTTATAACTTACGTCGCTGCTAACAAGTGGATTCTTGTTAGTAGCGGCCTAAAGTGACATGGTTGTGATCTCGCTTATCCAGTCATAAAATCAGATTGTTTGGCGCTAAATAAGCATCCGCAACAACTGAGCGATGACGCCTGGAACGCCTGAGCTGTCAGTACGGCGACCATTGTTGCGGCTTCCCTTCACTCGACAGCAGAAGGAGCCACGCCGTTAGTTGAAACGTATCTGTTACTATTAAAATGTGCAAGTGGAGGACAGATTCAAATCGTTATTTGAGTTCAAAGAGAGGTCCTTTCCTTTAAGATTTAAGTGTAGGCCTATACACTGCTTGAAGTGGATAATGATTTAAAAGAAAAGTGCAACGGATAACTGTCTTTTACATCTAACATATTAACTAAGGAGACAGAGCAGGACTTATAATTTATTAATGAGATTTTCAATTCATTCTTCCATTAATACACTGGATAAAAGGGGGCAGGATTGCAATATAGACGTCGTGAATTACTTTTCGACATACGGTCCGAATGGTTTATCAAACAGTTTAATTGAACTTGGACGGAGTACAGACAGAACAGTACCATTAACAAAATAATTGATTGGTGTGGACCTTTACTTTACATGAAGATTCAGTGAAATTAGCCAGAATCTGTTAGGGATCAGTGCCAGACCTCGAGACAAAGTTTCGCTGTCGAAACTATTAAAAGCATCTCGCATTGGAGATCGCACTAAATTTCGACCTAATTGAATGAAAAGGGTACTCGACTGTCCATATCCCTCACCCACTGAATGCAACTGATCATGGGTTGCCGACATGCAGCTGGGCTACCACTCGACTTGTACTAAGTAACAGAGTTGAAGCAACATGGAATAACGTACCCATGTGTCTCAACCAAACTCATTGTCCATTCAAATTACAGCCATTGCTGTTTTCAGAGGTGACAACTCTTTGTATTAAATTTCGCACCCTCTGTGCACCGGATTACATCTACATCTACATCTATACTCCGCAAACCATCTGACGGTGTGTGGCGGAGGGTACATTTTAATTATATTCTCTTCTCGCTCTACTGTATAATCACAATAAGTAATACTTAGTTTTCTGTTCTGGTGCCGTACTTTAATGACCAGCAGTGTAGTTCTACCATATGCGGAATGTGTGGGGAAAGCATTGCAAATAAGGCTGTAGCAAATAAAGCGGTTCATTATGCGTTGCCTGGCTCAGCACCTGAGATGCGGGCGGCCCGTGCGGTGGGGCGAGTACAGTGGCGCGGGACTGGGTGACTGTGCATTGGGGGCGGGTCGGAGCCACCTGTGTTTGGCACACGTCGCGACGCGTTCTCCGACGCTCCAATTACGCCGGTGCCGCAAACACCGACCACAAAGAAGCCCATCTCACCGCTGCAGCAGGGGTGCGCGCCAAGCGGACACACTGGCGAGCCCGCCGACGTCCATCATTGTGTTGTGCAGCCGTAACAGTTCATCCACCGCTAACAGCAGGCTGGCTGTGCAGAACGCGGAAGCGTACTCTACCGACAAATTTGCCCAAGTTGCTCAAAGATGAAGGCCACTGTTGACTCATTATGTATCTGCTGTGAAACCATCAACCACTAGTGTGGTAGGAAAAACGGATACCTATAACTAACAAAGAGAAAAGCTTTGTGCAGTGGACTAAAGGAATGCGAAAACACTGAAATCGCAACTGCATCTGACGGGCTAAAAGAGTGATGCGCTGATTTAAGAAATATTGCTCACATTCCAAACGGATGATGACGAGCACCATATGTGGAATGATCTAAACTTGAGTCAGGGTGTAATGCAGACGGACGACGGCATGGTTGTTAAAAAGAACTGATAACAATTCATATGCGGAATGATTTCTGGTGACTAAGTTTGTAGTCATCACAGCTTACGTCTGTGGCCTTTAGGTCGGTACCGCCCATTCTGCCGCAAGAAGTAACCTCCACTCCCGAGCATCATGCTGCAAATATGAATATGTAACTTCTGCATGCCACATCTGAAGATGTGCCTGAAAAAGCTCGCTGGCTGGAGAGGCCGAGCGGTTCTAGGCGCTACAGTCTGGAACCGCACGACCGCTACGGTAGCAGGTTCGAATCCTGCCTCGGGCATGGATGTGTGTGGTGTCCTTAGGTTAGTTAGGTTTAAGTAGTTCTAAGTTCTACGGGACTGATGACCTCAGAAGTTAATTCCCATAGTGCTCAGAGCCATTTGAACCATTTTTTGAAAAAGCTCGAAAGGCAATAAACACATATTGCATAAGTGATTGCTCACAACTACCTGTATTTACGAGGGTTATTCCAAAAGTAGGGTCCGATTGATTGCCAAATTGAAACCACAGTGAACATCAGAAATGTTTTACTAGTAACAATTAGCTACACCTTTCAGCTACTTCTCTACGTAGTCGCCGTTCTGACTTAGACTTTTGTCATAGCGTTGTACCAACTTTTCAATAGCCTCATCATAGAAGGCAGCCGCCAGTGCTTTCCGCCAATTCTCCACGCTGGCCTACACCTCGTTGTCTGTGTCAAAATGTTGTCTTCAAAGACAGCGGTTCATGTGACCAGAGATGAAACTCAGGGGGAGACAATTGCGGACTGTATTGTGGGTAATCTAACATTTCCATTTGAAAACGATGCAGGAGCATCTTCATTGCCCCTGCAGAATGCGGCTGAGAATTGTCGTGAAGACGAAACAGCACGACAGTTATGTAATGTTGGCTGCATAGCTTCAGGCGAAATTTCTCACCAGGCCCTCGTACTTGGCGGCAGACACTATTTTCTAGACATCTTTACGCACTCACTGCGAGCTCAGAAATGAGAAGAGCGACGTGATGCTAACTGGGGTTATACTAGAGACACTACCCAACACATCTGTGCAAAGCTTTATCGGATTTTCATAGTCGTTTCCATTTCGCGACCGATCGGACCTTACTTTTGGAATAACCCTCGTATATTCATTGATATGACGCAGTTTCAGATCATTACGCTGAATTATCCCAGGTGCACATGTTGCCCCAGGAGGAAAGATCAGTATTCAGAGGAACGAAAAATATTTTGTAAACATAGGCTCTAAAATAGATACCTCAAGAACTATGGCTTAGCGGCTCTAGGCGCTTCAGTCCGGAACCACGCTGCTGCTACGGTCGCAGGTTCGAATCCTGCCTCGGGCATGGATGTGTGTGATGTCCTTAGGCTAGGTAGGCTTAATTAGTTCTAAGTTCTAGGCGACTGATGATCTCAGAAGTTAAGTCGCATAGTGCTCAGAGCCATTTGAACCATTTGAGAGTTGTATTAATAATACAGAAAATGACGTTCATCAAAGCCAAATGCTAGCTCATAAAGCTCTCAAATTAGTAAGGGAGAGAGTTCACTCCAATAATATCGCAAAACGAGTCTGGATAAAACATTATAAAACTTTATGGCATCGCCAAAATGTACAATAACTTCAAGAAAAACGTAGTTAGACTGGGAAGCAAAAGGAATCGATGATGTGAACATAAACTGAGGTCAAAAGTCACGGGAAGAGTCGTCCCGTTTGAAGATGTGTCGAGTATGACGCTAGAATATTGCGGCTAGATGCTGCTTGAGGCATGAGTGTAGACACAATAGCAGTAAGTCACTGACTGGTATATGTGTGGCTACTGTACTTGGCTGCACATCGTGAGGTGATAGACTTTAGGATGATCTATGCAGACTGTATTGGTATATTAGAGATCATGCAAGAATTCTGTTTTACGAAGTCAAAAGTGTCAAGGGCGCATCTTCAGTATGGTACTGAGAATGTATGCACACCCTTATACCGCTGCGCAGGACCTCGAGTGTCTGGTGAATGGACGTTACGTCGCCTCCGTAGAGCCATATGGACTGATCGACGGTCTGCAGTGAGTCATATCGCCGCCGATTTGCATGGGAGGTGTCGGGAACACATTTCAACCGGGAGTGTACGGAGACAGAGGCACCGCGTGGGCTACAGCAGCTGATGACCGAGTCTTGTCGCAGTGCCTTCTCAGGAGTTTTGACCACCTGTTGCAGAAGAATTGATGAAGTCTGTAAACGCCACAGAAATAGTAAAACAATCAGTATGTAATTTGGCTGAGCTAACAGTACGGTCGAACGCTGCTTCCTTTTAGACAGATACGTATTTTTATGACGTCGGGCACACAGTTTTAATCTGCCAGGAAGTTTCATATCAGCGCACACTCCGCTGCAGAGTGAAAATCTCATTCTCACGTACTTTTAATGTTTGTTGAAAACAAAAGAAAATTCCTTAAAAGTGGAAAATGTGAAAGCTATGTCACTGTAGAAGAAAGACAACATATCGATTTCAGTGACCACGGAGGAGTGATGGAGATTACTATTGCTCCTTCTCTATTTAATATATGCCTCAATCAGGTTGTTTGCAAATAATTTTTAATTGAAGTTCACTTTTTTATTCTAGCTAACTTACCATAATTTCAAGGAAACGAACTGACCTGCAGATTTCTGTTCAGTGAAATACGTTGGGAATATAATATCAAAATTTCAAACCAAAAGAACGGACTTCTCACATATAAATATGTGCGCCTTGACGGCAAATAATACCTTCGGTGTGGGTGTGCTCTACGTTCGACGTCTTGCGGTAATGAGGCGACGGTAATGGACAGTGGAAACCACGTCTTTAGCGTGTGACATGAGGGAATTTGGATTAGACGGGGAGCGTGCTCGGATAGCCGAAGTTGATTTGATGACCACTCGTGTTAAGGGGAAATTGGGGTTCGTGTCCTGGCCTAGCACAAACTTTCATTTGTCGCCCTTGGATTTACTTCAATGCTCCATTGCGATTGACGACGAAATTTCTCCTTCACTGTGCAAATACTGTTTGTCTATATCAGTTTTCACTGTGTATGACAAGGCAAGAGACGATCATAGTTTCATGTTAGTACGAGTCACTTCTGTGTAATTACAAGGATCTTAATATAATGTCAGTTAAATGTTTTCCATTCATTAACATTTCAGTAAGTTTATCCCTACAGTTAGATTGCAAATCGTAAATTACTCCACTGCCACGCCTTACTCTATTGCGTGGACAGTTAGCTGCATTTTTGAAAGATAACATAGTTCTAATTTGGCAAAACAGCCTAAAGGAAAAGATACGGTAATTAGCTACACAGTACTTTATTTCAGGACCAAGCAGTGCGGCAATTCATATTTTAAAACTGAAGAAGACGGAGGGAACCTAAGTTATCTGTTGCAGGTATGAAACAATTGTAGGGGCTAAACGAACGTTATGAGATGGAATTAGGAGACAGTATTCATTTGCAAATTTTTTATAAATTCAGTAGATGCAATTTTTTACAGGGCACAGTTTTTAATATATGAGAGATAACTAGTGTGTTGTGATTCTTTGAGGGGGAAACTATTCTGTGTGCTATTGGTAGCACTTCTTTGTATCCAGTTCTATTTACAGTCAGATTCATTTCAGAATAATTGGCGTCACACACATGGAAAGTATTTTCGTAGTTAATGTTGGTGTTCAAAAGCAAGGTAGCCAAAGCTGTTCTAGATCACAGTACATGGGTGACACTATAATTGAAGCTTAAAAGTCACTTAGTTTTGAATTCCAAGTTTTTTGGATAAAAAGTTTTAAGTTGATAGTTTCAGCCTACTTCAGGATGCTGATGACACTTCTTCCCTTGCACAACATCCTACATTTCAGAAACCACAACGATCCTTAAAATTCTCAAATTCTCTCAATCACTAAACCTCCAGGTGTAACCAATGGCTCTTCACGTCAACCCCTCCAAAACGTAGGCAATAATTATAGGAGGAAACACCATAGGCATGTCACAACCATTATGGACCTACACCTAGTACGAATGTGTACTATTTGCCGATATACATTGTATTGGTGTATTTGGTGTGTGTTATTGATGTACATTATTTTTATCCTTTGAATTGTAAGTACTTTTCAGTTTGTGACCTACTGATGGGACGTGCAATCCATAGTAGTAAAAGGGCAAAGAGAGTGTCACCCCACTCTGCATTGTTGCCAGATTTACTGAAGATGGCGGATATAAGATGGCTGCCATAGGTGTGGCAATGTCACAATGTTGTCCTGGTAGGAAGTTCAAATTTTGGCGGGAAAATTGGTCAATTGGGCTACCTCCACTAACCTAGCCCCTCCCCTCTCTTCCCCCCTCCCATCTCCTTCCCAATAAAATGTCGGGAAAATTTTGTCGGAAAAAATGGTGCGAAAAAAGATCACTTGGGCTACCTCCACTAACTTAATAAACTGGTGGAAAAATTTTGGCGGGAAAAATGGCGGGAAAATATATCTATTTGGCTAACTACACTAACTGGTAGCTGCTGCAGAGGGAGGAGTGAACTTTATTTACTTTCAGTGGGAAGCTGAAACAAATTATTTAGGCATGGCTTTCATGTAGTTTATTTATTATGCTGAGACAAAACACATGCCTTGGTGTGCAGGGATCAGTACATAGCCTACAGACCCAGATGCTGGATAGAAACGAGTGTACTTCATTTATTTTCAGTTGGGTAGCTGCAACAATTCAGTTCAAAATGGTTCAAATGGCTCTGAGCACTATGGGACTTAACATCTGTGGTCATCAGTCCCCTAGAACTTAGAACTACTTAAAGCTAACTAACCTAAGGACATCACACACACATCCATGCCCGAGGCAGGATTCGAACCTGCGACCGTAGTGGTCACGCGGTTCCAGACTGAAGCAACTAGAACCGCACGGCCACACCAGCCGGCAATTCAGTTAGGGGCTAGATTTCACGTAGTTTATTTATTATGCTGTTACAAAACACTCTCCCTGACGTGCTTGGGTGTCACAATACATAGCCTACAGAACTGCAAACTACTCGTAAATTACCGAAATAATGCACCACACTGATGTACAGACACATAAAAAAACTAGTAAATTGTCAAAATAATGCATATAAAACGCTCTGAAATCGCTCGCTAACTGTAAACTGTCGAAAGCCTACAGATATATTCACAAAATAATGCAGTACACCGATGTACAGAAACGTTCACTATGCATAAAATTGTCAAAATAATGCATGCATAATGCTTTGAAAACACACAACTATTGTGAAGAAATCCGACCACGATGTGTCAGCGATCTGATCCGCACAGAGGTCCAAGGTGGAATGATGACCATAGAACCATTTAAATTAAAAAGCTGGGTCGGGCGCGCACGCCGGTCCAGCCTTTCCCACATGCGAGACGTGTCTGAGAGTGCATGCTTGTATATCCATTTGGCTACCTGGTCTCCGTGGCTGGTCACTGACCTTTGTGGGTCCAGCGTCGGGCTAATTGCCGAACAAGATGTTTTCTTAGCGATCCACCCTCACAGGTGCAGCTGAAAGGTTGTCAGTGTTATACTGGAGTCTCACGTCTATGTAAATGACAGCCCAGTCTCCCTCTGGATGCGCTATAGAAATCTTCTGCACTGCTGTCAGAAACCTTTTACGAAAATATCCCAGAATAACACAGGATGCATTCTTCCTAGTGATCGTAATGAGACAGCCCATCCATTACACATCACTCCTTCCCAGAAACCATAAAGTGCAGAAATAGGTAAAGATAACTTTTTTTGTAGAAGCTTTCGTGATGTTTCAGCTTGTCTGCATGGAAGTTTTTGTCCTAACAGGACAGCCTGGTCAAAACATTGGTCAGCACACGTTATTAACATCTGTGGCGACCTGCCTTCAAGGTACAAAAGCATGGTACAGCTAAAAGATTGTCAATGTTATGCAGACGTCTCATGTCGATGTAGCTGACAGCCAAATCTTCCTCTGGACAGACGCATACTATAGAAATCTTTAGAACTGCTTTCAAAAATTCTTTACGAAAATATCCCAGAATAACACAGAATGCATTCCTCCTGATTGTCGTAACGATGTACCCCATCCATCATGCGCTACCCTTCCCAGAAATCATAATGTCCTGCCCTCAACGAACGTCTCAGAAACGGTAAACGATCGCTCTTGTTTTCACTGCTAAAATCACTCATGTCCCTGCATGCTTTTGGAAACACCATTAATCATAAAAGAATTCTTGTTGTTCGGAAAGAGAGCACTGTCTAGGCACAGACAGGAAAATCACAACAGTTATGCAAACAGAATTCGAAGCACGGTCCTACAGACGAGAAAAATAGCTGGAATTTTCGGTGTCTTACAGCAACTGGTCTCGAGATGTCCTAACGCCACAATGGAGGATGAGGGACAGCATCTCGCCAGAGATGGATGGTCTGCTTCAACTTACCTTTGAACACTTGAAGAAAGAAGGCGTCATGTTACTCCTAGAACTTTCTGTAGATACCTTGCCCCTGTCTTGTTCGAACCAGACTGTAGAGGCTCCTATGTCGCAGCACCGTGGATGTCTTGTGAATGAATGGAGCGTTCTGATTGGCTGTCACTGAAGTTACCTGCCAAACTACTGCTGCTGCCAGTGTGGGAGTACAGTCCGCCATTTTTTTTCTGCAGATGAGACTTTCAGAGCAAAAGTATTTTGCACAGATCACCATATTACATTTACAGCTAAACCCTACAGATCGCGAAATACAGAAAGACACTTCCTCAATTGCACTGGTCCGCTACTGTCGAGGAAAGCTTGAATATTTCAGCATGGAGCCGATCTCCAACCCGGCTATATAACCACTTACCATATCGACGTAGTATCCTGCGCCATAAAAATCACCACTTCTGCATCCTGCACGGAGCTATCGACCACCAGACACTCGAACATATACAGCGAAGAGAGATAGCATAAGCACATGCCCCTTACATACACCTCGTAGCACTAGATATTTCCTGCAAGGTCAAGAGGTCATCCACTGTGGCTGTCATGAAATATCTGCCCCTGCGCACATGTTGCCCAACGCGCTACCAGAGCGCCCTCAGCTGACTGTGGTAACTCTTTGAATTGTTGTACAATGGCTGGACTAGTCTCGCTCAGCATACAGACGTTACTGTTTCTGGTCCCGGCATGCTTGCTTTCTACACCCATATTAAGACTCTGGGATTACAAAAACACAAACATTTTCGCATGGTTTGCCAGAATATCATACCATTTACGCGATCTCAAGCACATAGCAGTATGCTACGAATTGCTTGTACAATATAATTCCGCAGATAAAGACGGGAAATTATTTCTCTAGAAACCTGAACCCTTAGCGAGGTACAGTGAGGTGGAGCACGCTGCAAACCAGTGAGTAACTAGAAACGTATCTCGTGTGTGAAGATCTTTACGTGGAAACACGAAGAAATAGAGAAAACTGATATTTCCAGTCGCTAATACCTATGTCAGTGATATAACATACTCCAAATCATCTTTATAATTTAAAAAGTCAACTAAGACGTTCTCATGTCTAGGGAATCAGCAAACGTGTCTTCCACCCTTCTTTCACAATCTAGATGCACACTGCACACACCACAATCGATGTTCTTTCAACCAAATAAAGACGGGAGATGTGCAGAAGCAGTCAACCGGACAATTTGAGTGGGAGGGAATAACTGTCCAGCGCAAACGCACGTCCATATTGAATCTTGTCAAATTCCCATGGAGAACACACAATCACAAAGGCTGCCCTACACATACTGAGTATTAGTTAGATATTCAGCCGTCTAGACGGCGACTCTGTTAAGCCAGCTACACTGCTGTACCACAGCCGGAATCTCCATTCGCAGTAGGGTTTTGGAACATATACTGTATTAGAACATTATCAAGTACCTCGAAGAAAACGATTTATTGACACATAGTCAGCACGGTTTCGGAAAATATCGTTTTTGTGAAACACAACTAGCTCTTTATACGCATGAAGTAATAGGTGCTATCGACAGGGGATGTCAAATTGATTCCATATTTTTAGATTTCCAGAAGGCTTTCGACACCGTTCCTCACAAGTGTCATCTAACCAAACTGCGTGCCTACGGAGTATCGCCTCAGTTGTGCGAGTGGATTCATGATTTCCTGTCAGAAAGGTCACAGTTTGTAGTAATATACGGAAAGTCATCGAGTGAAACAGAAGTAATATCCGGCGTTCCGCAAGGAAGTGTTATAGGCCCTCTATTATTCCTGATTTATGTTAACGACACAGGAGACAATCTGAGTAACCGTCTTAGATTGTTTGCCGATGATGCTGTCGTTCATCGTCTTGTAAAGTCATCAGATGATCAAAACGACTTGCAAAATGATTTAGATAAAATATCTGTATGGTGCGAAAAGTGGAAACTGACCCTGAATAAGGAAAAGTGTGAAGTTATTCACACGAGTACTAAAAGAAATCAGCTAAATTTCGATTACGCGATAAGTCACACAAATCTGAAGGCTGTAAATTCAACTAAATACTTAGGGATTACAATTACGAATAACCTAAATTGGAACGATCACATAGATAATATTGTGGATAGAGCAAACCAAAGACTGCGATTCATTGGCAGAACACCTAGAAGGTGCCACAGGTCTACTGAAGAGCCTGCTAACACCACGCCCTATTCTGAAGTATTGCTGTGCATTGTGGGATCCGCATCAGGTGGGACTGACGGATGACATCGAAAAAGTACAAAGAAGGTCAGCTCGTTTTGTATTATCGCGAAATATGGGAGATAGTGTCACAGACATGATACGTGGGGTGGCAATCATTAAAACAAAGGCGTTTTTCGTTGGGACGGGATCTTCTCATGAAATTTCAATCACCAGTTTTCTCCCCCGATTGCGAAAACATTCTGTTGGCACCCACCTACATAGGGAGAAATTATCATCACGATAAAATAAGAGAAATCAGGGCTCGCACAGAAAAATTTAAGTGCTCGTTTTTCCCGCGTGTTGTTCGAGAGTGGAACGGTAGAGAGACAGCTTGAAGGTGGTTCATTGAACCCTCTGCCAGGCACTTTATTGTGAATAGCAGGGTAATTACGTAGATGTAGATGAAGATTCGGACGGCTTCCGCCGTAAGCCAGAAATGTGAATCACTCGCATCACAGGCCACCGCCACCGCACGCCACGCACTCCCAGACAGAATCATCCAAGGAAACCAGCCACATACATATTGGATCACTGTACTTACAATTAAATATTACGATAGCAGCCTCAATTGAACGACATAACAATGAGCAAAGTATCGGAAATACCCCCTTCTGATGACTGTGGCTCTGTAAATAGAGATATCTGTTCCGTTCTTATGATTGGACATAATTTTCAAGTAAAAAAAATCTTTCATTCTCCTTGCGGATATCGCAGTTTTCCACGTCAAATCCATACCTTAACTTACAACAGGACATGGCCATTTTCTTTGCACACGTCAGAATACACACACATACTTTATAAGCCCACTGATCACAGTGAACCTATCATGCACCTCCTATGATTAAGCATAATGCTTGGGCAATAACTGTATTCTGGTGTTACCAAAAAATATTGAGCGAAAACCAGAGATGGATGGACATGTCTGATAAGTTTTTTTTGCGAGTGGTACCAATGTGTTTTAGAAAGGACAATGTAATTGTCTTACAAGCCACCTAATGCTAAAAACGCGATCAACAATTATGTTACTGTCACAATCGGTATTGGTTCTACCGGTGCACACAAGTATCCACGTTAAAATCTATTCTGCTTTTATAAATTGAGGTATGATATTGCTTCTGAATAAAGTGGTTTTCCACACAAATACCGGGACATTGATGCGTTGATCGCTGGGGTGTGTAATAATAGACCGAAAGTGTGGGTGCACGTCGCCAGGGATGTATGCTCGTAACAAAATCACCGAATTTTGGAAGTGATTCGGCTAAGGAACGTGGTATTTGCAACTCCCTCACACTGGAGCTAGATATTTTCCAGTAACTGTAACACATTCTATCTTGATGCCTGGACAGAGGTTCTATGATATATAGACTGATTATAGGTGATGGTTGATTGAGAATAATTACATACAGTAGGTGGTGTGCTATGCGATGCTAGACTGAGGTCGTAAGAAATGTACACTAGCTTTTCAAATCTATGCTGTTACGCTTTGTGGTAGAATGCTATGTGGGATTTGGAATCAAGTCTTTCCATTCAACTACATTTCTGCGTTGGATCCTATGGGGAAGTCTTTTTACGATTAGAGCCACAAGTGATTCGTATTCGTGGCACTCTCACGTCTCGAAACAAGTCACATTTTTCGAAGCTATCTGCTACTGTAAAACTCAAACATGGTTTTTTAGGCAGTCCTTATGCATCTTGCAAATGATCACTAGACTCTGCCTCACCGTCTCTACAGATTTGTGCAAGTGATTCCTTCAATTTAAATCGGAACTAAGCAGGTGTCTGTGCGCGCTATATCTACCACCTTCTGCAACTCATGCAGAAACAGGGTAAGCTGAGTTATTGCGGCAAGACTGTGTTTTTACCATTTGGTGGAAATGGCAACATGTTGTCATAGCTCCACCAACTGTGTATGATATGTAACGCCAGCGCCAGATGAAGCTTTCTCTTGCTACAGGAGGTTGTAGTATAAAACGACAGTACGAGAACTGTGAGGAGGATGACGATTTTGTTACTGCTTTGCGGTGCGCCTCCAAACTACATCAGGTACTGCAGTCTGAAGGAGATCTGCGTCTCTCAGGGTGCATCCACAGCCGTCACCCTAACATTCTCTACCATGTACCACCCAACAGAGAATAGAAAACTCTGCTAACTATATATACTCTGTTGGATGTGGTACAAGGTAGAGAATGTTAGGGCGAAAGCTGTGGATGCACCCTGAGAGACACAGATCTCTTTTGGACTGCAGTATATATATATCGTCTATGTGCCGGCATCGAGTATATGCGCAGATCCCATTAAATATACAGGTATTCATCCACTCAGTCGCCTGCCCAGACAAGTGTAAAGTGTCATCGCCTGTAAGAGAGGCTCCCTGTGCCCCAGTCTCATTGTTTGAAACATTGTTTTTTTCTGCTGTAAGCAGCGTATGAAGCAGCTTTGTCCTTTACCACACATTTTGATTTTTGCACCACGACTTTGAGGTCTGTGTCAGGTTCTAAACTGACATTAACAAGTTTCGATCTATTGGCTCTGACAGAAAACTAGAGATCACGTAGTGTAAATCATATTGTTGCTGTTTCTCCCATAACACACACACACTGGGTTACTGAAATAAGAGAGCGTCACAACATAAGGAAACTGGAACAGTTTTGAGGCACTGTGGAGCGTTTGCAAACTGCTAACCGAAGGTGATTGACTGCCTCTACATTTAAACTTATATTCACAGTGATGGGATAGCTGATGGCACTGTGGTCCATTTAGATTGATTGATTCCTCATACTGCAGTCATGTACGCAATCACTGTTTCAGTGCTAGCCAACCCTGCAAAGTGTTGCCCCTCCACCAAGACTCTTTCTCCATCTCAAACAAGAGATTTCTTTTAATCATTATGTGGTACACAACAGGGTATCTGTGGATGGATGGGATGGGAAAGACACCATCGATGTATTGAAATACGAGGGTGAGTCAAATGAAAACCTTAAATATTTTTTTAAATATTATTTATCGTGCAGAAGTGGTATAAAGCTGTATCACTTTTCAACATAATCTCCCCCACGCTCAATGCAAGTCCTCCAGCGCTTACAAAGTGCATAAATTCCTTTAGATAAAAATTCTTTTGGTAGTCCACGCAACCACTCATCCACCGTGTGGCGTACCTCTTCATCAGAACGGAACTTCTTTCCTCCCATTGCGTCTTTGCGTGGTCAAAACATATGAAAATCATTTGGGGCAAGCTCTGGTGAGTATGGTGGATGAGGAAGACACTCAAAATGCAGGTCTGTGATTGTTGCAACTGTTGTACGAGCAGTGTGGGGCCTTGCATTGTCATGTTGCAAAAGGACACCTCCTGACAGCAATCCACGTCCCTTTGATTTGATTGCAGGCCGCAGATGATTTTTTAGGAGATCTGTGTGTGATGCACTGGTGACAGTAGCCCCTCTAGGCATGTAATGCTCCAAAATGACCCCTTTTTCGTCCCAAAAGAGTGTCAGCATAACCTTCCCTGCTAATGGTTCTGTTCGAAACTTCTTTGGTTTTGGTGATGAGGAATGGCGCCATTCTTTGCTCGCTCTCTTCGTTTCCAGTTGGTGGAAGTGAACCCAGGTTTCGTCCCCAGTAACGATTCTTGCAAGGAAGGCGCCGAAGAGTCGTTCTCTCATTTCAGGAGTCAGCTGCCATGGCACTCATCTTGCAGACACTTTGTGAAACTGGAGCACATCATGCACAATGTGTTGTGCTGACCCATGACTAATCTGTAAACACGCTACAATGTCATTCAGTGTCACTCGGCGTGAAATTTCGATTTGTTATTATAAATTTAAGGTTTTCATTTGACTCACCCTCGTAATAATCATCACAGTTGACAGTGCAATCAATTTTAGCAATTGTACCGTAATGTCAACACCGACCAATGACGTGACAGCATGCTTCCCAAGTTCTGTATCATCGCCAAACAGCCCCTCCACTACTTTGCGAGTACCATCGCGAATGTAGATACACGTCTGCGCAGTACCTTCATTCATTGTTAATTATTGAACATATACGCCAAAGTATACCAGACAGCTATCTACTGTACATGTCTCTACCACTTCGATCATGCTGCGTAATTTACGATCTTTTTCTATGTGGATGGGAGTCACAGGGCATTCTCGCATTTCGGTTCAGAAATTATACTGTACTCACATGTTGCCTCGATGAAAAAGAAAACAGACTGTTTCCCAGTGCTTCCATGTTAACGTTTACTTGCTGTTGTATACTCGTCCCCATGTACAAGTGCTGTTCTGCACCAACCAGAAGACATGCAAGTAATCCCTCAATTGCCCCGCATTTCGGTGTATTTCCCCCCAGTTTAAACGTATTTTCCGCCCTTTTTCGTAATTTTATCGATTTTATGTCACTTCTTCTCATATCATCATGACATCACTTCTCGTACAGATTCTAAAATTGCTTGTAAATGTAGTACAGCTGGCAACACCTAGCGCAAATGCACTATTTATCTGGTCGGGCGGCATGGTATAGTACTATATCCGAATGCATCCAGTCACCCCCAACCACATATACTATAGTTGCAGAGCGTTTGCTCTGTTTTTCTGTGTGTCTGTGGATGTGTCGCAGATGGCTCCCATGGCCCGGTCTTCCCGCTGCTTTTTTTTTTTTTTGTCGAGCCCAAAATTCTACTATATGTCTATTGAGGTGATAGTGATTCACGCGAGTTGACCGCTGTCTTTAATGCTTTCCTGAAAAAAAGAGAACCAACTGCCTCTAAACGTACTTGCATATGCTTTAAAGGATGACAGAGAATGGATGGAGCGATCGGTTGAGATGGAGCTGTAACGAGATAGGATTTAATGGTAGACTGACGCTGCATTCTAGAGAGAGGGTCATGTTTCTGCAGCTCATTTGGCCATTTCTTTCCGCTTTCAGTCGTTGTAGTAATGCGGAAACAGAGCGATTTATCTGACGTCCAAACGAGCTTGATCATTGGCTTTCGGGACAAGGGTGGAACCCTTAACCAAAACAGCAAAGTTTTTTAAACTGTTCACTTATCGGCGTGGTTAAAGTACACCGTGCATGGCAAGATGGCGCTGAGGAGATGTATGCGGGCGAATCTCCTCAAGGACATTTTATACTTTATCTCCTCAACGACTTTTTGTACTTTATATACCCTCCTCTGCTAATGCTACCACTTGCCGTGTGTGAGTAGCTATTTCACGTTGGCACAGAACATAGGCGGTGGTCACATTAACGGAGGGGACCGTGTAGTCTTACCTTATGTACAGCTCTCCAAAGTGATCAGTGTGCTCTTTTAAGGGGGTGACTAACAACCGCCGAGTTTATGTTACTGTTGTTTCTGCAATTAGTACTGGAGTTGGTATTATACTCTTCTCCAGTCCTATAGTTTTTCAGTGATCCCCTTCATCTGAGCATAACTTCGCTTCCTATCAGCTATCTGCCTTACATTCTCGTATCAAGGGCTGCGATTATTTTCTTTCATTATCGTTTCAGTAATACCATAATTCTTTCAGCTACACTCATCTCAGAGTATGTGTTGAAGCACTATATCTCTACAATTCATTGTGGAAGATAACACGCAGTTCTGTGCCGATATTTCTAAATGCAGGTGTGTGGCCGTGGAAGACACCGTCAGTTGGCAGATGAGTAAGACCCGTTTTACACGAGTGACTTTTTCGTCAAAATGGATTACTCGACGGGCGATCGCCTTTCGTGCCTGGGTGTAAATCAGCAACCAAGCACGACGTCAATGATCCACAGATTGTGCCGTGTGTGGAGCTTCATATATCCGAGTATGCTGCACACTGCCCATCGCAGAAACAAGGTATTGGCGGGGTCTGCTAACATTGGAAGTTAACCTACTCTGGCCGAGCTCACTCCTATTATAAAGAGGGGTATTGTGCCTTCGTGTCTTCTTAATCTTTGTTTGCTTTCTTTTCGTGAAACATTGAAAAGTTATACAAAGTCCTGGTATCTTCACTACTATATGAAATATCTGAAAGCAAAAAGATATTTATATTTTGTAGGGAAGCTACAGGTGAGACGCAAACAAGACGTTTGGAGAACAGCATCATATGATAGTGAAACATGGACTGCGGGGAAAACCGGATAAGAAGAGAATCGAAGCATTTGAAATGTGGTGCTACAGAAATAACGAATTAGGAGGTTCTCTGGAGGGGAAAGGAATTCAAGGGGAACAGTGACAATAAGAAGGGACAAGATGATAGGACATCTGTTAAGACATCAGAGAATAATTTAAAAAAATTCTGCACTGTACTGATGCACAAACTGTTGGCATTACCTCCACACGCTTCTGTTTCTGCGCAGTGTTGAGGGAGTGGAACATCCTTCGAACACACACCTTCTTCATCTTCAAATCCTCATGGATGATGGTGTGGACGATTTTCCATGGTAGAATTGTCGCCTTGGCTCCATTATCAAGTAATTGACACGCTGGGCATTGTTTCGTTTGTGTGCAGTTGCTGGACGGCCAGTGATATTGCATTTTTGAACCGTCTCTGGATTCTGATACCCAGTCTGCGGCTTGGTGCTGTTTCCCCAAATATGGCTGCTAATCTCTTGTGGGTGGCTGAAGCAGTCACTCCTTCCCTCTAGAGAAACCACACTATGCACAGTGGCCCATGCTTGGTTGCTTCGGTGTTATCATATCGATGTAAGCGCTGCTGCAATGTGCCACCTAAAGCACGCAGCAACACCGTCTGGTAACGGTAGACAATACTACAGTCAATCTTCACGCGTACATCGACACACATTTCGAACCGCTACTTTGCAGGAGCTATAGGGCGAATGCCAATCAACACTGAAAGAACTACATAAAAGGAACGGAGATTAGGGTCTAATGTTCCGTCGACATTGGGGTCATCAAACACGTAGCACAAGCTCGGTATGTTTCAAGGATGGGGAAGGAAGATCGGCCGTCCCCTTTGAAAGGAACCGTCCAGGCATTCAACTGGAACGATTTCGGGAAACCACAGAAAACCTACATCTGGGTGACGGAACGAGGACTTGAACCGTTGTCCTCCCGAATGTTGACCACTGCGCCACCTCGCTCGGTACGAACTAAACAGGTAAACGTTGCAACGAAAATGATGTGAGCCGTGAGAAAAAGTCAAAATTATTTGACGAGAAAAATAATTTTCGTCGTTATTTGGCACTCAGCAAGAAAACAAGGTACAAAGAATAAAGTAAAAATGCGCTATTTACTGCGTTCTATATATTATTTGTTGTGTTTGCAAGTATACGTTTTCTCGAGCAAATAAATGTATTTGTTGTAAAATGCTGGGAGACTCTTTTTCTCTTCTTTCAATTCTCAGGAGTGTAAAGAATTTACCACAGAACCTTTGATAAGAGCTTCCACCATGAATTCATCTTTGGTCATTAATAACAGTTACTAATTATCATTGCTTGTTACTACATTTCGACTCTGTATATCGATGTTTTCTTAAGAAAACCCCAGTTTCATCTTTCAGAACGCTGAGTGCACAGCAGACATCTCCCGCAATTTTGCCACTGTCGAGCAAACGAAAATGAGCACCTCCTCCAGGGTTGCTGCAGCAGACACGTTTGCCTCGAACAGTGAATTGAGGCAAAAAAGTCGATCGCGTAAAAGGCTTAAGCGGGCGAGCGATCTGTCTCAGAGGCCCGAGTAAAGACACGACACGTGAGGCCAGAGTTTCCCGGCCACCGTGTGAAAGGAGCAGCGCCGGTCTGGTTTCCGGTACACGCGCGACGCTGCAATGGCGGGTACCAAGTCCAGCTACGAAAAGAATCCTTTATTGGCAGAAACGAAAACAATTTTGGCTTTTTCCAGCACAACTAGAGAAATTCTAAATACAGTAAAATGATGGCGTGAATATGACAAATCTGTTGCCGCTTAGCTGAAGATCAGTTAATTCTGTAGAGAACCAAATTCCCACGCACAAAACAACTTCAAACTTGGGTTGCTTTACAGATTAATTAATGGGTCAAATATGCATCGTTGGGCATGTAAGTGAAAAACAATTTATAAAAGGTTTGAAATTAAGTTTAATGTTTGTTAAAAGCAGCTAAGTGCTCTCATTATGGAACACTGGATAAGTATAGTCTGCGCAATATGACCTCCGTTTTACGTAAACGTTAGTTTTTCATGCATCTCAATGCTTACGACATTTTATCTCCTGAACCATGTGGCGTAGAATAGTATTATTTTCCTGGTACATTCAGTGGTACTTGGGGATACTGTGTGCAAAATGTGTGTGAATAGAAGTACTAATACAGAAGTAATAAACTAAAATATCACGCCAGATGCAGCAGTTGTACTGCGTAAATAGCAAAACTGCAGTAACTTAGCAACTTTTATCATTTTATGTGGGTTGTCAGCGGGAATACACTCCTGGAAATTGAAATAAGAACACCGTGAATTCATTGTCCCAGGAAGGGGAAACTTTATTGACACATTCCTGGGGTCAGATACATCACATGATCACACTGACAGAACCACAGGCACATAGACACAGGCAACAGAGCATGCACAATGTCGGCACTAGTACAGTGTATATCCACCTTTCGCAGCAATGCAGGCTGCTGTTCTCCCATGGAGACGATCGTAGAGATGCTGGATGTAGTCCTGTGGAACGGCTTGCCATGCCATTTCCACCTGGCGCCTCAGTTGGACCAGCGTTCGTGCTGGACGTGCAGACCGCGTGAGAAGACGCTTCATCCAGTGCGAAACATGCTCAATGGGGGACAGATCCGGAGATCTTGCTGGCCAGGGTAGTTGACTTACACCTTCTAGAGCACGTTGGGTGGCACGGGATACATGCGGACGTGCATTGTCCTGTTGGAACAGCAAGTTCCCTTGCCGGTCTAGGAATGGTAGAACGATGGGTTCGATGACGGTTTGGATGTACCGTGCACTATTCAGTGTCCCCTCGACGATCACCAGTGGTGTACGGCCAGTGTAGGAGATCGCTCCCCACACCATGATGCCGGGTGTTGGCCCTGTGTGCCTCGGTCGTATGCAGTCCTGATTGTGGCGCTCACCTGCACGGCGCCAAACACGCATGCGACCATCATTGGCACCAAGGCAGAAGCGACTCTCATCGCTGAAGACGACACGTCTCCATTCGTCCCTCCATTCACGCCTGTCGCGACACCACTGGAGGCGGGCTGCACGATGTTGGGGCGTGAGCGGAAGACGGCCTAACGGTGTGCGGGACCGTAGCCCAGCTTCATGGAGACGGTTGCGAATGGTCCTCGCCGATACCCACTGCGTAGGATCCTACGGTCTTGGCGTGCATCCGTGCGTCGCTGCGGTCCGGTCCCAGGTCGACGGGCACGTGCACCTTCCGCCGACCACTGGCGACAACATCGATGTACTGTGGAGACCTCACGCCCCACGTGTTGAGCAATTCGGCGGTACGTCCACCCGGCCTCCCGCATGCCCACTATACGCCCTCGCTCAAAGTCCGTCAACTGCACATACGGTTCACGTCCACGCTGTCGCGGCATGCTACCAGTGTTAAAGACTGCGATGGAGCTCCGTATGCCACGGCAAACTGGCTGACACTGACGGCGGCGGTGCACAAATGCTGCGCAGCTAGCGCCATTCGACGACCAACACCGCGGTTCCTGGTGTGTCCGCTGTGCCGTGCGTGTGATCATTGCTTGTACAGCCCTCTCGCAGTGTCCGGAGCAAGTATGGTGGGTCTGACACACCGGTGTCAATGTGTTCTTTTTTCCATTTCCAGGAGTGTAGTTCAATAAAGGTTTGCAGTTATGTGTAAGATTTGTTGCAAGTCACAAAGTGCTTTGATTTTCAAATACTGGACGAATATATTCTGGATATTTACGGGCGGTGAAGCGTACAGTTTCTAAGTGTAGTACTTGTCCTACTGCGTTAAGCCTTTAACATACACCGCTGGAGAAAAATAGTAGGACTGGAAAGGCGACGTCGATTTTGATATGATGACGGCATATGTCACCTGAGGGATAGTAGATGTAGTGATAATGATTTCAATGTCGTGCTCCATCTGATAGCGTAGTGGGGTAGCTACCAGAACGCCATCTGTGTCTACCTTTTAATAGGGAATGTTTCCAGCCAGAAGGCTCAGTGTGGTGAAGCAAGCAGGCAACCGTGCCACGGAGACACATGTGCCTCCCACAGCCAACTGAGCGAGTTTGAAAGGGGTCAAAATGTGATCTTCCGAGTGAGAGGATGGTCCTTTCGGCGTACTGCCAAACAAGTTGGGCGTGCTGCATGAGTTGAGCAACGATGCTGGTATCAGTGGTAATCAGTGGTCAAGTGAACATTCTCACGCTCGTAGACGAGGTTCTGGACGTCCACGCAGCGCAGACGCCTGCCAGTATATTCGTATTGTAAGTGCAATAATGGCAAATCGTACAGATAACGCAGCACTTATAAAAGGACTGAGCGAGGTGCTGCAGTGGTTATCACACTGGACCCGCATTCGGGAGGACGACGGTTCAAACTCGCGTCCGGCCATCCTGATTTAGGTCTTCCGTGGTTTCCCTAAATCGCTTCAGACAAATTCTGGGATTGTTCCTTTGAAGGGGCACTGCCGACTTCCTTCCCCATCCTTCCCTAATCCGATGGGACCGATGGCCTCTCTGTTTGGTCCCTCCCCCAAATCAGCCTAGGTCTTAGAGCCCGGATGTGTCAACACGAACTGTTGCGAATCAGTTATTAGCAATGAGACTGTAGGCACGCACACCTCTAGCGCGCCTTCCACTCACGCCACAGGATCCATATGTAAGGCTCGATTGCTGCTGTCAGACGATGACTTGGAAGATGGAATGGCGCGTCCTGGTCTTCAGTGATGATCTGCATGAAGTGGTGGTTGTTCGCCCGTGACGTAGACCTGGTGAGCACTGTCTCGTAGCCGGCCGGTGTGGCCGAGCTGTTCTAGGCGCTTCAGTCTGGAACCGCGCGACCGCTACGGTCGCAGGTTCGAATCCTGCCTCGGACATGGATGTGTGTGTGATGTCCTTAGGTTAGTTAGCTTTAAGTAGTTCTAAGTTCTAGGGGACTGATGACCTCAGAAGTTAAGTCCCATAGTGATCAGACCCATTTGAGCCACTGTCTCGTAGAGCGCATTCGTCCAAGACTCTCTGGTCCCACCCAAGGTCTCATGGTCTGTGATAAGCTAAAACTCATATCCACTTTTGGTGTTTATGGAGGGGAAGCTAAGCAGCGCATAGGTGCAGAATATTGTTAGACCCGATCTTTTGCCGTTCTTGCAACAGGAAGCTGATGTGTTGTTCCAACAGGATAATGATAGCTCACACACTACCTGTGAAATTCAGCGCGCTTTGCAAGACGTGTAGCAACTTCCGTGGCCAGTACGATGTCCGGGCTTGTCTCCAATCGAGCACATGTGGGAGATGTTGGCCGACTATTGCTTCGTGAGACTTGTCAACCAACAACTCTTACATAACTACATGAATAGGTCGAGCAGGTGTGGCATAACGTATCCCCGGACATCGACTGCACGCCAGAGTCAGCGCCTCCATTGCCGCCTGTGGAGACTACGCTGCTTACTAATATGGTTTTTTCGGCATGGATCGATACCTGTTATCTCAGAACAGCCTGTGCTATTGATCTGCAACTGTGACCCTTTCATGAAATCCACATACACTGTTGCAACAACAAATCTTGAGTAAACTGGAAACCTCTCAAAACGTGTAATAATTTTTTTCTATCAGTGTGTGATACCTATTAATGAGTAGATTATGTCAGCATTTAAAATTTTAAAATTCGGTCAATAATTATATGAAAAACTGAAAATTAAATTATTGTTGTCCTGCTACTGGGAATGTGCAACATAAATACTAACCAATGAACTGGGTTAGTTGGTCAGCAACGTACATTACGCCACAATAACTAAGAAACTTACAAAAGTTTTACGTAAATTTAAGTTTACACAGGAGACTTTAAAAATTGATAACGTGCAGATGCATATAGCCATTTCCACAAAAGAGATATTAATCGGCAGCTGAGCGTATCGGTTGTCAGTAGAACACAAATTTATTTTCGATTATACATGAGTTTAACATTATACTAATTATGCAAATATTCTAGAACTCAGAATCCTCTACATTTAGAAGTAATGTATAAGTAAATGAAACAGTGTGTAACACTACCCCATGCATTTCTCCCAGTGCTCACATGTTTAGTTTTAAGACTTTTTGACTTAATGAGGCTGTTATACATTTCGGCCGAAAGTTAAGATGAATATGGAGGATTATATGTAAATTCTAAAAGCATCATTGAAGAGAGCTCAAAAACATGCAAAATCTTTGCAAGTCATGTTTACAAATGCCTCTCGCCATGAAGACAGCGTGCATCAAACATCAGATTAGCAAGAAGTGTATTGCATTCTTGGATATGCATATTAGCATTTCAGCGCGATCGCACTGGAATAAAACCACCTGCATCCTGCATATAAGAAAAGATATCACAGAAGGTTTCTCATTGAGAGATCACACTGAATTTTGTTTATTTGTGAGAAGCCAACGTTACGCGTCGAGTACGGTGGAGGAACACCTCCCAGCGGGAATCGGATGCAGCAGACTCGTGACCTGCCGAGAATGTGGTGTGTCATTCTGCAATAATACCGCTCCCATTGGTCAGGATTCCGAGACGGTCATCTGAATATGGGAATCGACAAGCTAAAGAGACCCATACGCAGTGCCATGCTGACATTCAAACGCCTTAATTCACTAAGTTGTGGACGATCATCCACCCACGTCACTCATCAACAGTCAGGAAATACCCTTCTTCACAGTAAAACCAGCATCCATGCGGACAGTGCGATGGCGTCTGGAGCACCACAGTCTGCCTTAGCTCATCGGACAGTGTTGTGCCTTCCTTGTGCACAAAAGCAGAGCCAGATAAGCTGATGGATGTTAGCGCAACAACGGCACTGTGAATCATGCCGTACTTTCAGATGAATCCTGGATCTGTATGAAGCAACACAATCACGGAAGGAAACTGACAATGTCAGATTGCATTCATCATGAAGTTACGGGAATGACAGTTGCTGTGATGGTATGGTGTTGCCGTTGCCTACACAACACCTTCATCTTTGGTTCGTATACGCGGTAACTTTGAGAGCAGGCATTATACATAGTGTAGAATGAGTGTGGGTATTTCTATTGCTAACTGAGGACGGTGTACAGAACAACACTACATCAGTATTTACATCATTTGCAGACTAATAATTGTGGTCGTCACAAATCCACCTTGCCGGGTAGTAATAAACGACTCCACGCGAGCATAACGGTTTCCAGAACTCCTGAAGATAGACGTTGACTGTGAATATTGTATCACAGACAGTGGCCGAGCGGTTCTAGGCGCTTCAATCCGGAATCGCGCTGCTGCTACGGTCGCAGGATCGAATGCTGAGTCGGGCATGGGTGTGTGTGATGTCCTTAGGTTTGTTAGGTTTAAGTAGTTCTAAGTCTAGGGGACTGATGACCTCAGATGTTAAGTCCCATAGTACTGAGAGCCATTTGAACCTTTTTTTTTTATCACAGTCCTTTTGAGTGTTCAGAGATATCACTTAACCCGCCCAAACATGTAAACAACCATGCATGATCAGCGCCTTACACGGAGGGGGTCCAACAGCCGATGAGTTCCAGTGATTTCACCAGGAAGGAGGTATACGGCTGGTGTTGTCTGTAGTTCAACCATGCCTAGACGGTCAGAATCGCGGTTCGATCGCGTCCGCATTGTTACTTTGCGCCAGGAATGTCTCTCAGCAAGGGAAGTTTCCAAGCGCCTCGGAGTGAACCAAGGCGTGGAGGAGACACAGAGAGACATGAAGTGTCGATAACATGTCTTGCTCAGGCCGCCCAAGGGATATTACAGCAGTGGATGACCGCTACCTACGGAATATGACTCGGTGGAACTTAGACAGCAACACCACCATGTTGAATAATGCTTTTCATGCAGCCACAGGACGTCGTGTTACAACTCAAACTGTGCGCAACAGGCTGCATGATTTGCAGCTTCCCTCCCGAAGTCCAAGGGGAGGTCCATGTTTGCAAGCACGACACTATACAGTGTGGTACAGATGGGACCAACAACATGCCGCATGGACCACTCAGGATTGGCATTACGTTCTCTTCACCGATGAGCGTCGCATTGTGCCTTCAACCAGAAAATCGTCGGTCAGGCTGAACGCCTTAGACCCACTGTCCAGCAAGTGCAACAAGGTAGAGGTTCCCTCCTATTTTGGGGTGGCATTATGTGGAGCCGACGTACACCGCTCCGACGTACGCCGCTTGTGGTCATGAAAGGCGCCGCAACGGCTGTACGATACGTGAATGCCAACCTCAGACCGTTAGTGTAGCTATATCGGCAGCACACTGGCGAGGGCTTCGTCTTTATGCACGACAATTCGCGCCCCCATCGTGCACATCTTGTGAATGACTTCCAACAGGATAACGACATCGCTCGACTAGAGTGGCCAGCATGTTCTCGAGACATGAACCCTATCGAAAATGCCTGGGATAGATTGAAAAGGGCTGTTTATGGACGGCGTGACCCATCAATCACTCTGAGGGATCGCCGAATCGTCGTTCAGGAGTGGGACAATATGGACAAACAGTGCCTTGATGAACACGTGGACAGTTTGCCACGACGAATACAGGCATGCATCAATGCAACTGGACGTGCTACTGGGTAATAGAGGTACCAGTGTGTACAACAATCCGGACCATCACTTCTGAAAGTCTCGCTATATGGTGGTACAACGTGCAATGTGTGGTTTTCATGAGCACTAAAAAGGGCGGAAATGATGTTTATGCTGATCTGTATTCCAATTTTCTTTATAGGTTCCGGAACTCTCGGAACCAAGGTGATGCAAAACTTTTTTGGTGTGTGTACAAAGAAGGCAAAGTATAATAAAACTTGGAACTTGAACCTTCATAATTACCATCATTAAACAATTTCAAAATTTTGTCTTCATCTTGTTCGTTAACATTAAACACGCTCTGTCTTTTGTCCATTGCTAAAGGATGAGGCAGGAAACGAACAGAGATAAAATTATTAAAAACATGTGGACGAGTTGCTTAACATATGAAAACTACATATACATGTTTCCCCTTCTGTGTTGCTAAATAACTTAAAAATTTTGGCGGAAACGGTAATCATGCCATACCATCGTCGTCAGCGCTTGCTCGGCTGAGAGGGTCGGCCGCAAGAGGATGTTTCAAAACGCGACGTCGAACATCTAAGATTTAAAAAAAAATCTCCAGTTATAAAATTCTCAAACCCCGATCATTTACGTAACCCTAAGCATTACACTGGGCATCACTAAAAACCAAGGACTGTCCAGGCTAAACCCTGACATACAGTAAGCCTAGGCATCGTACAGTCCAAATTACCAGATACTGTATTTGCAACACAAATTATATTTTTTCTGTAATAAGGGACTCGACTGACGACGGACAATAATAACTGACACATATCTAGACTAAAGTCAAAAGCAGGGAACTGTGTCATGTCCCAGGCCATAATCTTAAAATAAGTGTTGCCTTTCGATATGAAACGGTTGCGCCATTCTGGTATATTCTTCAGGTTTTTGATTTCCCGATCTAAATCAATACAACGGTTTAAAAAAAATGTATATTTGTTCTGTAGTCTCCTTCAGCACATTGTTAGGAGAGATCTCACTGACTTGGTGAAAGGCAGAAGTATGAAATCACCCGTAGGTAAACTTACTGTTATCTACGCAATGCGCCGGCCGCAGCGGCCGAGCGGTTCTAGGCGCTTTAGTCCGGAACCGCGCGACTGCTACGGTCGCAGGTTCGAATCTCTCTCCGGCATGGATGTGTGTGATGTCCTTAGGTTAGTTAGGTTTAAGTAGTTCTAAGCTCTAGGGGACTGATGACCTCAGATGTTAAGTCCCATAGTGCTCAGAGCCATTTGAACCATTTTTCTACGCAATGAGGCATCAAAATATTTTGAAACTAATTGATTATTCACTAATAATGTCGCAGATGATAACGAAAATGAATCTAGGCGTGTTACAGCTATCTGTTACCAGGATCTGTTACATCTCCATCACGGTTTGTGATGAAGCAAAAATGTTTATGTCCGTCTTTTGCGATATTTGCAATGTGCAGCATATATGTACGCGACTTCTATTGTCAACATTATTTTCTGTTGTTCAGACATTTTAAAACTGTAGAATTCTATTGTTACAAGTACCTCTTCCTTCATTAATTTTGTATAAACGGGATGTTTTTGTGATATTTCATGAAGAACCCACATCACACGGCTGCTACATTGTTAATAATCCAAATAAAATTAGAATTATAATGTTATGCCAAAGATCTTTTAGGATTCCAATTCTTTGTTCAGAATAAGTTTTCGGACTGTAGTAGCACGCTTTAGTCTGAGGGCTGGTCAGCCTCAATATGATTACAGTCCTTTTCACGTTGATGGTGAGTATATTAATCACTCCCCAGTTAGTCTTTCGTTTATGCATTGCAAATTTAGGTAAACAACAGTACAATTTAAGAGAAGTAATTTTCGTATGTAGGCTGACCTTTTATTTATAGTAAACACTTTGTTTCATGAAACTTCCTGGCAGATTAAAACTGTGTGTCGGACCGAGACTCGAACTCGAGTTCGAGTCTCGGTCCGTCACACAGTTTTAATCTGCCAGGAAGTTTCATATCAGCGTACACTCCGCTGCAGAGTGAAAATGTCATTCTGGACTATGTTTCATTATTAGCGATTAGCTAGTTTCGCCCCTTTATGAATTAATGCTCTTCCTGGCCAACAATAACAAAACATCTGAAGACCTTCAAGTAAAAATATAAAAATACAATGTTTTGCCTGTAGCATGTTATGAACGACACACAGTTTTGGCCTTAATTGGCTCAAGCAAGAGGAGGAGCTTGTTTCGAAAGCAATTTTAAATGTTGTGTTACATGTGAAATTATGCTGTGTGAGGATACATATGAAAGGATATTATAAATGTTAGAGTGCCGTTAGCTTTTGTATATTTTGTAGTATGAATCAGCTTCAATATTGAAACAGTTAAGTTCTGAGAGACCCGACAAATGAGTGAAAACGAAACAACTGGCAGTAAAAGCTCGAGCAAGTAGGGACGACCTCTTGTGTCAGCAACGATAGTCCGGTTGAGGTTGAAAGTCACTGCCTCGCAATTTGACGGTGCAGAGGTTTGTCAGCAGTTAGTAAATGGAGATGAAGTGTACTGCACTCTACAGAACAAGCAGTAAATGTGGATTGGATTAGCTCGTAGCAGCAATTTATTCTTTAAAAAGCAAGAATACGTAGCCTTATATGGAACCAACTGTCGATGTTTGCTCTCGTCAGTTGAAAGATGTCGACGCAGTTCGTAACTTACGTAATACACAAAAATTAAGGGAATACAAGGAAACTAACTCAAGTACCATTGTTAAAAGCTGTTGGTTAATAGTCAATCGCTGTGAGGTTCTAATGAAAATCTATGTTTGTGCTCATTCCGTATGACTTGCTCGTCAATTTGGAACCGTCCAATTTGGAACTGTCCCTAAGCATATTGCCTGTGTTCTTAAAGATGATCCGCTCCCTATTACCATGCTTGTTATTAATAAAACGAAATTGTATAATGCTGTAAAAGTTAAAGACTGCAGGAGTGTATGACGCACTGTTAGCAAACAGGTAGACATAAATAATTCAACATCGGCAATCACATAGCGCTACGGGAAGTGATTGTCTCTCTTGTGACTCAATATCTTAATGTATGTAGCATCCACCTAATATGATTAATTAACAGCACTTAACGTCAGAGTATTATAGCAAGATTGATAAAATAGCTATAGTTAATCAATTGACTTTTCGAATCTGATCTCTGTCGTGGAAGATACCTAGACAGAATCAAGGTGAAGACTGCAACGGTCCGTTGGGCGAATGGGACAGGGAGAACACCAATACAACTCACTGACAGCCAGGAGCAGTCCTCTCCGTTGGGGATCGCACACAGTGAAACATCATCCAACAGCTGCAGTGCTCTGTTATCATCTTTTCCTAGTACTTGCAATCTGTGCTAAAATTGTTACCATTGCTTCCTGAAGAAAATACTCCGAATGTAAAATATTCCTCCGTCTCGGATCTCGACACAAAGTTGCTGAGGGGGGAGCTGTCATGCAAAACGAGAATTCTAATTAACATGGGTGCTTACAACGTTAGAACGCAAAGGCAGCATAGTACACTATAAAATGTAGAAACGGAGATGGGAAGGATGCAAACAGATACTTTAACAATTTAATGAGATGCAGTGTCTACAAGAGGGGGAAGTTTTGGAATAATGCTGGATCATAATGAATAACGAAACTGTCTAGGGAGTAAATCAATATATGCAGAAAACAGACAGAACTTTGATGGTGAAACTGAATGGATGTACAACGGAAATTGTGATAAAATCTGCTGCCAGTAAAAATTTGAAAACAGCACACAAAGCGACTGAGACTGTGGAGAGAAATTGTAATTGTTACAGGTGGCCGCTGAATTGAAGAAGTGTACAGTAATATTAACATATTCATAAACTTTGAATTTAATCATTATAGGAGACTGGAATGCAGTCGTCCTCAGAGGTTGGAAATACGGCGCTGTGTCTTGACACGCAAAACCAGCAGTTTCCTTTATTGTTGTAAAAGATAGGCATGTGAAAATAAGTGCATATATGATGATAAAAGAAGCCACTTATCATGGTGCAAATGTTGTCTCATACCGGGGATGTGGTAGGTTTCAACGAAATATACATTGATGGAGAAAATCAAAAAGTAATTAATGTGTTGTAATCAAATGTTGCGAATACATTTGTCTTGGTAACATACTTAACGTTGCAAGATCACAGGTTAATGTAAGTGCGAGATAAGCAATTGGAAATTTGAAATGCTGGAACATTAATAACCGATTTAACCGCCAGAATGTTGAATGCAAGCCTGCAAACTACATACATTGTGTTGTACAGGTGCCGGATGTCAGCTTGTGGGATGGAGTTCCATGCCTGTTTCACTTGGCCGATCCATGTAGGGACGGTTAATGCTGGTTTTAGATGACGTTGGAGTTGTCGTCCGATGATGTCTCATATGTGCTCGGTTGGGGACAGATCTGGTCATCGAGCAGGCCAAGGTAACATGTCGACACGCTGTAGAGCACGTAGGGTAACAACAGCGGTATGTGGATGTGCGTCATCCAGTTGGAAAACACCCCTTGGAAAGCTTTCTTGAGTGGCAGCACAACAGGTTGAATTACCAGACTGACGTAAAACTTTGCAGTCATGGTGCGAGGGATAACCACGACAGTTTCCTACTGTCATACGAAATTGCACCAGTATGTCTAGCACGCACAGGTTGATTGCAGATTGCAGATTCCCTTCAACTGGCCTCCTAACACAGATACGGCCATCGCTTGCAGTGAGGGAGAACCGGATTTCATCAGAAAACACAACAGACCTCCACTCTCTCCAATGAGCTCTTACTTGACATCACTGAAGTCGCAAACGCAAGTGGCAATGGTTTAAGTGGAATGCACGCCATAGAACGTCTGGCTTGGAACTGTCCTTGAAGTACCCCATTTGTAACAGTTCATTGTGTCACTGTGGCGCCAACTGCTGATCAGACTGCTGCTGCAGATGCAGTATGATGCGCTAGAGTCAAGCGCCGAAAGCGATGGTGGCCATACGGAATCCGGTCATGCTGCGACCGTACATTCTCGTGATAACCGTTGCCAGCAATAATGAGCAGTGGCTTACATTCCTGCCAAGTCTTTCCGCAGAATCTCGTGGCCCTGTTACAAGACCTCATTCAGGCTCAGTGAGGTGCTGATAATGGCGATTTTGTCGTCTTAAAGTCATTCTTAACTAACATCAGCTCACGACCGTTACAGCCTGTATTTAAAGCAAATCTGGTGTGCATCCTCATAGTGGCATTATTAATGCCACTCTTATGTGACTTGTTCGAAATTTGAATAGACACCATCCTCCATATATGTAGAACCAAACTTTCGTTTATGTCGCACAACTCTTCTTGGTGTTTTCAACTAGAGACAAATAAATATCATGAAAACGACACTTCGTACAAAAAAAGTTCTAGGTAGAAAATATCAGTAAAGAGACATATGTCTGTGATACAACTGGCCACCTCCTAACCACTTGCTTTGCGTGGGCGGTGTAAACTTCGTATTTTGAAGTGAGAACCCCCATTTTTGCCCCATATTTGCATTCAAA
Organism: Schistocerca piceifrons; assembly: GCF_021461385.2. NCBI lineage: Eukaryota > Metazoa > Arthropoda > Insecta > Orthoptera > Acrididae > Schistocerca > Schistocerca piceifrons. Next base: position 456,578,619 of record NC_060140.1, on the reverse strand, counting down.
GCAAAAAGAGATACACGCGGTTTACTCAAACCAGTGTTTTCCATTCGCTGTGGACAGCGCTGTAATCCACAAATATCGAGCGTGCCTGTTTTCTCAATTAAGAACAGACGCATTTGATTCTACGTTTCATTTACGATGTAAATGTAATATTCGGTGTTCTAACAGCTGATACTGATGTTCAAACGTTACTTGATTGTTGCAAACATGATTTTATAGCAGAAATAGTATGGCTTGACACTGACATTTCTGGCAAATAATTTCCTTGTGTGGTAAGGTAATTTTCTTTTCCCTACGGAGTTAATTGTGGTGAGTCCCCAAACCATCAGGATATTTGATTTCGGTGGCCGCCCTCGAACTCCTCCGTCAGGGTGATTGATTTCAGTGTGTGTTTCCATCTAACCGTCATAGCTCCCGTGCTGACGCTACGCGGCTAACGGTGTAACAGAAACCACAACCATTGTAATGAGCTAAAATGTCCATGAAGTGATAGTGTCAGGCCCACCTGCCATGGATACTCACAGCAATCAAGCACTTCAATGGTTATAGGCAGAGGAATCCACCGATATCAAGCACCCCAGTGGTGAGAGTCACCGAAATCAAGCACCGCCTATTAGTACAGAGTAACCGTTTTGTATCCACGTGTCCACACTTCAACATCTGACTTGCTGCCCTGGGGAAGTTAAGCACTCTTGCCTCATGTACTTGGAGGTACTAATAAATATAAAAACTTACTAATAGCTATAATTATTAGTGTGCAAATGAAGTAAATACTAAGGTAATGTTGTTCAGTACACTGACCTCGATCACCAACAGAAATATCTGCACTTCGACCCTTTACACACGCACACACACACACACACACACACACACACACACACACACACACACACACACGCACACACAGGAACACAACCTACGACCAGCTTAGAGACGGAAGTGATGACACTTTCTGCACGATCTGACCATCATTGTGCAGGACAGTGCTCAAGCACGTACAGAGCAAGCAGTTTGTTTGACTGATGGGGCTGCTATGTGCTGTACCACCTACTGCACTCCCTTGGCTTAAGCCCTCGTGAGTTCAACTCGATTTCTAAACTGACACTTCACGGCATTCGCTTCAGAACTGCTACAAATTCGTCGGGCAATAGACCGCGCCGCTCGAACTGTAAACACAACTGGCACTGCTGAGAGTATCCTACGACTTCCACATCGCTAGAAACGGGCTATACACAATGCTGGTGACTACTTTGAAGGTCAGTAAAACTTTGAAACACGTATCTGTTTTGTTCGAGCTGTAAATAAATAATTGCCACTATTAAAGTTCCAACCCTCGTACATGATGTAAAGGGTATAAGTGCTTATATTTCTATTGGTGATATATATGCAAATTGCCTTGCGACAGTGTTAACACTGGTTCCCATCAGAACACCGAAGTTAAGCACTGTCTCTGGTTCCGCTGACACTTGAATGGGGTAACCGAGCGCAGTTACAAAGCGCAAATTGAGGAGCTCCTTGATTGAAAAATAGCGGCTCCGTTCAAGAAAACTGACAACGACCGGGAGAGCAGAGTGCTGACCATACTCCCCTTAATTTCACGTGCCGTGACGCTTATCGGTTGAGGATGACACGGCGATCGGTCGCTACTATTGGGCTTTTCGAGCCTGTTCAGAGTTTAGCTATGAAACAACAACAAAAACAAAAAATACCAATTAAAATCACAATGTACTGAAAATAACTTTTGTTGGCTGTTGACTGTCAAACTTCAGATGAAAAATGAATTCGAGACGAATTTAGTATCAGCGCAGTTACTTGCAAATGTGAACGGGGTCTAGTCTATTAATCTGAAAAACATAGTACTTTCAACGATGTAATTATCTTGTATAACATGTTACATAAATAGAATGACTGCATAAACTTCTGTAGCTTGGTCAGAGCTCCTGCGACGTCCAGCTAAGTATGCCAATAAACCTGTCATTTGTACGAAGAAAGGAGATCATCCAGTGATGAATCAGTATTAATAATTTTAACTTTTGCGTCAACTCAGATATCGGAGTAAATCTCGTTTTATTAAATGAATTTTTCTTTCCAGGCATTCGAAAGCTGTTGGATACACGACTACGGCGATATAACACTTGTTAATATCGACGTTGGGACTTTACGCAAAAGTATCCAAGAAATGTGCTGTAAGTGAACTGGAATTTCTCTATGCTAAAGTAAAATTATCTTGGAGAAAGTCGTAATCTGAACGTACTATATTGACAGGTAAACACGGGCGTAGAAAAGTTCAGAAATACATAAATGATCTTGGCATAAGTTTGTTACATAAGAACGGAGCCTCCGAACAGCAAATTCACCTCGCACGCACGCTATAGCAGTAAGAACGAGTTCACTATTCGGTGCTTTTACTTTCTCCACCTCGTAGTCTGGGGAATCCCCGATGCGTGCGCCGAGGAGGCTGGCTGCGCGTTCACCGCCAGACATCCGACTGTGCTGCGCAGTGCCGCTGCCTTTCGAGTGGAGTGGCTGCCACTTTGCGCGTAACCGTACCGCCGCCCACGTGTCGGTGATCCGCCTCCCACAGCGAGGGAATTAAAATGCGCGGGCGGTGGACGAGCCTAATGCTCGCTCCGATTTCACCCCCACCTAACCTTCCCCCCCCCCTCCCCCCGAACCAGGCCCAGACTGGCGGCCGCAGGATGTGACGCCGGCTCCTTCTCCACACGCCAACGCTAACCGGATCACCAGCCGCCCGCCGGAGGGGTGTCCCGGCTGGGGTCTGGGGTAGGGTGGAGTGGGGCGGAGGTCACCGGCGGGTGCCGTACCCGACACTGGGGTCCTCCTCCACCCACTGCTTTTCTCCGCTGGCGGTCAAGCGGCGCACTGGACTCCATCGGCCGGTGTGGACAGTCGACAATGGTTCTTTGCACTACACGTCCACGCGCCGGCCACTGTGGGATGACTGAGGCGACACCGGTCATCGGCTTCACACGTTGACACAGGTATGCCCCGCCGCCGGCTAGCGAGTGTCTACGCAGTACACGAACCGCATACGTGTGTCATCGTAACTACGAGTTTAGTGAAATACTTACATTGATGTTTTCGGGTTTTAATCAGGAACAAAAGTTTACACAAATGTCGTTAAAACGACTAAATTTACACAAGACAAGTGACGTCCGTCGAGGTTCATAAATATCTTCATCACCTCTTCTTCATTTTTCTTTTTTAAGGGGGGTAGGACGTCAAACAGGCCGACTTGGAGCAGGAGAGGCACCATAGGACATTTTAATTTCCACTATCTATACATTTACAAATAAATTCATAAAACTTCGTCAGAATGACCAGGAAGGGTTCAGGATTCACGCTCATAGCAGCGGAAGTTCAAAAATATAATAAAATATTTTTTTTACGTGAGAAATGTCATCTTTTTTTCACTTGCTATTGACTGCATTTGTTGCTATAGGTACCCTTTTCTTCATAAGTACGAGAGATTCTTCGATGAATTTTGCACAGCATACAAACCATACTTACAGGTCTACGAAACTCTACAATTTTCCAAATCTATTAAAAACTGTGCTAAAAATTGAGATAAGGAACCATAAAATTTGAGTTTTTTCTATACATGAAGTTTAAAATGTAACAGCTCATTCATTTTTCATTAATTAAATAAATTCTAGAGTTTCATACACCTGTAAGTATGGTTTGTATGCTGTGCAAAAATTCATCGAAGAATCTCTCGTACTTGTGAAGAAAAGTGTACCTATAGCAACAAATGCAGTCAATAGTAAGTGAAAAAATGATGAAATTTCACACGTAAAAAAATTTATTTTGTTATACTTTTGAACTTACATTGCTATGAGTTTGAATCCTTCCTGGTCATGTCGACAAAGTTTTATGAATTAATTTGTAAAAGTATAGACAGTGGAAATCAAAATGTCGTGTGGTGCCTCTCCTGCTCCAAGTCGGCCAGTTTGATGTCCTACCCCCCTTAATTCGATAAAAATGGTTCCACCGACATCTGGAAATCGATGCGAGAAATTTAATATCTACTTGAAGCGATGTACGATCAGGATTCTACATACAAAAACCATTGTGAGATTGAGACTGTAGTCGCCTGCGTTCTGGAACACCATTCGTATATTTGTCTTTCTGTTAAAGCGATCCCCTCCAACCGTATAGATGTGTGTGTTAAGGCCAGTTGTAGTTTCCGGTATCCGAGCACATACTTAAAATTGTCTCAGGTCATTAACAAGAATCCACTTGTTGTAAAAACTTGTTTGGCATCTTTGTGTCATGATTCATCATCAGAATACTAGAAACGAAAGAGATGCAAAGCATTGAACGAAACGGTACTTTGTATAAAATTTGCTTCTGATACTCTGATGATGGGCCATATCCGTAACGCGTCAATAAAATTTTTATAACAAGCAGATACTTGTTATTTAATGATCTGAAGCAAAGATGATAAGATTTAATGGTGTAATGGATCGCAAACCTGTTTCCATCCTGATTTAGGCTTTCCGTGATTTCCCTAAATCACTCCAGGCAAATGCCGGGATGGTTCCTTTGAAAGGGCACGGCCGATTTCCTTCCTCGTCCTTCCCCAATCCGATGAGACCAATGACCTTGCATTTTGGTCTCCTCCCCCAAACAACCCAATCCCAACCCCTGTTTCCATCTCTTACCAGTTCGTTTTCGTTCTTTTCTCTCGGTCCAGATATAGTATGACCCTATTTCGCAAAGGACTGCCCACGGGCCGCAGAGATCACTAATATTTCTTATTATCATGGGTTTAGTGACGTATTTACCTAGAAGTCGAATGAGTTGCGATCAACAAACAGAAGTTTATACACACGTCATTTATATGTAACACGTTCACGACCGTTCGACAACATTTTCCCTCACAAGGAGCTTATCATTTGACACCGCCCCCATTCTTCTCATTTTCCCTTGCACACTTTCACCCGTCTCGGTTTTCGTTACCAACTGTGATACGCACTGTACACATAGCTTGCACGTGGATGCCCCTCGCACTCCTCTCAGCTAGGCCCCCGAAGAGTCCGCTACTAATTGTGGTACTTTCTTATATAGAAATCACAGTTACGACACCTCTGACGTCCCTCTCGGTTGAGAGCCCCAAGCGGCGACTTGTGTCGCTTTGGCCTTTAACCGGTCCTCTAACGTCACACAAGATGAATTACGTTTTTAAAGATACTCAGATAATAGCAATCTTGATCTTTTTTTCCGGTTGCTTGATTTGCAGGGCTCCGCATTTGGAAGTCAATGCACAATTCAATAAAACACGAAACTCGCCTGTAGCTGGTTTACCATCAGAATCCGAGTAACTGCAGGATTAAAATTGCAGTGACAACTTTATGAGGGCCAACAGCGAGCGAAAATTATTTCAGATCCGTTTCTCAACGTAATCGCAGTATACCTTAAAACTAAAGACGTTTCGGTTGATATCGTAGGCACCGTTCACCAGATACATGACGGCTGCTTGCATTCACTGCTGAAGGGGTGATGGTTTTGTTACATATGACGTGGTCACACAGAAAAATTGCTCCGAAGGCGAAAGCCTGCGCTCTTGCATATTTTCATTTGACATGCATCGTAATTTTAACTAAAATGTTAATTAGTTGTTGCCTGATTTTTATTTTAGGCAGTGAGCCTGATTATTGGCTATGCTGCTCACAAAGTTGATCTCGCGCGCAAAGATGTGCAATTGGGTCTTTTCTACACCCTAGCTACGCTGTTTGAAGCCATGAACGTTTTTATACTTTTAACTAGCAAATATCATATCGAACATCACGGTTCGTGTCACATAAGACGAGTGCTGTCGGCAAAGCTTCACAGCTTGAAGTTCTTCATTTGTTGTTTGGGAATCGAAACTGTTCAAATTAAGTAGCGATACTTGGGTGAAATTATTTTACGGATAACGTTCTTGTTGTCAGAGCAATTGCAAAGCTGGAGCTAAATTGATGATACAGTGTGACCCTATTTCACAAAGGACTGCTCACGAACCGCAGAGATGTGACGCTAAATGATCACAATTGTTTCTTGTAATCATGGGTTTGGGATTAGAGTCAGTTCAAATTAAGTAGCCTTACTTGGGTGAAATTATTTTACGGATAACGTTCTTGTTGTCAGAGCAATTGCAAAACTAGGACTAAATGGATGATATTTTTAGGGTTTGTAAGGTTACGCCTATCCCTACTAGTGCGAGTACTTTTCGATGTCAGTCATCTGCACCGAGATGTCGTCTTTTTGCTATCGATACATTTTACATTTTTCTATCTCCTGCATGGCTATACTGGACGATGTAGCGACCTACGAACTACGAAGGTGCGAAGTTACGTGATCACCATTCCCGTACCTCACATTCTCTCCTAGCAGTATATAGAGATCTAACACAAAGAGTGGTGCGATTTGCGGACCAATATTACATTACATGGACGTTATTGATTAGGGATAACAAATGAAAGATTTCATTTCTCATATTCTTTTCTCATTTACAACTGTAGCTGCAGTTCACATCAAGTAGCGAGTACTAGATAAAAATTATCGAAATAGGATACAGAACGTTAAAGCAGGTCGTTCTAGTTTGGGACTACAATGTTAATGTTTTCATCTTCAACAGCGATTCATTTATCAACTAACTTAAGCTAGTATTGTTGCTTCTTGGTTATGAGCTTTTATAAAAGCCTTTGCTATACGAGGGTGCTGATACAGTGGTTAGAACTCTCGAGTCTTATCCGTTGGGAGTGAGATTCCGATACCTGTTAGGCCAAACTGTTATACATTGTTTTACTGGCTGGGACGGTCATTTACAAAGGGCATCAACTGCTGCATATTTTACCTCTAACTGAGCTAGATAACCACGTCCGTGACAGCACTCTAACCCTTTCCGCTCCGCTTATTCACAGCCGCGTTAGTTGCTTCTGGATGTAGACTATAGCTAAAAAGCCAATTACAGAACGATAAAGAAGTAGTCTTTGTACAACATTTCAAAATTTTTTTATTTGTTTAGGATTACATCAGACACACTTCAACACTTGCTGAACTCGACCACAGATATTTACGTTCATAACACTGCTTTCAAACAAATTGTCGGACGTAACGCTAAATTTCTGACGGTATTCTCGGAAATCAGCTAAAATGAAGTAATTAAATATTGTTAATTCACCTATTTTACAATATTTATATAATGCATCGTTCAGTGTTGAAATATGTTTCAGAGTTTTCGTCTCGAATGAATCTTGTACGTTTCATAGTGGAACTATCAGAAACATGGGAAGCATGTTATCAAACTACAGTTTACATTAATACGAGCACCACGTAGGAAGTGATACCGGTTAATATTCATTTATGAGCATTAGTCTTACTCTCGATTGTTTCACGTAGCACTTTTTTCTTAAGTGAGGAAATTCACTCGCTGTGAATTGGAAACACAGAACAAATACTTCTGGCAGGGAACGAGGTCTCGCATTCCTTCCGATTTATGCATTCCGGAACTGACGACTGGTCAGCAGAAGGCAGCAATAAAAACTCGACGTGATCACATCGTTATTCTGTCTTTAAATAAATGGTACCATTCGCCGATAGGATTATAGACCACTGGCAAGTTAAATGAACGAATCTGCTCGATCTAAGAACCCAGTCGTCGAAGGGACCCTAAACTCTAATCTTCTTTCTTTTTTGTCTGCTAGAATTGGTAAATAGCGACACATTCACTCAGCACCATGGAATCACTTTTCAAGTTCCCTGTAGTAATTAAGAGTGCCATTGACGATCTGATGCCTCTCCTGCTGGAAACTATGTTGATAAGCGAATCTATTCCTTGTTAAGAAATGCCTCTTACTCGTTGGCTGTTGCACCTGAAATCCCTTTTGCCTGATTCATAACACATAATATTAGTGACGTCAAAGTGACGTTACCTTCAACCTTGAGATTAGCGATTAAGGAGAAGGCAGGATGCCCTATTGGGAGTCCCATTGGAAAGAATAATCGCATCTGGTACCTACTTGTAGAGCACGGGACACACACAGAAATGCTGCGCAGTTATGTATACAACTTAGGGGCTGCGCTCGACTGCGGTATGTATATCACTCGAAGGAGCTGCGTGGTGGTCTCTAACCGAACAGAGACTCCTATACGATCAAATTTCAAATGCAACCACTTTGGATTCTTTCTCTGGGAAGCAATTTAAGGCTTTTATTAACTGCTTACTGAGTTCCCTTCTCGTACGTATAATAGTAGTGGCGAAAAGGAAGTAATTTAATAAACGTTGAAGGATATCTTCCAGGTATGTGTCTAATTTTTAGCAGTTGTAGCATTTCTGTGGTGTGTGTGTGTGTGTGTGTGTGTGTGTGTGTGTGTGTGTATGTGTCTGTGTCTCTGTGTGTGCTGAAAAAGCTTTCTGCAATCATAATAGGCAGATCATGCCGTGGAAGTTTTGCTTTAATCGCAACTAGCTTGCCGAGTCTGTCATGATATCCACCGTAAGCTTCCTGTATGATAAAATACGGCATTCTTTCTGTGTCTGCAAATAGTGCAATGTGTACAATACTAAATAAATGTGCAAAGACCGAGCGAAGTGGCGACGCTAGATCTCGTGATTCGCTATAGTGCAGCTATTTTTCGATTCTAACTCTAACTCGTATCCCGTCCCTATTTAACTCTTCGCCGACGTGACGTTAAATCCTAATATTCCATCCTTTTTCACAATAAATGTTTCAGTATCGGCTGCTTGATGTAATAGTAAAAATCAGACCAAGATTGACTTCACTGCATCTGGTTAGCTACGTAAAACTATATTCACAAGACAACTCCTTTCGAGTATGATCCAGTTCTCGCTCTCACGCTTATCTGCTTGGTCGCTCCCCCCCTCCCCGCTTAAACCAGAAACGAAATAGTAAACGAAATGTTATATATTTTCCTCCGTTCTCTTATGTGTAATCGTCTACCTAATTTTTATATTTCTTTAATATAATGCAAAAAGTGTACGTCAGTTACCAGCTATAACGAACGAAAACTTTTACATTTTATTATGAAACTATGTTCATAGATGGGAATATTGAACTTTAATAGTCTAACAACTTCTTTTGTGAAACAAGGTCTCAAATGAAGATTGAAGTAGCTCGTTAAAAACACCGCAGTAAAAAGTGAATAATATATTTCACTATAATATGGCATGTCATCAATTGAAGCCTATCAGCGCACCGTTACTTTTCAAGAGGAAATCATGAAGTTCAAGCACCCATAGACAGATAAATTATAGCTTTTATGTTATCCGGGGGTTGGTTACAATAGCCACTGATTTGTTTTGCTCCACGTATAAGAACACGAATGTAATTCGATTGAAAACGATATAATAAGACTGTACTGACTATTAACAGTTTTACCTGAATAGTTGGAAAAATTTGGAGGGCTCAACAAGATTGTTACACTTCACATACTGTATAAGTAATTCATAGGGAACACTACTGTAATTAAAAAGTTTCCAAGAAATGGATAAGATAACTTCTTTACGTTTAGCAATGTAAACACTAACCAGTACGGCTGGTATTATGGAGATAATTTAGAAGTAAGTAGTCGTTAATATCGCAGAAGTGGTTAAGTCAATTTTGGTAAGGATTTCGTTAGGTGATAGGTAATTAGAACTACACTCCTGGAAATTGAAATAAGAACACCGTGAATTCATTGTCCCAGGAAGGGGAAACTTTATTGACACATTCCTGGGGTCAGATACATCACATGATCACACTGACAGAACCACAGGCACATAGACACAGGCAACAGAGCATGCACAATGTCGGCACTAGTACAGTGTATATCCACCTTTCGCAGCAATGCAGGCTGCTATTCTCCCATGAAGACGATCGTAGAGATGCTGGATGTAGTCCTGTGGAACGGCTTGCCATGCCATTTCCACCTGGCGCCTCAGTTGGACCAGCGTTCGTGCTGGACGTGCAGACCGCGTGAGACGACGCTTCATCCAGTCCCAAACATGCTCAACGGGGGACAGATCCGGAGATCTTGCTGGCCAGGGTAGTTGACTTACACCTTCTAGAGCACGTTGGGTGGCACGGGATACATGCGGACGTGCATTGTCCTGTTGGAACAGCAAGTTCCATTGCCGGTCTAGGAATGGTAGAACGATGGGTTCGATGACGGTTTGGATGTACCGTGCACTATTCAGTGTCTCCTCGACGATCACCAGTGGTGTACGGCCAGTGTAGGAGATCGCTCCCCACACCATGATGCCGGGTGTTGGCCCTGTGTGCCTCGGTCGTACGCAGTCCTGATTGTGGCGCTCACCTGCACGGCGCAAAACACGCATACGACCATCATTGGCACCAAGGCAGAAGCGACTCTCATCGCTGAAGACGACACGTCTCCATTCTTCCCTCTATTCACGCCTGTCGCGACACCACTGGAGGCGGGCTGCACGATGTTGGGGTGTGAGCGGAAGACGGCCTAACGGTGTGCGGGACCGTAGCCCAGCTTCATGGAGACGGTTGCGAATGGTCCTCACCGATACCCCAGGAGCCACAGTGTCCCTAATTTGCTGGGAAGTGGCGGTGCGGTCCCCTACGGCACTGCGTAGGATCCTACGGTCTTTGCGTGCATCCGTGCGTCGCTGCGGTCCGGTCCCAGGTCGACGGGCACGTGCACCTTCCGCCAGCCACTGGCGACAACATCGATGTACTGTGGAGACCTCACGCCCCACGTGTTGAGCAATTCGGCGGTACGTCCACCCGGCCTCCCGCATGCCCACTATACGCCCTCGCTCAAAGTCCGTCAACTGCACATACGGTTCACGTCCACGCTGTCGCGGCATGCTACCAGTGTTAAAGACTGCGATGGAGCTCCGTATGCCACGGCAAACTGGCTGACACTGACGGTGGCGGTGCACAAATGCTGCGCAGCTAGCGCCATTCGACGGCCAACACCGCGGTTCCTGGTGTGTCCGCTGTGCCGTGCGTGTGATCATTGCTTGTACAGCCCTCTCGCAGTGTCCGGAGCAAGTATGGTGGGTCTGACACACCGATGTCAATGTGTTCTTTTTTCCATTTCCAGGAGTGTATAACGGCTAGATCTGTCTAGTAGAGAACCTAATTTTGGTGGATATCCTCCATAAGAACAATGCAGCATTGATTGCCTGTATTGCAATATGATAGCTATTCCATACTTCATGCTATAAGTTGCCATTTCTGGCATTTTCAACAGGCAGATATTTTAGGGTGGCCCACAGGGTCCCTAAAATTTTACCTCTGAAAACGTGTAACGATCTGAACGTTAGCGATGGATTCAATCAACCCTGTGCCTCTCTCCGTTGACGAAGTCGGTGTCTACTGATTTCTCTCACATCGGAACCTGAATCGACTTTTTCACCAATGCTCGAGAAGATATGGAACTGCATTTCAGGCAAAATGTTTCAAATGGCTCTGAGCACTATGAAACTTAACATCTGAGGTCATGAGTCCCCTAGAACTTGAAACTACTTAAACCTAACTAACCTAAGGACATCACACACATCCATGCCCGTGGCAGGATTCGAACCTGCGACCGTAGCGGTAGCGCGGTTCCAGACTGAAGCGCCTAGAACCAGTCGGCCACAAAGGCCGTCTATTGCAGGCAGTTTTTATGTACAGCAAAATTACTACAGTAACTTCAAGAAATTATTAAAATCATTCCACTACCTGAGGAAGGAGAGAACAAACTCTTCACGTGGTAAGAACGTAACCGCGTTTTCAGAAACCTTGGACCATCCCAGGATTGTAAAGCAAGTGAAAACTAACGTTGTTGCGACGTACAGGCATGGTAGGTTTAGGGCAGCTCAAGCCGCGAGTTTCCATGAAAAATCCGTCTGCCTCACAAGAAACTAAATCAGTACTTTCCGAAAATACCCTTTTCCTAGTCATCGTTGTCATCATCATCGTCACTTTCAGAGTTTTGGTGAAACGCCTATTTTGACTTCCTTAGCCTTATTCATGTCATCTCTACTTGGTTTCCGACTTCCTTTTGCATCTGGTGCGTATTTTATGGCTCATACTGTTAATAGCCACTATTCTTCCAATATAATTTCATATTAGTCTATTATATCAATCATTAGCTGAACTATTAATTTTGTAATATCTTTATTTTTAGTTTTATAAAATTTTGTTCTCTCTTTCACAGCCTTTAGGAATTTCGTTTCAGACACTTTATTTTTCTGTTGTTTACTGAGTGTTCAAGTCTTATGGACTTAGAGAGGTACAGTAACGACCATAGTTTTATAAATATAACTGTAGTTTATTTCTTCGCCTTATTTTTTAGAATTCTGTGTACACTGGCACACACATATTTGAATTTTACAAGCTATTTATCTGCATCTTTTAGGTAACGTACGTGATTTCAAAGATATTTTGGTCTTTTTAGTTGTTCCATGCTGTTGTTATTACAGTTATTAGTGCGGAGACTGGTTTGATGCAGATCTCCGCGCTGGTTTATTGTGTGAACGTCTCTTTACCTCTGTATAACAACTGCAGCCTGCAATTACAAAATCTAATATTCTTTGGTTCCACGAGGTATCTCTATCAACTGATCTATTTTTTTGGTGCGATTGTGCCACAGTTTTCTTCTTTCCGCAATCAGATTCACTAGCTCCTCATTATTTATTCGATATATCCATCCAATCTCCAGTATAGCTGTCCAGCACTACATTTCAAAAGCTTCTATTCTCTTCTTGTTGACGTGTTTATTGTCCACGTTTTATTTCAGAAGGAGACGGCACTCCAGGCAATCACTCTGAGAAAAGACTTCGTAACATTGAAATTTATATCTGCGTTAACATATTTCTGTTTTTCAGAAATACTTTTCTTGCCATTCCTAGTCTGAAGTTGAGATCCTCTCTCTTGTTCCATCAACGTGTCGTAATGTGGTCTTGATCTTAGAGGTTCGATTCCTGTAAATTCCAATACTTTTGCATTATCAGTCGACATCTTCATATTATATTCTTCTTGCCGTAAACTCAGTTGGTGAACAGCAGTATGGATGTAAATCTGCGTCAACACGTACAATTCATTTTCTTAGCCTATATTTCAAAGTAGGCGTCTGCGGCTCATACAGTGGAGTGGCAGCTGCAGCCTTCTGGGAGGCGAGCGCCAGTTACACAAACACTGGCCGAGCGCTGCGCGTGGCAGGTGATGGCAAGGAAGGGTCAAGGCATTAAGACGCCACGCGAGCGCCGGGATTAGTCGCGAGTGGCCTGTGGCTGGCAGCAAAAGCCAGGCCAGGCGCAGGGTGGGTCTGGCAGGTGACCGCAGCAGCACGTGCTCTGCTGTCCTCACAAACGGCACTTGGCGCCGCAGGGCGCATAAACGTGGTCTGGCGAAACACCTCTTTAAGGAGCAGGGGCGCCCCTCTCTTAATGCGTTCAATGAATCGTACTTCTTCATACCCACATTACATGGAAATTCGAAATACTAGTGGTAGTCATAAATTTATAATAATCATGTCGGACACATGAAGTCGCGACCATGGAACTTGGTGATAGTACTTCACTACATATTCGTCATTCAAAGGGTCATACTTTTCCCAGCTGTGGATGACTAGACGGTAGAAATGGTCACTTGGTTGTGTTTATGCGTTGTGGATGTTCAGGAACGGTTCCACCTCGAAAATTCTGGAAAATTTTGCCACGCAATGGTTTCTTGTTAAAATTAAAATTTCTTTTTACAAAAATCTTTTAATGCCTAGATATAATTTTTCATAAGATAATTAAGATACGATTAGTTAGATCTGTAAACAAGAAAAATACAGAAAATCGATGTATAAGAGCCGCTTTACAACGTAATATTCAAGATAAAAATGTTTGAAGAAATCACAGAAAACGAAGTTGAACTCCAGTACTCTAGTAAAAATTAGAATCGTAGGTTAAGGAAACAACATGTACAGGGTACTAGAAAATGATAACAACAAAAGTCAAGGGGTTGTAGAGGATATCTTGAAGAAAAAATTGAGGGTGGAAACCCATGCCCAGAAATGTCATCCAACAACGCTACAGAACGTCGAAGTTACGGGTGCCGGCGCCTGCCGCTAGACTAGCCCTTCGACAGCAAACATGACTTTGTATATTGTCGGAACGAAGACGGAACGCCTCGAAATGTTGTCAGTTGTTCAGTAAATGCGACTGATTGCGATGATCGCCAGTGGACAAAATGGAGTTAGCTACTGCCTAGACATGCCTTGTCTCATATGAATGTGATGCTTCGTTTCCTCGATGAATGATAGTTTCGGACACGGGGCTCTATATGCAGCTTATTTCTCTCCTGGAAACCTCTAAAATATCCTGTGATTTTCGGTGTACAGGAGAAAAATAAACTTCAGATGGAAACCCGTGTCTGAAACCGTCATCCATCGAGGCAACAGGGCGTTTCATTCATAGGAGACAAGGCATGTCTACGCAGTAGCTAGCTCCATTTTCTTCATTGGCGATCGTATAAATCAATCGCAGTCACTGATTGATAAACAACATCGCAAGACGTTCCGCCTACGATCCGTCAGCGTACATAGTTACGTTTATTGCCTAGTGGCAGGCGCCCGCGGCTCTAACTTCGATGCTCTATAGTGTCGTTAATGATATTTCCGGACACGGGATACTATTCTCGATTTGTTCTTCTCAAGATACCTTCTACGTCCCCTTGATAATTTTCGCTGTCATTTTGTAACAGAATATATAAAAAATGCTTACAGTAAACTTTACAGTATTAAACCGACAAAGAATTATGCTTTTATTGTTCCCTACCACGCCCATATTAAATGCCGGATGAACACAAACTGGATGTACCAGCGATAATCGTCACGCGAGTGACGTGCATTTGTGCAGCAAATAACATGAAGAAGAAGTTTGTTGCTACCAGCATCAACAAAACTGAGCCAGGCAGTACACCCGTAGGTATACACAAAAACAAAATAATTCCTTAAATATTAGGTTGTATAAAGTTTTTTCTAAGACGATTTTCTGTATTTTGCTTGCTCACAGATCTTAAGATGGGTAACAACCGAATCTAGCCAGTCATTTAGCGATTAAAAAACTTTGGTGAAAAAATTTTAAAATCTTAACAAAATACATAAAGATTCTTTCTTCTTCATACAATCAATCACTACTAATGGATTTTTCATCCGAGGAATTAGGAAGAAGTCTCTGTTTGCCATATCAGGAGATTTTGCGGCCTGAGACCAATTTTGACAGCGCAGAGAAGCAGCGTATGCGACTGTGCACTACGTAGGATGGTCTGCGTCTGTCGTGGAGCAGGAATACCCCTTTGTACAGCTTTTTGCGACGCTTCATCTTGACAGCCGCAAATGACCTCGTCAGGAGGTATCAGTAGAATGCTCCCGTGGCGGATTACCCGGTACGGCATTAAGCTGTCGGCACCAAACAAAGACTACCGAATAAGAGAACGCCAAGCGAAGTGGCGTTGTGGTTAACATGCTGGGCTCGCATTCTGGAGGACGAAGGTTCAATGCAGAAGACAGTTTATCGGATGATAGTCCATTCCACTGAAGGGCTGCAGCATTTTGTTTTATCCCCTTCGAGGTGTGCTGCTATACTGTGGAGTGGAAATTTCAGTGCATTCAGGATAGCAGACATGCACCTGCAAACAAAGAAAAAATTAATGACGTAACTCCATGTTTGTAGAGGTAAGAATTAAAAGTAGAAGACCAGCTCTCGAAGTCAACCAGGAGATAAGCGATCTGTTGTAAATTTTTATTTATCTTAGGGATTGGAAAACCATGAAATCAAGATCGCACATGAAATCTTCTTTATCTGGACTGATTACTAACTTTGGTTAACAATCTAGTCATCTTCTGATCATAAAACATTTTTGATTAGTGTTGGTTCCATTACGGCTTTACATGTCGTTAAAATCTTTGTTAAAATTACAGTGCCGACACGCGACATAATTAAAAACATCTTTTAATCATTCATGGCCAGTGTAATTGAACGATGGTCATAAAACAGAGGCGTTATGCCGTTACAACTAAATAATGTAAATACTGATTGTGTCAGCTACTGACATGTAACTACAAAACGCCTTTGTTTTATGATCATCTTCAATTACGCTAGTCATGAATGATGAAAAGTTGTTTTTAATTACGTCATATGTGGGTGTTGTCATTTCAATAAAGATTTTAACGGCGAATAAAGCTGTAATGGCACCAACACTAATCAAGAATGTTTTATGATTTGACGATGGCTAGGTTGTTAGCCGAAGCTAGTAATCAATCCAAATAAAGAAGATTTCATGTGCGATATTGATTTCATCGCTTTTCAATCCCTAATACAAATAACAAAAGAAACTTGTCGTAATATACGAAAACAGGGACAAAGAGTTAAAAATAGACAGACCTTAAGAGGTGGATTGAATATAGTAGGTCAGAATTGAACAGTGTCACATTTAAATATGTGAATTGTAATACGTTTTATCATAATGATGTGGATGAAAAATTATAACTTTCAAGAGACATGCTGAACGAGACACAAAACTACAAAAACAGCTTGGGGCCTGAAACCGCTTTTGGTTTTTAGAAGAAAAAGAAGAGTGCATGCAGCTACTACTTACATTTTATTGAAAATCAGTGCTACACTTGAGGAACCTGCATCAACATGCTCCGCAAGCAGGACAAGAATTTGGAATTTTTTCTTCTTGTCAACAGAGGATGGTTCATGACTTTAGGTCAGGGCTTCACAGCAAACATGCTTCGTAAGCAGACGGTGCGCGGAGGATTGTGAACAACGAGTGCTGTACCCCCTCCATCATCACAGGGAATAGGGTAAAGGGCCATATGGAGAGTTGTGTAAACTAGTACGTCGATCCTGAGGCAAGTGTTTGAATAAATCTAGACTTCTATATTCCCTGTCACGTTAGAGATCTATTACTTCAAGCTGCAAATCACACGGTACTGGAAGCTTTCTCATTTTCCCGTTTAGTTGTTCTGCGAATCCTCATTTTTAGCACCCCGTCTGTAGACACTTAAACTAATAAATTCCATGACAAACCAGTATTTTCTACACTTTCTTCAGCGCTGTTAAGAACGTCATGTTAGCTGTGTGCCTGCGGTATCTACACTTCCATAGAGTGCTAAGGAATATGCAACAAACAAAGATTTTTCAATCTGACACTGAACTCGTGTGCCATAACCATTGTGCGCTGCATCATTGTCATGTTTGATAACGGCAACACCCGAAATTGTTCTACCTGATGTGGACATAAACGTTTATTTGCAATTGCCAAGTACTCTTTAATTAAATCATCATCCGTGAAAGGGCATAGGCATAGGTAAAAGTAGTGCAGTTTTGTATTATTTCATCTTCTTCTTCATCTTCAGTGAGCTTCCCTTTAAGTCGTGTAACCTCTTGTAGACCCTCAGATCCGTCAAATTTTCCATTTCCGTATTCTCTGACGTGTTGAGACGTGCAGCGCCTTTGTAAATAGAACTTCCTGAACGTTTTTCATCATTTTACGACGCACTAAACATTTTACGAACCAACCTTTTTGTGTAAAATGATAAGATTCCTGGTACTGTGGGCTGAAGTGTTAAGAATTTATATAGTTACACAATGCCAGCTCGCCACTGCAGGTATTAGCCGGCAAGGCACCACTGTCAAAACTAGCGCTCCCTTATTTCACAGTTGGCGCTACTCCCGTGCTGTCGCGACCACTTGATGCTCGTGCATTCCTCTCACTCCTCATCACGCCGAACCTGCTGTGCCTGCGAGCAAAAGCGTGAAAGAGCGCGAGTGCTGAAGCTAAGAATCAGCCAGTTGTTAAGCCCTGCATTAGTTGGACCATAGTTAATCAGTTTTATTTTTCTGTCCTGTATTTGCCTTAAGTAAACTTACATCGCTATTGCTCACCAATCAGTTAACCTTTGGTATTATATTTATTTTTTAATTTCAGTCTGTCATTTGGCACAGAATCATTTACACATTAAATATCAGACATGTAACAAACCATTTTCTATTCGTTGTTTTCGTTGGGCACAATCCTTCTATTTTTTCTGCTGAATTAAACACAGTTATACACTGAAGAGCCAAACTGGTACACCTGCATAATATCGTTTAGGGCTCCCACGAACACGCAGAAGTGCTGCAACATGACATGGCATGGACTCGACTAATGTCTGAAGTAGTGCTGGAGGGAACTGACACCATGAATCCTGCAGAGCTCTCCATCAATCCGTAAGAGTACGAGCGGGTGGAGATCTCTTCTGAACAGCACGTTGCAAGGCATCCCAGGTATGCTCAATAATGTTCATGTCTGGGGAGTTTGGCGGCCAGCGGAACTGTTTAAACTCAGAAGAATGTTCCTGGAGCCACTCTGTAGCAATTCTAGACGTGTGGGGTGTCGCATTGTCCTGCTAGAACTGGCCAAGTCCGTCGTAATGCACAATGGGCGTGAATGGATGCAGGTGATTAGACAGGATGCTTACGTACTTATGATCTGTCAGAGTCGCATCTAAACGTATCAGGGATCCCATATCTCTCCAACTGCACACGCCCCACACCATTACAGAGCTTACACCAGTTTGAACAGTCTTCGCTGACATGCAGGATCCGTGGATTAATGAGGTTGTTTCCGTACCCGTACATCCGCTCAATACAATTTTAATGGAGACTTGACTGACCAGGCAACAAGTTAACAGTCATCAACAATTCAGTGTCAGTGTTGACGGGCCCTGGCGAGGGGTAAAGCTTTGTGTCACGAGGGTACAAGAGTGAGCCTTCGGCTCATAAGCCCATATCGACGATGTTTCGTTAAATGGTTCGCACACGGAAGCTTGTTGTTGGCCCAGCTTTGAAATCTGCCGAAGGGATCTCACTTCTATCACGTTGAACGATTCTCTTCAGTCGTCGTTGATCCCGTTCTTGCAGCATCTTTTTCCGACCGCAATGATTTCGGCTATTTGATATTTTACCGGATTTCTGAGATTCACGGTACACTCGTACGAGAAAATCCCCACTACATCGCTACCTCGGAGATTCTGTCTCCCATCGCTCGTGCGCCGATTATAACACCTTAAACCTTGATAACCTGCCATTGTAGCTGCAGCAACCCATCTAACAACTGCACTAGACTCTTGTTGTCTTATATAGGCAGTGCTGACCGCAGCACTGTATTCTGCCTGTTTATACATGTATTTGAATACGCATGCCTATACCAGTTTATTTGGCGGTTCAGTGTATATGAAGTACAATAGGAAAGTAAACAGAAAGACGTAGCTATCTAAGACGTAATCAGGGAGCACACAGGTTACCAAAGAAAAGAAAAGTGCCATGGCATAAACTTTTTGTAAATGAAGAACTCTGACATAATTCTCAAGAACTGAAATAAATATTCTCCGCCACCGTGTTAGTAATATCTATGTATGCCCAACACTGCTCCCAACTCCATTTTCAAGCTCTGATTAATATTCTTGAGAGTTGAATGTGATTCAGTTTAGCACTACATGTGCTGATGGGATAGTTTCGCCGTGATCTGTCACAATTAGTATGTCTCCATCGATAACAATGTCAGCTCATGTAAAGAAGCACTCTTGATGTAGAATTATCATCCTTGATAACAACTATCTGTTGCAGCACGTATTAATAAATGTTCAAAGATGTAGCAGTAAGCTGGTGTAAGCCTGTAAAACCATAGAGGACACATACCACACCTTCGTGCGTTTGATACTTCATACATGAGAGATCACAGCTTCGTCGACCGTGTAGCTAAGACTAGTAGGTGTCCGTAGCGGAGAGGGGGCTCGATGCCGGCAGGTCGCGAATGATAATTTTTTGTGGACGCGTCGGCGGAGAGGACAGTAACTCGACCCGCGGGCCACACACAATGCAGCAGCAGCCAATAAACGCGCGCCTCAGACACACGAGACGGCCACGAGGCGCATACCTGCCGCTCACGTCCCACCGCCGGTAGGCTGCTGGCCCGTGCATCCGGCATAACGCGCTGGGAACACACGGCTGCGCCAGCCGCCGCTTCCAACCGCTACGTTAGAGACCAACGCCGCATAGAGCCAATGGAAGTCAGAGATGCAGTAGTCGCAGGCAGAACTTCATTGTGAAATAACTGGCAGTGGAGCTCAGCAATACTTTATAATTATGATACTTAGATGCCTCGTTTCGTTCGTGAAATCCAGAAGGCAGCAGGCAGTTGCAAGTTATTTCATAACTTGTCAAAAGTAATCTCGTAGGAGCCTGCGGTCTAACGCACGGCTTTCCGGGCGGTAAGGAGCGCCTGGTTCCCGGCACGAATCCGCCCGGCGGATTTGTGTCGAGGTCCGGTGAACCGGCCAGTTTATGGATGCTTTTTAGGCGGTTTTCCATCTGCCTCGGTGAATGCGGCCTGGTTCCCCTTATTCCGCCTCAGTTACACTATGTCGGCGATTGCTGCGCAAACAAGTTCTCCACGTACGCATACACCACCATTACCCTACCACGCAAACATAGGGTTTACACTTGTCTGGTATGAGACGTTCCCTGGGGGGTCCACCGGGGGCTGAACCGCACAACAACCCTCGGTTCGGTGTGGGGCGGCGGAGGGGTGAAGTGGACTACGGTAGTCGTCGTGGGGTTGTGGCCCACTGCAGCTGCGGCGGGGACGGAGCCTCTCCGTCGTTTCTAGGTCCCTGGTTAACATACAATACAATACAATACAATATAATCTCGTAGGAGGCGGGTGAGGTGATTGGCAAGGTCTTTGGCACATTAAATTAAAAAAACACGTAATTTAATACCCTTTATTAAATCAGTAATTAATGTACACTCGACCCAAAACAATACGGGATTAATCAAGACGGAAAATTTAAAAATACTACTTCACAGCCTGTATCAACAAGTAAATATTGGAAGTTATCATTACAGTGTATTTCGGCGAATAAGACGACCTTCAGATAAGACGAAGTATAAATTTTCGGCAAAGATATGTTGTTTCACCGTATTCCCCGTTTATAAGACTATACCCAAATTATCAATTGCTAGTAAATTTAGTGATCATCTGGATAATAATATGCGCGCTGATTCGGATAATGACCCTGAGTATTTATAAAACCGTCATTTTGGACATAGCCGCTGCGTACTATTAAACAATTGGTACGGTTGCACACATCATAAATCAAAAGCCTCCTTCAGCACTGTTACGGTTTTGCCTGTAGAAGAACGTGACGAATAACGAATGCAATCGCCGTAAAATTTACAAAGCGTGTGCTTGATGATGAAATAAACCAAAAGAAGGAAATACGGAGGAAGATCCAAGTTAAAGGTCATAAAAGAGGCTAACGAATCGAAAGACTGTTCCACGGCAAGGAGGAGGAGGAGGAGATTAGTGTTTAACATCCCGTCGACAACGACGTCATTAGAGACGGAGCACAAGCTCGGATTAGGGAAGGATGGGGAAGGAAATCGGCCGTGCCCTTTCAAAGGAACCATCCCGGCATTTGCCTGAAGTGATCTAGGGAAATCACGGAAAACCTAAATCAGGATGGCCGGACGCGGGATTGAACCGTCGTCCTCCCGAATGCGAGTCCAGTGTGCTAACCACTGCGCCACCTCGCTCGGTCCCACGGCAAGGGCTTTCGATAAAACAGAGAAGATGGTAGGGCTGGTTCAAATGGTTCAAATGGCTCTGAGCACTATGGGACTCAACTGCTGAGGTCATTAGTCCCCTAGAACTTAGAACTAGTTAAACGTAACTAACCTAAGGACATCACAAACATCCATGCCCGAGACAGGATTCGAACCTGCGACCGTAGCGGTCTTGCGGTTCCAGACTGCAGCGTCTTTAACCGCACGGCCACTTCGGCCGGCAAGATGGTAGGGGACTGGCGAAATAACGAAGATGCTATTTAAAAAATGCCAATGAAAAAGTATTCTCTGAGGAGAAGAATAGCTTGCTAGTCAGATTTAGAAAGCAACGTTGCAGAATGGGCACAAGAAGAGAGGCAGAGTTGGTTTTTTGCTACAAGAAATGTGATTAGGGCTTATGCATTGGAATGGGCAAGAGACAATCCAGAGACGGCAAAGAATTTAAAACTTCGGTAGCTTGGTGAAATTCTTTCATGAACAGAAAAAAATCTGGTAATAAGACAAAAAACAAAAATTGCGCAGCAATTATAAAAAGATCTTGACCACAAAGTTACGTGATTAGATAAGCTTGTTATTCGCATGAGGCAAAAACACAACTTTCCACTATCTCATATTGGAGATATGGATGAAACATCGATGAACTTCGATACGAAGTTGGAAACAAAAGACGTGAAAACTGTTCAAGTCAGAAGGACAGGCCATGAAATGAACAGATTTATAGCAGTATTAACATGCATGGCAGAGGGACCAAAGTTAAAGGCTATGGTCATTTTTAAGCGGAAAACCATTCCTAGAATAAAATTGTTACCAGACATTTTTGTACATTTTCACGAAAGGAGATGGATGGACGAGAATGATGTAAAATTGTGGTTGGAAGATGTGTGGCAGCAATGCGGCAATTGGATGATGAGTAGCGAAAAGTCGTATACGACAGGAGGAGCTATGTGGGCTGCATCACTTGATGTTTTGTGCGATTTCGTGATCAAATCACTCGATCAAGTGACAGCGGAAACAGTGATCAAATCCTTCAAGACGTGTGGCATTTCTAATGCTATGGATGGCACTGTGGACGATTTGTTATGAAATACTGATGACGAGGTGGAAATCGATTCACGAGGTGCAAAGTGGGACCCACATGACGAGCTTCTCAACAACGGAAGTGAGAATGTCCTTGAGGAGCTGCTTTCCTTAGTTTATGATTGTAACGATTTTGCAACGTTTTAAATGCATTGGTGAGTGATTTATTTTATTTTATAATGGTTTTTATTTATAAATTATATCTGTCGTATAAGAAGACCTCGAGTTTGAGTGCCTGTTTTGTGCTTCAAATGCCGAAATATACGTCATATAACTCATTAGGCAAAAGGTTAGTTACAGTATACATATATAAGAAAAAAAAATTTCCTACACTCGCGTTCATATAACTCTGTCACTAGACTGACTGACCTTTAACAAGTTTTAAGTACAATACCATAACAGTTAATCATGTTCAGACCAATACAACAAACGAGTCGAAATAATGCAGCTACATTGCTGCTGCCACGGCTGTACGGCCGCACGGCCCGCAACGAAGGTATCACAGTAATAAAATAAAAAGTAATTAAGTAGTTCAATTAAGAGGTAATCAAGTTCTAGACAAGTTCCACAAGTAACGGTTAACTGTTCTAAGGGCCAGCGGCCATTTTTAGAACCGGAGGAAAGAACTTCCAGGACAAACAACCATCGTTGAGAAATATCTTGAATTTACTTACGTAATGTAAACCTAAACAGGCCTAAGCTTTAAATGTGACGCAAGTCACTTTAAGCAGTCAGTCCAATAGACAGAAAGCAGTAGATGACAGCCACTTTAAATAACGGCCTAAATACCGTTTATACAAGGAGATAAACAATCAGTCAGCAAGTTATAACTGTTTACGCTATTTAAGAGGAAGAGTCCAGAGTGTTAATTTTTGGAGGTACCAACTAAACGAGGATCATAATACTGGTTACTCAAGCGGAGAGGTGTAAGAGACAGTTTTCAATCATGTAAACCCTTATTCACAGTAAAGGCCAACAGCCTGTTTTGAGTTTGAGGAAAGTAAGTGACCCAACATAGTAAGTAACAACAGTATCGATCACAGTCATAAAGTAATAGACTACTGCTAATGACGTGGTAATTAAGATGTCAGTAGATAATTGCACCAACACAAAATCAAGGCCGGCCAGTGTGGCCGTGCGGTTCTAGGCGTTTCAGTCTGGAACCGCGTGACCTCTACGGTCGCAGGTTCGAATCCTGCCTCGGGCATGGTTGTGTGTCATGTCCTAGGTTAGTTAGGTTTAAGTAGTTCTAAGTTCTAGGGGACTGATGACCACTGATGTTAAGTCCCATAGTGCTCAGAGCCATTTGAACCATTTTTGAACAAAATCAAGAAATCAGACGCACTATTTACAACGTACAACCTTTGAAATAAAAGGGGCACAATAGTATGCGAACAAGTCAGGTGGAGGAAAACGTACCTCAATGCAAGCAAGTAATGGTGCCGATAACAACACATTTAATAATAATGCTATGGTATCTGCGCATGAAAACACAAACCCTGTGGGCCACGCAGTTTAGTCACGTAACTCATCCGGTAATTTACCATAAAACCTACCTAAGGAATGCCGCAAATACAAGATCAAATAACAGTAAATGCTACAAAGAGATTCACCTTTTGAGACAATGTCAGCCACAACATATAAATAGCCGCAAACGAACAATCAGCGAGACCACTCGTTTAACATCTCCACAGTAAATATTAAAATCAGTCGTCTAAGTTCATATTGCGGCAATCGAGATTCAGATGGTTCAGAAGTTTAATGCCATGGCTGCCGGAAATTTATGACACGAATTACATACACGAAAGAAACAAAACAAAACTACTGGAAATTGGCTGTCCCGAATTGTGTAGTCGCCACACACATATGCACACAGTATAATTGCTTGCTACAATTCGACATCTGCATCTACATCTACATGGATACTCTGCAAATCGCATTTAAGTACCTGGCAGAGGGTTCATCGAACCACCTTCACAATTCTCTATTATTCAAATCTCGTATAGCGCGCGGAAAGAACGAACACCTATATCTTACCGTACGAGCTTTGATTTCCCTTACTTTATCGTTGTGATCGTTTCTCCCTATGTGGGTCGGTGTCAACAAAATGTTTTCGCATTCGGAGGAGAAAGTTGGTGATTGGAATTTCGTGAGAAGATTCCGTCGCAACGAAAAACGCCTTTCTTTTAATGATGTCCAGCTCAAATCCTATATCAATTTTGTGACACATTCTCCCATATTACGCGATAATACAAAACGTGCTGCCCTTCTTCGAACATTTTCGATGTACTCCGTCTGTCCTATCTGGTAAGCATCCCACACCGCGCAGCAACATTCTAAAAGACGACGGACAAGCGTAGTGTAGGCAGTCCCCTTAGTAGATCTGTTACATTTCCTAAGTGTCCTGCCAATAAAACGCAGTCTTTGGTTATGCTTCCCCACAACAGTTTCTGTGTGTTCCAATTTCAGTTGTTCGTAATTGTAATACCTAGGCATTTAGTTGAATTTACGGCCTTTAAATTAGCCTGATTTATCGTGTAACCGAAGTTTAACGAATTCCTTTTAGCAGTCATGTGGATGACCTCACACTTTTCGTTATTGAAGGTCAACTGCATTTTCACACCATTCAGATATCTTTTCTAAGTTGTTTTAAAATTCGTTTTGATCTTCTGATGACTTTATTAGTCGATAAACGACAGCGTCATCTGCAAACAACCTAAGACGGCTGCTCAGATTGTCTCCCAAATCGTTTATATAGATAATGAACAGCAAAGGGCCTATAGCACTACCTTGGGGATACTATAGCAGCAAAACAGTTTAATAAGTCTTGGACCACCACTAAGGCCTACACACCTTCTATATTCAATGTACACAGTAATGACAACTTGCGAACAGAATGTTGAATCATTAGAGCCCGCCTGAACCCACAGGTCTGTCATTCACCAGAAGGTGCCGTCGTGAACGAATCCACAGAGCGCCCTCTCAACGGATCTTAACTCAAGCTTGTAACCTCCCCACCGTAATTTAAAAGAAAATGACAATACTTAATACAAATGGGAGCCGAGTGTAACCTCGCCCACAATTATTTTAAAATGAAATGACAATATTATTTAGAAATCCTAATGGACATTGCGCTAAGCGTAACCTGCCCACAATGAAATGTACTGACAATGGCAACAAAAATGTGAAATTCGCAATCTGACTCAAATGTAAATTCTTCACAAAAATTAAAGTCCATTCAGTGATAAGAAAATTCAATTAAACCGAAATATCGGTCTTTGGCCCTGTGTAAAACAATCAGAATTAAATTCTTACCTCAGTATAACTGGATGTCAAATTTCTGCTCTTATCTTTGCGCACGGCTTGGAGGAACTGCATTGCAAATAATAATATTCCTTTTTTCTGTGATTTTACTGAAAATTTTCTTTAAAAGAAGTGGAATGAAATGGGAAGTGCAATTAAATCTTTAGTTCAATAAAAAATAAAATTTTTGAAAAATGCTTTTCAAATCAAAATTATTATTGGGGGATTTGTTGGAGATTAATTACAATAAATAAATTTTACATTATCTAATGATTATATTAATTAACAGTATACCTCATTCAGCATCTTGACCAGTGTTGCCGACCGCCTACATCACACAACCGCACTGGGCTGCTACTCCTGACCGACCGCTCTGCATGACGACTATTAGCGTACTGCACTACACGACTACTACTGGCGACTGCTCGCAACTAAACCGAGCTACAGACTTCCACGACTACTGACAGAGTACTGCTCTGCATAGCGACAACTAGCGAACAGCTCGCAACACTCGCGCGGTCAAGCGCATACTCTCTGGTCAGAGACGCTGCAATGTCTCGCCATCGCTGCTGCGTTACATACGTGTTTCATAACCCTCCACTGGGGGGGCAAAAATTTGGCAGCGATGGTGAGTCATTTGGACTTGCCAATCGCGGCAAAATTTTTCATTAATTAATAAACTTCTACAATTTACAGAACATTTAGATGTAGTACATGAATTAGATGTTGTGCACACGCACTAAGTACAAAATATATAAGACAAAGACAAAATGTGAGTACAAAACATAGTAACAAATCAGAAAAAAGTATATACAAATTATTTGACAGATAACAAAGTGCACAGGCACTGAAAATTCTTTAGCATATTCAGAACAAATAAACAGACTGGCAAAAAATATTATGTTGACAAGTGACATGAGTGCACATGCACTGCAGTTGAGAACATATCAGTAAATGATGAAATGTATATACAATTAGTAACAAATGACATAAGTGCATACGCAATTAAGTATTGAATATACAGAATAGTACAAATCATATTGAAAAATGAGAAAAGTGCACATGCACTGAAGTTCAGTAGAAAACATATTAACACCTATCATAAGTGCACATGCACTGTAATTCAGAACATATTATTAAAATAAAAAATGTATATACAATATAAAAGACAAGAGTGTACATATACTGTACTTCAGAACAAAATCGAAAAATGTCTTTAGCATTTTCGCAATAAATAAACATAATGGCAAAAAATCATGTCCACCAGTGCCATAAGTGTACTCGCACTGGAGTTCAGCAAATCGAAAAAAAATGTATAACCCACGAACATAAATGATGTTACCAAAAAAATTTTTTTTTTTATGTGACAAGAATCAGGATAGGAAAAGGAAGGATTGCATCATGGTTGTAGCACTTTAGATTGCACACAGCTGTTCTGAAAGTCCATATCTTTCCACACAAGTACAACACCAAGTGACACAACTTGAAGTTCTTTTCCCATCAGAATTTATCAGCGTAGCCAAGACACTGAATTGTCGTAGTAATATTCCATGTTTTCATTTTGGCAGTACATTTGGTACACCAAACAGTGGGACCATAATAAAGTCTTCATCGCTCACGGTGGTGGACAGCATGTCGTGTCAACACCACGCTCTTACAAGGCACACCAACGTAGAATTAGTGCAAAACCAAAGATAGTGCTCCATGATCACTGGGATAAACAGGACAAAATGGACATTGCAGTAATTCAGGGTAGTTAGCTCATGAGGTGAAGGACATCAAGTCACATAATATTGACAATTACAGACTTAATTAGTAGTTTGTGGCATTCATAGCCCAGTTATTGAACATTTCTGTACCAAGTATGTAGTATTACAGAAAAATGTTCATTAATTGTTTTACATAGAATCAGTAGTCTTCTTTTCCTAGTTACAGAGTATAGCATGGTTAATTAATCATTTGTCATTCCAACAGTATTAATCATTAGCCTTTTCCTAATTATAAAGCATTATTAAACAGTCACATTCCTTTCCAGTTGCAAAGTATAATTAAGAATCATTAACCTTCTCCTAATTACAGTTAATTAATCATTTGTCGTTAATTAATCATTTGTCATTCCAATAGTAAGAATCATTAGTCTTCTCCTAATTACAAAGCATTATTAAACAGTAATTAAGATTCATTAGCCTTCTAATTACAAAGCATAGCATCATTTGTCATTTCAATATAGTAAGAATCATATTCTTTTCCGGTTACAAAGTATAGCATAGTTAATTAATTATGTATCAGTTAATTAATCATTTGTCATTTCAATGTAGTAAGAATCATTAGCCTTTTCCTAATTACAAAGCATTATGAAACAGTCACATTCATTTCCAATAACAAAGTATGAACATTGAAAACAAGAGCTAATTAATGGCATAATTAATAACAATTCGTGGAGTGACATTAATTATTGGCACTCAGTGGCCAGCAAGTATTGAATAGAATAAAACATAGTTCATCATTCAGTATTATTCAGATCATTACGAAATCATTATTAAAAATCAGTTAATTACAGTCATAGCATTAATAATCGTGGGCATTTTAAGTAGTCTCATTACAATAAACAGTGTTCCTCATTCAGTATTATTCAGATCACTACGAAGTCATTATTAAAAATCAGTTAATTACAGTCATAGCATTAATAATCATGGGCATTATAAGTAGTCTCATTACAATAAACAGTGGCAATTATTAGCTAGTGACAAAGCATTATCTTAAATATATATACTTTTTGTCTCATTAAGAGGTCATGACTCAAGTGACATACTATTCAGAGCTAATCAGTATTATTCAGAATTTTCTCAAACTGGTATCACTACTTGGGACTGGTAATACATTTTTTTTTTTTTTTTGTTAGCAATGCATTGCATTGGGATCGATAATTAATTGCTGAGGCATAACACTATTTGTTTTTGACCTATTGCTGCAAATGAGGATAGGGAACGTCATTCGTCATGAGTCAGCTGTAGCAAGGTTATGCAACAAGGCAGTATATGTGATCACATTCATAAATGATAAACACAAATGGGTAAAAAATAAAAATGCAAGTACTAGAACAGGTATAATAAGTAACTGGTTTAGTAAGTATCATGAAAAGCTTCTCCTGGAAAAAATACAAAATGGATTATTGACCTGAAAGAAGAAACGCACACTATGCTGAAAAGCAGTGAACTTCGAATTAACAGGTAGTGAAATGTGTATAAAAATGTGTTCCATAGTTGTCCTTTCCAAAACTTTCTGTCATCCTACTATGCAATGTAACACCTGCTGTCAAAGCAAACTGCAACAAATACTTAAATAACTACGTAGCATAAATACATAACTTCAACCTTATCCTCATCTGTAAAGAAAAAACTTCATTATTCATTATCCATATTATCATAACTTCATTATTATCATCACCTGTAAAGAAAAACTTCATTATTCGTAACAGCATATCCTTCATCATTATTCATCAGTATTCATTATCATCTGCAAAAAATCACTTCATTACTCATTATACAACTATTCCTTATCTCTAGCATATTTCATCACTAAAACTAAGATGTGTAGTTCTGTCTGACAGCCTGCATCAATTACCTTGTATTCTGAAAGAAAAAATTAGTTAAGACTGCTATTCTATGATGAGTATAGTATATTCTTGTTAATGCTTGTTAATCCTGATCCATTTACTCTTCCTCATAAAGTTATTGCATCTTCTTTCGTTTATTCCGTAAGTGAAATTCCCATTTCTGTTGAATTTATTTCTTACACGCATCATTTCTTTCTGAAATTCATGAACAAAGATTAATGTCTTGCATTTAAATCCTATACCCACTAAATACTGACTGGTTTATGGTGACACAATTAAGCATACAGCATAACATGACACAAAACGTAGTATGTCAAAGACATTGACAGTGTTCAAAGCCAAAATGTACACAGAATAATACAATGCAGCAGCAAAAAATGTAAAACAGTCACGATCTTGAGATGTCATAGGGCAAAAAATGTCAAAGTCAACTGGTGTGTTATATCTTAACTATATTACAGTGCATATAAACAAAACTGGAATACAATCGTACATAAAAAGACAAATGTGACGTTCGTTGTGTTCAGCTTGTATGTAGTGTAATTAATCAAGGCGAGAATTAAAGACTTTAATAAAAAAAATGTAATGAAATTAACATGTCATTAGCTAACATTGCATAATTAGTCATAAAATACGTAAGTGTGTCTGAAAAAATATGCACGGTCTGATGTGTAACGACAAGAAAAGCGACCTGCTAACCTTACCTTGTCGGGCACTTGCCAAGAAAAAATACGATAATCATCAGTAATTAGTCAGGTGAAGTAATTGCATTAATAAATGGCATCATAGTGTGTTGAATCATAAAGTGTCTTCATTCAATAAACGGTTTAATATTTGAGATGTGGTGATTGCCTTTCGATTTTCTAGTTCTCAAAGTTTCGACGTGTACAACATTGGGGTGAGGGATGCTGCGAATCCGATATGGACCTGCGTATAGAAGTTCAAATTTACTGCACTTACCTTTTAATTTGCTGGATAAATAGTGTGTATGTACTAGTATCTTCTGTCCAACGTGAAAGTCGCGGCGTGTACAAACCTGTTTTTGCTGTCTTCTCCGGTGCTCTGCGGCACGTTTGATGTTGTTCAGCGCAATGTTAATTATTTCGTGGTGTCGTAGGCGACGACTTTTTGGGGGATTTTACTAATTCTTTAATTTTGTTTGGTGGTTCAACGTTTTTCAGTATAACAGACGGAGATAGCATAGTGGATTCATTTGGTATGGAATTAATTACGTCTTGGAATGAGAGTATGTGTGTATCCCAATCAATATGTCTTTTGTGGCAGTATATTCTACACAGTTTACCAATTTCTTTCATTAACCGTTCACAAGGGTTCGAAGAAGCATGGTACTTGGATATATAAATCGGAGAAATGTTTCTGGCTCGTAACATGCGTGTCCATACGCTACTACGAAATTGAGATCCATTGTCAGAAATTACTTTCATTACATGCCCTACATGAAACAGAAAATGTTTTACAAATGCTTTCGAAACAGTTTTAGCAGTAGCTTTGCGTAATGGAGTGAAAGTAACAAATTTTGAAGTGAGCTCAACAGCGACAAATATGTAGCAAAAACCTCTGTTAGTTCTGGGAATCGGACCAAAAATGTCTACAGCGGTCATGTGTCTTAATTTAACAGGTATAATGGGATATAATGGAGGAATATGTGAAGTGGTGTCTGATTTAGCTTTCTGGCAAATTTTACAAGACGCTAAAACTCGTCGAATACGTTTCTCCATGTTGGTAAAATAACAGTTCTGTCTCAGTATAAGAAAACATTTTCGTGCTCCGTAATGTGCGTAACTTAAATGAGTGTACCAAATTAATTTGTTAACCAGTTCGTCAGGAATGCATAGTAACCAATTGTTGCTGTCAGGATGAGAGCGGCGAAACACAATGTCATTGCGTACAGTGTAGTGGTTCCTAATCGTAACATTTTTCCTATCTTGCCAAAGGTGTTTAATTTCTTTCCACACGTTGTCTTTATTTTGCTCCTTTGCTATGTCCTGTAATGACGATGAAATAAAGTTTTCAAATGCAACTTGCTGAATGTACATGACACTGAAATTTGTTTTGCAGAAGTTGGTTGCTACGTCTTGCTGATTGTTGCTGAGAGAACGCGATAGTGCGTCTGCTATAACATTTTGTGTACCGGGAATGTGAACTACTGTAAAATTAAATTCTTGTAAATATAGTTTCCATCTACTTAACCTGTCGTGAGTAAATTTAGCTGAAAGCAAAAATTGTATTGCTCTGTGGTCTGTGTAAACGGTGGTATGTCTGCCATAAAGAAAATGCCGAAATCTCGTAAAAGCCCATACAACACATAATGTTTCAAGTTCTGTAACAGAATAATTTCGTTCAGCGGGTGACAAAATGCGGCTTGCAAATGCGATGTTTTTAATTACTGTAGAGCCATCTTCTTCAATTTCCTGGAAAATATGTACGCCTAAAGCGGTGTTGGAACTGTCGGTGGCAATGGAAAAATTTCTGGTAAGATCTGGGTGCGATAAAAGTGGTGCATTCAACAAAGCATGTTTCAGGTTCATGAATTCAGAGTGTGCTTGCTTATCCCAAGACCAAATAGTGTTTTTACCTGTTAATTGGCATAATCTGGGTGTGTCTAAAGCAGAGTGATGAATAAATTTACGAAAAAAGTTAATTAAGCCCAAAAAACTGCGTAATTGCTTCTTCGTCGTAGGAACACTAATGTCACGTAGAGCCTGAAGTTTTTCCGGATCAGGTGCAATGCCTTCTGCTGAAATCACGTGTCCAAGAAATTTTATAGAAGTTTTGCCAAAGTGCGATTTACTAAGATTAACTGTAAGTCCTTGTGCATGAAAAGTTTGCAACAGTTGTTCAAGAATCAGATTGTGTTCAGACCAGTTAGCTTCTGCGATAAGAATGTCGTCTACATACGTCGTAATTTTGTCCTTAATGCAAACGTGTGTCGGATGGCGTCAAAATTAATAACATTTTCGTGAAGAAGATTCTGCGTGTCAAAATTATTGCTTACGTTACTGGAATATAAAACCTGTACTGTGTCTGGTGAAATTCTGTCGTACGTGCTATTATTTACGGGAGGATGCTGTGGCATTTCGACTATTTGAACTGCTCTGTTATTTCTTACTGACGTATTACGCTATCGATGACACCTATTGTCTGTTTCATTCATGATTATTTGTTGTTGCTGATGTTGTTGCTGCTCATAAGATCGACTGTTATTAAATGTATGCTGAAAATTGTGCTCGTTATTTTTACGTCTGTCATGATAGTAACTTCTATACGGCGCATTGCGATGCGAGTTGAAATAGTGTGTTGTCTGTACGTTGTTATTTCTTTGCTGCCATGCGTTACTATTTGTTGGGGCTGGGACTATACGTGCACGCGGCGAAACATTAAAGTTTGGTTGACCTTGTAGACTGCATTGTTGGTTACGTATGCCAAGCGGCTGACTTTCATGCTGTTGTGGTGAAAAACGTCTATTGTTATAAAAAAATGCGTTTGCTGTTAATTTTACACATACTGATGATTACGATTTTATCTGTAATTAAAATTACGGCGGTAGTTGTCATTACGGGAGTGCCTACTGAAAATTGTCACATTCGGTAAAATATTTGTCATATCCGGTTTTCATTACTCGTTTCTTAATACTACAAAGAGCAATAGTTAAAGAGCAGTTTTGATAGATATAAAGGATAGTAGAAGAGAAGGCAGCAGTGCAGAAAACTAAAGATGAAACAGCACTACTACAGCTCGGGGCCCTATGCTCGCTACGGCACATATTCATTAAAGCGTAATGAATCCCCTGAGGTCGTTACGCACTGCAAATAAATTTTAGCTTTTGCGTTGCACGCAATAGCGGTAAAATTCCAAAAATAAATTGTTGTAAGCACGTTAATTCTGGTTTCCTCATTACCCGCAACGCCGATGAAAATGCAATAGCAAATTGTCGTATCAGGTTCAAAGCTAGCTTCTGCATTACAGGCAATACCGGTGAAAGCATAAAAACAAATTGTCGTATACAGCTCAAAGCGTGTACCTGTGTTCTGTCATTATTAAATTCTTTACATTTTCTTACAAATGCAAACTGCTTATTATCAACGCTCTCGTCACTGAATTTGAGAATACGTTCCGGTTTGTGTGAGAATTTGTTTGTCTGTGTCATTTCGTACTTCAAGTTACGTAGCTTTTCAGATTTTAAGTCGCGTAGCTTTTCGGATTTTAATTCGCGTAGTCTCTGTAAATTGTTCACATTATACACGCTGCGTAAGTCTGACAAATCTTCGCACTGTGGCGGATTCTGTGACGTATTGGTGACTGAAATAGTTTTCAACTCTGTTACTTTAATACTTTCGTCAATTTGGTTGTTGTGTCGTTCACTTTTATTAACAATTTCCGTATTCACAGTGTGTGAAACTTCCACTGACTCTAAATTAACTTCGTCGCGAATCTGTACTGCGTTTTTAGGGCATTGTTCAGTGACTGCATTAATTTCGTGTATCTGTGTTGCGTTTGCTGAACGTTGTTCAGTGACTGATTTAACTTCGTCTTTATGTAATTCTGTTGTGCTATCACGTGTACTATTTAATTCTTGTGCAACAGTGCCAACCTTTTCATTACTGTTATTAGCACAAGTCTTAGTATTCACACGTAATTGTTCTTTAATGTCCTGGCATTGCACGGTAACAGCTGTATTCTGTTCACTAACTTGTCTGTTCCGTTCGTTAAGTTTGTCTTGTTTTTCGTTCGACAGTTTAAAACTTTCATTAATTATTTCGCGAAGTTGTTTGTTCCGTTCTTCAAGTTTTTCATTAAGTTGTTTAAACATTTGTTGCAAAAATGCCATAATTTGAGCTTCAGTAGCATTACCTGCTCTATTCTCTGTACTGTTTGACGGTGTATCTACAATTGTCGCGTTTTGTGTGACCATTTGGTCATTCTGTAATTTACAAAAACGTTGATCAGTCGGATGTACATTGTCAGACACTGTTCTGGAATTAAATAAATCCGTCCTACTTTGAGTATCCTGTTCATTTTCATTAAAAATATTTGTCTGTACGTTACTTGAATTTTCCAAATCGGGTATGTTAAGCTGGGCAGCGCTCATTACAATAGAGCGTTCCGCGTCATCAATTGTCGTCAAATTAACAGACGAGACAATTGAGTTCGTTTGTTCATCATTAATATAAAAGTCATCACTAGTGGTTGTAATGCACTGATTGTTAGTGAACGCAGGATTGTCATCATTACACTGCGTGTCACAATTACTATCGGTTAAGTTGCTTAAGTCGGTAATTTCGTTCACAATACCTCGCGATACACTATTCACAGTCTTTCGCGGCATTTTTACAATAGTCAAAATTTTTTACAAAATAAATAAGCACAATGCAAAAACAACACACAAATACAACAGAGCAAACGAATTGTCGTTGATCTGTGGAAAGAAAGTCACAAGATTAATAAAAGCGTTGCGCCAAATTCTAATTATACTTAAGCAAATAAGAGCAGATATCTGACTGTTTTTCAAAAGACTCTCAACGAAATACGATCCTGGACTGGGTGTCGCCAAGTGTAACCTCCCCACCGAAATTTTAAAGACAGAAAAAGACAATACTTAATACAAATGGGAGCCGAGTGTAACCTCGCCCACAATTATTTTAAAATGAAATGACAATATTATTTAGAAATCCTAATGGACATTGCGCTAAGCGTAACCTGCCCACAATGAAATGTACTGACAATGGCAACAAAAATGTGAAATTCGCAATCTGACTCAAATGTAAATTCTTCACAAAAATTAAAGTCCATTCAGTGATAAGAAAATTCAATTAAACCGAAATATCGGTCTTTGGCCCCGTGTAAAACAATCAGAATTAAATTCTTACCTCAGTATAACTGGATGTCAAATTTCTACTCTTATCTTTGCGCACGGCTTGGAGGAACTGCATTGCAAATAATAATATTCCTTTTTTCTGTGATTTTACTGAAAATTTTCTTTAAAAGAAGTGGAATGAAATGGGAAGTGCAATTAAATCTTTAGTTCAATAAAAAATAAAATTTTTGAAAAATGCTTTTCAAATCAAAATTATTATTGGGGGATTTGTTGGAGATTAATTACAATAAATAAATTTTACATTATCTAATCATCATCATCATCTTGGACAGTTTCCAGCCGCTGGCTGGGTCTGTCGGGAACACAAGCCTCTC
Source organism: Schistocerca piceifrons (assembly GCF_021461385.2). Taxonomy (NCBI): domain Eukaryota; kingdom Metazoa; phylum Arthropoda; class Insecta; order Orthoptera; family Acrididae; genus Schistocerca; species Schistocerca piceifrons. Next base: position 456,542,785 of record NC_060140.1, on the reverse strand, counting down.
CATCGTGTTCTGTCTTTCCACCATTCCCCCTCTTCCACCTTCGTCCAGTTCTCTCCTCTTCTCATCACACATTCCTTCACTCCCTTCACCCATCTATCTCTTGGTCTTCCTCTGGGCCTCTTCCCCTCCAGTTGCAGATCAAACATCCTCTTTGGAATTCTTCCCTCATCCATTCTCTTCATGTGTCCATACAACTGCAGTCTTGATTTTTCTATCCTGTCCTGTACTGGTTCCTCCTTTAGTCTTTCCCTCACATACAAATTTCGCAATCTGTCTCGTCTTGTTACACCCAACCTGCTCCTCTGGAACTTCATTTCACTAGCCTGTATTCTACTTTTGTCGCTTTTGTGCATTACCCATGTCTCGCTTCCGTATGTCAATATGGGGACAAAGTAGGTTCGGTATATAATTCCCTTGGATTTCTGTGGCACCTCCTTGCTCCAAATAAGCCCCCTAATGCATTTGTAGAACTGCCCTGCTTTTCTGCACCTTTCATTTATTTCCATTGCGTTTCCCCCCTTACTTTCAATCACGCTTCCCAGGTACCTGAAGTTCTCTACCACTTGTAATTTTTCCCCTCCACAAGTTATATCCACATTTGGCCTATTCTTCTTCCTTGTTGTGACGATTATTTCACTTTTCTTTGCAGAGAAATGCATTCCATATTGTGCTGCCGTTGCCTCCCATGCATCTAACTGCTCTTGCACCTCCTTCACGCAATTTCCCCATAACATCAGGTCATCGGCAAAAAGCACTGCTTTCATTTTATGATCTCCAATTGCATCTGATACTTGCTGTAGGATTTCATCCATAACAATAATAAACAATAAAGGCGAAAGTGCACTTCCCTGTCGCAGCCCATTTTCCAGCTTGAACCATGCAGTACGTTCCCTCCCCACTTTCACACAACTCTCACTTCCCTCATACATTTTTCTGACTTTTCGTGTAATCTCTTCATCTATCCCTTTTGCGTTCAGAACATCCCAGAGCTTGTCCCTACAGATACTGTCATACGCCTTCTCAATATCCAAAAAGGCCATGATTAAGTCCTTCCCGTACTCATAGTGCCTTTCCTGCAGTTGCCTTACCACAAATATGAGGTCCGTTGTTGATCTTCCCGGTCTGAAACCGTACTGCTCCTCTTGCAGTCTACTTTCAATACTGCTTCTTATTCTCTTCTCCAGCATCTTTTCATAGATTTTTCCACAGTGGCATAGCAGGGTGATTCCTCTGTAGTTCTCACATCTCCTTTTATCCCCTTTCTTGAAGATCGGGACTATAATTCCTTTCTTCCAATCCTCAGGAATTCTGTTCTCCTTCCACACCACCCTCAGCACTCTGTATAGCCACTGGGTTCCTACTTCTCCTGCTGCTCGTATCATATCCACTGTTACTTCGTCCCAACCTGGTGCCTTGCCCCCTTTCATCCTCTTTATGGCTTCTTCCACTTCATTCCAAGTTAGATCATCAATTTCCCCACTATTATAATCGTCTGCTGCCTTAGGCTCTCCATCGCTGTTAGTTACCTGCTTGGCAGCATTCAACAGATCTTCAAAGTACTCCTTCCAAATCTTTTTGAGCTCATGCATTTCCTCCACAACTCTTCCATTATTATCCATGATCCTCAGGCACTCGCTTCTGTCGTTCCTCTTATTTCTTACCATGGTGTAAAGTACTTTTTTGTTCCCTTCACTGTCCTCTTCTAACATTCTTGTCCATTTTTCCATCCACTTCTTCTTCTCCGCCCTTACTATGGTCTGTGCCGCTTTCTTGCTTTCCTTATATTTTACCCTAGCTTCCTCTGTTCGGGTCTGGAACCATTCTCTGAAGGCTTTGTTCTTTCGAAGTACTGCCTCTTTACATATGTTGCTCCACCATGGGGTTTCCCTACTTCTCCTCTTTGTGCTAGTTCTTCCGCACACAGTCTCAGCTGCCTCAACTAGAGCCCTCTTAAAATCGCCCCATTCTTCTTCCACTGTTCTCTGATCTTCCTTTGGCAGCTTCTTCCTGATCAGTGTCTGGTACTGGGTCCTCCGTTCATCCTCTTTCAGCATCCATGTCTTCAACCTTTTCTCCTGTATATCTGTTGCCCTCCTATCTTTTTTCTCTCTCAGGGTGGCTACCAACAGCCGATGGTCGCTGTCTAAGGCCTCAGATGGTATGACCTTAACATCTGTGAGGCTGCTCATCATCTGCCTATCCACTAGTACATAGTCTACTACTGAAGTTTGGGACCAGTCCCCACTGTACCAAGTTATTTTGTGACTACTCCTCTTCTTGTACCACGAATTTGCGATCGCCAGCCCATTCCTCTTGCAGAATTCCAGCAACAATTTTCCTTCTCTATTTCGGTTCCCCCAGCCCTCTGGTCCCATTATCTCCTCGAATCCTTTCCTGTCTGTGCCAACATGTGCATTGAGGTCCCCTATTATAATCTGATTTCCTCCATTTAGCTGCTTTTGCATGTCATCTTCAAATTCCTCCTTCTCCTTTTTTGTACACCCCACCTGTGGGGCATATGCTTGGATGATTTCAATGCTTTTTCCTTTCACCCGTACTCTGGCTTTTATCATTCGATCATTGATACCTTCCACCTCCTCCTGCAGACCCTCTCTGACCACTATTGCCACTCCATTTCTTCCCCTCTCATTCCCTATCCAGTACAGTTTACATCCTTTACTTAGTGGTTTTTCACCAACTCCTCTCCACCTAGTCTCAGCAAGTCCCAAGATGTCCAATTTCCTCCTTTCCATCATTTCTACAATTTCTTCTAACTTCCCAGTTAGAGTCCTTACGTTTAAGGTGCCCAGCCGTAAACCATCTCGTAATCCTTTTCCATTGCTTGGTCGGTTTCCTTTAAATCCGTTCCGTGATCCGAGGCATGTTCCCTTTTTGAAAGCAGTTGATTTATCCACTACTGGCTTGCTAGGCCTATCGCAGCTTCACCAGAGCCCCGTTAGCCGTCACGTTTCAGGGTTCCCATAGGGCCTTCTCAGCTACCGTAGCGGTCCTGGGGCACACAAAGTCCCCGCTGTACATCGCCCCTAAAGGCAATCCCCTACTTTGTGCCGTTGCCCATCTCCCACGACTTGGACGAGGGGTTGGACTTATGGGAGATTATCTAATGATTATATTAATTAACAGTATACCTCATTCAGCATCTTGACCAGTGTTGCCGACCGCCTACATCACACAACCGCACTGGGCTGCTACTCCTGACCGACCGCTCTGCATGACGACTATTAGCGTACTGCACTGCACGACTACTACTGGCGACTGCTCGCAACTAAACCGAGCTACAGACTTCCACGACTACTGACAGAGTACTGCTCTGCATAGCGACAACTAGCGAACAGCTCGCAACACTCGCGCGGTCAAGCGCATACTCTCTGGTCAGAGACGCTGCAATGTCTCGCCATCGCTGCTGCGTTACATACGTGTTTCAAGCTCGAGAGACATTATAGAGCGCGCAGTTCCCAGCCTCGGCTGTCGCCACAGGTACTGCTCAGTCTAACGTATAAACAACTGCCACGGTCTTCTGCCCGCGTTCAGGCACCACCTCAGCTGTTTGCCCTCACGGCGTACCTCCGATCTGACTCAAACTGCTGTTACGCGACCCGCGCATCCAAATTATCAATTCCCTTCCTCCTCCAACTGCCCTGTTCTCTCGCGGCCGGCCGTCCACCTCAGATATTCCAGCCTGTCGTTGTATCGATAGTGACCTCCAAAGCAGATCCGCCCCGGTAGCTGCGCGGTCGACGCTGCGGATCTCCAAGCGGAGTGGCACGGCTTCGATTCCCGGCCGCATCGGAAAATTTCCTCGCTTGGGGACTGGGTATTGTGTTGTCTTTACGTACGTAGCGTTGTAATTGACGTTCCAGAAGATGGCTGAACTGACCCCTTCCGAAATCCAATAAATTAAAAAGAAACCTCCAAATGCGTCGATGTTGCTGGTGCACGGCAAAAAATGTTTTAGATATTGTTCTGTACTTCTACCTAGTAAACGAAATGTGGAGAACCAGAGCAAGCAGATAACTGGACATTTTAATACAGGTAAGGCATTATTTCGTTCTCAATGGGGATTTGCCCGCTTGCAAAGCCATTGTCACTAAGTGCTGCAGTGTGATGACTGTCGGATGGTAGCTAACTGGTCTCAGTCCTTTTCGTAGAAGAAATCATTTCAGTACTTTCCCAGCAAAGGGTAAGATAGTTTCTGTTTTCACAAACGTCGTTCTGAGATCTTTCTGCAGATTAAATGAAGCGTTCGGCACTGCTGCGCCACCTCACAACCAAGCTGTCACCTCTCAACCTAACCTGGACCCCAAACCACGCTAAAGCTTGTACATCACCACACATATGTCCTCGTATTGCCGTTCATCGGCTTCCTCCATTCATAACGAAATTGTCACCGTCCAACTTAACTAGACTTCAAGCTTCACTACAAATCAGTGTGTCACCCCAACCTATATTTCAAACACTAACACACATGCGAAAGAAATACCGTCGGCGTTCTCCTTCTGCAGGAGCATATAATGAGTTACACGTCAAATCACCATTATGATATGTTAGAAAGCCGGCAGGTTGAGTGGACTCGTCTCTGCAGTGTCAAAAATGTTCAAATGTGTGTGAAATCTTATGGGACTTAACTGCTAAGCTCATCAGTCCCTAATCTTACACACTACTTAACGTAAATTATCCTAAGGACAAACACACACACACACACACATGCCACAGGGAGGACTCGAACCTCCGCCGGGACCAGCCGCACAGTCCACGACTGCAGCGCCCCAGACCGCTCGGCTAATCCCACGTGGCTGCAGTGTCATATGGAGTTGGACTTTGGACTATGATCCGTCTGTCAGATGCACGTGTTTAGCTCACTGATTCCTTAAGTGCTATTGAAGATGGCTACTGAAATCGTGGTAGGTGCTCTAGGTTTCCTAGTTTCTCTTATCGTCACTTGTTCATTACGCTATACAGATCTTTATCTGAGTCATTTATCTAAGTTATACTTAAATCACAAACCACAAATAATGTTCTCGGAGGAAAGAGAAAATCCCAATTAAACAGCTCAATCTGTTCTTCGGGTATTCACGATGAATAATGAATGACTTCAGTTTGTGGCACTTGCAGTGAAGCACGCAGAAGGGAAGGTGTAACCAAAATAAATTTCACGGGCGTGAAGTGCATATGATGCTATTTAAATGATTACAGAATAGAGTCAAAATTACGAAGAACTTGGTAGCATGAGCTCACTTATCAGTGCGGCGTCAAACAACCTCTTATTCTTACGTATGCATCGACTGAGCTGGGAAGGGAGTCGTGAAGTCGTTGTATCCTCTCCTGAGGCCAGCTGGCCCACAACTGTTGAAACTATTTCGTGATATCCTGGTTAGTGGCAGTGGAGCAGAGTTGAGCCCGAGCTGGTCCGCGACATGTTCTATCGGAGACAGCCTGTGTACCTTGCTCGTTACATGAATGTTTCGACATCATTCAGACAGTTCATAGAGACACGTACTCTGTGTGGATGAGCATTGTCCTGTGGAAAAATGCCACCACAATAAGGTCGCATGAAAGGAAACACATGAAGACACAGGATGTTCGTGACATACCGTTGTGCTATCAGAGTTTTTTCAATTACTACCAGTTGTGATGTGAAGTCATACCCCACTGATCCCCACACCATATCGGAGTAACATCGCTGTTATTCTCGAAAAAAATGGAAGAACGCGATCTCTCTCCAGGTTCCTTGCCATACACGCCGACGATGGTCATCTGCGGTAGTGTACAACCGCGATCCATTGCTGACCACAAGGTGTCGCCATGAATCAGCAGTAAATGCTTCGTGGTTGTGCCATCACCCCAGACGCAGTCGCCTCTGTTGTTAATGATTGTTGAAAACCATCACACTGTATTGTTGAACACGTATTGTGTTACGACCGGTTTCGTTAAACATCTTCAGGTGTGCTAAAGTCATGGCACAAATCGTCATGTTGTCGTATGTATTGTTAAGGACCGAATCCAAAAACACTGCTTATAAACATTCTGCCGACTGCCGTCGGTAGTTTGACGAGTAGACACGGCACTTCAGTTTACTGTCTGCTAGCAGTCGCCAGCATGTTTATGAGCAATACTTTAAAGATGGACACTTACAGTCTCGACCACAAAAACATTTATTTTGATGATAGCTGGTTATGATCAGTTTTAGAGCATCCTCAGACCCTCATACCATTATGGTAGGCGGTGGCCGGGAATGGAACTCCCGCCGCCGTTAAGGTATGAGGGTCTGAGGATAGTAAAAATTCACCTAAACCGGTTATCATCAACATAAATGTTTTTTCGGCCGAGACTGTTTGTGTCCATTTCTAAAGTACTTTTCTCCAGACCACTGCTCTCCACGAGGCATGTTCTCAAAAACTACTTTTATGATTAGTGTTTTTGGGCTTGGTCTTTAACTTTCCACACGACAACCAGACCATTCGTGTCATGACTTTGGCACTTTTCGCCAGCCTGTAGATGTTCAACGGTTCGTACTGGGAGACAACAAATGTGTAATAATACAGCTGTGGTGGTTTTAAGTAGTCATTAACATTAGTGTCAGCTGTAGTCATCAATATGGTCGCGATTGTTTGTGTTGTGTTAACGACTGCTTCAACGACCGCCTACACAAGGTTCGGTAATTCCCTGGATCGGCTGCTGCTAGTCTCCACCAAACGGTGTGGGATGACACAGAATGTTGCATTGCAAGTTCTCGGATGGTTTTCATAGATGTGAAGCGGTTACAACGTGTTTAGAACACCGTACGGCGATGCTGCCTTGTTGTGGTCAGACGTGTTCAACGGGAGCCTTGACAACGAGTGTGCCTACCCTCACGTTCCCGTATCGTCTACTATCGGGCCAGCCTCACATCCGAATGCCCCACATATCTGGATTTTGGCCGATTCAAGCAGCGAAATGGAGACATGGAGACCAACAACGAGGCCACTTTCAAATGATCAGGGACGCCACTTTCAAATTGTCAGGAACGCTGTGTCACACGAGTACACGACGTTTCTGTGACTTCAGTTAATACTCAACTTTTAACATTGTTCAAACCTTATATAACCTTCCAGGGTTGCTAACAAAACTAAATGCGTACAACTCTAATGTGCTTCGATAGCCATTCTGCATGTCACATAGACTTGCACCTGTTATCATTTACATACTCGCTGAAGATGTGTACGTGTAAGAAGTTACACTGACATCCGATCATGTCTTCTGGATGCTTCATTTTCTTTTGTCGGGAAGTGTAGTTTCGGCTATGTAGCCATTCTCAAGTATAATGTATAACTCGATATTCGTATGTATCGTGGTTACAGTCACCGTACTTGTTTAACTCACACAAGCTAAAATGAAAACGTGGTCGGCTGTAGCGAGCTACACTGACAGTACGCGTGCCAGTACGTCCGTTTCCATAGTCCAGAAACCACTATCGCCACCTACAAGACAGGCTCGTGACTGTTACCGCACACTAAATGTAGAGTTCTCAAACTACGATCTATCCGACAGTGATCGTCGTATACGCGTTATAAATTGAAGAGCCAAAGAAACTAGCACACCTGCCTAATATCGTGTAGGGCCCCCCGCGAGTACACAGAAGTGCTGCAACACGAAGTGGCATGGATTCGACTAATGTATGAAGTAGTGCTGGAGAGAACTGACGCCATGAATCTTGCAGGGCTGTCCATAAATCCGTAGTTGTGAGCACTACGCGACGTAACTTCTGAGGTCATCAGTCGCCTAGGACTTAGTACTAATTAAACCTAACTAACCTAAGGACATCACACACATCCATGCCTGAGGCAGGATTCGAACCTGCGACCGTAGCGGTCGCCCTTATTCCAGACTGAAGCGCCTAGAACCGCTCGGCCACACTGGCCGGCGCAAGGGGTGGGTCCGTTATGAATCGCCAGTAATACGAGCACGTTTGAGAAAATTACTCGCGATATGAATGTGCCGAGGAGTCGGAAATCTTTGACTGCTCTTATTTCTGTGAATCGGGACGGAAATTCACTGCGTCCCTCAAGACATTTAGTTATCGAGCGGCGAAGATGCTCATTTTTGGCTTCAGGTGGAGACCTGGAGTCTGAACGCACTTAAACACGATTCTCGAGCGCTTAGATGTACCTCAAATGTCTTCGAAAAAACGACAGTGCCAACCAGATAGCAAAGACACGTCAACTATTTAAGATGGTGAAAGAAGTTGGCCATCATTCATTCGAAGGTGACTGCAGCGTTATATTGTCCAAACGGCATAACTGATCCCATAGAGGCTTTTAGGAATTATAAAGACATTTCCTGGTCACCTTCGTCAACTTCGGTTTACTGGTAGCTTGTCTGCGTGTTCGCAGTTGAGAAATACTTCGATCTTTTCAAGCAGTATATTGTGTTATCAATGAGCAGGAGTGGATAGACATCTTTCTTCATGATTTTGTTCAGTCGCCGGTAGTCGACGCAGAAGCGCCATGCGCCACCGTTCTTCTTCATGAGGACCACGGGCAAGGACTAAGTACTCTATAAAGGTTCAAAAATGTTATCTAGCAGCATTTTCTCAACTCCCTCCTTCATTATCCGTCGTTCAGCTGGCATTACTGTATATTAGCTGTGGCTGATTGGTAGATGATCTCCGGTGTCGATACGGTGTTTTACCGTGGGCCGATTGGCCTGTCTTTTCTCCACAACGGATTTGAAAGTGTCTGAAAATTGGTGCAGAATTGCTATCATTCGCCGTTGTTGTTTCTCGGTTGGACCAGAACCTATTGGCAGCTCGATAATAGCTTACTCTCCTGCATTGTCGGTAGCGGAACACTAAAATGCCCTTCCTAGGCTGGTTCAGCTGCCCCTATGCACATACATTTAAGGATGAATTGCAGATGTTCGCGATAGTCATCAAAGTTCTCTTTGACCACTTGCATTGCTTATAATCGCTTCTAGGTTGTAGATTTCTTCTGTGTGCCTGAGCATCTTTTTGCAGTCGACAAAAGCGTAACAGTTTAACTGCGCATCTAGTCTGACAACTATAGCTCTTATCATTAATGATGGCAGACAACCACCCAGACCAATATTTGTTATGTGTGTTTGATGGAATAGCTTCGTTAATCTAGGACTCCACTGTTTATAACAGCTTGTGATGTCTGCAAAAAGTATCATCCGAGAATAAAATTGTGACTACATTGCGTTAAAATGATACATTTGTAGGGTTGAGTTGTGTCTTTGACAGCTATTCTTGCAATACATGTTCCTGGTGGCTGGATGTATTTCCCATCTGCAATCTTCAGCACAATCGTATTCATTCAGGTGAGTCGAGAAACATCTGACATTACAGCAAAGAAATCCCTTGAGCCCTGAGTCGGCTAGTGCCTGGATAGGTTGGTCGTCGATGAAGAGGTCAATGAAGTTTCCTGACGTGTTACTAACTGTCGTCCATGGAATATTTTTATCTGTGGTGATCTGAGTTATCCTGAATTTGGCGTTTAAGTAAGCGACTCGTATCTCTGTACGGCGACTGGGGAGGGCTATGGTGAGCTGGAGATCGACTTCAATTGACTATCGGGGACTACTACGATCGTTGACATCTTGCGGCTAATGATCTAACACTCGTCTGGTTTTTAATCAGTAGCGCACAACGCGTTCAGTAAGCCCAAAGTGAAAACACTCAGGTTTGTACCCCTCCGTCTTCCAATCTGTTGTTTTGCGGGGCGTTATACTTGGTGGAGGAGTTGGCTGTTCCTCAGCTTGGCGGTCGTTGGATCGCCGTTTGACAACAGTGGCATTGGTTCGAATTGGCCGAGTAATTCTTTACGGCACGTACGGCTGGCGGTAGATATTGGTGCCAGTGAACTGTATAACTCTTCTTCAAGAGCCTCTAATACCTCCTGACGTTAGCGGACGACGTTCATGGCCGCTGAGTACTTGGTCCAACATTTCTGGCTGCCACACACTACTGTACCTCCTCATATGAAAGACGATCCCAAGGTGGTCTTCCACAACTGCCATTGCGATCAATTTCAGCAGATAGCCATACTTCTTTCGTTCCATTTTTTTCTGTGGCATATCCTCGATTCGCTGGGACCACATGACGAGTTGCTGTGTCGTCGTGACATACTTTACCAGAAGAGTTTGGCGCATGTCTTCAGCGACTCCTTTCATCAAGTGTGAAATATGGTCAGCTTCTGTCACATTCGGGTACAGCCTGTGGCATAGCACCAAAACATTTTGTATGTACGAATCTCCCGATTCTCCGCGACGTTGGGCCCATTTCTTCAATTGTTCTTCCTCTAAGTGGTCTTGCTCTTGACTGTCGCTAAACATTATGTTCATTTCGGCCTGGAATTTGTTTTGTGCTTCTCTTCATTGCCTTCGAACAACTGCTGGACTCTGCCGTTCAAGCAGAAGTATATATTCGCCAAACGCATCAGGTCATCCCGTCTGTTGTCGAATCGTTTCCGCCATTTCACCTAGCCGTGACCAGAGTCTCCGGAATACTCTGATGGCTACCTGATGTGCGGCTGACTTACTGCAGTTTTGGAATATACTGATATGAGGAAAGATATATTGCTTATATTCCAGTTCCTGTTCATGTGGACGAAGCCTTGTACATTGTCTAATTGGAGCCACGTGATGTAGATGTTCTGAAGCATACTGCGGCTCCACCAGTGTCACGTCGAAACATAAGTCCACATCCACTTGAAACTGAAAATATGTTTTTTACGAACGTCAGTGTATGGATAGAACGGAACTGAACTCATGGACGGAGGGGGCAGATATTTATACGAACATCGAATAGCCCAGAACGCTAGTCTTTATACAGTGACAGAATATTCTAGATATACAAACTTAATGGCATAAACGCATACACTTGAAAGTAACGATACTAGAAGCAAAAGAGTCTCAGTAAAGATAGGGTCGAAAATGCATACCTTAAGAGCTACAAGAAATTTTTCATCTTTGATACTGTGAAACAAATCTCTTCCACTGCAATTTCTTTGCTTTCCATATTTTGGGAACTGGTAGTATGGACCAAAATAAGAAAAGAATGCCAGGCTGACGTACAGATTTGCAATCTTGGTGCGTGGGATAATCACGAGAGAGCTCTTGTTGTCATGGCATTCATGAACAGAATTCCAGTGGCGTTTTCCAACAGGATAACGCTCGCCCACATACCGCTGTTGAAATCCAACATGATCTATAGAGCGCTGACATGTTGCCTTGGCCTGCTCGATCAGCAGAACCGTCTCCAATCGAGCACATATGGCACCATTAATTGTTCCTGGTTTGAGCTACCAAGTGGAACAGGTATGCAACTCCATCCCACAAAATGACATCCGGCACCTGTACAACACAATGCATAAACGTTTGCATGCCTGCGTTCAACGTTTTGGCGGTCACACAGGTTGATAATGTACCAGAATTTCGCATTTGCGATGGATGTCTCACTCTTACATTAACCTGTGATCTTACAATGCTAATCAGTTAATATGATACCTAGACAAACGTATTCCCGAAATTTCATTACTAAGCATTAATTACTTCTTGATGTTTCGATCTGCTTCCCGTCAGTGTGTCTAGTGATAACCCGTCTTTACCTATAGTTCACATCCATCGTTATGAGAACTTAGAACATCTTACTTAATTTCACACAGTCGAACGCTTTTTCTAGATCAACAAATCCATTGCGAGTGTCTCGTTTCCATTGCCAAGTGTAACCTCTGCAATGCATCACTAGTGCCTTTACTATTTCTAAAGCCAACTTATAAATTTTCTTTTACAGTATGTATATTATTCATTGAGATGGAAGGGTTGACACAGGAGAGGAATTCGTGGCGGGCCGCATCAAACAAGACGGAAGACTGATGACTCAAGGAAAGAAAGAAAAAAATGTTATTCATGTTGTCAGCCATTTTCCGGGGAACCTCATCATCCCTTACGTTATCAGTCCACCTAATTTTCAACCTTCTTCCGTAGCACCACATCACAAATTCTTCGATTCTTTTCTGTCTCGGTTTTCCCACTGCCCATGTTTCACTACCACACAATGTTGTGCTCGAAACGTACATTCTCAGAAATTTCTTTCACAGATCGAAGCCTATGTATGACACTAGTAAATCCTCTTGGCGAGGAATGCCCTTTTTGCCAGTGCTAGTCTGCTTTTGACGTCATCCTTGCTCCGCCAGTCATTGGTTATTTTGCTGCCTAGGTAGTAGAATTCATCTGCTTCGTGATCGTCTTCTCAATCTATTTCCTGTTCGCATTAGAGTGTTCATTTCATTCAGCACATCAAGTAATTCTTCTTCGCTTTCACTCAGGATACCAATGACGTCACCGAGTCGTATCACTGGTATCCTTTCACCTTGAAATTTAATCCCCTCCTAAACCTTACTTTTATTTCCGTCATTGCACCTTCGATGTACAGATTGAGCAGTAGGGGCGAAAGTCTACATACCTGTCTTACTCCCTTTTTAGTCCGCACAATTCGTTACTTCGTCCAGCCGTATTATTCGCTCTTGGCTGTTGCACATATTATCCGTCTCTCCCGATGTCTTACCCCTAATCTTCTACCCTTTACATTGTCGAACGCTTTTCCCAGGCCGACAAATCCTACGAACGTGTCGTTTATCAACCACAACGTCAGACTTGCCTCTCTGGTGCCTTTACCTTTTCTAAAGCCAAACTGATCGTCATCTAACACATCTTCAATTTTCTTTCTCCATTCTTGTATACAGGGTGGTCCATTGATACTGACCGGGCCAAATATCTCAGCAAATAAGCATCAAACGAAATCCTACAAAGAAGGAAACTCGTCTATTTTGAAGGGGGAAACCAGATGGCGCTATGGTTGGCTCGCTAGATGCCGCTGCCATAGGTCAAACGGATATCTATTGCGTTTTTTTAAAAATAAGAACCCCCTATTTTTATTACATATTCGTGTAGTACGTAAAAAATTATGAATGTTTTAGTTGGGCCACTTTTTTCGCTTTGTGATATATGGCGCTGTAATAGTCACAAACGTATAAGTACGTGGTATAACGTAACATTCCGCCAGTGCGGTCGGTATTTGCTTCGTGATACATTACCCGTGTTAAAATGGACCGTTTACCGGTTGCGGAAAAGGTCGATATCGTGTTGACGTATGTCTATTGTGATCAAAATGCCCAACGGGCGTATGCTATGTTTGCTGGTCGGTATCCTGGACGACATCATCCAAGTGTTCGGACCGTTCGCCGGATAGTTACGTTATTTAAGGAAACAGGAAGTGTTCAGCCACATGTGAAACGTCAACCATGACATGCAACAAATGATTATGCCCAAGTAGGTGTTTTAGCTGCTGTCGCGGCTAATCCGCACATCAGTAGCAGACAAATTGCGCGAGAATCGGGAATCTCAAAAATGTCGGTGTTGAGAATGCTAGATCAACATCGATTGCACCCGTACCATATTTCTATGCACCAGGAATTGCATGGCGACGACTTTGAACGTCGTGTACAGTTCTGCCACTGGGCACAAGAGAAATTACGGGACGATGACAGATTTTTTGCACGCGTTCTATTTAGCGACGAAGCGTCATTCACCAACAGCGGTAACGTAAACCGGCATAATATGCACTATTGGGCAACGGAAAATCAACGATGGCTGCGACAAGTGGAACATCAGCGAGCTTGGCGGGTTAATGTATGGTGCGGCATTGTGGGAGGATGGATAATTGGCCCCCATTTTATCGATGGCAATCTAAATGGTGCAATGTATGCTGATTTCCTAAGTAATGTTCTACCGATGTTACTACAAGATGTTCACTGCATGACAGAATGGCGATGTACTTCCAACATGATGGATGTCCGGCACACAGCTCGCGTGCGGTTGAAGCGGTATTGAATAGCATATATCATGACAGGTGGATTGGTCGTCGAAGCACCATACCATGACCCTCACGTTCATCGGATCTGACGTCCCCGGATTTCTTGCTGTGGGGAACGTTGAAGGATATTTGCTATCGTGATCCACCGACAACACCTGACAACATGCGTCAGCGCATTTTCAATGCATGTAATAACATTACGGAAGGCGAACTACTCGCTGCTGAGAGAAATGTCGTTGCACGTATTGCCAAATGCATTGAGGTTGACGGACATCATTTTGAGCATTTATTGCATTAATGTGGTATTTACAAGTAATCACGCTGTAACAGAATGCGTTCTCAGAAAAGATGAGTTCACAAAGGTACATGTGTCACATTGGAACAACCGAAAAAAAAAATGGTTCAAATGTCTCTGAGCACTATGGGACCTAACATCGGAGGTCATCAGTCCCCTATAACTTAGAACTATTTAAACCTAACTAACCTAAGGACATCACACACATCCATGCCCGAGGCAGGATTCGAACCTGTGACCGTAGCGGTCACGCGGTTCGAAACTGAAGCGCTTAGTACCGCACGGCCACTCCGGCCGGCTAACAACCGAAATAAAATGTTCAGACGTACCTACATTCTGTATTTTAATTTAAAAAAGCTACTTGTTACCAACTGTTCGTCTAAAATTGTGAGCCATATGTTTGTGACTATTACAGCGCCATCTATCACAAAACGAAAAAAGTGGTCCAAATAAACCATTTATATTTCATTACGTACTACACGAATTATGTAACAAAAAATGAGGGTTCCTATTTAAAAAAACGCAGTTGTTATCCGTCTGACCTGTGGCAGTGCCATCTAGCGGGTCAACCATAGCGCTATCTGGTTTCCCCCTTGCAGCTAGACAAGTTTCATTCTTTGTAGTTTTTTCGTTTGATGCTTATTTCGTGATATATTTGGCCCGGTCACGATCAATGGACCACCGTGTATGTTATTCTCGTATCAACATGGATGCATGAGCTCTTACGCTGATGGTGCGATAATGCTCGCGTTTGTCACCTCTTGCAGTTTTCGGAATTGCATGGATGATATTTTCCGGAAGTCAGATGGTATGTCGCCAGACTCATACATTCTACACTCCAACGTGACTAGTCATTTTGTTGCCACTTCCCCCAATGATTTTAGAAATTCTGATGGAATGTGATCTATTTCATCTTAAGTCCTCCAAAGCTGTTTTAAATTCTGATTCAAATACTGGAACCTCTATCTTCTCTAAATCGATTCCTGTTCCTTCCCCTGTCACGTAAGAAAAATCTTCCCCCTCACTGCGGTCTTCAATGTACTCTTCCTCACTATTCGCTCTCTGCTTTGCAGTTAACAGCGTTATTCCCTTTGCTCTCTTAATGTTATCACTCTTGCTTTTAATTTCACTGAAGGTTGTTTCGGCTTTGCTGTATGTCCTTCTCAAAATCATTTCTTTTCCGATTTTTCACATTTTTCATGCAGCCATTTCGTCTTAGCTTCCCTGCACTTTCTATTTATTTCATTCCTCATCGACTTGTATTTCTGTATTCCTGAATTTCCCTGAACTTTTTAGATCTTGCTTCTTTCGTAGATCAACTAAAGTGCCTTTTCTGGTACGCATGGTTTCCTCGTACTTATTTATTTTGTACCTATGTTTTTCTCTACAACTTATGTGATTGTCCTGTTTGGATTTGTCCATTCCCCTTCAACTGAACTGCCTAGCGAGCCATTCCTTAGCACAATATCCTTAGCATATCCCTTCATTCCTTAGTACTTCCGTATTCCAGTTTTTGCACATTGATTCTTCCTGTCTAGTCTCTTTAACTTCAGCCTACTCTTCCTCACTATTACACTGCGATCTGAGTCTATATCTTCTCCTCGGTACGCCTTAGAACCCAGCATCTGATTTCGGAATCTCTGCTCGACCATGATGTAATCTAATATTGCCAGCCTTTTCCAAGTGTCCTCCTCTTGTTGTGATTCTTGAACAGAGTATTCCATATTACTAGCCGAAATTTATTGCAGAACTCAAGTAGTCTTTCTCCTCCCCCACTCATGCGCAACCATTCCTTCTGCTCCTTCCCCACGACATCACTCCAGTCCACCATGACTATTAGATTTTCATCTCCCTTTATGTACTGAATTATCTGTTCATTATCCTTATATATTCTCTATCCCTTCATCTTGAGCTTGCGAGGTTAGCGTATGTATCTGAACTATCGTTGTCGGTGTTGGTTTGCTATCGTTTCTGATGAGAACAACCATTCTCTGAACTGTTCACAGTGACAGGGTCTGCGTCTTATCTTCCTATTCATAACGAATCTCCAATCATAGAAACTGAAAAGAAAAACATAAGTGCAAAGACGGTAACTGCAAAGAAACCGCGAGTAACAGAAGAAAAACTTCAGTTGATCGATGAAAGAAGGAAGTACAAAAATGTTCAGGGAAATACAGGAATACAGAACTACAAGTAACTGAGGAATGAAATAAATGAAAAGTGCAGGGAAGCTAAGACAAAATGACTGCATGAAAAATGTGAAGAAATCGAGACGATTGCGGAAGGACTGACTCAGCATATAGGAAAGGCAAAACAGCGTTCGGAGAATTCCACTGCTAAATGCACAGGAGATAGTAGATAGGTGGAAAGAGTACATTGAAGGCCACCATGGGGGTGGGGGGGGGGGGGGAGGAAGATATTCTTGATGTGATAGAAGAAGAAACAGGAATCGATTTGGAAGAGATAGGGTATCCAGTATTAGAATCAGAATTTAAAAGAGCTGTGACCGATTTGGGATCACTGGAGGCATGTTACAAAACGCCTTCAGTCACAACTTTCCGTATTTTATTAAGTACAAGATGCACTTCGGACCCTGTGGGTCCATCACCAGGTGTAATTTGCCTTAACGCATGATTTATTTTTTCCCTTGAATGAGGGGAAATGCATATTCCACATAATCCAATAAAAGCGTTCATAAATTTTTAGCTCCAGCATACACTCTTTTCTCCATCGTTTACATACATGTCACTTCATTCAAGAGGCACGTTTGAAGCTGTGAAATACATGATAAAATTAGGATTAAATAAGGCAGAAGGGGCAGAAAAAATTCCATCAGAATTTGCACACTGGGGAAAGTGACAACAAAACGAACATGTTGGTGTGCAGAATGTATGAGTCTGGCGACATACCATATGACTTCCGGAAAAATACAATCCGCGCAATTCCGAAGACTGCATGAGCTGACAATTGCGAGAATTATCGCATAACCAACTTAACAGCTCATGCATCCAAGTTGCTTACAAGAATAATTTACAGAAGAATGGAAAAGAAAATAGAGGATAGGCTAAATTACGATCAGTTTGGCTTGAGGAAAGGTAAAAACACCAGAGAGGCAATTCTGACGTTGCGGTTGATAATGGAAGCAAGACTAAACAAAAATCAAAACGCAATCATAGGATTTGTCGACCCGGAAAAAGATGTGGGAAATTCTGAGAAAAATATGGGTAAGCTATAAGGATAGACGAGTAATATACACTCCTGGAAATGGAAAAAAGAACACATTGACACCGGTGTGTCAGACCCACCATACTTGCTCCGGACACTGCGAGAGGGCTGTACAAGCAATGATCACACGCACGGCACAGCGGACACACCAGGAACCGCGGTGTTGGCCGTCGAATGGCGCTAGCTGCGCAGCATTTGTGCACCGCCGCCGTCAGTGTCAGCCAGTTTGCCGTGGCATACGGAGCTCCATCGCAGTCTTTAACACTGGTAGCATGCCGCGACAGCGTGGACGTGAACCGTATGTGCAGTTGACGGACTTTGAGCGAGGGCGCATAGTGGGCATGCGGGAGGCCGGGTGGACGTACCGCCGAGTTGCTCAACACGTGGGGCGTGAGGTCTCCACAGTACATCGATGTTGTCGCCAGTGGTCGGCGGAAGGTGCACGTGCCCGTCGACCTGGGACCGGACCGCAGCGACGCACGGATGCACGCCAAGACCGTACGATCCTACGCAGTGCCGTAGGGGACCGCACCGCCACTTCCCAGCAAATTAGGGACACTGTTGCTCCTGGGGTATCGGTGAGGACCATTCGCAATCGTCTCCATGAAGCTGGGCTACGGTCCCGCACACCGTTAGGCCGTCTTCCGCTCACGCCCCAACATCGTGCAGCCCGCCTCCAGTGGTGTCACGACAGGCGTGAATGGAGGGACGAATGGATGGAGACGTGTCGTCTTCAGCGATGAGAGTCGCTTCTGCCTTGGTGCCAATGATGGTCGTATGCGTGTTTGGCGCCGTGCAGGTGAGCGCCACAATCAGGACTGCATACGACCGAGGCACACAGGGCCAACACCCGGCATCATGGTGTGGGGAGCGATCTCCTACACTGGCCGTACACCACTGGTGATCGTCGAGGGGACACTGAATAGTGCACGGTACATCCAAACCGTCATCGAACCCATCGTTCTACCATTCCTAGACTGGCAAGGGAACTTGCTGTTCCAACAGGACAATGCACGTCCGCATGTATCCCGTGCCACCCAACGTGCTCTAGAAGGTGTAAGTGAACTACCCTGGCCAGCAAGATCTCCGGATCTGTCCCCCATTGAGCATGTTTGGGACTGGATGAAGCGTCGTCTCACGCGGTCTGCACGTCCAGCACGAACGCTGGTCCAACTGAGGCGCCAGGTGGAAATGGCATGGCAAGCCGTTCCACAGGACTACATCCAACATCTCTACGATCGTCTCCATGGGAGAATAGCAGCCTGCATTGCTGCGAAAGGTGGATATACACTGTACTAGTGCCGACATTGTGCATTCTCTGTTGCCTGTGTCTATGTGCCTGTGGTTCTGTCAGTGTGATCATGTGATGTATCTGACCCCAGGAATGTGTCAATAAAGTTTCCCCTTCCTGGGACAATGAATTCACGGTGTTCTTATTTCAATTTCCAGGAGTGTACAATATGTATAACAGCCAAAAGGGAATAATAAGACTGATTGACCAAGAACGAACTGCTCAGATTAAGAAGGGTGTAAGACAGGGATGTACTCTTTCGACCCTGCTGTTCAATCCGTACATCGAAGAAGCAGTAACGGAAATGAAAGAAAGATTCAGGATGAAAGGTTATCAGTGATACGACTCGCTGACGACATTGCTATCCTGTGTGAAAGTAAAGATGAATTACGTCATCGTCTGAATGGAATGAATGCTTTCATGAGTGCAGAATATGGACTGAGAGTAAATCGAAGAAAGACGAAAGTAATGAGAAGCAGCATGAATGAGAACAGTGAGAAAATTAATATCAGTATTGATGATCATGAAGTAGATGAAGTTAAGGAATTCTGCTTCCCAGACATCAAAATAACGAATGACGGACGGAGCAAGGTGGACATCAAATCACACTAGTGCTGGCAAAAAGGGCATTCCTGGCCCAGAGAAGTCTACTAGTATCACACATAGGCCTTCATTTGAGGAAGCACAGTATTGTATCGTAGTGAAACACGGACTGTGGGAAAACCGGAAAAGAAAAGTATCGAAGCTTTTGAGATGTGGTGCAACAAACGAACGTTGGAAGTTAGGTGGACTGATAAGGTAAGGAATGAGGAGGTGCTGCGCAGAAGACTAAAAAAACAAAAAAACAAAAAAAAAACAAAAAAAAGAAAAGCGCTAGAGGTATTTATGAGCTACATAGTTTTGAATTTTTTTCCTTGATTCAACAACCTTCTGACATCGAGTCCGTTCGCCACGGATGTCTCTCTGTTGCTAGCCTCTTCATCTCAGAGAAGAACTTATACCCAACGTTCTTATGTTCTTGAATGTGCTTTAATTTCTGTCCTCCCTTCAGCACCCACTAATACCATGGACGTTATTTCCTGATGTCTCAACACTCGTCCCAGCATCCTGTCCTTTCTTCTTGTCAGTGTTTTCCAATATGATCCCTTCTTCGCCGATTCTTCGGAGGATCTCCTCAATACTTATCAGTCCACCTAATTTTCACATCCTTCTGTAGCACCACATCTCGATTCTATTCTTTTCCGATTTTTCCGCAGTCCATAATTCACGGTACTCCAAACATACATTCTCAGATATTTCTTCTTCAGATTAAGCCAGATTCTCGATACTGGAAAATTTATCCTGGACAGAAATGCCCTCTTTGCCTCTGCTGATCTGCTTTCTATGTTTTCCTTGCTTTGGAAATCTACCGTATTATACAGACACCATCGGCTTAGGAGAAAATGTTATTCATCACTTAACGAAGGAACAAAAAAACAAACGAGCACAGAAATCAAGGATAATTAGTTCACTTTCAGGAAAGATATTTTGAGAAGTGCAATTCTAGGCAGCTATGCAAGAAAGAAGAGCAAGACAGGAAAGACAGTGCAAGATGAAGTTATACAAATGCTAAGCTTCGCAGCGGACAGAACCCTTCCGTATGAAAGGATGGAGTACTTCTACTGACAGAAAGATCCTGCTTAGCGCTGAATTACGGTTGAGGATAAAAATGAATAGAAAATGAGAATAAATAAATCGAATGCAAAAGGCCCAACAAAAATAGCCTGCTTAGCATCACGACTACGAAAATACAATAGAAGAAATACTTAAGGTGGTTATAGTATCGGAAACCGAATGAGAAGGCTGGCCTAGGTGAGGAAAGAAAAGTTTTCTTCAACTGAAGATAGCTACAGCAGTCAAAACATTGACAGAAAAGCAGTAAAAAAACTGTTGAAAACAAGACATTTTTAACACAGCAGTGTAGGGAGGTCAATGTGGAAAATGGCAAAACAGAAAAAGGAGAAACTGAAGGTGGTGGGAAAGGGATGATGCACAATGTTATAGGAAAGAAAATTGGTAAATTACGTAATAAAGATCTATTTCATAATGCACCCTGTTAGAGGAAAGAAAATAGGTAAAGTACGAAATAAAGATCTGTTCCACAAAATAAACGAAGAAAGAAGTCAGTGGCTAATAACGGAAGAGAGGATAGATATGTTAAGTATTTGTAAGACTGTTCAGGTCAAATTAATTCGACGATGGACATAGCAGTTGTTTCAAATGTGTTGTACAAATAAAAGACTGTAAAGATCTTTGTATGTGTCAGAAGCTATTAGGGGCAACAGGCGCTACAGGAAAATGGAAAACCAATTATTGTCAAATGCAAAAACGACGGTTAATGTAACAACACTCTAAATAATGATTTAAAAAATAAGAATGGTATTGATCGTGGGCTGAGCTTTTAGTTCGTCTCTGTTGTGCAGCTATCTCATTCTATTCGTGGCAGCCACGGCGTCACACGCCGACAGTTAAGCTGATTTCCTCTGCCGAGGAGTGACGTAAAGTCAGATTACCTGTAATGCTATTAACCGCTCGGCTGTGACCACTGCCGCAACCAACTACACTGAAGAGGAATGAGCTCTGAAAATGGTCATGGCTGCAGGAAAACATTGACAGTCTGCCATTTTCCTTGAGTGGACCTCATAAAAACTACTCAATCTGAAAAGTTGAGCTCACGAAAAAAATAATCAGTCTATAGAAAGCTCGTCAATACAAAACTGGTCTTAGATGTCACTAATTCGTGCGCGGAGATGCGTGTTTGACCTTCAGTAGGGACGAGCAATTACAGTTTTTACACCACAGTTATTCTCTTCAGGATTTTTTACAAACAAAAATTTTATATTTGTACGGAGAGGGCTGTGTACAAGTCGACAAAATCTTTATCAAGCTTGATCTGCAGGAGACCAGTTTGGCCTTTCTGGATATGGTCGACACCGATTTGTTTCCATATGAGGCATGGACGGACATCCTTGTGCAATAGAACCACATGCCCGAGTCTTCAGTCTATCTAGCTGTTGTAGGTAAATTCATGTGAACTTCGAAGCACCCGTAGTATTTCATTTCCTATCGTATCCAGAAAACTCTTGTAAATTTCTATTTCTGGAGAACCAACTTCCACAAATCTATCGGCGACTTAAGATCCGAGGCGGTAGATTTCATATTTTCTCCTGTACCACTAACTGACTGAGAGGTAGCCCTCAGTTGACGACCGAGAGCAGCGGCATTTGCGTATTTTCGTCAGTGCTAATAGACAAACAACACTGCGTGAAATAATTGCAGAAATCTATGTGGGGCATACGACGAACGAATTCAGTAGGACAGTGCCGCGTAATTTGACGTTAATGGTCAGGCAGCTGACAACCGACGCGAGTGCCTTTCCTTTGCTAACAGCACAACATCGCCTGCAGCGCCACTCCTGCGCTCGTGACCATATTGATTGGATCTTTTTTTGAGGCATCAATCTTCTGACTTGTTTGATGCTGCTCGCCAGGAATTCCTGTCATGTGCCAACCTTTGTGTCTCTGAGTAGCACTTACAACTCATCTACTCAATTATTTGCTAATACAGTGGAAGCCCTTTCCTTATTTCTTAACAGATGTCCTATCATCCTTCTTCGTGTCAGTGTTCTCCACATATTCCCTTCCTCGACAATTCTGAGGGGCAGCTCCCCATTCTTTACATTATCGGTCTACCTAAATTTTAGTAATCTTCTGTAGCACCACGTCTCAAATGCTTCTACTCTCTTCTGTTCCGATTTTCCCAAATTCCATGTCTTACTACTGTGGGCAACGGCCTTGCCACAGTGGATACATCGGTTCCCGTCAGATCTCTGAAGTTAAGCGCTGTCGGGCGTGTCCGGCACTTGGATGGGTGACCATCCGGGCCGACATGCGCTGTTGCCATTTTTCGGGGTGCACTCACCCTCGTGATGCCAATTGAGGAGCTACTGACCGAATAGTACCGGCTCCGATCAAAGAAAACCATCATGACGACCGGGAGAGCGGTGTGCTGACCACACGCCCCTCCTATCCGCACTCTCAGCTGAGGATGACACTGTGGTCGGATGGTTCCCATGAGCCACTTGTGGCCTGAAGACGGAGTGCATGTCTTACTACTGCACAATGCTGTGTTCCAAATGTCAAACTCAGAAATTCCTTCCTTAATTTAAGACCTATGTTTCATACTAGCAGGCCATAAATGCATTTTTTGCCTATGCTAGTCTGGTTTTTATGGCCTCCTTACTGTGTCCGTCATGGGTTATTTTGCTGCCGAGGTAGCAGAACTCCTTAACTTCATCTAATTCGTGATCACCCTTAGACCGTGGTGACCTCCGGTTGGACACTAAACGATTGGAAAACCGTGGGCTGGTCAGAGTTAGTAGGAGTTGCTGGTAGGGCTCGAGTGTGACGCAGACCCCATGAACCCATGGACTCAAATTGTCAACAAGGCACTGTACAGGCTGGTGGTTGCTTCATAATGATGTGGCCTGTGTTTACAAGGAATGGACTGGTACCTCTGGTCCATATGAACCGATCATTGACTGTAAATGGTTATGTTCGGCTACTTGGAGACCATTTGCAGCCATTCATGGACTTCATGTTCCCCATCAACGATGGAATTTTTATGGATGACATGTCACGGGGCCGCAGTTGTTCGCGATTGGTCTGAAGAACATTCTGGGCTATTCAAGCGAATGATTTGGCCTCCCCGATGACCCACCATGAATCCCATCCAACATTTGTGGGATATAGTCGAGAGATTAGTTCAGGCACAAAATCCTGCACCGGCAATACTTTCGCAATTGTGGACGGTTATAGAGGAAACATGGCTCAATATTTCTGTAGGAAACTTCCAACGACATGTTGAGACCATGCCACGTCGCGTTGCTGCAATACGCTGGGCACAAGGAGATCTGACCCGATATTAGGTGGTATCCCATGATTTTTTGTCATTTCAGTGTACGTAAAGTTATTTAGTAATGTCAAAAATGGGTTTTTTGATGCCTATCGTGAGTACTTGGCGAGGCACAACTCAAGACGTATGAAGTACGGAGTGAGGTACACACATTCCACGCCAACATGAGTAACATTTATGGGGTTATGGAGCTCTACGCAGCATTCAGAATATGATGTTAGTTCCTTTGCAGGAGGCACTCTCGAAAGTGTGTATCTGCAGGACTTGAGCAGTGAAATCACTGCGCCGGCCGGGGTGGCCCAGCGATTCTAGGCGCTACAGTCTGAAACTGCGCGACCGCTACGGTCGCAGGTTCGAATCCTGCCTTGGGCATGGATGTGTGTGACGTCCTTAGGTTAGTTAGGTTTAAGTAGTTCTAAGTTCTAGGGGACTGATGACCTCAGAAGTTAAGCCCCATAGTTCTCAGAGCCATTTGAACCATTTTTTGAAATCACTGCGATGGTTATGAGTTACGTGATTTGTGTTACTCGAAGCTCAACAATATTTTTCCAGAAATATCATGTTGCTTTGTACCCAACTATAAGCAATGACTGAATCGCTCCATACAGAAGTCTTTAGAAAGTCATAGTAGCTTGGTAGAGGCAGCCTTGTACCTCTAAATGATGGCACTAGTTTTGGTTGTTGCATAATAAATATTTATGACAGCCAGTCTTGCCAAATAGAATGCGAGATGAAATGTGACAATGTCACTGTTTTTCAACTGAAAGTCGGAGAGCTACGAGGCTCATTGTGTTACAATATCATTAAAACATGGTACTAATCCTACTTGGAGAACTGTGAGCCGTTATAGTGTGTGGAACGTCTTTCCGGAACAAGCAGAAGAGCGCTTGAGAATTAGCATCACGATTCAATATCTACTTTCAATAAATAATCTAAAATAGCTTCGGCGTAAAGCCTGTCTGATCGGCAAATCTATGACTATCTGATCTCTCTGTTGAGATGCAAAAGACGAACAAGAACCGTATACAGATGTTGTGTTTAGTTGTTATGAACACATGCAAGTTAGGAGGTTACTGACATTGAATATTTCCGCCCATTTTTTTCTACTATGTTTTCATAGAATAAGACGAAAGACTGCAGAATCCGATACATAAGACTACCCTAATACGAAGATACTTTGAGAGTCCTATTAAGCTGTGGTGGGATGTTCTGCTTCAGTGGCTGCATACGTAGGTGTTGTGATGCTGCAAGGTCTCTAATAGAAGCACTCAATCCTGTACATTATTTTTGATTAGGCTCAAACTGTGTAAAAATCCACACTATACGTCGTCCAGTCACATTAATGATGTCACCTATCAAACGCCTGAAAAACCACATTTTGCTTCGTGGACTGCTGCGACACGTACAGTTAGAGAGTCAGTGAGGATTCGGGAGGTACCGTCAGGGATGTGGAACCATGCCGACTCCAGTGCAGTGGCAAGCCGCGCTAGGTTTCTCGGCTGAGGATCCATGGCGCGAACAACACGATCGAGGTGGCCCTACAGATTCTCGATTGGGTTACATCCGGAGAATTTGGTGCCCAGGGGAATAAGTAAACCCATTCTAATTCTCTTTGAACCATGCACGCACACTGCGAACTGTGTGACTCGTTGCATCGTCCTGCTGGTAGATGTAGCGGCCCTTTTTCTGTTTTCGCTTTTTCCTCTAATAGGTGAAAGTTTGATTTTATTTTTTACACATTGACTGTCGTTGAAGGGTTTTACTTTTATTTAATATTGTCCCGGCTAAGTATCAGTTTGATTACTTTTAAAACCCGATGTTAAATGTGGGCCAATACACGTATAGTCTTCCCAACTCTGAGAGAAAAAATCTTTAGTAGCTTTACTACCAATGTTTACAGACGACGATACTTTAACCTTTCGTTCAATTGTTTTAGTTACGAATCGCTAGTTTGTTCTTGGCGTAGATCACGTAACCTTAACGTTTATTAATCTAATTTAAATTAATGTTCAAGACTTGTATTATGTTTCAAATTAACAACTTCAGTTTATTGACAAGAATGATTAATAAATAGGTTCACTCATACGATCTCATTCAAAGAGGTTCTTTGACTAGATGTCTAAGTACGATTCCCGCTAGCATCAGAGATGTTAGATAATATCCTGTCACTTTCGGTAAATAAGTTATTTCTATTTAATATCCGCAAACTGTCATTAACTATGATCACTAGTCGCGTGAAGTTAAAGTTTCCCACTATCACAATTCAAAGTCCGAATCCGGTTAAAATTCTCAATTCAGTAAAGCGTTTAAATATTCACACGAATTGACATTAAAGCCAAAGAGATTACTATTTACCTTCCCGTTTACGTAATCTGATAAATGTCCAAATTAAAGTATTGAATTGACAAT
Organism: Schistocerca piceifrons; assembly: GCF_021461385.2. Lineage (NCBI taxonomy): Eukaryota > Metazoa > Arthropoda > Insecta > Orthoptera > Acrididae > Schistocerca > Schistocerca piceifrons. Next base: position 456,516,721 of record NC_060140.1, on the reverse strand, counting down.
CCTCAAACACAATCTCGTCACGATCTATTCTTGATCCCAGTTTAATAAAGTCCCAATTGATGTGCTCTAAAGCTGTACGTCCTAAATAACTCCCGAACTAGAACAGACTAGAGACTGGAGTATCGTAATTACAACGTATGGCTATTTATACTTTAATAAACACTATCTTTGTAGTCCCAGACCTACGTTCTATGACTATAATATTGATTTTCTTACGTATTGGAATAACTAATATTTTAATATTTTCTACTGTTTTTCCCCCTTCCCATGTTTTAAAATTTATAATTAAATTTTCCTTTTCTTTTCTTTTGCTTTCTATACTAGATATTTCCCTCTATTTGCTTTTTTAAAATTTATTTTTCGTAATTACTACTTGTGGAGGGACTTGGGTCATTTTGTGAATTGATATTTTAAGCAGATGGGAGCTAATTTGGGAGATATTATTGTTTTTTCAACACCGAGAGGCGCTGTAGGTGTTACATAGACGCCATCATGCCAAGGCAAAACAAACTGCATGTAGATGTACACATGGTCCTCAAAAATAGAAACATACTTTTGTCGATCCATTGTGCCTTCCAGAATGGTGAGATCACCAAAGGAACGCCACCACAGCAACATTCCCCAGATCATAACGCTCCCTCCTCCAGCCTGGACACTTCCAAGGATGATTGCAGGGTGTTTGCTTTTCGACTTTTCACGTCATACACCCGGTGGTTATCTGTGCGATGGAGCATGGTTGCTGTACTGGCGTGCAAATTCCAGCCCTCGTCGACGATGAACAGCAGTAAGCATGGGTGCCAGAAACAGGAGCCTGCTGCGGAGACCCATACGCAGCAACGTTCCTGAATTGCCGTTGACGAGACACTGTTAGCAGCCCCTCGGTTGATCTGCGCGTTCAGTTGCTCAACGGTTGCACATCTGCCCGCCTGTACATATAACCTCAGCCGCTGTTCACCCCCGTCATCTATGACTCGTGGTTCACCACAGTTGCATCAGCGCTGGCTTTCGATGGCGCCAGTTTGTCAGGCATGATGTACTGTAACCATGGCGACACAAGAACAGATTACAAACTGAGTCGTTTCGGAAATACTTCCACCTTTGGCTCGAACTCCAATGGTTGTTCCCTTTTAGACGTCAGATAAATCGCTCTGTTTACGCATTACGACAACGACTGCGCTGTTTTTCCCGGACACGCTTTAGATACCCAGCACTGCTAGTGCTGCCACGCGCCTTGTGCACATTGACGTTGAATGCAGGTGGTTGTCACATTAAACGTGTCGTTAACAGCCAGAATCCGTGCTCTCGTATTGCTTTATGAGCCTGGTATAGGTGTTGTATCCCCAGCAGCATTAGTATGATGGCTGAGCTTTTATGTACCTTGTACACTTGTGGGTAGCTTCAGGAAATCATCCATTGCAGTTTGGCTATTGTTACTGAACCATTCTTGAGATGTGTGATTGTGAAATGGCCGTGCTTGGCAACTACCTGGCTAAGGACAACGCTCTTAATGCGATAATAACGTGAGTTCAAGTATACATGCCGACGTCGCAAACTGAAGGTGAAGGTATAGAGAAAGTATATGAGGATATTGAAAGGGTAATACACTACGTAAAGGCAGATGAAAATCTAATAGTCACAAAGGACTGAAATGCAGTTATAGGGGAAGGAGTAGAAGAAAACGTTATAGGAGAGTATGGGATTGGGACACGCAATGAGAGGGGAGAATGACTAATTGAGTTCTGTAATATGTTTCTGCTGGTAATAGCGAAGACTCTGTTCAAGAATCACAAGAGGAGGAGGTATACTTGTAAAACACCGGATGATACGGAAAAATTTCAGCTAGATTGCATCATGATCAGGCAGAAACTCCGAAATCAAATACTGGAGTGTAAGCCGTACCCAGGAGCAGATATAGACTCAGATCACAATCCAGTAACGATGAAGAGTGGTTGAAGTTAAAGAGATTAGTCAGGAACAATCAATACGCAAAGGAGCGGGAAACGGAAGTACTAAGGGATGACAAATACGCTTGAAGATCTCTAAGGCTATAGATACAGCAATAAGGAACAGCTCAGTAGGCAGTGCAGTTGAAGAGGAATGGACATCTCTAAAAAGAACAATCACAGTAATTGTGAAGAAAAACATACACTATGTGATCAAAAGTATCCGGACACCTGGCTGAAAATGACTTACAAGTTCGTGGCGCCCACCATCGGTAATGGTGGAATTCACTTAGGTGTTGGCCCATCCTTAGCCTTGATGACAGCTTCCACTCTCGCAGGCATACGTTCAGTCAGGTGCTGGAAAGTTTCTTGGGGAATGGCAGCCCATTCTTCACGGTGAGCTGAAGAGAGATGTCGATTTCGGTCGGTGCGGCCTGGCACGAAGTCGGCGTCCCAAAAAATTCCTAAAGGTGTTCCATAGGATTCAAGTCACCACCCAGTGCAGGCCAGTCCATTACAAGGTAGTTATTGACGTGTAACCACTCCGCCACAGGCCGTGCATTATGAACAGGTGCTCGATCGTGTTGAAAAATGAAATCGCCATCCTCGAATTGCTCTTCAACAGTGGGAAGCAAGAGGATGCTTAAAACATCAATGTAGGCCCGTGCTGTGATAGTGCCACGCAAAACAACAAGGGCTGCAAGTACCTTCCATGAAAAACACGACCATACCATAACACCACCACCTCCGAACTTTACTGTTGGCACTACACATGCTGGCAGATGACGTTCACTGGGCATTCGCTATATCCACTTCCTGCCATCGGATCGCCACATTGTTTACCGTGATTCATCACTCAAAAATGGTTCAAATGGCTCTGAGCACTATGAGACTTAACTTCTGAGGTCATCAGTCCCCTAGAACTTAGAACTACTTAAACCTAACTAACCTAAGAACATCACACACACCCATGCCTGAGGCAGGATTCGAACCTGCGACCGTAGCGGTCGCGCGGTTCCAGACTGTAGCGCCTATAACGGCTCGGCCAATCCGGCCGACGATTCATCACTCCACACCATGTTTTTCCACTTTTCAATCGTCCAATGTTTACGCTTCTTACACCAAGCGAGGCGTCGTTTGGCATTTACCGGCATGGTGTGTGGCTTATGAGCAGCCGCTCGACCATGAAATCCAAGTTTTCTCACGTCCTGCTTGCAGTGGATCCTGATGCTGTTTGGAATTCCTGTGTGATCTGGATAGATGTCTTCCTATTACACATTACGACTCTCTTCGACTGTCGGCGGTCTCTGTCAGTCAAGAGACGAGATCGGCCTGTGTGCTTTTGTGCTGTATGTGTCCCTTCTCGTTTCCACTTCACTACCACATCAGAAACAGCGGATCTAGGGATGTTAGGAGTGTGGAAACCTCGCGTACGGACGCATGACCATGTGACACCCAATCACCCGACCACGTTTGAAGTCATGAGTTCTGCGGAGCGCCCCACTCTGCTCTCTCAAGATGTCTAATGACTACTGAGGTCACTGACATGGAATATCTGGCAGTAGGTGGCCGCAAAATGCACCTAATATAAAAAACGTATGTTTTTGGGGGTGTCCGGATACCTTTTTTCAAATAGTGTAGGTACAAAGGGGGTAGCTACGAAGAAAGCATAAGTGACAGAAGAAATACTTCAGTTGATGGATGAAAGAAGGAAGTACATAAATGTTCAGGGAAATTCGGGAATACAGAAATACGTGCAGGGAAGCTAAGACGAAATGTCTGCATGAAAAACGTGAAGAAATCGAAAAAGAAATGTTTGTGGGAAGGACTGACTCAGAATATAGGAAGGTCAGAATAGCCTTCAGTGAAATTAAAAGCAAAGGTGGTAACATTAAGAGTGCAACGAGAATGTTAAACACAGAGGAGAGGGCGGATGGATGGAAAGCGTACATTGCAGGCCTTTATGAGGGGAAGATTTGTCTGATGTGACAGAAGAAGAAAAAAAATGGTTCAAATGACTTTGAGCACTTCTGTGGTCATCAGTCCCCTAGAACTTAGAACTACTTAAACCTAACTAACCTGAGGACATAACACACATCCATATCCGAGGCAGGATTCGAACCTGCGACCGTAGCGGTCGCACGGTTCCAGACTGTAGCGCCTAGAACCGCTCGGCCAGCCCGGCCGGCGACAGAAGAAGAAACAGGAGCCGATATAGAGGAGATACGGTAACCAGTATTAAAATCAGAATTTAAGAAAGCTTTAGAAGGCAGAAGGGATGAATAACATTCCATCAGAATTTATGAAATAAGTGTGGGAAGTGCAACAAAACGACTATTCACGTTGGTGTGTAGAATGTGTGAACCTGGTGACATACCCTCTGACTTCCGGAAAATATCATCCACACAATTCCGAAGATTGTAAGAGCTGACAAGTGTGAGAATTATCGTACCATCAGCTTAACAGCTCATTCATACCAGCTGCTGACCAGAATGATATACAGAAGAATGGAAAAGAAAATTAGATGACGATCAGTTCGGCTTTAGGAAAGGTAAAGGCACCAGAGAGACTATTCTGACGTTGTGGTTGATAATGGAAGCAAGACTAAAGAAAAATCAACACACGTTCATAGAATCTGTCGACTTGGAAAAAGCGTTAGAATATGTCAAATAGACCAAGATGTTCGAAATTCTGAGAAAAATAGGGGTAAGCTGTAGGGAGAGGCGGATAATATACGGTATATACAAGAGTCAAGAGGGAATAATAGGAGTTAACGACGAAGAACAGATTTCCCGGATTAAAGAGGGTGTAACACTAGGATGTAGTCTCGCTCAATCTATACACTGAAGAAGCAATGATGAAAATAAAATAAAAACTCAGGAGTGGAATTAAAATTCAAGATGAAAGGATGTCAATGATACGATTCCTTGACGATATTGCTATTTTGAGTTAGAGTGAAGAAGAGTTATATGATCTGCTGGATGAAATGAACACTCTAATGAGTAGAGGAAATAGGCTAAGAGTGAATCGAAGAAAGGCAAAAATAGTGAGAAGTAACTGAAATGAGAACAACGAGAAACTTAACATCAGGATTGATAGTCACGAAGTAGATGAAGTTAAGGAATTCCACTAGCTAGGCACCAAAATAGCCAATGACAGACGGAGCAAGGGGAAATAAAAAGCAGACGAGTACTGGCAAAAAGTGCATTCTTGGTGAAGAGAAGTCTGCTAGTATCAAAGATTTGCCTTAAGTTGAGGAAGAAATTTCTGAGAATGTACTTCCAGAGCACAGAATTGTATGGTAGTGAAACATGGACTGTGAGAATACCGGAACAGAAGAGAATCTAAGCATTTAGGTTGTGGTGCTACAGACGAATGTTGAAAATTAGATAGACTATTTGGGAAACACTGACAAGCAGAAGGGACAAGGAGATAGGACATCTGTTAAGACCTCAGGCCGCTCGTAGTAACCGCGAGGTCTTGGGCGCCTTGCCACGGTTCGCGCGTCTTGTCCCGTCGGAACTTCGAGTCCTCCCTCGGGCATGGGTGTGTGTGTTGTCCTTAGCGTAAGTTAGTTTACGTTAGATTAAGTAGTGTGTAAGCCTAGGGATCGATGCCCTCAGCAGTTTGGTCCCATAGGAACTTACCACATATTTACAAAACATCAGGGAATGACTTCTATAGTACTAGGGGAGCTGTAGAGGGCAAAAACTGTACAGGAAGGCAGTGACTGGAATACATCGGGCAAATAATTGAAGACGTAGGTTGCAAGTGCTACTCTGAGATGAAGTCGTTGGCAAAGGAATTGAGGAATTCGTGGCGGGCCTCATCAAAGCAGTCAGAAGACGGATAACTCAGAAAAAAGATGAAAAATACATGAGGCACAGGTCTGGCAGTGTTGGATATTGACGCTACTTCTCTCATGTGGCGTCCATTACATTGTTCCATGGGGACTGTATAAGTTTACATGGTCTTGGCATAAATTAACTTTCAGTGTCTTTGTTCGATGTACACAAACATGTGATACTCACACACATTTGCAATTATAGATCGTCTGAAGAGTCACGATCTTTGCCAAAAGTGGGAACAAATCTCGCTGGTTGCAAAGAGTGGTAATGCGGAGATCTGATGAGAATATTTATACCTGCTGTTCCAAATCTTCAGCGTCAAATACATACAGACTGTTGATGACCTAAATCATTTTGAGGTGAGGAGCCAATGCCCTGAAATAAATAATACGAGCCGTAGGAGCTCGTGAATGGCCACTGCGTGACTGTAAACTACTTACGTCTGGTAATACACAACTACCATCTGCGTCTACGTTGGTAGTGTTATGTTAAAAAGCAATAAAAAATCGCTAGTTACTGTTCTACGATCGAGCATATCACTGTCTACATTTAACCAGTTATTGTCGACCATTAAGAAATAGTCGTTACAGGCATTTGCTGACATGCATGTACTGTTTAGTTCAACACGATGTTGTAGCCGAATAGTCATACGAGTGAACCGAGGGAATTCGAAACAAGTGTCATCCAGTTAGGAAGAAATTTCGTGCCATGCATGGAAAGTTATGAAAAACCGGTTCTTTTAGGAGACCGAATGTAGACCGAGGATTCCTCGTTGTTGGATTAGAATGAGAGGTCCTGTCCCTTGACCAGCGCTATTGCCGGATGTCGCTGCTGTGCATTCTTTCCTGTTGGTTTGCTTGAAGGCTATAATATATGAAACTCCACCAGGAACTGGAGAGAAAGTAACTGATAGGGTTCCAACTACTTGTGTCATTGTATAGCAGTCAGTAGGGTATTTTTAAGAGTGAGTCATGCTTTATGCACCATTATAACGCTTTACTTGAAACTAGCGGTCGTAATTTTGAACATCTGCTGTGAGTTATTAAAAGGTATAAGTTGTGAACGTAAATATTCATTTCCTACCATTAGTCCTTTATCTCAAAACACTCAGTCTAGGACTCTCCGTATAATTTGGACTGTCAAGTTGTGGGACAATCTGTGTAGTGAAGGACTTGGTATTACATTTCACAACGTCCTGCAGAATTTATGACTGTGTATAGATAATATTGGTTTCACTCTATTTTGGTTGTCTGATGCAGTAACAGGGTATGAATATTTTTGAATATACTACTCTTTGTTGCAAAACTGTATTTATTAATAACAATTACGCGTTTCACCCTTGTAAGTCATCATCAGATTATCTGGAATAAAGAGAACAGAAAATTATTATGACAAAACAGAAAATAGAATGAGACATCCAGCCATGCATGCAAGGGACAGTAATATATGCACATACTAAAATAAGAACGTGGTAGGATAAGCTTCGTCCGTAAATTGCCGCTGTAGGGCATTAAAGAAGAATAAGAAGCGTCAGGATATAGCATTCAGTACTCAATTGTCTTATCAAATACGTAAGAGATGTAAACTGGAAGTAATAGTAGAATATAAAATTAACCAAGATTAATAATGAGTGGTAGGAGAAATGCTATTCTACAATAGATAAAAGACTAGACGAATTAAGTACCTTACGTGTAGTAAAGCAGGTTCAGCAGGTTCGTGACAGCATAGAGCCACGCGTGTGAATACCAAGGAAATGGGCTCGATGGCGCAAAGATTCAAACGTAACAGAGTACAGTAATTACATTGCTAAAGGCCAACAATTTAAAAATTGTTAAAATATATACGATACCACATTAAAAATGGAACAAATAACATTTCATTTACAAAACTGTAAAGAAGTAACGGAAACTTGATAACAACTCTTAAACACACACGGGAAACGTATAGTCCAAGAGGAATCTGTGGGCATCCAAGAATGCTCATAGTAGGAAGATAAGCATAAATTCAGCAACGTTAGTAAACATCCGTAAATGGGAGTCTTATGACTTGGCCGAAGGAACAACCTGTGTGCCGGCCGCAGTGGCCGAGCGGTTAAAGGCGCTACAGTCTGGTACCGCACAACCGCTACGGTCGCAGGTTCGAATCCTGCCTCGGGCATGGATGTGTGTGATGTCCTTAGGTTAGTTAGGTTTAAGTAGTTCTAAGTTCTAGGGGACTTATGACCACAGCAGTTGAGTCCCATAGTGCTCAGAGCCATTTGAACCATTTGAACAACCTGTGTGACGTATGTCTCACAAATGCCGTAGGGGCTTGGACTATTACATTACAGCATTAACACCGTCTACGGTTTAACATGATTGAGTACGCTCCTTAGCTCAGTTTTTATAGATTGACGACGTAAGATTTATTACGATATGATAACAATGTACTGTTCATGGTTTTATCATCTGATGAATACTGTGAGTATCTTTATGAACCATGACTGACGAGTGAAAATCGTTGTATAAATAAAGTGTGTTTGCAGCAGCTCAGGGTGATAGTTCGACATTTTTCATGTCTCTTTCTATTTACTGCTTTGTTCCATTGTCCCCCAGATAATCTGATGATGCCTTACAAGTACTGAGTAGTTGTTACTAACAAATACAGTTTTGTAACAGAGACTGTTTTAATCAAAAGAAGAGGCTGTGTGTAGTGTTCAGTTAGAAGTAACCCTGACAATTGATTGCTGACTCTGGTATCCTACAAGTTCACACAGTGAGGCATATTGACCCTTGTTTGTCCGTCGCTGTGACGAGATTCTACTTGCCTATATAGGAAGTATGACAAGAAACAAAAGGAGTTTCTCGCAGTGCTAATGAGTTATTGACGTACAATACTATCTCGTGACTATTTTTCGACGAGGATTGTGGCTTTGCGAAAGTAGTTTATCTGGAAATGATTTTGACACCACCTGTATATAGACGACGTGTACTGGCTTAGACTGAAGTAGAGCAGAGAGTAAAAGAATAAGCCTTACGGAAATAAAGAAGTAGAAATTTTACTGTGAAATAATCAAAATAACGGCAATCTTTTCAAAATTGCGCGTCGTTACAGATCTTGGAAAACATAAGCAGGTGCTGATTAATATCCTGTACCACGGTGCACTCTTGTCGCAGTTGGATCCCCTTTGGCATGCTGGAAACAGTATTGCGGCTTAAGTGTACCTCCCCTTCTGTGCCCATTTTGCGTACCATTGGGGATCGGCTCCGTCGTTTGTTAATTTATTTGATATATATCTTTCTCAACTGCTGTCGCTACAATTTCTTTGAATTCAGGCCACATCTGGTCAACACTTACATTGTTAATTTCAACTAAGTGGAGATTGTCAAGTAAATTTTTAAGCGCTTTTTTGAATATGTATATTTTTTACGGTAGCAGGAAGTGCCGAAATTACCACTCTTTGGATGCGGAATGTTAATTCGTGCTAAAAAACGCATGTGAGATTGCAGTTCGTAAATTGTTAGGAAATTCAGTATTCCAAGATCTATAGTGTCAAGAGCGTGCCAAGAATACCAAATTTGTAGTTATGGACGACAATAGAGGCAGCATGGCTCGGTATTTCTGCAGGGGACCTCAAACTACTTGCGACGTCGAGTTGCTGTACTGCACGGGAAAAAGGAGGTCCGACACGATGTTGGGAGGTAGCGCATGACTTTTGTCACCTCAGTGTAAAATAACTTTCAGTATAGTCGTGTTCACATTAGATTTATGCTTGAATACGAACGCTTTTGTCTCATTCTGATCATCCTCAGAAAACGGTCTTGTTTGTTACGTCTCACTTATTGGGTAGTGTTACGATAATTACAGTAATGCTTTCCCATACTTTAGAATTTTCCTTTATAAAACTTTTATGTCATGTACATCTCATCTGCCTATCTCCCAAACTATAGAGCTAATCTACTGATATAAACTAATGCAAGTAAGAAATCAAATAAGCACTGGACATCAGTGATATCGACGATAAAAAAAGATGAGTGCTGTGTCAGTGATTTTAACTCGTGGTGACTATAGCGGGGACAGCTATCTGAACGAGTAAAACGGACTATTTTATTCTAAGTAAACGGAGAAGATTTTATTGCAACATGCCACCGCTGTAGACTTCTACAGGACTGAGAGTGCATATTCCTCAGAACGAAACTTACTATAGCATTGAATACATAATTTTGAGCCACGAGTAAACAAATTTGTATCATTTTCACACAATACAATCATGAATGTACTACAGCGGAGAATATTCTAATATAGATGCACGAAAATGGATTGATGTTTAAATTAATTGCTCGTATTGCTAGAAGTTCTGAAGACTATATAGTTGCTGATTTTTTTACTAGTATCCGCTGGTGTAGTTTGCTGGACAAGAAGCAGGAAGGTGGGTGGAAGTCATGCAGTTGGCCAGATGTAAACCAGCGCTGGCTGTCTACAGAAAGTGGGAAAGACCGTCACCTATGGCATCTCTGGGTTCAAAAATGCCTCTGGCCTGGCTGGACATCGACTGGAAATGGGCGTTGATGAGAGATACGGTTACGTCATTTCACGTTGCTTCCTTTCTTTTCCAGAGTTCTTCAATCATGGTGGCTGATGAATGGTGGGTACCAGTTTTCGGCACACAAGCAAAAACATTGCAGAAGGGTAAACCACAGTCTCGACAGGCCTAGATCCTGCACTGTCAAATTCCGACATATGCTGGTACCCGTTTCTCGTTTCTATACTGGGCGTACAATGCTCTCCTCACAAACACAATGAAATCAATTTCTGGATGAGAAAACAGCTTTCTAATCTTTTCACATATATCGGCAATGCAGATAGCATTATTCTTACTCACTTAGTGCGGTTGCATCGAAACTTGTCATTTGCTATCCAAATATATAATACACTTCGTGTCAATTTACGTTCGTCACACGCCACCTTCATGATGTTGAAGTTCCAATGATCTACAATGCAGTGATCATTGTCCTCTTGTGTTTTCCAATCTTTTCCATTTATTCAGCATTATTTATGGAGTTACAGAAAGATGTCTACTACAATTTGTTGAAACGTACTTTAGTAGCCTAGAAGCCTACACTCTCTACGAACCACTCTACATTTTCCTTAAGAGAAGAAGATGATACTCCCTTTTACGACATTATTAATCTTTTTATCACCACCTTCTCGTGATGAAATGCTGTACAACCGTACAGTGGCGTTGGCTTTCATTTCCTTCAAGTCAACTGACCTTTCGTTAGCATCACAACACATTTTGTATCTGCGATTAGTATTCATGAAGCATCATTCTCTGATTCTGCATGGTCCGTTCACGCTATTGTGACCTCTTGTCGTACGCCTGAATAGCCACATTTTGCAGCCCAGACGGACATATGTCCGATGGAGCATCACATGTGATTCATCCGAAAAGACTATCCGTCGCCATTCAGTAGTCATCCAGTTTCGGTGTTGACAGCCTGGATACATGAAGTAGGCACCAGCTGTGGAGGGCCATATGCAGCAACCTTCACCGAACGGTCGTTGTGGAGACACTGTTGGTAGCCCCTTGATTCATCTGGGCAGTCAGTTGCTCAACAGTTGCCCGTCTATTCGCCCGTACAGATCACCACAGCCGTCGTTCCCCTCTGTTGTCTATGGCGGGTGGTGCACCACCGTTGGCTCGGCAGTGGATTTGAACAGTGTCATTTCGCTATACGTAGTTTGCTCTAACCACGGCGGCACGTGAACAGTTTCTAAAGTTAGCCGTTTCGGAAATACCCTTTGGCCCGAAAGCCAATGATTATGTCTTTTTGGACGTCAGATAAATGGCTCAGTTTACGCATTACGACAACGACTACACTGTTTTCCGCATTTCCCCGACACGATTTATACATCCTCCACTGCTAGTGCTGCCACCTGCCATCTGTGAATGGTTATGGCACATGCCGTGAAGCATAAGCTGTTGTCACAGTAATGTGACTGGATCCTGTAGTTGTCGATGCAGTATAACGATTTGGGCAGAAGTCTCAGGATCCTGTCACTGTCTTCAGGTGCCGGCCGGAGTGGCCGAGCGGTTATAGGCGCTACAGTCTGGAACCGCGCAACCGCTACGGACGCTGGTTCGAATCCTGCCTCGGGCATGGGTGTGTGTGATGTCCTTAGGTTAGTTAGGTTTAAGTAGTCCTAAGTTCTAGGGGACTGATGACCTCAGAAGTTAAGTACCATAGCGCTCAGAGCCATTTGAACCATTTTTGAACTGTCTTCAGGTACACCACTTCATTAACTCAAATAAGTCCACCTTCTACGTCTCTCTCTCTTCACATGTTGCAGTTTAACTACAAAATTCACTCTTATACCATTTCACCTGTGTATTAACATCTGGTTAATCTCATTCATTGTCATTCAGGTAATTTCCACCTATGTTAAGTTCTTCTGCTGGATACATCGATCTGACTACCGTATATTTAGATACATTTTTAGGTTCATTAGGCCGTCCTCTTGGCGTTTTCTGATCCTCTGGAATAAAGTGAAAAATTTTTCTTGTGCCCTGTACCATCCGTTTCTCAAATAGCACGCCCATCTGCAGTTTTTTTTCTCTCTAGTCATAATCACATCTGTCACTGCAATCTGCTCCCTGATTAATTTGTTTGTTTTCCTGTTTCCCCCAGCAATTTCACCATGTATCTTTCCATCTATCAGAAGTTCTCTTTTTTTAATGTTTTCAAATTAAAAGTCTACTTTTCACGATCATAACTGATAATAAACACTGATATTAAACTTTCTGCGCTTCAGTGTTTTCTAAGTCTCCATGTACTGACGTGCGCGCTATTAAGTCCAAACGAGCAGTTATGTTGACGGACGACCTAATTCTGTTGCAGGATAATGTCCACCCACATGTTCTCAATTTTGTTTCTACTGTGCTGCAGAAGTAGGCGATTTACAAATCTTTGAAGACATGGAGAAAGATAATTGTGGCCACGATTTGTTTCGTATGAATAGAAGCACGCCTGGGTACGATCAATGTTCCGTAGGCAAACGCAAACATTTTTCCATGACTGCACTGATCGTCGTGTCTCACAGTGGGTTACATGTACTAACAGTCATGGCAATTAAGTTTGAAATTATAAACAGTTTACTTACTTCTTTCCGCTTGTCTTGTATTCATTCGATTGCCCCATATAGTTTCGAAAACTTTTTTTAATCTACCAAAAAATTGCTGCTTTTCTGTTTGTTGCTTTTCCTGTACACCCAAGGTTTGTCTTGAACTGCCTTAAGACCAAAAATAAATAGTCCTTCCAATAATCTATTTCTGTAACTTCTTTATTAATTTGTATTATTTTTTCAGAGTGTTGATTTTATATTATTGCAAGGGTACTACAGATATTTCTCAAGTCTACAGTAAAACTAGCTGTATTTTTCCATTCATTGGTGAAGTTTATCTGTCCTAGAAGCAAAAGGTACTGCGTCATCCGAAAACAAATGTTGGTTCACGTATGTTCCATCGAACACTCAGTCTTTTGAGAATCTGGACATCTTCTTGGCTTGTTGAGAAGAGTTTTGTTGGTATGGAATCTCCTTGCAGTAATGAATTTCTCACTAACGTGATGAAGTCTAATAAAAGTAGTATCACTGACATACCAGTTTCTCTTTACACTATCATCTGACTAAAAGTCAATCGTTTTTACTACGCAGTTGCTGGTAATCTTAACGAATACTTTTATGTATTAAGAAGAAGAGTTAGACAGTTCTACGTTTTGTATGTCTCGTCTGACTCCTTTCTTGAGAAACAGAATATACCTTTTTCAATTCTGATGTTTTATCTACGACCGAAGTTCAGTAAACAATTACGAAAGTTTCTATTGAACTTGTCTCTAGTTTTAAAATTCTGTTGAATAGCTATCAACTCTGATCCGTCTCCATTTTCTTTATATCTCTCGTTGTTTCAGTCCCATCATCTGGCATAATGTACTTTATGTCAGTATTTTATATTTTATTTATGGAACATAATTTTTGATTCATCTCTCACACTACACAGATGTTGGAGAAAATTTTGGAATGCTTTTATGAGTTTTTGTCTTTTGTTAGTTGCTACGAATTCTCACCTGATGGAAAGAAGAGCCTTCCTAACATAAGTTTCGATTTTATTGTCCTCACAGTATTATCGTTATTTTACTTCCCAAATTTTCGTTGACTGTAACTTCTCAAATCGTTTGGAAGATTGAGACTATTGTTGTTTATATATCCGAGCATAATATTTCGAGATCATTGTCAGTTTCAACAAAAATGTTTCATACTTTTAACCATGGCGTTCAGCTGTAATGATGCAACACAACGACGCACATTCGGAAAATTTTTATTGAGAGGTTTGTGCAGAATATTGTTACTTCTCTGGTTGTCAATCATAGGTGTTAAGGCAACTTCTGGAGTACTCCATGGCAGTATTATGGGGCCATTACTATTTACAACGTCTGTAAATGAACGAGTGAATCATGTAAGAAGCTTGAACAGGCTTTTCGATAATACTGCTCTTTGGAGGAAGTGCCAGAGCCAGAAGAGCGAAGAGAGATGCAGGAATACTTGCGTAGGCTCGATGATCGTTGTACGGACTGATAGCTGACAGTGAACATAAAAAAGTGTAATATGCTGCAGATAAATAGGCAAAGAGATCCAGCTACACGTGAAGCGCTATTCTTTAGCGTGATTGCAAACGGAAAACTATTAACTTTATTTCCTATCAATGTTTCCGTTGCTTAGGTTTATTCACTATAAAAATGGCTCTGAGCACTATGGGACTTAACATCTGAGGTCATCAGTCCCCTAGAACTCAGAACTACTTAAACCTAACTAACCTAAGGACATTACACACACCCATGACCAAGGCAGGATTCGAACCTGCGACCGTAACGGTCGCGCGGTTCCAGACTGTAGCGCCTAGAACCGCTACTCACTATAATTTTAAGGCGTATATATATTGTAGAATAACAATACGAGAATATTGTTAAAATATTTTGAACGTAAATGTGCGTGATGTTTATATATATTACTTTCTCATACTGCTGTTTTTCGAGTAGAATAACTTGAACGTTCTCGAACAAGATTTTTTAAAACAAATTAGGCTGATGTATCCACCTCCCACGTTTTCTTCCCTAGCCTTCAAAATCCCACGAATGAGAGGGTTATGATTGTCACTTTACCATACAGTGCTCAGAGCCTGGGCGTTAGGCAGTTATAGCGGAGCGGAGAGACTGATAACTGGTGCGCGAGAAAATTCAAAATCTGTACTTCCAGCAGTTCATAACTGTGTGTCATTTGAATTATGGCTCAAATTTTCGGGAGGGACTGATATCGGGCGGGACTGATGTCTTGCTAGTGCACTTTTTTTCCCGTGGAGATATGGGGTGAAGTTGGTGACGTTTCCATTTTAGGCTGGTTGGGTATGATTTCTCTACGCAACAGTTGCGCCGTTACGAGTATGCTGAGCTTATTTAAGATAAAAAGATGTGGTATCTTGATAGCCCCTGATGATGGCTCCAGCTTAAAGAGACTACGTTGTAGACTATGGCCTAATCTCATTATAAAAACCATCTCCAAGGACGTAAATACCGGTCATAAAAGCATAAGTTGCTTGGCTAGAAAGAAATTGCTTGGTAAATCGCTCGTGTCTGGTGGGGTCGAAGTGAGCTACCGATTGCAAAGAGACAGTCGCGAGCGATTTATCGCCCAGATGTGGGTTCTTGAGGAGCAACGAATGGATGGCGGGGGTGCCTACACGCCAGGCGCACAGCCACCCGTGTGAAGGGCCTCGTCGTGGACCCCTCGCTCGTCCAGATGCAGGTCGGAGGATCCGTCCAGCACGGAATCTCCCGGGAGAAGCCCGCCAAGCGGCGTACCATGCGCTAAAATAATTAATAAGAAGCCCCTGTTGGCCGTCGGCGTGCAACCTGTGGCAGCTCCAATTAGCCGCCCTGGGTAGACGCCGCTCCCTCGACCACCCTGCCGCCCCCCTTCCCGCCAACTCCCTGGCCCCCACTCTAATAACGAATCAAAAAGCTGCCCGTTTGCCTTTGCAGCAGATCTGTTCCTAGTGCTCTCCCGCGCACGGTTTCACCACTTCAGTTGCCTTGTGTGTTCTCTCGATCACATCTACAGATATGCGTTTGATATCCAAATATAAGGTTAGTAACTACACCGTAACATCGGCTCTTTAAATCCAATATGTCTCTTTACGTTTGACATAATCTTGGGAGGGAGTGAACATTTCGATAAAATAACACCCGAGGCGCCCATCCCATGGATTCGTGAAATAGAAGTTTCAGATTAACAGCCAAATAATGTTTCTAAACGCGACCAGTATTTCATCAGATAACTCCTATAGCTTCACTGGGGCCGCAGAAAGAATAGCATGCGTTCTCGAACAAGATTGAGCCGATGTGTCCACTTACCACTGGCACCAAAGCTAGAATTAGCAACCGTTAACTGATGTTCTTAGCAATGTTTCTAATGTGCCTGATGAATACTGGGAATTTTTCTTTATAAATACGGTGTATTTTCAGCAACATTATTTGAATATCTACACGGAAGCAATAAGAACACTTATCACGTTATCGCCAGTTGTCGCCGCAGTTTGTGAAGAATACGTCTTTGTTTCCGAATCAGTGAGGTTGTGCATTGTTTCTGAATATCGAAATCTGCTGATTGTTCTACGGATTTAGTACGAAATATGTTGCTACGTAGGTTATTAAGGAATGATTGTGACCCATACACATCGTATACATATTTGTTCGAAAGTAGCTTTGGAAATGTTTGTATGGATAGCAGCACATGTATACTCCTACCCATACAAAACTTTTTCTAGAGTTTAGTTTACGTTTCTTTTGTTTCTTTACCTTTCTATTGCTTCTTCCACGTTATATACCACTGAAACTAGCCGCTAAGAACGTTACATTATTAACCTTTGTAGCTACTCTACGTCGTGGCACACAAATACTCTATTGTAGCTCTGAAAGGTATATATTAGGAAGGAACCAAACGATGAGATAGCGAGGAAATAATTTTCTGAACTATAAGCTGTTAGTTGAGTCAGTCGAAACTGATTACATACGTTTTCATATAATCATTTTTATGGCCTACATGTTGAGCAGCCGGTTGCGCATCGATGGTATTTTTTTATATGAGTTACTTCACCTACCAGTACCAATCATAATATCGTACAGTACAACACCTCACCAGAAGCCTTAGAAAGTATCTGCTAGATAATGATTTACTAAACACAGAAACCGAAATTTAGTTGAGCCAAATTAAAGTGTAGGCTTCGTTGTTGAATACTCTTTTATATCGTATGCTGTGCGTGGAAGTACTATAATTTGCTTCCGATGGGAAATTGTAGTAGATATCAGCCATTAAACAGTCCCTTGCGAATGCTAATTTCAGATTTAATTTTGTAAAACTTTTATCAATTATGTCTTCGGTGGAGATAGATCGAAAAAGATCCCATGACCACGCGTAAGTGTGTTATGGACAAATACTTACCAGTATTAATTTATATAGAGCACTATTTTTGTCATAGAATGTGTAATAAACGAAAATACACGAAAATTACTTAGGTACAATCCGGAAATATTAGAGGTAATATAATACTGGGTAAGTCTCACGCATAAATTCTAATGTAACGTCTACGTATTCTGTCCGTGATGCAAGTAATATGCTGTTTCGTTATTTACTGCAGGATTGCAAAAATTAGCAAAAATTAAAATTTATTTTTTGCTTTTAAACTGATAGGCTAAGCAAACTGTTACTGTTTATTGTTTTTGTTAGCAGTGTAACGTGTATTTCTCTTTACTTATTTTGTTACTGTTTATTGTTTTTGTTAGCAGTGTAACGTGTATTTCTCTTTACTTATTTTACCATTGTTTTTCTTTTAGTTTTAACTAAACATATTTTAAGTGATTAGTTTAGACGATTATTTTAGACTGCAGTTATTTTTTGTGCCTTGCCATTTTGATAACAATTTATCATTAGCTCTCCTTTTCCTACGTTACAGCACTATTTTGGCACCTGTTTTATAAGCTAACATTTCTGACGGGCGTGACATCGTCTGTGTTTATCTATTTTCTCATATCTACATATCTGTCGCATCTTTAATCTTTGAATTTTTCTTGACAGATTCCAGTCTGCTTACCTTTTCACATTTGCGGCCTCATCCAGTGACAGGTTTTTTTATTCTGCCCTTAATTCTTAACATCATTCTACAGCATAACGTTTCAAATGTTACCAGTTCGTACTTTTCATGATTTATAACCGCTCAATATTTTATCACAACTTGGCGATCCAGACAAATCGATAAACGTCGTTTTCAGTGTCAGTATCCAACATCTGAAAACACCGCCCGCTCATGAAAACTTTCATTTGTGTAATAATGCTTCTGATGTTTAGCTTTTTCCAACAGGACACGATTCATACATTTATTTCACAGCTTGTTTCCCCAGTTTTGATGTTATTCATAATTGTTCTTTCTCTATCTCTGCAGTTCTTTTTTTCCTTCGTAACTCCATAACGCAAATAACGTGGAAAGTAGATTTCCTCTCCGTTTAACAGTTGTTGCAAGTTTAGCAAGGTATTATCGTAATGTTTTCATTATCACCACGAAAAAACAAAGGTACGTAATTAATTTTTTTTGTATGAGTTCGGGTATATGTTTGCAATGCTAGTACGTGTTGAAATTCCTGCGTCACAATACCGTAACTTGCTGCTGGAAGTGTCAAAACAAAATGGCGCAGCACGTTGAACAGATGCAGTTTTGTGCAACAATTTGTTTTCTGCCTTTGAAGAGGAATAACTCATCAAGAATGCAAAGGTTAGTTCGTGGAAGTGTGTAGAAAATATACGCCATCATACGCTATGTGATCAAAAGTATCCGGACACGCCCAAAAACATAAGTTTTTCATATTAGGTGCTTCGTGCTGCCACCTACAGTCAGGTGCTCCATATCAGCGACCTCAGTAGTCATTAGACATCGTGAGAGAGCAGAATGGGGCGCTACGCAAAACTCACGGACTTCGAACGTGGTCAGGTGACTGGGTGTCACTTGCGTCATGCGTCCGTACGCGAAGTTTCCACACTCCTAACATCCCTAGGTCCATTGTTTCCGAAGGGACACGTACAGCACAAAAGCGCACAGGCTAACCTCGTCTGTTGACTGACGGAGACCGCCGACAGTTGGAGAGGGTCGTAATGTGTAATAGGAAGACATCTGTCCAGACCATCACACAGAAATTCCAAATTGCATCGGGATCCACTGCAAGCACTATGACAGTTAGGCGGGAGGTGAGAAAACTTGGATTTCATGGTCGAGCGGCTGCTCATAAGCCACACATTACGTCGGTAAATGCCAAATGACGCCTCGCTTGCTGTAAGAAGCGTAAACATCGGACGATAGAACAGTGGAAAAACGTAGTGTGGAGTGACGAATCACGGTACACAATGTGGCCATTCGATGGCAGAGTGTGGGTATGGCGAATGGCCGGTGAACGTCATCTGCCAACGTGTGCAGTGCCAACAGTAAAGTTCGGAGGCGGTGGTGTTATGGTGTGGTCGTGGTTTTCATGGAAGGGGGTTGCACCCCTTGTTGTTTTGCGTGCACTATCACAGCGCAGGCCTACATTGATGTTTTAAGCACCTTTTTGCTCCGCACTGTTGAAGAGCAATTCGGTGATGGCGATTGCATCTTCCAGCACGATCGAGCACCTGTTCATAATGCACGGCATGTGGCGGAGTGGTTACACGACAATAATATTCCTGTAATGGACTGGCATCCACAGAGTCCTGACCTAAATCCTACAGAACACCTTTGGTATGTTCTGGAACGCCAACTTCGTGCCAGACCTCACCGACTCCATGAAGAATGCGCTGCCATTCCCCAAGAAACCCTCCAGCACCTGACTGAACGAATGCTTACGAGAGTGGAAGTTGTCACCAAAGGGTGGGACAACACCGTACTGAATTCCAGTATAATCGATGGAGGGCGCCACGAACTTGTAAGTCATTTTCAGCCAGGAGTCCGGATACTTTTGATCACGTAGCGTATGATGGAGTGCTTAGTGGGCAGAGCGATTCCAGTGTGGTCATAGATGAAGTAGAGATGAGATGCACCATTTTGGTTTGGTTTCTATACCGGTATGCTACGGTACCGTGCTGCGTGAATTTCAGTGTGTAGCTGGACTGCAGTCACGTACCAGGACATACACTCAGAATTAATTACATAATTTGTGTTTTCGGTATGATAATTAGTACTTGATGACTACCTGTCGTTGCTGCTTTCCACTTCAAATGATATGTCGTCTACGGATATTGGTAACTGAGCCTCTGTCACTATGATTTCTGTTCTGAAACTTAAAAAATCTATTGTTAATGTATAACTGAAGAATAGAGGAGCTGATGGGAACCACTTATAAAAGGACATGATATAGTATAGAACTGCAATAATATTCCACAGATGCTGTATCAAATGCTTAATAAACCGAAATGAAATCAGTTGTAAAGACGAGCAAATCTTTTGTCAGAGAGCTAAACAAGCGTTTTATATGCTCTTGGTATTAATGGCTACAAGTATCAACCATGAATATAAATCGAGAGATTTCCGTGGCCGTGTCATTGAAGGTAAAATATTCTGGTTTGAAAGGCGGCATCATATTCATTCTTCAAATTTCTTCTTTATCTGTCGACATTTTGAGCCTTCTCCTGGAACTTTCCGTTGTTTCCGGAAGAGTCCTGAAAAGGATCTCAGCAAAGAGGTCGAAACGTTTACGGTTGAAGAATAAATTTGAAGAGGAGCACGAGGTGGCCTAATAACGTAGATTACTTTACCTTCAGTTATGAAACGTAATCGTTGCGAATTGATCAATGGCTACAATTTTTTAATGAAGTCATTTCCACCATTTAACTGTAAGTTTTGATTGTTCATTTAGCTCACTATCGTGATTTCGGCTGTAGAGCCAGTTTCAGGGGTGAAAGCAAGGCAGTAAACACCCGAAATGTCTGCATGACACTTCGTCGTAGAAATATTGCAACACGTATGTTAACACAGATGCCAATCATGTGATTGGTATTTTTCCAAAAATGTGTTGCAATATTTAGAAGACTATATAACATTCAGACATACCGGGTATTTACTGTCTTTCTTTCACCTTTGCACTTGAAACTGGCTCTAGAGACGAAATCAGGATAGTGAACTAAATAAACAATAAAACCTTAGAGTTAAATGGCGGCAATGATTTCATTAAAAAAGTATTGGCCTGTTATGACTATGTTTCCGAGCCAAGGAAAATACTTCACTGGCTAAAATATTTTTCAAATGGAGAATCATGTCTGAAGAGAAGGGGTCGCCTCGCAGTCTGCGAGATGGCGGCCCGGAAGCGATGCTGTGTGTACATGTGTGCGTGTGGTTGCGCAGAGGGCCGGCGCGATGGACGGCTGCTACGTGCCCAACAACCCGCAGTTCGGCCTGTCGGAGGCGGCGGCCTGGGGGCTCGACGACATGGGCTCCTTCTCGCTGCCCGCGCTCGACCTCGACCCGCTGCCCAGTCTGCTGCCGTTCAGCCCCGCCGCCTACAAGTGAGTACCGCTCTACTGTCCATAGTAGACTGTTTTTGTGGCTTGCAGCTAAACCTCTTTCGTAGTGAACAATAAGATCTTTAAGGACGCTACAGAGGTGTTTAGGAATGAAATACGGGCGATCATATTGTAACTGGCTCGGTGACTCATAATCACCCTCAGCTAAGGCACCTTACGTCCTTTACTGGAACTGTCCTGCAACAATATTTACACCAAACGTCTCCCTTCAGTAACTGATAATTCGACTCTCACTGTATTTATGCTTAAGTTGTAAAATTAAAAGGCAGAGGGAAAATTTTGGAAAGATTCATTACTATTTACAAAACAGGAAGTTTTTCTCCCGTGTCAACAAACAGACTGTTAATTCGAATCTGTCTGGAGTGGCTGCAACTAAGCTTTACGAGTGTTTCCAAAGGCTTTAGTTTAGGCCATCTACTGAACGATAACAAGTAATTGTCATTTCACATAACGTGTTTTGCAGTGGAACTCTAGGAAAGTTTCATGAGTATAAATCGCAATTTATCCTTTTTGTGTGAGGACATGCTGAACTGAGAATTTCAGAACACAATGATCCTTTGATTCCATCTGGGCGCGCACCACTGATTCTATAAATTTGAAAAACAACATTGTTTCCAGGAGGCTGGTTTAAATGCGTATTTTGTTAATCACTAGGGCCTAGTTTATAGCGTGAGCTCATTCTCAGCTACACCTACAAACCTAATAACTCACCACAATTAAATGGAAGTCGAAATATAAAAGTCTTTGCAACTGTACGGGATGAAGAGTTTTCACTCAATTATAGTGTGATTACTTACAATGGACGTGGGAACTTCATATTTATAAGTACTGTAAAACAGAAGCCACATGCCGTACACAGTTATACATCGCAATGCTCTTTACAGACACAAACTAAAATATTATATGAATGGAGTAACTGCAGGTGCGAGAAAAGCAGTATAATAGATAATAAGAATCCATGTACAACAACAAGCAACGAGAAACGATACCTTGGAATAGGTATTCACAAACCATACATAACAGCTATTCGTATTTCAACCATATGTGAACACATATGTAGACGGGATAGTTTAGAACTGTCTGTCAAATAGTATAAAGTCGAAAGATATTATGGTACTATAGTCATACAGTTTCAAAGTAGGTCGTTCGTCGTTTACTTATTGTTACATGTAAGGTATCACTTTAATGTTTATAAACGGTGTCACACATAAGTAACAGTGTTAGATATCCTGAGTGAGGCTTTTTTTTAAATTTTAGTCACAGTCACATATTATAATCACAGTCATAAATGGTTTCGGCTCTGTGTTAACTACCTTCAGATTCTGAACATCAGCGGCATTTTGTGAACAATCAACAACAAACAGTGGTGTGAACACCTTGCTCGACAAATGCCACCGATAACGTATACAACCTGAAGAATGACAGTCATATTTTGTGATTGTGTTTCATATAAAAATAAGTAAATAATACTACAGTCACTCTTTTCCACGGAATGACGTTCATTTTCGATGCCACCTTTCTTTTTTAAAATTTTCAGTGGTTGTTTGGACCCTACTGTACACTTTCACAATTTGCAACACCATTGAATTAGTAAATAAAATCAGTAAAATCTTCATTCCGACTGATTACCAGTGTCTAGGAGACAATCAGTTGTCGTATAATGGAAAAGAGCAGAAAATTAATTTACTGCCTGTAAAGGTATCATAAAAAGGGATATGGTGGCAGGGTTCAGTTCACTATCCATTCCTTTTCTCAGTGTAGCTATCTGTGTGGTTTACTGTTAAACTATACAGCTGTTCAGAATATTTTATGCCTATTTCTGACATAGGTTCTTACAGAAAAAGGTGAAATATTATATAAATAGTTGAACGTATAGTACCGTGAGTAATATCATTACGTAGCTTACACAAAAGAGATTTTTAAGTTATTCAAAAAAATTGCAATTTGATAATACAGTATCAAAAGACAAGGAAATAATCAGTGAATAGTTCTTCAGGGAGGTGATAAGATTTACTGAAAGTCTAAGCAATTAACACCATGTGCTATAACACAGTGTCTTTTCCGTGAAATAATCGTGACTCTTACTGACACTGGCAATTAAAACCAAGTTACCGTTGTTTTTTAACATCTTTTTGTAATATTTAATAGTAGTTATTATGAGACAATTATATTCATTACAAAGGAGACGTACAATCCTAAAAAGTAGATGCTTTTCAAAAGCCTCTCATGTGTGACTCTCTAAACGCAGTACATACTCCCCATCATACGATTTGTGGTTAAGAGGAAATGCTGAATCGCGTGAACACTATAGAGAAAAAGTCCGAAAATATATCTGTAAGACCTAAAAGAACGGAAGATACCTGTTCATTATTCAACAAGTTTCATAACTGAAGCTAATTATAATTCAGTTGACATTGTTAAGCTGGTTAAGCTGTAGTTTCCTCTATGCTTTATCTGGAGAGTTGCAACAATGCAGAGTATACCACTTCAGACATAACTATACCATGTCTGGTGAGGTCTTGTGGTGTTCTGACTCCATTACTAAAAACGTTACAGTTTTGTATCGAAAATGAAACACGAATTTATGAGCGGTATATTACAACCACTCTACTATTAAACACTTTGAAGGTCTAATACGCAACAGCGCAAGAGACAAGAGAGAAATGAAGTAACATGTAATACTACTACTCTGCAATAGCTCTTAATCGCGAGACATTTGAGTATTACCTGGTAATTTGAAGGTAGAGCCGTTAGCATTAATACTTTCTAGCATATCATTTACAATAATCTCGGAAAACATTAAAAATACCATTTTCCTACCTTCAAGTTGTCTGTTGATGAGTTCCAGAGAGTCCGTGTAGCAAAGATGTCAGTCGCTTACAATAATTATTCACTCTGGATGGTGTCTCTGTAAGGTGAAAATCAACGAATAATACGGATGAAGTTACATGGAACATTCATTTTTATCAAATTAGGTGAAATTTTCCTTCGAAGAAGGGAAGAAGTAGTTTAAAAAGTTTTAAGGCACTAGAGTTGCTATATACGATTCATTTCGTAATGTTCCTTTTGCGACGGAGAATAATCACGAATAGCGTGACAAATATCACTACCAAGTATGATAGTAAAAGCTAACGCATAATAAAGCGCAAGAGACAAAAGAGAAATGCGAAAATATATTATAAATTAAGAGCTTAAGAATGAATCAGGGGAAGTATAACATAGCACATAACAGAATGAATCGGTACCAGGCGCTTTCCATCAGTAAGTTAGATAATATCTTGTGCTTTGATTTCAACAGTCTGACGGTAACTCCGGCAGTAAATTAAGAAAGAAAAATATTGGGAGTGGTTTCAGTAGTATTTTCCGAACTTCTATTTGAGTTTATTTCTGCTCAGAATGTTGGCTGTCTACAACGGCGAGGTGGCGTTTGTAATTTGTAAACATCTGAACTTCAAGTTACATGTTAAAGGTACGAACTGTTTATGTTTAAGACAGAAAATTTGTCACTTGAGGACTAGTTATTGAGATCAAAAGTAAAATCTAACTCCAATAATCGTGGTAAAAGAAAATTATTATTCTATCTTAAAAATCGCAATCTTTTGCAGCCGTCTTGTTCTGTCGAGAAAAGTATCCCCATAATTATGTAGACTGCCGTCTCCCACAAGAAATCAGTACTACCACCCCCGAATTCTTTCTGTAAACCATTATGTAACATGCCCTGCTCCTCTTCTAGATTTTACTTACTATTTAATATTCTGTTAACTGATTTTCGACGCAAAGAAGTCTTCACCTCACGAATATTGTTTTCGCTTTTCTAACAGTGATACAACGCTGCTTCCTTTTTATTCATTTTTGTAACTTTCATGTTGTAGTTTCGTGTGTTAATGCTTACCTAATATCAGTCATAATAGTACGCTTATTATAACGTCTACCTTTTGATTTTCGGTGAAAAATAGTACTGGACGTACATTGATCAACAATACAGTTAGAAAATTATTCTTCCAACGAGAAAAAGATGTCATCTGCGAATTCTATCTTCAGTAACTCCTTTTACGTTTTTTCTGAAGCTATCAAATTTGTATCCTAACTAATGAATTTGATTCTTAAAATGACGAAACACCAACAGCATATTGTGATGCTGATATCATTTTAATCTAAATAACGGCATGTCTATTATGTTTTTCTCTTCTTTTAACTGGTAAATTCTTCTATTAATTGGTAGATAATTCATTGTTTTCCAACATTTGTGAAAAGGATGCGTCGTAATCTGTTACCTTTCTTGTTGCAGAATTGCGACAACTACCTTTAAAAATTATTCAAATAGATATTTATTGATCTATCTAGAAAAGCAACAAAAGGCATCAGGATCAGACGAGATAGCTGTAAGATTTTACAAATGTTATGTGAAAGAAGGTGCTTCCCTTCTGTTAGAAGTCAGATCGCTAGAGGAACGAGGGTTTCTGGCAACTGGAAAAAACGCAGGTCATGTCCAGTTTGAAGAAGGCCGTAGGACAGATACGCATAATTATATGCCTATATCTTTTAATTATGGAACATGTTTTACACTCAACAATTAATTTTTTTTGGAACGCAAATCTCCTCCATGTATACTAACGTGTATTAAGCGAACCGCGAGAGAAACTTAGTTCGCTCTGTTCCTCCATGAAATTCGTTGCGCCGTAGTTTCTTGACTTCAGGAACGCATTTGACTCTGTCCCATACTGACGTTTAGTGAAAGAAATACGAGCTTACCGAGTACTGGACCAGATTTACGACTAAATTCAAGACTTCCTCTCAGAAGGAACTGAACCCATCGCTCTTAACAGAACAAAATCGAGTGATTTAAAGGTAATTTCGGAAATACCCAAAGAAACTGTGATATGACCGTTACTGTTTACAATGTCTGTTTGTAAATGATCTAGTAGAAAGTATGGAAGTTCTAAGACTGTTCACAGGTGATGTGGTTGTCTGTGAGAAAGTAGAAACGCCAGAAGACAGTAACGATTTGCAGAATGACCTACCGAGGAATGATGAATGATGCAGGTACTGGCAGTTGACCCAGAACGAAAAACAAATGTAATATATTGCGCAGCTATAAGAAAACAGACTACTGTGTAACTACGCTATTAATGACACATTAACGGAAACAGTATCTACCGTAAAATATGTACGATTAACTATTAAGAGCGAACTTAAGTGGAATGACCACATAAAACAAATAGCAGGAAAAGCGGATGCCAGACTGAGATTCATAGGAAGATTCTTAAAGAAATATAAAGCATCCATGAAGGAAGTGGTTTACAAGGCTCTTGTTCGAACGATGCTTGAGTATTGTTCGTCTTTCTGCGACCGTTACCAGATAGCAGAAGATCCAAAGAAGAGTGGCCCGTTTCGCCACGAGATCGTTTAGTCGGAACGAGAATGTTACACAAATGCTGAACTAACTCCGTGGTATACGTTACAAGAGAAGCGTTTTTCTCCACGGTGAGGTCTACCACTAAAATTTCTAGAGAGAACTTTCCGGGAGGAGTCGCACAACAAATTACTTCTTCCCACATATATTTCGCGAAATGACCGTGACGAAAAAATTCGAGAAATTAGAGCTAATTCAGAGGCTTACCGGCAATCGTTCTTCCCACGCGCCATTCCCGAGTGGAACAAGGAAGGGAGGATCAGTAAGTGGTTCCGGAACTGCGCTCCGCCTTGAGCAGTAGGATGAAGATTTAGATAGACGTAGACCCTGTAGACTTACTGCTATTTTTCGTTACGGGATTGTGAAGATAACGCGATTGCAGAATTCCTATTACACCACTCACACGCAAACGTTGACATACTAACTGATCACTCGGAAACAAACTGTAATTATTTGCTAGTTTCACTATCAGTTAATGTTCAGTTAATGCTCTGCTATTAACTCGTATCATATTTTCTAATATTAGGAATTCTTCTACCACTGTTCTTCTACACCACAAAAATTTATTTTTTCGTGTCGTTCTTTTCATTCTCTATTCCTTTATTGTATAGTTTCTTGATTTATCTCATATTTTACACTTTAGTATGTCGTTTTTTGATCTGTTTGTTGTACCAATTTCCTCCACAGCACAGCTTACAGTTTTTTCATGAGCTCTTATTCTCTTTATACGTTATGGAATATCTCAATGGATAAAAGGTGGAACAACACTTGCAGCAAAGCTACAACGAGATTGATTCGATCTAGATGTTTGTAGACAACTTCTAGAATAATATCCATTGCCCAGGGTCCAGAAAATCCGTCAGTAATCGTTGAACATAAATCCAAAACATAGCCCAATAGAAATTTAGTGAACAGCCAGGTCACGAAATTACGGTATAAGTGAGGCAGAGACTTTAACACAGCATGCTCCGAAATGTCTTGCAGACGTGTTGCGGCCGTGTTTTATTTCCTGTTTGAAGTCAGAGATATTGCGTCTCATCTCCTTTAGGTACACATAGTGCTGTAATTGTCCGTGTCGTATCACGATCGTTGTGCTGGTAATGGGGAGGTGTGGATGGGCAAGCCAGTGCAGTCTTCACTGTCTATCTTGACGTTTGGTGTCACTGTGTTCTCTGCTTTGGGTGGAGGCATGGTGCTGATGCTAAAGTCGGCTGTAGCGGGTGTTCCAGATTCCCAATCTGCTTGGAAAGTCAGTGGTGCACCAGGTGGAAAAGGGTCATATTCCATTGGGGTTGGCTCTGATAGTGCTGAACATGGGTAAGTGGGTTTGCCAGGCGTCTGAAGTTGTATCAAGTCTGGGGGAGGCGGTAGTAGTCTCGAAATGCAAACTAATAAAATTAGGCAAAATTAGTCAGCTTGTTATACCAGCATGTCACCACTGGCGTTCACTGTTGAGATTTATCATTCACAGATGGCTTCATACTAGGACCATTATACTCATCAGAGCTCAAACCTGTGTGTTCAGTGGGTACTGGGAACGACGGATAGGCTAGCGTGGTCATAGGATTCAGATCACAGGGGGGGGGGGGGGGGGGGCTGTACCGTGGGTGGCCATGGAGAAGCTCAACAGAGTGCGCCCGTGTAATAGACATACTCCTGTAGTAGCCCAGGTAGTGGGACAGGACATCGATGTTGGGTTTGGCTGTTAGCATCTTCAAATCTACAGCTCAAAGGTGCGCACGAACCGTGCCGTTGTCAGGTGCGTTATGCCACTCAGAAAGCAGATACCCTGAAACGTCAAATGAAGGTCACTGACAGAGACGCTTATTTCTATGGCCCATTGCTTGTAATTTTTTTCCCGCAAGGTGCTTATTGTCTATCTTCCTGTGACAATTGACTGCAAAGTACATAAGGAAACATAGGAATGGAATCTATTACAATGAGCCGCATCGATATGAGGAAGAGGCCGCAGAAGTGCACAAGGACGCGCTCGCATGGACGCTGCGCCGTTGGTCAGGCATGGAAACGTTGCCAGAGTGCTGACTAAATCGACGCGCAGGTGTTCCTGATGTCCTGCGTGATGGTGCGCCAGTAAGCGTGCACCTTGAGAGCGGCTTCAAGAGTGTCGT
This sequence comes from Schistocerca piceifrons, assembly GCF_021461385.2. Classification (NCBI taxonomy): domain Eukaryota; kingdom Metazoa; phylum Arthropoda; class Insecta; order Orthoptera; family Acrididae; genus Schistocerca; species Schistocerca piceifrons. The sequence goes on along the minus strand of NC_060140.1, from coordinate 456,487,761 downwards.
CCCCTGTCACCAGCGTGCAGGAGGTCCATGACACGCTCACGTCATGTCGGCCGGATGATCACACAGCAGCAGTCAGCTGACGTCAGAATCATTTCTCCCTGTACCAGCTGGATTCGGTATTGTTAGAGGCCTGGAGGCGAGTGGGAAGCGAGACGGTCCGGCCAGCCTTGATGAATGTATTTTCCAACGTGCTTTAGAATAAGGTCCTCAGATATCCCAATTACGGATGCAGTGAGAGGGAACTTCTGTAGGTGGTTTTGGAAAGCGTTGTCTACTTGGGAGCACACTGTTTTTCAAGATTAAATGTGAGATCTGGGCAGGGCATCGGCTTTAGGATGTTGTGCTATCGGCTGATTGTGCGAATTATTGTAACTATCGAGGAAGAAGTGTTTAATACCATTTTATTGAAATAAATGTACGTTATTTGACAAAATCACTCTTGGTGTTGATTAGAACGTCCATGTGCGATGTCAGTAACTTCATGAAAGACTTCTTATGATACATTAGTTGCCAATATGGCAATTGGGTTTCCAGATTTCTGACTGTAGATATACGAAGCGTGCTGAAAAGTAGCACCTCAGAAATTTTTATTTTGTTCTCATAATCGGTTGAGGTATTACATGTTATGCGTAGTAATTGCTTGACTTACTCGCTTTGCTGACACAAGTTGCAATCCTCTGCGGCTAGGGAGCTCGGAATTTCAGCGTGTAACATGGTGGTGTGTAAAGTAACAATGGCGGTGCCTGAGAAATCCTCACAAAACTAGAAGAACGAGTTCGAAGAGTTCATCCACACAGATGGAGCACTGTTTCTTTAAGCATGACAATGCCACACCACACACAAGCGGTGCGATATTTGCAAAACTCCGACGCATTTAATTCACTGTCGTCGATCATACTCCTTACAGTCCCGACGTGGCCCTATCTGATTTTCATCTGTTTCCGAAACTTAACTTCAGTGTGATAGTAATGAAGCAGTAGAAGCGGAGGTGTGGTTGTGGTTCCGTCAACGAAGTGAAACATTGTACAGTGACGCTAACTGGTCTCTCATTGCGAGAAACATGTCGCCATTGTGACTATGTTTAGAAACAGATATGTAGAGATGAAGAACAAGTATGTAGAATGTTAAAAACGCTTATTTTATTTAAAAAGCTTTCACGTAAGAAATTCGGAGGCATTACTTTTCAGCAAGCCCTTGCATATATAACGTGCATTAAAAAATTAAACCAGCCGGAGTCCAAAAATAAACCGCCGAAAAGTGGTGAGGTCGTTTATAAGAGCTCTGAGGTCCAAAACTCGCCGCTAGAAGGACACGGGCGCACACCTACGCGCTAGCTCGCCCACGCGTCGACCGTCCTTTGCTCTCAGCCGTACTGAGAACAGAGTGGAGGCTTCAAAAGAAGTGCAAAAACATGTGGTGCGTTTCCTGAAGTGGGGGAGAGGAAATTCATCAAAGAATGGTGCAAGTATCCTTTCCAGTACCACCACTCAATTCGAACTAGGTGGCGATGGCCGGTCTTGAATAATAAGTGTATCCACCTGCAGGACAATGGCGTTCCAGGTCGTGCATCATCTGCCAACGACATTGGTCCTTCCCTGAATCGCTTGTGCCATGTCTTAACATCTGCAAAGGACATGTAGTGATCTCTGCGCACTTTGCACTCCTTGCGGTCTTTGCAATCATACCGTTGTTAGGAAACGCACTGCACCCCATTGCGTATCACCTGAAGCCTCCATTTCACCGTTTTCAGCGCGATGAGTGCAGAATACCGTCGATGAGTGAGCATGCTCGCTCTGTCATCACTAGGTGTGTGCCCGCGTCCCTCTAGCGACGAGTCTAGGAACTCATTGCTGTCAAAGTAACGAGGCCCACGGGAAAGATATGCCGTGGCACGTACGTCACAGCACGTGATACTGCAGGTCTTACGAGAACCAGCAGCCCTTTCCGCCGGGGGGCCAGTAACTGGTTCAAATGGCTCTGAGCACTATGCGACTTAACTTCTGAGGTCATCAGTCGCCTAGAACTTAGAACTAATTAAGCCTAACTAACCTAAGGGCATCATACACATCCATGCCCGAGGCAGGATTCGAACCTGCGACCGTAGCGGTCGCTCGGCTGCAGACTATAGCGCCCAGAACCGCACGGCCACTCCGGCCGGCGGCCAGTAACTACTTCAGACGGGTTTCATACGTCTGGACTGCGTGTTTAAAAGCATGCAAGTTCTCGAAAGCACACGACGAAATTAAGACCTTTAGTGGTTACATTTCCAATTAAAAATTGATTTCCTATGGGTCCTACACCGAGCCGAGCGTTCGCGAAGTGTGTAGCCAATTAGTGTGACGCCACAAGTTCGTTGCAGGGCCCTTACACATCAATTACCCCACTTTCGTAGGTAACGAGATAACGACCCTTTCAGCGGTTTTCGTTTTACAGAGTCCACCTTATGCACAGGATGACTCAGATTTCCGCCGACAGTCTTTAAGTTGTTGTTCATTGATACCTTCTACGTATTTTGGAGTAAATGAAATTTCAATCACGTTTTGTCCTCCGATTGCGTAAACATTTTGTTGGTACCCACCTACGTAGGGAGAAATGATCATCACAATAAAATAAGAGAAATCAGAGCTTGCACAGAAAAATTTAAGTTCTGGTTTTTCCTGCGCACCGTTCGAGAGTGGAACTGTAGAGAGACAGCTTGAAGATGGTTCATTGAACTCTCTGTCAGGCACTTTATTGTGAATAGCAGAGTAATCACGTAGATGTAGATGCAGATGAAGGAAACCACCGTCTTCACAAGCTCATTAAAGAATTATTGCATTTCGTTGTTTTATTACATAATAAGCTTTGTTGTACCTTTAATGCACTGAAAATAGCGCATAGTAGTGCAAATGTTCGCTGTCTGTCTGGATAACACATTCGCTGACAAAACCTGTTGCTGACAGTAGTAATGCCTTCCTAACTTTGTTGACCTCACGACAGCATTCAGTACTGCTCGATTCTGTCTTGGGTTTTGTTTCCCGGATGTGTTAGTTGTGCGTTAACAGCGAGACACAGGAGTGCTGTAGGTAAGTTTACTGATGAAAGGCTCGCCGATGTACACATCGTGTATGGGTTCACTGAATGCAGTGGAAGAGCCGCACAACGGCGCTATGCTGAACTGTGCGCGCATAGACGTCAACAATGTCAGAGTGTACGTGTGGCGTCTGAGGACTGTTGCATTACTCTGTGTTGTAAATTTTGGTTACTGCACTTTACAGGCTCTTCACTGTTGTGAACACGTTTTCACAGAAACAAGGGTGACTGAAGTAATAAGCCGAATAAATCACAATTACGTTCAAGACAAACGTAAATTTTCTCTAAGAATCAATGCTGCAGTGGTTCTCTAACCAAGCAGTTTTTCGGATGTTCGCTAGACCAACAAGAAGCATTTTGATTAGGGTCTTCTATATCTTCAAAAAGTACAGTATAAATACGAAAGAATTTCTTTAATTCTGAGTAACTGCTTTTGATCCCTTATGTGATCGTCAACCTTTACCTGACTCATCTTTACTTAATTCTCAAGCCTTTTCTTTCTAAGCTTCATAACATTTTTGGCTATGTATTCCTTTTTTAGGCAGACATAGATGTACAAACAGAAAAATGAATAAGTTCATTAAAATATTGTAGAGTTCCTGTGACACATTGTCTCTAATGGACAGGAATCTGTAGAAGAATGTTCTAGACTTTCTATCACATCTTCAAAGTCTCAAACATGTTCAGTTCAAGATGGATGTTTCTGCTACAGTAGATTTCACATAACATCTCTATTTCTCTCATGTACTTCTCTGCTGGATTACCATATAGGGTTGTAGACTGAGATCAGGATATCCTGTCAGTGAAGAATTTACAAGTGTTGGAGATAAATGGTGAGCCATTGTCAGATAGGAAAACCTTTTGTTTTCCTATCTGTGTAATGTACTTCACTTTTTGACACAATGGCTTAGCTGGTCGCTTTCCTTATGGGATAAGTTTTAATAAATTTTGACAACACATCTGCTATAAATAGGATGAAACTGAATTCACCTTTTGAACTCTGGAGTGGGTCATATAGATGGAAGACGACGAGGCTCGTGTGTTTGACAGGAATTATGTTTTACATTAGCCACTGACAAGTTTGTTTCCTCACTTTGACTCTCTGACATTTATAACATTATCAACGTACTTTGTTATCTATTTCATAATGCTCTAAAAGTACACATTCTCCTACACATTCTCCAGCAGCTTTCATAAACACTTTCGTATGACACAATGACCATAACTATCATGGGTGTAGGTTAAAAGTTGTTTTTGGTAAAGTACCCTGGCAAACATAGCTTCCGAGAGTCAGTCTAGGTTAGTTCTTCTAAAGAAGATATTTTGTGAATTTTATAAAACGAACTACTTTGTCTTCACCTGCTGTTAGAGTCATGATTTAGGTTTCTGTGGGTGCAAGTACAGAATGCTTTACTGGATTTTTTTGTCTCTTACACGTGCTTACACGTGTCTTATACATACACTTAAATTCCTTTTCATTTTCAGTCTCAAGTAAACTCTGATCTGTTCCTGTGATTCTGAGAGGGCATTGGCTACCTTGTTTTCAGAACCTTTGACATATTTTATATCATAATCGAACTGTTGTAGGAACATGGCTCACCTTGTTAAGTAATTATGAGGTCTGCATTCTTGTATATAACTTGTTGCCTTGTGGTAAGAATAGACTGTCACCTTATGCCATGTCAAATAGCTTTTAAACTTACCAAAGATCCAGTGTACAGCATGTAATTCCTTTTCCATCAATGTATACATTCTCTCATGTTTCAGCAACATTATACTGGAAAAGACGATAGAATAATGTTGTGGTCCTCCATTCTCTACACTTAATTGGAATAGACTGGCCCCCAGTCTGTTATCGGAAAAGTAGCATTGTAAACAGAAAGGTAAACAAAGCTATGTCTTGACAGAAAATCACAATTATTTAAAGTTTGTTTTATTTTGTCAGAAGATTCTTCACAATTCCAGTTCCACTTACAGATGACGTTCTTTCTTGAAACATTACTTAAACATGGAACATTCATATATTGTCCGTTTACGTTTGTTAGGTAGAAACCACTTAATCCGAAAAAGGACTTTAGTTGTTTTCAGTTTCTAGGAGCAGAAAATTCGGAAATAACGTTACCTTCTTTTGAGCCAGGTAGAATATCTTCCAGAGGTATATACTGTTCCAGAAATTTCATGTTACGCTTTTCTAGCGTCGAAGTTCCTCCTTGTTTAAGCCTATGAAAGATCTCTTTTATGAACCAGTAATCGTCTTCCCAGTTCTGACTGCATGCAAGGATATCATCTAGGTAAATGGTTAATTTAGACAACTCTTGTCCTGACACATAATCCAAGACTCTAGTAAACTAGTCTAGTGAAAGAGTCAGCCCATGTCGAACAGATTTATACTGGTAACATTTTACATTGGGCGTGAAAACTGTGTACCTTCTTAACTTAGTGGCTAAAGCTATTTGGTAAAACCCTACAGTCATTAATTTTATACACCAAAATTTATGAAGTAATTCATTGATGTTCGATTTTCTAATTGGATACTCTTATTTCGATGTCTGGAGTCTAACATCAGTGTGACTCCATCATCGCACTTAGTAGATGCAACTACTGGATTGTTGTATTCACTGTTACTTGCTTCTATAATGCCAAAGCTCTTAAGTTTATTCAATTCTATGGCAACAGCAGGTCTTTTTGCAATAGGTATTCTGTATGGTCTAAGGAATAATCGTTTATGAGGCCTTAATTTTAGCACACACTCAGAATTTTTCATGATATAATGACCATTGCTAAATATATGCCAATACTTCCATTTTAATGATTTAAAAGTGTTTCTTTGTACTTCATCTAGTCCATTAGCTAGAGACACCTTCTTCTCAATTAATTTCTTGAAATGTTCACCTTCTCTTCTTCTCTACTTATAGTTCTTGCTTATGTGATCTCTTTGATTTGCACAGCACAAGTTATTAATTATTTCTTCTAAGCATACACTATTCCCTTCTAGGAATTTTTCTTGAGTTACATTAAAACCTTGGCTAATGATGTAAAAAGATTTCTCTCTCCGATTCAACAGTGCATTTACTTTACATAACGAATCACTACAAGAATGTTCGATGATATTAAGAATCATAAGAAAACAATGGTTAAATAGTGCCTCACTGACTTCAGATGTTGTCATTGCTTGCTGTAAGAATTGAAGAAAGTTTTTGAATAAGCACACTCTTGTAATAATTGTACTTGTTTTTGAATGTTAGAAACATTCTCTCTTAATATGGATTCCTTAAAGTTTCAGTGTTGATGTTTCTCAGTTACATCTTTGTTTACCTCTTCTGTTTTACTGTTAGCCGGCCGAAGTGGCCGTGCGGTTAAAGGCGCTGCAGTCTGGAACCGCAAGACCGCTACGGTCGCAGGTTCGAATCCTGCCTCGGGCATGGATGTTTGTGATGTCCTTAGGTTAGTTAGGTTTAACTAGTTCTAAGTTCTAGGGGACTAATGACCTCAGTAGTTGAGTCCCACAGTGCTCAGAGCCATTTGAAGCATTTTTTTGTTTTACTGTTCAAATTTGATTACTAACAGTTTCAGTTTCACCGCTACATTTAATTTCTACAATGAGTACTCCCTTTTATAGTTTTCTACTTCAGTCACTTTAATTTCAACGAATATCGATTCTGTTGCAGATACCCTCTCCTTTAAATTTTTCTACTGCTTTATTGAGATTTTCTACCTGGGTATTAATCGCAGCTGCTTCGTCAATTAACTCTTTCTGGACTTCAGAAATTTGTGTGTTTGAGAACTCTTTTGGTCTATTATTGAAAGTTCGCTATTAATTTTGCTAAGTTATTTGGAAATGAGCCACTCGAGCCTGAAACCATATAATTTATTTACACGTTTGCTCCAATACGTCTTGAAAACTTAGTTCCCTATTACTCAGTTTGACCTTTCTTGCTTTTTCTGATCCATCCTGGCGTATCTTAGTTGCTCTACACATGAGTGATCAGGTGCAACAGTTTCTGATGTTGCTTGATATGCTTCTACCTCAACTTCATTCACAGATTCCTGTTTGTTGTCTACTAAAGACACTCATAGATAACCCATCTCAAAATGTTTGACTGATACTACTTTCGTAATTTCGGCTAAATGTTTACGGTAGCGAACACTGTTCACTAATGTAACAAAATGCAACACTGAAACGAAAACTATTGTTAGAAGAGTACTTAATTTGTATCACCTGAAACAGATGACTAGAGTCCAATCTTACTGGAATTACAAACTCTATTACTGCAAGGTAATTGAATGGGGCCAAACTTAAATATTAATGCTTATTTTTAGTTGCGTTGTTTTCTTCAGAGGTGAAAAGTTGTGCAGTTTGTTCCTAGGTGAAAAGCTGCGTTGTTTGTTCCTAGGTCCTCGAATTTGCGTAGAAAAGTTTAATTCCCTTAGTTGCGTCGCAAACAAGATCGTAGGCTCGGTAAATTTTGAAATATCTCTATTTATTAATTGGTAGAAAAATCTTTACGCTGAGTAGTACGCTGCATAGTCTTCGACAGAGTTGCACAGTAAGTAAAACACAGAGAACTTCACAACTATCCAATTATGTCGTTACTTTAGGACATCGATATCACACTTAATATTCGCATCAGAAATGACTAAAGTCTTTTACAAACTACCAGTACTAAAATATCAACTACAATGTGATTTCGTTGCACCAGAGTCTATTAGGAAACAATGTTAGTGTTAAAAATAGGACAGATATGTATGATTATTTTAAATAAAATATATATTGGTGAATTGGCGATTAACTGTAGAAATATGTTTTTGCTATTTTTGTTGTTAAAAAAGAGGTAATTTGTCTAGATCGTGAATTTTTCATCTCCTCCTCAAAAGATGAATTTTAGAGTCAATTTTCTTAGTTAATTATTTCAACCATTTGAAGATATAATTTTGTTTTTGGTGTTAAAATCAGAAAACGTTTGGGGTTTAAAACTGAGAATTAGGACGCAGTTTAATTACTTCTTATTTCAGTAAATCCCCAATCTAGGAAGTTTGACGAAATGCAGAACGTTTTCCGGATTCTCCACCACATAATCTTTCTAGCGAGATATAAGTCATTGAAAAGATAATTTCTTATTGAAATACGAAATTTAGTAAATTATGTGTTCCATGAATATGTGTATCTTACATTATGAGGCAGTTTTGAAGGTTATTTACGCGTTGTAGTCAATAAGCGGCTCTACTGAGTATCTTTGGGCTTTATTGCCTTGTTATTCGTTAGTATTGCTTTAATGCGCCTTTTCAACTGTGGCGGTAATTTTGCTTGTAACCCATTATTGCTGATCGGAAGAAAATAATTCAACTGATTTGCTGTTGAGTACACGTATCACAAGCGAAAGTCAGAAGGTTGTAAGTCTAATCATAAGGCTTAAATTATAGCATAAATACGTCTACTGAAATGGTTAATATCCCGCTCCTTGCGGTTTGATGCTTAGTAACCTATCTGGTGTAAAGTGAATTGACCGATCCATGCGTAAGGTGGTATACCCGTCAGCCTAGGATCATTACCAAGTGCAGTTGGGAGATAGAGAAGATACAAGACGAGCAGTACATTTCGTCGTAGGTTGAAGCCGTTGTCAAGGACTGAGACGGAGATACACGGTACTAGGATGAGGTTACTTGAGCGTGACTAATTTCTTGTCCAATGAGATTAGTCTTTCAAGGTGTACCCTCCACCACACACTGTAAGGCTGCTTTCGGGTTATATAGATGCTAATGTAGATGTAGGAGGAATACTCACGACCCCTACTGAGAGCACTGTGGTTCCGCAGGACGGAGAAGCAGCCGCACGACATGGCGGACGTGCTGCTGTCGCTGAAGCACGCCGTGGTGCACCCGGGCCAGGTGGGCGGCGGCCCGCTGTCGCCGGGGCTGCCCGCGCCGCCCACCTCCACCGCCTCCGCCGCCGCCGCCGCCTACCAGGGCGCCAGTCTCTCCTACACCGTACACCCACACCAGGTAAGTCGCCTGTGTGATCTATGGCTCAAGTACACTGGCTAGTCTCACTACTATTAGAACCTCTTTGATCTGTGGTACCCCCAACTATTCTGGGGGCGATTCCCCTGAATGTGGTCAAATTTCAACCAATGTCCCCAAACGAATTAAGAAAGAAACACGCCTACATTTAATGTGACGAAAACACAGTTTTCTTGAAATATTGTTACAGGTCCTAATTAATTCTGCCTGTTGTTGCTGTAGTCTTCAGTCCAAAGACTTGTATGAGGCACTCTATCTGTGCTAGCTTCTTCATCTCTGCGTAACGTGCGTGACCTACATCCAGACGAAACCTTCACTCTTGTCAAGTTTTGGTTTCTGTCTGAAATTTTTACATTCAGACGTCCCTCCACTATCAAATAAAACAATTTCCTTATGCCTCGAGATGTGTCCTATCAACCGATCCACTTTTTAATGAAGTTGTGCCGTAAATATCTTTTCGATTCTGTATGTCATTACTTATCCTACCTAGTCATCTAATCTTCATAATTCTTCTGCAATACAACAGTCTAAAAACTATTCCATTCGGTTCAAAATGGCTCTGAGCACTACGGGACTTAACTTCTGAGGTCATCAGTCCCCTAGAACTTAGAACTACTTAAACTTAACTAACCTAAGAACATCACACACATCCATGCACGAGGCAGGATTTGAACCTGCGACCGCAGCGGTCGCGCGGTTCCAGACTGTAGCCCCTAGAACCGCTCGGCCACTCCGGCTGGCTATTCCATTCGGGAATGCTTATCGTCCACGTTTCAAGTCTGTACAATGCTTTATGCCAAACATATAGTTTCAGAAAGGATTTAGTAGTTCTTAATTTCATATTCGATGGAAACAGTTTTCGCTATTGTCAATCTGTATTTTATGTCCTGCCAACATCAGCCATCAGATAATTTACTGCCCAAATAACAAAAATCATACATCGCTTTTAGTGTCTCTTGTCCTAATCTAATTCCCTCAGCATCACCTCATTTATTTCGCTTGCTTTCCATTACCCTTGTTTTACTTGATATTTCAAGACACAATAAATTCCATTCAGTTGGTCTCCCTGGCCCTTTGGCGACCCTGGCCAAATTACAGCGTCATCGGTAAATTTCCAAGTTTTAATTTCTTCACTCTAAAACTCAATTTCCTTTCACATTTTCTAATTGGTTTCCTTTATTGCTTGCTCTGTGTACAGTTTGAATAACATGAGGGATAGGCTACAATCTTATTTTACTCCTTTCTCAACTGCTGTTTGCCGTTAGGACCCTACGAATTCTATAACTGCGGTCTGGTTTCTGTGCAAGTTGTAAACGTCTTTCGATATTGTCTTTCGTGATCCACAACAAGCGACCGATACATATCGTTAAGTCATACTCCAAGTTCATTCATTTCCTCGCTCATATTTTCATTACTGCATTACACCAAAAATCTTTCATACCTGAAAGTTGTGACGAAATGAATTGAAGATGTTAGGATTTCTCCAATAAAAATTAAATCCTTGTCAGTGACTGCTCTTGCTAGTTCTGTCTTATCAGAATCTGTTTTTAATATGTTGCCACGGCGTCAAGGCTTTCAATTTCACTATCTGAAAATAGCCTTTGGTCACTGAAAATGGTGTCGTGGATCACTAATTTATAGTAATTTTCTAAAACAAGAAAATAGTTGTAAGTAGAAATAATAATTGATTTTGAGTGAAAGCACTTGTCCTGAGTGTAGCCTCGTACGGAAGTGAAACGTGACTAAAGGAGAACAAAAGCTTTTAAAATTTGATGCTTTAGAGGAATGTAAAAGTGTACCTGGGTCGATGGGTAGTGAAAAAGTACTGAATAGGAAAAACAAATCTGGACTAAAAGGTGGAATTCGTTCATACGAGAACGCATCTTGAGGCACTAGGGATTCGTGAATTTGAGAATGGAGGATAAATCTGGGGGTAATTAGAGACCATGGCTTTGGCCACAATAAAAAGGTTCAAATGGATCTAGGGTGCACTATTTGTGCAAACATGAAGTGAATTTGCACTTGACTGACTAGCGTGGTTAGCTGCATCAGTTCTGCCATTGGACTGAAGACCACAATAACAAGAGCAGTTACAACATCGTATATTCAGTATTATGATTGGATGGACAGAACAAAATTAATAATAAAAATGTACTGGGACACTTTTAGTAAAGTGCATAGGATTTTGGAAACCGAACTTCCAGTGTACCCGAAAAGGTTTATAAACAGTATGTATCAGTAGTTTTGACTGGTGACAGTGAGACATGAACGTTTAAGGCGAAAACCACACGAAAATATTGGTTCTTAGTAAAAAATGGTGAGATTCATTTTCGAAGTTACTATTAAAAACAAATGTCTTGGGAACTGACTGCAGTCGAAGACATACTTATGATCTCACAGGTAATGAAATGGACGAATCTGATACATGTAGCCAGACCAATAGAGCGAACATGGACCAAGGAATGTCGTTGATGAATTGCAAGACATAAGAAACGAGCGAGATGACGTCCTGAAGGACAGTGACGTTGCGATAGAAAACAGGGAGAGGCGACATAGACGCTTTTAAGTGGTAAAGTCTAAAGGAGGCATTTATTCTACAGTAGACAAGAATTTGTTATTTATGATCTAGCAAAGTATTAGGTTATTAGGAAACTTTTAAATAATTTATTTTTAACCCCTCAGAAAATATATTTTAACACTCAGGGGAGTAATTACAGTCACTTTCGGAACCACAACGCAAATCGTAAAGATGTTGACAACAGAAGGTAGCTTACGGTATACTTCAATTGAAGACATTGGCCAAAGACGTATCTAAGGGAAGCTACACGAAGGTCATCCCGCATTCCACTTTTGTCTGCCATGGCTAAGGGTCATGATCTAGTCAAATTTCAAAACGGTATTATTACCAGGTTTTCGCCAAGGGCAACGTGGGACACAGCGCCGATGTCTGGTTTGGGCCAGCTATGGTGCTTGGAATGTAGTGGATTGCCAACTGCAAAATGAACAGTAACTTCTTTTATTCTCACAACCACCCCACACGAAATGCGAGCAACCTTCTATGTTTTCAAGCTCCCAATGACTTATACGGTATGTGATGTGCATTGATGAAACTAATTCATTGTTTGTTGCTGAATGCAGACTGTGTCGTTTTGTAAATTGTGTTGTAGAATCAGAAATTATTCAAGAGCTTAACCAAAATTATCCCTTGGCACCTTAAGGATGGAGACTCCTTGCGTTTCTTCCATGCAATCGACATTTTGATTCCCTTACCGGCCGGAGATAAAAATAAGTCCACGAAGAATATGCATTGATTTTCCATTCTACAATTCGACATATTCTTACCTGAAGAGGCTCTGCAACTATCAACAACAGCTAGACGTTCCAACAAGTGAGTGTGCAGTCGTGACAACTGTCGCAGTCTTTGATAAACACTTCTGTGCAACTTTCTTTTTGGGTCATCAGTTTCCTGACTGGACTGATGCTGCCCATCGCGAATTCCTCTCATGTGCCAACCTCTTCACTTGAGAGTAGCACTTCCAACCTTTGCAATATTTTCTGTATGTATTCCAGTCTCTGTCTTTCTCTACAGATTTTATCCTCTACAGCTCCCTCTAGTGCTATGGAAGTTATTCTCTGAAGTCGTAACTTATGTCTATCATCCTGTGCCTCCTTTATTTCAGTGTTTTTCATGTATTCGCTTCCCTCACCGATTGTGCAGAGAACCTCCTCATTCGTTACCTTGACAGTCCACCTAATTTTCAACGTTCTTCTGTAGCGTCACATCTCAAATGCTTCGATTCTCTTCTGTTCCGGTTTTTTCACAGTCCGTGTTTCACAACCATACGATGCTGTGCTCGAAACGTGCGTTCTCAGAAACTTTTTCCTCAGATTATGGCCTATGTTTGATATTAGTAGACATCTCTTGGCCGGGAATACCCTCTTCGTCCTTGCTAGTCTGCTTTTCATTTCCTCCTTGTTCGGTCAGTCGTGGGTTATTTTGCTGCATAGGTAACTTCGTCTACTTCGTGACCACCAGGCTTGATGTTTCTCATTGTTCTCATTTCTGCTACTTCTCAGTACTTTCGCCTTTCTTCGATTTACACTCAATCCGTATTTTGTATTTGTTAGACTGTTCATTCCTTCAGAGGAACCTGCAATTTTTCTTCACTTTTATTGGGGATAGCGATGTCATCAGCAAATGTGATCACTGATATCCGATCACCTTGAATTTCAATTCTACTCTTGAACCTTTCTTTTATTTCCGTCATTGTTTCTTCGAGCAGTAAGAGCGGTAGACTACACGCCTGTCCTACGCCCTTTTTAATCCGAGCACTTTATTCTTGGTCTTCCAGTCGTATTGTTCCCTCTTGGCTCTTATACATATTGTATATTCCCCTTCTTCCCATATAACTTACCTCTATTTTTCTCATAATTTAGAACATCTTACACCATTTTAGGCTGTCGAACGCTTTTTCCAGGTCGACAAATCCTATGAACGTGTCTTGAGTTTTCTTTAGTCTTGCTTCCATTATCAACCACAATGTCAGTAATGCCTCTCTGGTGCCTTTAACTACCCTACAAACAAACTGATTGTCATATGACACATCGATTCTTCTGTATATCTGTATATTATTCTTTTCATAAACTTGGATACATGAGCTGTTAGGTTTATAGTGCGATAATTTTCGCACTTTTTGCCTTTTGCAAGCTTCGAAATTGTGTGGATAATGTTTTTCTGAAAGCTTGGTGGTAGATCTCCAGTCTCTTACAGTCTCCACACCAACGTGAACAGTCGTTTTGTTGCCACTGCTCCCAGTGACTTTAGAAATTCTGATCGGGTGTCATCCATCCCTTCTGCCTTATTTGGTCTTAAGTCAGTCACAGCTCTGTAAAATTCTGGTTTTAATACTGGATCACCTATTTCCTCGCTGTCGACTCCTGTTATTCCTTCTGTCTCGTCATAAGTCAAGTTCTTTTGCTCATAGAGGCCTTCAGTTTACTCTTCCCAACTTTCCGCTCTCTCTTCTGCATTTGACACTGGAATTCCCGTTGTGCTCTTTGGGTTACTGTCTTTGCTTTTAATTTCATCGAGGTTTGTTTTGACTTTTCTATGTGCTGAGTCAGTCCTTCCAACAAGTATTCATTTTCGATTTCTTCACATTTTTAATGCAGGCGCTTAGCCTTAGCTTCCCTACAATTCCTATTTATTTCAGTCCTAAGCGGCTCGTAGTTCTGTATTCCTGAATTTCCCTGAACATTTATTCTTTCTGAGTAGTTATTAAACTTAAGCCTACTCTTCATAATTACTAAATTGTGATGTGAGTCTATATTTGCACCTGGATACCCCTAAGAATACATCTGATTCCAAAATCTCTGATCGCGATGTAACCTAACTGAAATTTTACCTTATATTTCGTCCTTTTCCAGATATATCTCTTTCTCTTGCGATTACGTAACGAAGTATTTGTTGTGGAACTGATTTAGTCTCTTTCTTTTCTCGTTCCTACTATCAAGTCTATTTTCTTCCGTAACCATTGCTTTTAATCCTTCCCTTGAAACCACTTTCCAGTTCTCCATAACTATTAGATTTTTATCTCCCGTTACGCACTTAATTTCCCGTTCAATAGACTCATATACATTCTCTATCTCTTCACCGTCTGCTTACGACGGTGGCATGTATACCTGAAATATTGTTGCCGGTGATGGTTTGCTGTCAGTTATGATGGGAACAAACATATCATTGAATTGTTCACAGTAACTCTTTGGCCTTCGTTCTCATTCATAACTACTCCCGTTACACCATTTTTCCCTGCTGTTGATATTAGCCTATATTCATCTGACCAGAAATCTTTGTCTCCACTCAATTTCACTTCAGTGACCCTACCGTATCTAGACTGAGACTTAGCATTTCCCTTTTGAGATTTCTTTCTGACATTCCATGCCCCGACTCGTAGAACGTTATCCTTTCGTTGCTTATTCTGTCCTTCTCTCATGGTCACCTCCCACTCCCGGAGATCCGAACGGAGGACTAGTCAGGAATCTTTTGCGGATGAATAGATCATCATGACACTTTTCAATTACAGGCACGTGTCTTGTGGATACACATTATGTGTCTTTAATTCAGTGGTTGCAATTGCGCTCTACATCCTCATTCCATTGCTCATTGGTGATTCTTCCTTCTTTTAGGGGCAGATTCCCACGTCAAGGGCAATACAGTGCACTGAATCTCTGTCCGCTGCTCCGTCCTCATTGTCAAAGCCATTTTCAGAATGATGGTGACTCTTTACGCTGGAAATCTTCGGCCACCATTGCTGATGATTTTGATTCACGATTTAATCAGCGGGGAGTTGGGAAGCCGGGACCTTGGACGTTCTGATTAGTAGTGAAAGATGCCAACCCTAGTACATGGCTGACCTATTTAAGCTCTTTTAAACAAGAGGTGTAGTGAAATAAGTATGTAAAAACGACAATAGAAGCGGTGATATTCCCGAGCGCGGAATGAAGAATTTGGGCTTTCGAAACATTTCTATTGGAGGCCACTTCTGAGGTAGGACGTACTCATTTACTTCTTAATCCTCCTAAGGGAAGGAATTCCATGGAAGTGTGGTACTACACATGATGTTCTAAATAACGTAACATTAAATAAAAATTAATCACAGACCACCAGCAAGAAGGAAAAATTCAGATCACCTCATGATATCTTACGAAATAATGATAAACGATATGCTCGGCATCGAGCTTTTCAGTAATTAATGACAAATTACATGAATGGTGTCGGCATTAGTCGATAGAAACATGTTGGAAGAAAATATGGCGAATTGACGTAGCGAAAGACTTTATTACGGGTGGATTAGTAAGGTTTGCAAATTAGAGCCGACCCGGAAGATTTTTACGGTTTTGTTGAGAAATAAGTATCCCCTACATGTGGTGTCCGAGGTGTTGTGATTCTAAGCAAAGGTTATCTCGATTTCTGATGATCATTTCCGTGTTTATTTGCTACGACATGCGGAAAATACTTTTCGAATCACTTTTATTTTGAGATCCCTGTATTTTTGAATCTGCAACTTCGGTGAACTCTTGGCATGACTCCGACATTTTTATTTTTGCATATAGAATATAAGATTTAAAAAATTACAAGATAGTATTATGATATTATACTTTTATTCGTCGTCAGATGTGCGTATTATAATAACAAAAATCGTAAAACACACGGTGCAAATAAAATGAAGTTCGCAGTGGTAAATTCTACTGCGCGAATAGAATTTATATTAAATTTGAGAAAATGGACCACAATAGAGAGTTCATGCAGTTTCCTGCAAATTAAAAGCTTACAGTATGTTTGTCTGGTGAAGCGTTCGCAATGCTTTGTATGGTCCTTCTGCCGCGTCCAGTCAGCCTTTTGCCTGCCCAGCGTCTTTCTTGTCGTGGCCAACAGAAAATTGTTTCTTGGTGCTCTTAGATTGTTTTGCTCTGTTCAGCAGAACCCAGGAGAATATGGAACTGCTTTCGTCTTCTGCCAGAAAGATTTTATTGATGTGAATAGCCCAGCTGTAAGAATACATTTGTGAAAAACTATTAAGAGAATTTTGAGAACAGGCAATTGCAGCTGACTGAAGAATGATTCTGCTGGCTCCAGCGCATGTTTCGAGTAAGAACTCGAAGGCAAGATAATAGGAATTAGGGGTGGTATGGAGGCATATAGACAATTGTTTTCTGTCGTGCCATTTGCGAATGGAATAGGAAAGAAAATGACTAGTAGTGGCGCATGGTACTCTCGCCATACACTACACGGTGGTTTGCGGAGTGTGTATGTAAATATAGATGTAGAATATCAGAAGGTCCCATTCAGTTGCTGCCATACGCGAAAGTCTCTTCAGATGGCAGCTGACGGGAAACTGATCTGTGTAATAGCTCGCAACTCAAATACACGAGGAAGCAAAAGGCCCGATGCTACCGTAACAATTCGATACAGAACATCGATAACCTTGTTCACTGTGTGACTCATATACTACTCAGTTTTTAACAATTATGGAAAGCACTGTGGTTAATAGGAGCACTGGTATAATTTTATTTGTGCGTTTTTTATATAAATCTTAATCCCAATATCCTTTTTCTATTGTTAAAAAATATTCACAAATAGCATAAAAAACTTAAGCAAGTATTTTCGTTGAAATGCACGTTATTGTGCATTTGTTTACTTTCCAACACATAGAGGTATATCCATATTTTCTTGCATTAATTGCTCTTGTTAAGTAACATACAAATTTTCTGGAGTTATTAATGACATAGTTTTAGTACGTCGTGTCCCACAGCTTGAAGATACACTTTTCAGATTTTCGCCTCTAGCCGGCCTTACAACAGAAGTTTAATGTATTTTCTAATGGTGGCATTCCTTTTTTATGTTCTGCAGTCGTACTCGGGGATAACAAATATTACTCCGGAAAATTCATGTCTTTCTTTTTTAATGGGAAAACATTTTCCAAAGTACAAAATGGTTATGTACCCAGGGACGAACATTCGATTGAAATTTAAAAGCGTTGCAATCGAGAAAATACTGTCAGTACTAGGTTTTGTAGTCTATGTGTTACACTGCTGCTCTACTACACACCAATTACCAGTAAGTGAAATCAAATTAATCAGACGTATTATGGAAACTCAGAAATTTAATACTTTTTGAAATGGAAACTATAGGAAACTGACATATGATTAATATTTTTTTTAAAAAAGATAAAATTGTTGAGACATTAAAGAGACGCACATTTTGTCCAAGCTTCACAGGTTCCGTGGTAAAAGACCGTTTTCTGTCTGCAGGTATAAGAGTTGCTAGACAGAAAGTACGGCATAACTGTCCACGTGTTACGTAATTAGTTCCAATAACTTACAGTAGTTTAATCAACATAAAATTTTGTACCTGAAGAGTTAAGAATGCATTCCAAGTAGCATTAAGGGGACTGGTTCTTGAAAAATTTGTCAGTTTCATGGATAATGTAGTTCAAAGAATAAGATTCGTAAGCCCATGTAATGCTTACCGTCTTTTAAGAGACCTTCTGTGAACAATTTCATGTATGAACCACAGCTTTTCGTCTCACACATTTTTCTGAATTGTATTTTGTGCTGCATGTGAAATAAAACATGTTAATTATTTATGTACAGCACAGATGCAGAAATCTAGAAAAAAAAACAAAGTAGAAGCTCGACTTTTTCCTGTAAGTTGTTTACACTATTATGTTTAAAACAGGTTTTTAAAAATATGTTGCTGTCGTATATTATGGTTCAAACAAATTTTTAATGATGATTACCAAAATTCCATTAATTAGCTCATAGTTTTTCTGTAAAAAGTCTTTAATCTTCAAATTTAAGTCATAAGAATAGTCTGCTTTCAGTTAAGTGTTTTAAAACAGTATGCAAAATTTCAGGTCTCAGTCTGTAGCAGTTTTTCACCATTGCGTACGAGAACATCGAAAAAGTGAACTTCCGGGAAATTAAGTTAAAGTTTGTTTCTATACCTTTTCAGCACAAAAATAACGCTCCCGAAACATATTAATCTTGTTTCTGGTGTTGTTCTCCATCCCTTTTCCTTTTCAGACTACTTCTTCTTATTCTTACTTCTCCGATGGCTTCCATCTCGTATTTCTCTGCTTTTAAGAGTCTTCAGCGGTCAATGGTAAATGAAGTTCTTTGCATATTTAGTCCACCAAGCGCTCCCATCAATTCCATAACCTTAAACGTTGACACTGACCATCACTGGAATATAGCAGAGCATCCAGCTCATCTATTTCCAAAGTACTTAGTCCTACGGGAACAGTTTTTTGTGTACGTTCCCATACACGGTTGTACAAGTTCTCATTTGGGTAGAGTTGATTTGGGGGAAGAGACCAAACAGCGACGTCATCGGTTTCATTAGAGACTAAAAAGTCGTAAGAAACAAACAAGTGAAAACAAAACCCTTTTTGTAGCAGAGCAGTCAGCGTGACATGGGGCTGTCGTGATGTGTGCAAAAACTTTTAAATTCCTTTAATTTTGGGGCTTTCTTCAGTACAGTCTCCTCGAAATAAACTATTTATTGTTCAGTAAACTAAGGAATTTTTAAGATAAAAATTTAAAAATCGGTTTTTTGACACTTATTCACGTACTAGTCCACTTAATATATTGTGTAGCACTTAAATGTGTAGAACGCGAAATATTTACAAATTCTGCACAACGAACAACCTCATGTTTAACAAAATGGTGGAAACCGCTTATGGATGTCCGATGTGCGCTTTCCTTTTTGTGGTTCTAAAATTAGTCACTAGACTGATATACCAAAAAATATCGTGTGTTCTTATATACTCTATCTACTAGGTCCAACACTCTACCGTGCTCATTGAAAGCCTGCTTGTACCGTAAATAGGTACAGTAATGTATATCAGTTAACTGACGCAGCTCATTTGAATTATCATCACGCACGAGAAGGAAACTCAGCAGTTATGTCTGAATCACCGTAGCTGCCTTTGGTGGTTAAGTATTTTCTGTCAGTAGAGAAAATTTCGTTTCTAAGCTGCTCGTAATAAGATGTCCTCGACCTCATTACGAGAGTCACCTACTTTTAAAATTTTAATGTGTGAATCAGTGAGTTCTAGATGTGAGTTCTTCCTGTTGTTGCAGCGAGACAGTAACGAGAGGCGCGCGCCGTGTGCTCTGTCCTCAGGAAGCGTTTGACAGGTGCTGCCTGTTTTCACCGTCCGATGCAAGCTTTTCCTGCCGCCAGATGCTGTCGCCCGGCGGCGGCTACGGCGGCTCTCAGTTCTGCGAGCAGAACGGCTTCTGCCAGGCCACGCCGGCGCCGCAGCAGCACAACATGTTCCCCAGCATGAGCGTCAACGTCTCCATGAACATGACCATGCACGGCTACCCGCCGCCGGACAACATGGGCTGTTCACAGGTGAGACCGCAGCCTCATCTCCAAACACTACCTAGTTGTGTTGCTTCCATGACGCCTAATGAAGGGGGCATACAGTGTACATTATATTTGTTTAGGAGCACACGGACTGTTTTCATTTAATTCAGTTGTGTTTACCGTTTACAATGGCTCTGAGTACTATGGGACTAAACATCTATCGTCATCAGTCCCCTAGAACTTAGAACTATTTAAACCTAGCTAACCTAAGGACAACACACAACACCCAGTCATCACGAGGCAGAGATACCGTTTACATTACTGTTGGTGAAAACTGGAACACCAAGAAGGAGACATATTATTAAAATAGAATTTATTTCACAGATTAGGTACATGAGAATGCACGAATGATCAGAATTACAGAACTATACATGCAATTTGAGAATGACAATTCAGTATGAAATGAGTCGGCTCATAATGCAGTCAGAGCCTCTGGAGATCGTGGCACGGAATCAAAGAATGGCTGGATGTGCCACTGAGGAGCACGCTGGCATACAGTTTGTAGGCGCAACCACGTATCAACGACAGTGTTTGTAGGAAGACCAGAACGAAGAAATTACCGATCGATCATATCGCAAACATGTTTGATTGGCGATATTTCAGGCGGACGTGCAGGCCAGGGAAGTAACTGTACCAGTCGTTTTTCTAAGGTTTGCACATTCCTTGAGATATGTGGCCAGACATTGTCCTGCTGGAATATGCCGTGTGGAGGAGTAGTGTCTCGGGCTTTAAAACGTCCCCAATGCAGCAGTTGCTGTTCAGATTATCCTCAATACAGAGGAGGAGAGTTCGCGTGTTTTAGCCAAAGGAATCCGAAACCATCAACTTGGCTTGTGTCCGCTATGCCGCTCAAAATACAGCCTGCCCGACTGCGTTCTCCACGGCAGCGTGTGGTAAGTATGTAGTTCCCAATGTAAGATAAGTTGAAGAGTATTCGTTCAAAAGCAATACAGTTTGACACCCAGCACGCCAGCGATGGCATTGACGTGCCCAGGATCGCCTGAAGGGTTACTGGTTTTTGTTCTTTGGAAGCCGACGCAGTGGCTTGTTTGTCTTCACACCAGCCTCAACATACTGCGTTGAACCATCAACGTAGACATGTCGACACGTGTTTCAGTGCGCCAACGTTACGCTAATATTCTGAACGTAGCTGTTTCGTTGTTTACGATTGCGCGGTCGAAGCGGCGGTCATCCATCGCGGTGATCACGTTACGTTGTCCAGTACCCGCTCATCGCTGTCTATCACCTCTTCCTAACCACTGATTCCACACTTGCGTCACGGTTGCACCAGAGTGCCGCGTTAGAACCGCACTGTCACGGTACGAAAAACCCGTTTCCCGGGGACGAGTCATTCTGCCTCGTTCGAACTCAACCACATGCAGATACTGCACCCTTTGGTATTTACGAAAATTAAGTCACCAACTTTCCCTTGCAAATGCGAAAATATTTTGTTGAGCCCAACCTACATAGGTAGGAATGATCATCAAAATAAAATAAGAGAAATCAGAGCTCGAACAGAAAGGATTAGGTGTTCATTTTTCCCGCGCCCTGTTCGGGAATGGAATGGTAGATATAGTATGATTGTGGTTCGATGAACCCTCTGCCAAGCACTTAAATGTGAATTGCAGAGTAATCATGTAGATGTAGATGTAGAAGGCACACCGGCACGTGCTTGGACGTTTCCACTTGGTTTGATGGCTCTACACCCAATGAGCTTGGCGTAACGCTGACCTGGCTGGTCACACAAAAGAAAGCGCCGCTGCGCCTATTTGCACGCCATCTCTCTACAGTCTTAATCACTTGTTATGGTTCCCCTGTTCTTCATATCCTTCGATTCTGGAATGATTCAGACCATTACTCCTGGGTGTTGCAATTTTACAAACAGTAGGGTAATTTATTTGGAATCGATTTCGAAGCCTTTTAGGCGGTCATCTTCAGACACTAAGGCAAAGTTAACGAAATGAAATATACATGAAAAGGTATCTTCCCGCTGCACCACAGAATTCTCTAACGTAGAATACCGTGCATGCCATTTATCACGATTAGCCGAAATAACCTTTCGCCACAAGCAAAAGAAAATACGTATGAAACAAACATTATTTGGTTACGAAGATGTGAGCAGTGGCACTCTGTTTATAAATATCATCCTGTATTTTTTATTCGGTAATCGGCTTTCTCTCCTCAAGAACCATTCAAGAATATATCACAATGTCCCGTAAACACGATGCAGGTAAACATGTCACACATAACTGACTTTGACCATTAAACTTACTAGATATCTTTGCTACTCGAATAACGTTCATTCATTAATAAGTAATGTAGCCTGTCTCAAGTTATTAGTGACAAATAAAAAATTTAATTTTAATTTCATTATGGAAAGCCGTTGTAAAAATGACCAGAAATTTTGTGCGGTCTGCAGTAGACAAAACTGCGAATTAATAGGGACCACATTAAAATAATCGTTTGTGAAAATATCATTTCAGTATAAATAGAGAATTACTCAGCGAAAATCGTGAGTTGTGTGAGTTGAATATATGCAGTAAACTGAAATAAAGGGGAGCTCAAATTTTGTAAAAAAGAAAAGAGTGTTCAAACACTGTAATTATCAACATTGTGTTCGTAAGAATGCCCTAATATCATTTCGCAATTGTAACATTTTGTCTAACAGAGCACAGAAGGTATAAATAAATTGTTGGTGGTGTGGCTTGATGTAACACCCCTTTAGTTGTCTAGACTGGTATTGGAAAAATCAAGAAGAAAAGAGGAAAGGTCTGTGATTACCATTGCTTCCACGCGTTGCTCAATTGCAGGTTGTGTGGCAAGCAAAGAGAGTGTACCCTGACTGGATTTATTGCTGCTATTGGTTCAAAAATGGTTCAAATGGCTCTGAGTACTATGGGACTTAACATCTCAGGTCATCAGTCCCCTAGAACTTAGAACTACTTAAACCTAACTAACCTAAGGACATCACACATATCCATGCCCAAGGCAGGATTCAAACCTGCGACCGTAGCGGTCGCGCGGTTCCAGACTGAAGCGCCTAGAACCGATCGGCTACAAGCGGTCGGAGCTGCTATTGGTTGCGGGCTCTTTAAGATCATAAAAATGTATATTGGGGGGGGGGGGGGGGCACATTTGGTTTACAGACGCAGTGTACACCGATGAAGAAAATGTCAATGTTTTAACTATTGCATATGACAGTTTGCACGAACGGTAACCATTTTCGAATAAAAAACTAGCACTCAGACCCAATGGTTTTGGGCTATTAGCGCCTTATTTATAAACGCAGAGAGCACACTGATCTTATTTATAAATGTCTGATGATACCATGAGACTAAATGTGCACTTAACGTGGGACTGAACTTCAGCTACGGCGACTAAAAGACGTTCTGTATAAAATAAGACATCAGAGGAGCAGACTGTGATATTTCGTAAGTAATCTTACGCTGCTTGATGTTCAAAGTGTTCAGTCGTTCTATTACCCTATAGTCGTCACATTAATGACGCAAAATTAATAATATACTAACACCTATATAATGAATAATTTGTTCACATTATATTCGAATGTAGGAGTAGAGAGGTATATTCTGAGGTTATTTTGAAGGATTTTACCTCTAAGACAGAAAATACCATTTTATACTGTCTCATTCCTCATGTTGTTACTTAAGCTCCATACCAGAGAAATACACTCCTGGAAATGGAAAAAAGAACACATTGACACCGGTGTGTCAGACCCACCATACTTGCTCCGGACACTGCGAGAGGGCTGTACAAGCAATGATCACACGCACGGCACAGCGGACACACCAGGAACCGCGGTGTTGGCCGTCGAATGACGCTAGCTGCGCAGCATTTGTGCACCGCCGCCGTCAGTGTCAGCCAGTTTGCCGTGGCATACTGAGCTCCATCACAGTCTTTAACACTGGTAGCATGCCGCGACAGCGTGGACGTGAACCGTATGTGCAGTTGACGGACTTTGAGCGAGGGCGTATAGTGGGCATGCGGGAGGCCGGGTGGACGTACCGCCGAATTGCTCAACACGTGGGGCGTGTGGTCTCCACAGTACATCGATGTTGTCGCCAGTGGTCGGCGGAAGGTGCACGTGCCCGTCGACCTGGGACCGGACCGCAGCGACGCACGGATGCACGCCAAGACCGTAGGATCCTACGCAGTGCCGTAGGGGACCACACCGCCACTTCCCAGCAAATTAGGGACACTGTTGCTCCTGGGGTATCGGCGAGGACCATTCGCAACCGTCTCCATGAAGCTGGGCTACGGTCCCACACACCGTTAGGCCGTCTTCCGCTCACGCCCCAACATCGTGCAGCCCGCCTCCAGTGGTGTCGCGACAGGCGTGAATGGAGGGACGAATGGAGACGTGTCGTCTTCAGCGATGAGAGTCGCTTCTGCCTTGGTGCCAATGATGGTCGTATGCGTGTTTGGCGCCGTGCAGGTGAGCGCCACAATCAGGACTGCATACGACCGAGGCACACAGGGCCAACACCCGGCATCATGGTGTGGGGAGCGATCTCCTACACTGGCCGTACACCACTGGTGATCGTCGAGGGGACACTGAATAGTGCACGGTACATCCAAACCGTCATCGAACCCATCGTTCTACCATTCCTAGACCGGCAAGGGAACTTGCTGTTCCAACAGGACAATGCACGTCCGCATGTATCCCGTGCCACCCAACGTGCTCTAGAAGGTGTAAGTCAACTACCCTGGCCAGCAAGATCTCCGGATCTGTCCCCCATTGAGCATGTTTGGGACTGGATGAAGCGTCGTCTTGCGCGGTCTGCACGTCCAGCTCGAACGCTGGTCCAACTGAGGCGCCAGGTGGAAATGGCATGGCAAGCCGTTCCACAGGACTACATCCAGCATCTCTACGATCGTCTCCATGGGAGAATAGCAGCCTGCATTGCTGCGAAAGGTGGATATACACTGTACTAGTGCCGACATTGTGCATGCTCTGTTGCCTGTGTCTATGTGCCTGTGGTTCTGTCAGTGTGATCATGTGATGTATCTGACCCCAGGAATGTGTCAATAAAGTTTCCCCTTCCTAGGACAATGAATTCACGGTGTTCTTATTTCAATTTCCAGGAGTGTTCATGTTTCATTGGAGG
Source organism: Schistocerca piceifrons (assembly GCF_021461385.2). Classification (NCBI taxonomy): domain Eukaryota; kingdom Metazoa; phylum Arthropoda; class Insecta; order Orthoptera; family Acrididae; genus Schistocerca; species Schistocerca piceifrons. The sequence continues at coordinate 456,462,609 of NC_060140.1, read as the reverse complement.
AGCCTCAACATTAATTACCACTACCCATCGTCTATGTAATAATGAGAAGAAATGAGTTTTTCAATTTTTTATTAGTATTGGCATTTGTCAGGCAACTATTATTAATATGTATCTCAACCAGCAGTCCATTTACGAAAAATATACATAGGGATAAATGATTAACAAATGGTACCTCTACGAAAGAGAATGGAATAATAAATAAATAAAAATACAGTATTCTGAAAGAGAGGGTCACTTGCCATAGAACGATAGATAGACTACGAGTAATGTGACAAGAGGAAACCTCGTCTTAACAAATGCAAAGAAAGCAAAAAAATTGATCCATTGTGACAAGTACATGAATTTGAGAAGTTGAATCTCTTCCCTCGTTGCGAAAATGGCATATTTATTGTTTCTTCAGTCCTATGGAGAACAGATGACTTGAAAATTTACCATTATTTTATTGCATTGACTTAATCGTTGTCATTCGTTGCCTGATTGTACCCAAAAAAGTAAACCATAACAATGGCGACATTTCTTAAAGCACTCCACTGTAATTATTTTCATGGCAGAGTTCTATTTCATCTTCCAGTTTTTCGCTTAAGAAATTAAAATGAGCATGTGCTGATGTTTCGATATGAGAAATGTTGATCTTCCCCGGAATCCTCTTTATTTTTACTTAATTTTCGTAATGATGTCTTTATTTACAGGCGAGGCGTTTTAGTGCCATTTGGGGTTTTGAGACTCTCCGCTACCTTCATGGAATCGGTTAAATTCACCATAATGTTCGGTGTTGGATTTGTTATATTTAACTGCGCTTTTCTGGTTGTGATGTCTTCTACATAACGCGTTGTTGGTTCATAAGCAGACAATGTTCAACTATAAATTTTCTGCAGGGTTATATTCTGCACGTCCAATTTTCCCGTGAGCTATGGTTTCGAACCACCAGCGAAAATGTGCATACATTCTGGAAACTCTTGTTTCAAATTTAAAGTTATTCGAATTTTTGTGTTGGGTGATATTGTCGAAATCTTCCACTTTGACAGCTGAACGGACTAAGAATTCCAGCGAAGTTTAGCATTGTTGAATTTCATTTTCGAACAAAATCCACAATAGGAATGAATTTTGCCAGTTTGAGAGAATTTTCATTCAAAGGTCACTGTGGGAATGAATTCCGTTAGTCTGAAACAATTTTTCTTTAAATTAACATTGTTATATTAATGGCACATATCATTCCCAAAGTACGTAGCACAAAGAGGTAGATATGTTTCGTACATGAGTCGAAGAATTGGCGCGCGACGGTATTTACGAGTGGTGGCTTAGTCGGAAACTGTTGGGGTGATCAATACAGCAGCTTTTACGAAGTTACACTGCTTGTGACGTGTGCTGCTGCCATAGCAACGTTTGCAAGATGGCCGTCGGTACAATATGTCGGGGAGTCAGACAAAACTCTAAGACTAAAGACTTAATAAATATAACTAGACCGCTCACTGGTGCTACTATAACTTTCCCATACAGAATGCCGCCACCTGCATGGTAACTTCGTAAAAGATGTCAAATATCTGATGAAACATTGCATACACGTTCACTTAACGGACGCAAACGTTCATAACGACTCCGTATCCCTGGTGGAAAGAAGTGTGAAAATAAAACCGGTGTTTCAAGTTATATCGAAGATTCCAATTATTAAAGTTCAAGCCACTAAAAATAGAATAAAATTGTGGAAAGGAAGGTAGATAAAATCGCGCCGTAAAAATATAAATTAAGCACTTGAAAATAAGCTCGAGAGACAAACCTAGGGGATGTGCCAGCAAATATTAAACGAGAACTGAAAGTGAGATTATTAGTAGTAAATGACAAAAGAATTTCACTGTCTGCTGCTTCGTAAGTTTCAAACAACTTTGTTGAATCGATAACTTGCCTCATTTTCGCTTCTACTTTTAAGAAAAGAAACTCACACTCTTGAAAAGATACCTACGACTTTCCGTCTTTTGATGCAGTCCTAATGTAGAAACTAGCAATTACATTCATTTAAGGCAAACGTGACTGGTCAGTAGGAGTTGTGAAGTAACGTTATTTTATTTTCTTCTTCTGTTTCCTTGTCTTGTCTGTCATACCCTTCAAATCACTAGACCACTATTCTTATTTTTCCCTGTAAATGACAGCTTCAGTTCGGGAAAACTTAGCTCCCTTCTCCGCTGCGCCGTGGTCTTCAATAGTCCCACACCGAAAGTTCACTCTATATTGCCTCTAATGTTCAACCTCACCGAGC